>NC_056043.1:1285529-1912797 GCF_004379255.2 Salvia splendens | reverse complement strand
AGAAATTTCAATCCGGCTCAATGAGCAAGCGAGAACCAGAAATTGGGGATTGTAGCTGACCTCTGCAATTGAAATTGAGCAAGAATTATATTTCCTCTAAGAAGAAGAGTCAAACTTGAGCCAAGAATTTTGAGAATGGGATTCTAGGGTTTGACGCAAACAAAACAAAACCCAACCCAAAAAATCAAATATATAAATACTTAAATCTTGAATTCGATACACGTAATTTTTGGTTTGGGTATATAAAATGAATCGACGATCGCCTATGGAAAGTCATGGATATGAATATTCAGACAATTAATACTTTTCTAAATTAGCCGAAATGGATAGAATAATACTGACTGGGAAACAAAACGTGCCAACAAATAAAAGAATCACTAAACTCACTCATTCACACATCACAGCCCAATCATATTCATCGCAATATTTAAAAATAAATCAACGTATAAAATTATTATCTCGTGTATATAGAAATTAGAAAGTATTTTCATGTTACAATAGTACCTCAATTATTAGTAATAAAACAACTCTTGGATAAATTGGAAATGATAAAAATATGCATTATTGAAATTATTAGTAATTTTTAAGGATCAATTGTGAAATTACTGTATTATGAATTTATGATCGGAGATATGAATTCTTGAAATAAACAAGTAGTTTTGCTTTATGGTAGTTTTTTTTATTTTTACTTCGGTACAAAATAATGAGAATCTAAGTTAGTTGTAAAAGTAATAACGGAAAAATAAAGGTTAAATGCACCAGATATTGATGATGATTTTATTCAGAGTTACGCACAAGAACACACGTGGTATGAAATGTTGAATATACATTTGGAGATGTCAATGCATAATTGTAAATTGAATCACTATGTCAACTAACCAATCAACATATATATGTGGGATCTAATCCGTTATAAAAAAATCCGAACGAGACACAAAGCACTTCAACAATATGATTTCAAGCCAACAATAATACTGGTGTACTATACAAAATTCAATTTCACATTGCATAATAATCTTAAAATTTTTATAAATTTACAGGTCAAACTCTGGTAAAAAAACAATGAGAATCTAAGTTGGTTGTAA
Source organism: Salvia splendens (assembly GCF_004379255.2). Classification (NCBI taxonomy): domain Eukaryota; kingdom Viridiplantae; phylum Streptophyta; class Magnoliopsida; order Lamiales; family Lamiaceae; genus Salvia; species Salvia splendens. The sequence goes on along the minus strand of NC_056043.1, from coordinate 1,911,712 downwards.
AAGTAATAACGGTAAAATAAGTGTTAAATGTGCCAGATATTGATGATGATTTTATTTTGAGTTACGCACGAGATCGCACATGGTATGAAACGTTGAATATACAGATAATGTCATTTGGAGATGTCGATGCAATAATTGTAAATCGAATCACTATGTCAACTAACCAATTAACATATATATGTGGGACCTAATCTGTTATAACAAATCCGAACGAGACACAAAACACTTCAACAATATGATTACAAGCCGACAATAATATTAGCGTATTATATAAAATACAATTTCACATTGCATAATAATCTTAAAAAATTTATAGATTTAAAGGTCATACTCTGATAAAAAATAATGAGAATCTAAGTTGGTTGTAAAAGTAATAACTGTAAAATAAGTGTTAAATGAGTCAGATATTGATAATGATTTTATTTTGAGTTAAACACGAGAACGCACGTGGTATGAAACGTTGAATATACAGATAATGTCATATGGGGGTGTCGATGCAATAATTATAAATTGAATCACTATATCAACTAACCAATCAACATATATATGGAACCTAATCCGTTATAACAAATCCGAACAAGACACAAAAACACTTAAAATAACATGATTACAAGCCGACAATAATATAATACTATATAAATCTTAAATTTAAATTACATAATAATCTTAATTTTATAAATTTAAAGACTAATAACTCAAATCAATCATAACTATTAACTTGTAAACTAATAAACAAACATATACCATGCCAGCTCTGCACGAACTCTGCACAAAATTACCGTGCCAGCTCAATAATAACATGAACATGATAAAACTCAAACACTAAGAGCATGAATAACCCCGTCCCTATTTCTGGCCCCAAGTCCCCTCCACATCATCATTCCCCTAAATTTGAGTCCCGGCCCACAACTGCTCTAACCCTGCAGGCCCCAACCCGGACCGCAACTAATAAATGACATTATTCACAACTCTAACTTATTTTACTCGTAAAATAGAATACGTTGATCAATTATAACACGAGAAATTCATTTTTAATATAAAAATAATAAATTATAAACTAAAAATTATAAAAAATTAGAAAATTAAAAAAAGTGCAAAAAAAAATAAAAATATTAAAAAAAAGTGATGATTGGATCTCGTCCCTCTCCCTCTCCATCTTCTTCCTCTTTTCTCCATCTTCTTCCTCTTTCTCCTTCTTCTTCCTCTCCCCCTCCCTCTTCTTCCTCTTCCAAAAATTCAAAAATCCGTGAACAGTAGCGTCCCGCCCACAACAAACCGGAAGCTCCATCGCCGCCAGGCCGGGCCGCGGGACCGTCACCGGGCCGCAAATGCCGCCCCGGGACCGGCCTGGGCCGTGCCGCATCCTCCTCCATCACGTGGGACGGGCCGGGACTCGCGATTCCTCCGCGTTATTCATGCCCTAATCCATCAATTTTATTATATCACTTTTTTGTGATATATCCAATATCCATAATTATCCTATCTTAATTTTATACTCCCTTCGTCCCATAGTAGATGTCACCATTTCCTTTTTAGTTTATCCCACAAAAAATGTTGCATTTCTTTTTTTTTTGAAAAAGTTACTTCTCACATTAATATAAATATATTATTTTTTCTTTCCACTTAACACACAAAACAATATCTCCTAAAATTTCGTGTCAATCCCCAATCTTGACATCCGCTAAGAAAAATTATCCTATATTTCCCATTTTTTTATCAAGAGAAATTACATTTATGTGGCTTCTTGCCTTCTTCCTGTCTATCGAGTTTATAAGAGCATCCACTATAACACGCCCGCGGCTATAGCCGCGTTTGGGGCGGAAGCGGGGCGGAAGCGGGGCGCCTTATAGTGGCGGAGTTGTCCGCCCCGGAGGTGGACGCGGCGAGGGGGAAGGGAGGCGGCGGACGCAGGATAGCCGCGTGCGGGGCGAGGACGCGGCGATGGAGCTATAGCCGCGCCTATAGGCGCGGCGCCTATAGTGTAACGAGGAAGAAGCCGCGGCTATTCGGCGCGAATTTTTTATTTTTTTTTTACATTTCAATTCACCTATAAATACACCCCACTCCATTCATTATTTTCACACCATTCAAACACAACATCTATACAAATTTCTCTCACTACAATTTGGGGTCGGAAATGAACAATTTGTGGAGAGACAACTGGAATGCTCTGATTCAACAGGTGCAACAGGATGTAGCGGCCCGTTTGGCGGAGGAGGCGGAGGATGCGAATAAACAATATTTTGCGCGCAAACAAGAGAGTGCTAGGAAGGACGTTGAGCGGGCTTTTGGTGTCCTCCAATCGCGGTGGGCTATTATACGGTGTCCGGCACGAGTTTGGCACGAAGATGATGTCGCGAATATTATGTTAGCATGTATCATATTGCATAATATGATAATAGAAGATGAAGGATTTGCGACAGAGCGATGGGCGCCGGAAGAGGGTGCAAGTACAAGTCACGGTGTCGCCTCCGCGCCGATCCAGATGGGCGTACCACGGAGCAATGAATATTTGATCCAACGCTTCGCTGATATGCGCAGGACCACATCACATAACACACTGCAGGCCGATTTGATTGAAGAAGTATGGGCACGTAGGGGAGGTAGTGGCGTTGTGTAAACTTGGTAGTGATTTGTACTAGATTCAATGTAGTGTGTGATTTTAATTTTAATTTAGTGTGTAATTCTAATTTTAATTTGTATTGTATTTGTATTTTTATTTTTATTTTTATTTTTATTTTTAATTCGTATAGTCAGGCCTTTCTTAATCCACTAATTAGAGCCCGATAAATTTATTAATAATTACTTGATATATTATAAAATGAAAGTTGATTATAAAATTTTGGGCTATTGGAGTTGTCCACTATAGTGGCGGAAATAGAATTTTGGGGCTATGGACAAAAAACTGGGGCGGAGCTATTGGGCGTGTCCACCTTATAGTGGACACCCTAAGTAGGTGAATATATCATTTGTGTAGTGACGGTGAGATTATCACTTCTCATAAAGAAAGTGGATAAGGTTTGCCAGCCGACTTCATATTACATTCCAGCTGGCAGCATCCCACGCGCTCTTCGCGTGGCATCTGGGGATGTGACACGTGTCCTCTCGTTTGGCTGACGAAGCGCGTCAACTTCGGGCCCACCATGTACGGTCATGGGCTTGTTGCGTAAGTGCTGACGAGGCTTCAGTTCGGGCCTTCTCCCGGCCCGATTTTGGATGCGGGCTGCTCGTTCAAATATTAAAGCCCATATATAGTTGCAATATGATTATTTGAAATTTTGAACGTTATATGGTGGGGGCTTCTAATTAAATTGCCGGAATTATTATTGAAGTTTGGTTAAGTTTTGATTCATCATTGAACTTTAAAATTTGTCAGAAACACTATAAATTTGAATTTATTCACAATTATTTCATGGAGAACAGATATTAGTGTGCAATATATTGTTGAAGTTTTTTCAATCAAATGATGTTTTTTCTTCGTGAATATATGACATCGTTTAACTCGTTGTTGTGACAATGACATATGGTTTCACGGTTGCAATATTAGATACTACAAATTCACTAAATTTCTTTTGTCAATGTGATAATTATAAACAATTTCAAACTTTATAATTTTTCAGCTAATATTTACAGTAGTGGTCTGGATCAAATTTCACCAACTATGAACAATTTTACAATTTTAAAGTCGTGGAACTAACCATACTTGATTAAATCTATTTATAAGAGTGGGATTACGAATCGAATTTTGCCAATACGATCCAATCAAAAAATTTACTCCCTCCGTCCCTCTTAGTAGAGGCGTTTCTTTTCGACACGAGATTTAAGAAATTGGTTTGAAAAAATTTGAAATAGCATAAAACTATAAAAAATCGAAATCTCAATACCAAAAATCTGAAAATTTTGAAATTCAATACAAAAATCAGAAATATAATACCAAATCCCATTAGAATTGTTCAACAAAATTTGTTAAGTTAATATTACATATTTTTAATATACTATATACATGTATTTCGAAATTCGGATTACTTTATATTAACATCATATCCGATTTGATTTGAATCAAACATCTAAAAATTTCAATAAATTTTAATCTAAACTGAAAATTCAAAAAACTGAAACTAAATTTTAAATTTCAATATTTTCAGATTGAATTTTTAAGTTTCTGATATTTTTGCCCATGCCTAACAATTTGGTCATCTTTATATTAGGATTCCACCTTACTTTAGTTTAGCCTAAACAAACTTCAATCTTTTTAAAGCATGAGTATATTACTTTTGACCAAACATTTCTTTTGACTATAACAAGAAAAAATTGCAAATCACATTATTTTATTTTGTTAATTTTGATGTGTAAGTATGCGAAACAAATGCCATAGAATAAAAATCATCAGGACATGCATAACTTTAGAGTACATACCTCACAACATATATATATGGGGCAAATTGTCAACAAATATAAAAAATACTGAGTTTTTAGTCGATCTCACAAATTACAAAATAAGTAAGTTGGAAAATCATGAAATTCTGGATTTATTCGCAATAATCTCAGGTCAAAAGCATTGCACGCCGAAGTGTTGCATGTGTTCATATATTTCAATAAGAAGACAATATTTTATGTATGGTTAGACATATCGTTTAACTCATCGGTCGACACTCATCGGTGATGTCGACGTATAATTTATCAGATATAATTGCACAAGAAAAAAAAAATTGCACATGATGACCGTGTACAATCCGAAATCTCATGATTTCCCATGTTATTGTGGGACATAATAATTTTTGGCCAAATTTTATGATTTTTTCTGCCATATGTATATTATATTATAAATGGAATATAATTTGTATATATCAAAATAGTACCCTGAATATCTTATTGGAGCAATCAACATCTTAAAAGTGCATTGAGAAAACTCACGAAAATATAATTAATGCAATTTGCAAAGAAAAAATTAGGAGAATTTCATTGTCTTGAAATGCAATAGGTTATACTTTAAGGTGTCAATAACCATTTAATTATAATTTATGATGCAAAATTATCTTGAAAAAAAACATACTACTACTAGTTTATATATGTAAAGATTGAATTTTTAACAAATTTTTTTTTATCAATGGGTGTGTGAAAATTAATCCAAGAATCTAGCCAAATAAACCCGACATCAGTCTCAAGTATAATCACCACTCCCATCATTCCTTCCTTCCTTCCTTCAACAAATCCATCATTTGGCCCTTCACTCCACCCACCCCAATTCTCTGAAATTGAATCATCATCAAGCAATCAAACAGGGATGGCTGGCTACAAGGGCGAAGATGAGTACGATTATCTCTTCAAGCTAGTGCTAATCGGCGATTCGGGCGTTGGGAAATCCAATCTCCTCTCGAGATTCACCAAGAACGAGTTCAATCTCGAGTCCAAGTCCACTATCGGGGTTGAATTCGCTACCAAGAGCCTTAATATCGATGGTAAAGTTATCAAAGCTCAGATTTGGGATACTGCTGGTCAAGAGAGGTCTTCCCTTTTTCTTTTTTTCCTTTTTTGTGCTTTCTGTTTTCCAGATATTTTCATCAAGATTTGATTTTTATTTTTGTTTTTGAATTGTTTGATTTGAGCAAGATGTAGGCTTGGTTTTATGTGTGATTGATGATGAAGAAGTGCAATTCGTACCTTCTGTAATTGGGAGTTTGTGTGCGGAGTTTGCTGAAATTGTGAGAATTTGAGAGGGGGCATTTAGTGTATAGATCGAAACAAATTGGAGAATCGGAGAACAAGGTGGCATACATGGGGAAATTTGTGGTGGTGGGGGTTCCGCTAAGGTGGCTCCACTAGGGTACAATCGAGTCGTGTGTGTGAGTATTAGGCGCGGAGGTGGGAGTTGGATATGCATAATTGAGGATGGTACCCATTAGGATGGAGCTTAGATGGCTCTCCTGTAGGGTACAATTGAATCGTGTGGGAGTATTAGGCGTGGAGGGTAGTTGGATTTGCATAGTTGAGGATGGTATTCATTTTGGTGGAGCTTCAATTGCTCTCCTGCAAGGTACTACCGCGTCGTGTGTGGGAGTAGTAGGCACGGAGGTGGAAGTTGGATATGCATAATTGAGGATGGTATCCATTTTGGTGGGGCTTAGGGGGCTCCGGTGTAGGGTACAATCGAGTCGTGTGTGTAAGCAGTAGGCGTGGAGGTGGGAGTTGGATATGCATAATTGAGGATAATATCCATTTTTGGTGTGTGTGAATATTAGGCGTGGAGGAGGGAGTTGGATATGCATAACTGGGGTTGGTATCCATTTTGGTGGGTCTTAGGTGGCTCCAATATAGGTACACCGGGTCGTGTGTGTGTGTGAGTATTAGGCATGGAGGAGGGAGTTGGATATGCATAATCGAGGATAGAACCTGCCCAGCCAAGCCGTCACTCAGCATATATATACCAGTAACATTCATCCTTTGATCCTTTATGAGAGGGCAGGGTCAACAAGCATCTGCTATTACGAGATCACTTTTAGGAAGTCGTTTAGGTTTTACACCACTCGATCGGGAAATACTGGAAACCGATACATTACGATTGGTGATCAGTCTTCGAGTGTCCAGCATCGTTGTATTTTTCAGTCAGTGGCACTTCACATATTTGTCTATCCCACGTTGCACCTAAATCTAACTTTCATGCGGTCAAAATATTAGCATCTCCTTTTACGAGGACAGATCCATGCTCCATTGCTTGCGTTGGTGTTAAGTTGGAGCAAAACTATGGTTAAATGTTATTTTAGATTCGATAACTATCTTGTTTCTGTTGATGCTGAATTGCTGATGCCTGTGATATTACTTTCTCGTGTACAACTAGAGTAGATTTCTTTTGCAAAACCTTTTTTTTCGAGGTCTGTGATTTGGCTAAGATCGATTTTTTCATACTGCCCACAAATTTCTTGACTTTTAATTAGCTCTGATTGAAAATGAGGATATTTGTTCCACCTCGTATAGTCGTATTGCACGTATCTACTTACATATTACGGCATCGTATTGTCATGTTTGATTCAATGTATTTTCTATGGCAATTTAGAGAAGAAACACTGGATATTAAATCTTCTGCTTTATATGCTGCTATTGGTGATTTTATAATTTTTTCACCACTTAATTTATTGTTCCACAGATATCGTGCCATCACTAGTGCTTACTATCGAGGAGCTGTTGGTGCACTGCTGGTATATGATGTTACCCGGCGTTCCACTTACGAGAACGTCTTAAGATGGCTCAACGAACTGAGAGGTCACACCGATCCAAACATTGTGGTCATGCTCATCGCCAACAAATCAGATCTTCGCCATCTGAGAGCTGTTTCAACCGAGGAGGGTCAAGAATTAGCTGAGAGGGAGTCTCTCTACTTCATGGAGACTTCTGCTTTGGAAGCAATCAACGTCGATAACGCCTTCACTGAAGTCCTCGCTGAGATTCACCGAGTCGTGAGCAGGAAGGCAGTTGAGGGTGGCGATGAAGCTGCTTCTTCGTTTCCATCTAAAGGGCAAACCATTAACGTCAAGGACGACTCATCTGCTTGGAAGAAACTCGGGTGCTGCTCAAGCTAGGAGCTCGGTAACTATCATCGTGGATACCTTTTGTTTTAGAATCATTTGCTATTGACATCCCTATCTCTTTACTCTATACCTTATCGTCCCTTTTTACCTTCCGTTCTACACTAGTCCCGAGTATACAAGGAGTATATTCGTCAACACTAGAATTTAATCGAAGCACGACGAGATGATAGTTTATTTGGATAGTTTTACAATGCATTTTTATGACAATGGTGTTGTGTTGGGGATATTTTTCATGGAAAACCATTGCATATATAATCGTTACAACATCTCATTGCTTCTGTTGATTCTTCGACTTCGAGTTTTGTTGGAAGCATGGTTAAACCTGAACCGGACCGACAGTTCTGGTTTTGGAATCGTAACTGTTTCTCACTGGTTAAATCGGAATTGGCATTCTGATTCTAGTAGTTTGTTTCCGATCGCCAATAACTACCAGTACCGTGAATTTATTTGTCGGGCCAGTTACGGTTGCTTTTCACTTGGAACCTTAACCGCTGGTTCCGAACCGGAACCAGGAGCATCTCTATTTGTAGATATTATATGTAGAAAAGAGGAGAAAAAAAAAGTCAAATGAAATAATTTTTCTCCATATCTTTACAGTGAGGAAAGGGGGAAAAAGGAGGAAGACATGATGCCAAGATTTGTGCGAATTTTTATTAGTGTTATTCGCGTTTTGAGTTCTATGCTCTCTCATCCGGTGCCGCCGGCACAGCACGGCGCTTCCACCCTATGTCGTCGGAACACCATGGAGGACTCGGGCAAGTCCCCGAGGTCTCCGAATAGGAGCTTGTCCTCTTCCCCGATGGGCACGGAGAACTCCACGTCGGCCTGGGCACCGCCCCACGTGGGGACCACCATGAGGGTCGTCGTCGGCACCACGTCGCACAGCCAGCCGAGCTCTCCGGCCAGCTCGACGAATCCGTCGTCCGCCGGACGCGGCTCGATGTCAGGCTGGCTGGAGGTGGGCTCGGGAGGGAAGCTGGTTGCTAGTGGTGGACTGACGGTGTCGAACGACGAGGATGAGATTGTTGTCTTCGCGGCCGAGGAAGCCGCCGTCATGGGCAAAGGAGGTTTGTGGTGTTGGTGGTGGTGGTGGTTGTTCTTGGTGGTGGTGGGGAGAGGATGGTTGTGATTGCTAGAGTAGGTGATAAGGAGGGTGGTGGGATCAAGCCGGCTTCTCTCGACTTGTTTTCTGGCTGGGCAACCTTTCGAGCTGCTGCACTTGTAATATCCTCTGCCATGCAAAAAGAGTCGAATAAGTTAGTGTCATATGTGTCCTATTTTATATAGTTATAATAAATATGAGAGATAATGAGTTAGTAGTATGTGGGGTTCACTGTAAAAAATGGTAAAATTGATGTATTAGGTGATAACTAAACAATTCGTAAAATTGATGCAAATGAAGAAGATGAAGATAAATTCGGTAAATGGAAAAGTTTGAATTGTTAAAGAGAAAATAGAATTGATAAAATTCAAAAGTGGAACGATTTTAATGAGATGAAATAAAAAATAATATAAAACAAAAAGAGACCCCATTATTAAAGCATATAATTATTGTCTTATCGTACTCGTTATGAGATAAAGTTGCATGAAAAAGATGGCATTACTATTATGGTGTATAGTATTATAGTACTACCATTCTTTATGGCACACCAAATTTCACCAGACTAATTAATAAATTTGGATGAGGTGATATACATATTTGTTGCTGTTGTCGGCAGCAATATTGGGCAAATTAAGGAAAAATAAATTTTTTAACTAAGTCCTAGAAAAAGCTAGTATCTTCATTATCTTTGTTAGCTAGAGATACTCACCAGCTAGACATTTCACGTTGAGATTCAAGAAGATATTTTCATAGACTTTTAGTACAATTTCTTTTGAAATCAAAACAAAAATCAAATATAACTTGCATATGGTGTATTTGACAAATCTTCGAAAAATATACTGCATCTGTCCATAAATAATAGAGTTGTTTATCTATTTTGGATTGTTTCCAACAATTAGTTACCTTCTATTTTGAATTTTGATAACTTTATTAGTTAGTAGTATTTATTTACATTATATTTTCTTGATATTAATCTAAAAATAAAGAGAAATATAATAAAATAGATGAATAAATTAGGCATAACATTACAAAACAAAAATGAAACAAATTCTTCACCCTCAATAAAAAAAATAGAAGTTTGAATGTTTCAAAAAATTGGAGGCATGCCATCCCCCAATTTGACTAGACCATGAAATCAAAATGTGTATGCTAAGTATCTTTCAACACATGAATTGCAAGTGGCTTTTTTATATCTTTAATTTTTCAATCTTTTCTATGCTCACGAGCGTGGGAAATGGTCCAAAATGGAGCAAAGATGAAAGCGAGTGGGATTCAAAAATTAATTAGACAAATTCCAACTACTAACCATTATTCAATTATTCAATGAATGTAATGTTAAATTATTCCGTAGCCGCCTCTAATAATCTATTTCTTTACTCCATCCGTCCCACGTTACTTAAGGCGTTTTTTTTCAGCACGAGATTTAAGAAAGTTGTGTTTAGTGAGTTAAAATAAAGTAGAACAGAAAATAAAGTGAGAGAGAGGGGAGATGGTAAAGTAAAATAATAAAATAAGTGTAATTAAATGTTTTGTTTTTAGCTAGAATAAAGTAAGTGTAATTAAATGTTTTGTTTTTAGCTAAAAAGAGAAATGATTCAAGTAAACTTGAGACAACCCAAAATAAAATACAACTCAAGTAACTTGGGAATAACTTGGGAATAGTAGTTTATCTCTTTTCACTTTACAATAATTTAAAACCACCACCACCTACCCCCTCCCCCCTCCCTCCGCCGGCAGCTACACCATTTTCATTTAATTTCAATCCACCATTTTTATCCATTTTTTTGGGTTTATGATAGTAAAAAAGAACACATAAATAGTAGTATAACAATACATTAATTAAAATAAATAAGTAATTAATTACCTTGGATAAGGCGATCCCTTTATAGGCTTTTGGCCGTATTTCCGCCACGACCAAGAATCCGGCGGCGGATACACCTCCGCTTTGCTCCGGGAGCTGTCTCCGCCGCCGATCGGCACCGTCACTACTCTTTTATTAGCACCCCTCCTACTACATAAATTCAAACTAATTAAATACCAAGAACAAAAAAAGAAAAACACACACATCAATTGATACTATTTTCAAAAAAAAGTTACAAAAATCACACCTTTTTTTTGGAGAAGGAGCATACGCTTCTTCATCGCCGGAAACCGGAGATTCCGCCGAATTCTCCCGTGGAGGAGTGGCGGCGGAAGCCTCATCGTGTTCATCATCAAATCCACCCTCCATTTTAAATCACAATTACTATAGAAAATATGTTTATATACACAAAAAAACACTACTATGTGTGTCTAGCTTTTGTATGCATGTGTGTGTAATTTGGCCGGAGGCGGTGTCGGTGGCGGAGGAGGTGGCCGGAGGGAGGTGGTGTAGGGTGGTGGAATTTGTGAGCTTAGGGATTTTAATATGGGAGTAGTCACGTTGACAGATTGGCATAGGGGAGTAATTTATTAAGGACGTGCAAACCAATTCAGTAATTAAATAATAATTTCTTGACACATTCTTGTGGGATTTAATTAGTTTCAATATAAATTTATAATATATGTGATGAAGTGATGAGGGTTCATTGCTCACTTGTAATAATTTAGGTTTAAAGTTAGCTGTCACATGATATCATATTAATGGGTCAGTTTGTATATGCGGGAAGAGTGGACGATTTGTAAAATAGATTGGATTTGAATTAGTATTTATTTGGGGAGAATAATTGGAGTTATAAGAAATGATTTTTCTTGAGACTGGTTGCTTAAATTGAGGACATGTTCAATTCTTGAATAACAATTAGGTCCTTGAGCTAATAGTTTTGCATTAAGTTCTCTATTGATTTTGTCTAAACACAGTAATTAATTATTCCCTCTCTTGTTTAAAGCCAAATATTTCTCTTGTTTAAAGCCAAATATTTCTCTTTCAACATGAGATATTATACAATATTCTGTAATTTGTAAAGTGAAAACAATAGAGTAAAGAGTGTTGTTTCATATTTAAAAAAAGTATAAATTGAGTGAAACATCACAAAAAGAAATATGCACCGCTTTGAGTGGTGTGGGGAACATTAAATAAGGTTTTTTTAGCGTAATAGATTTCAACATTTTTTTCCACCCTAGTCGTCTATATTGGTGCATGAATTAAGATTAATGTTTTAATATGAAAAAAACCGGTAGAGATAAGGTCTCACCTAGATTCGACAAGGTCTAACTCACACATATAGCTAGTTAGAGCACACGCAAGTGTGGCTCTTCAATAATAAATAGGAGAAAATAATAGTTGAAAATCAATTATTTTGTACTCCATTCGTTTTATTTAAAGTGAAACATTTTTTTCGTATAATTTTTTATGCAGTATTGTTTTGTGTACTGTGAACAAAGAATAAAGTGGATAGAGTATTATTTTTTAAAGGTTTACTAAAAAATGAGATATTTTAAATGGGACGGATGGGTATTATATAACCTTTTATCATATCAATCTCTATGTAACAACTATAGGAATATGACTTTATATATCTATTTCATTAACAATGATATGTAACAACTATAGGAATGACTTTATATATCTATTTCACTATCAATGATATATTGATATGTGACAATATTAAATACTACTACTATTTATTGATGACATAGAATATGATCAACATTATAAAATGTTATAGAGAAACCAAACCTAATCAAAATCAAGTTGCATAACAAGGAGGATAAAAAATCCAACAAAGAAAGATTCGTTGATAGGCTAATTTTGTTACACTATTATTTTCTCTAATTAAAATATACCATATGACGTTGGGCTTTTGGTCCTTTTATATTGCACAATAGTTGTATTTGGACCCACAAATGTGTGTACTACCCTAATAACAATTTGTTTGCTTCACTAAGGATGGCAAACGGATTATGATATTTATTTTATTAGTGAAATTAATTTATTCCCAATAATCAGATGGATAATCTTGAGCAAAAAAGTTTTAGTCCCCTACTACAAAATGGCAAATTTCCAAGAATATCTTCTTATGATGAGACAACTAGGAATCTCAATTCAGTTCAAACCCAATGGGCCGGCCCAAATAAGGAATTGGGCTACCCATTTGGGCCGGCAACCATTAGTCAATGGTGGCATTCGGTATGCTAGACAAGATAATACTGATATACAGACAAAACAAAACAAAATAAAACAAAACAAGAACGACATCTTCTGTTGTTGGATTCTTCAGACTCTTTCAAGTTGTGAAATGCAAAGCACCTCTCCTTTACTTGGAGGATGCATATGGCGAATCTTCGTATTTTCCTTGCCACCTGCAAATCGATTTACAGACGCGATGAGTTGAAGTTGAAGCTACGAGTCAAGTCATAAGGATTTAGTTACCTGAATTCATCTCCTGTTGGAATATTGAGCTCCAAATCCTCTTCGAACGGCTGGAATACCTGCTCGATCTTCTCTGCCTCAACGGCATCAAGGGTCGGTGGGTCCCACTGCAGGCACATTCTCATAAGACAAAAGAGGAAGGATTGAGTGAAATGGACGAGAGAGAGAGAGAGACTTGCCTTGGGTGCATTGTCCTTGTCAATGGTAACAGCTCTAATACCCTTGAAAAGAAATGGTGCAAAATGCTATTTAGCAATGAGTAGAAAACTGAAACTTCATCGAGAAATCGAAAGAATCTCACAAGCACCTCGTAAACATCACCGGATATCACAGTTCGAAGAATGTTCATCGTGATCCTGAACTCTTTCTTCATGCTCTCGGCCAGTGTTTGCTTCCTCCCTTCGCGAATCTGAACACAATCGAAACCAGTCACGAATACGAGCAGATGACAAAATAGCAGCATTTCCGACTGTAGTGTTTGGAGAAACATTACCGACTGTAGTGTTATCCTTAATGCTGTTGGTGATGATCTCTTAAGGCCTTTCAGGAACGGCGCGATCCAGCCATTTCCTTCTTTGCTCGCCTCAGCTTCCTGGGAAACGGGAGTATCGTTAAGTAATCTACACGGTACAAATACAACATTCTTAAAATCACTCACAAATGATATTAAGATCTCCTCTACAGAATCCTTGGCAAAGCACTCATCGATGATTGCTTTCCTGTGATAAATCCACAAAGAATCAAGCCTCAGAAATTTCAACATAGCCAGTCCACTTTTTATACGAAGGTGAAGAGTGAGAGACGTTACTTGTTCAGGACACTTTGTTCATCAATCTCAACACTCGTGGAGAATTCCTCGATCGCAGATTTCACAGCATGCTCGTCACCACTGTTTAGACTCAACAAACGACTCTGTAGCTCCGGGAGTTTCTAAGAACGGGAAGTTTCATAACAGAATCAGATGCTGTGAAAATTAGAAATAACTAATTTCTATGACTAGAGATCGTCTTTCAAGTTTCAACGTGAGAATCAAGAGTTTCCTAACAACCTACATTCCCATCTACACGAAAGAGTTAGTTAAACATTATCAAACCTCGGAGGGGACGATATGAGTTGCAAGCCCTGCTGAAACCAATTCTGCGCCGTTCAGCCTAGCCCCAGTCAAGCCCAAAAACTCCCCTTAAGCAATTCCAAATTAGTCACACTTTGAAAAAAGAGATCTTTATTTATTTAATTTATCAATCATACATGATCATTCGACTCACCTAGATGGCCGGGGAGGCGCGAGAGGATGTACGAAAAACTACAATCAGTATGAAATCCAATGCTTGCCTCCGGAGTTGCAAAAACCTAGCTCAATGTGTCGTAAAAAAATCATCAATGTCAAAATACGGATAGAGTACATGGAAGAGAGGGATTGATTATACACGGTTTTTTCTGTGACGACAGAGAACTTCATTGGGACCATCAATGATGCACCTCCACCCATGGAAATCCCATGAACTAGAGCAACCTTACACAATCAATAATAAATTAGTGAGTGTTACGGTTACCATTAATTCTGAATTTTTGACTGATATGAAAGGAGTTTCGGTCGAAACCTGTGTTTTCTTATATGTATGGATGTGGTAACATAGCCAATACATTCGGTACACCACTTCAAGGCTCGGATCCTCTGGAAAACGAACAAAGGTAAACTTCTATCAGTTTCGTAGATGAACCAAAAAGCTAGAATAAGAACCTTTGTTCACTTGCTTGACATTCTTCCATCATAAAACATTTTAAGATCCCCGCCAGCCGAGAAAGCCCGGCCAGATCCCTACACATACAAGAAACTTTGAGCTTAAAAATCTTGTCTTTTTAGGTAAATTATTTCATCCTAGTTAGTTCCACTGTTTTGGTTATGAGCTGACCTTGATTAGTATAAGTTCTGCGTCGTCGTCTTTCTCCCACTTCTCCATTAGCCTCGCCAGCAACTCAACCTAGTCCAATTTATCGGAACTTTTATCAAGGAAAACATTCAAAAGAAAAAAAATAGAAATTTGAGGTTTGATTTCCTAAAGTTACCACTTCAAATGAAATAACATTCAATCGTCGAGGCTGGTTCAAGGTGATCACTCTTACATGGCCGACTTCCTCACCTAGAACGACCTAAGCAAGAAATTCAGATATCAACAGTTAACGAATCTCGGTAATTACTGAAAGAAGAGACTAGTGTGCAATATAAGAGACTAGAGTACCTCTTCATCTGGATTCACAGCCACTTGTGCCATTGAAATTATACCGGCTTTACTCAACCAGATAAGAGAGGAAACACCTACAGTTTTTAGAAGGTTTAAGCCCAAGCAGAGTTCACAAATCGAGGGAATATGTAAGTATATATGTGTATACATAAGTATCTATAACAAAGACACTAAACTACAAAATACATATAGCATAGAGTGACATTAGACCACGTTTGCCGGCTGTACAATGCAGTCTAAATCCAAGAAAGACTGAAGAACAATCACATGGCATAGCTTCAATATGTTCAAAGGATCGGTTGGGAAATTAGTACGCATAACACAAGAAAAAGTAAATTACGAGTCTTGATACGCCATTCTAATATTCTTTACTTACATCTACGCGCAAGGAACAAATGTACCATAGAGAGTTGTTTCCTCTCAATAAACAGGACTAGCAACAAGCTAAGCAGTTATTCTGTGCAAAACAATGCCATGGAAACAAAAACAACTATCAATAGATGCACAATCTAACACAAATCAGGAACATAGTTCATTCCAAATAATCAGAAGATTGGTAATTTATTGTACATTTTATCCTTACATACTTCAAGCACAATAAAATAGAGACAGCATTCTTCCTGAACTTCAAAATTCCAGTCAATTTAATCAATCAGAAATCTAACTATTAACTGTGAAAAAACCCCAGCTATCTCCATCCTTCACAATCAAAGTCCAACCAATAAACATGATACAAACATAAAACATCATGAATTCATGATCCCTTTTGTCTAATATCTTCCCAACAAAGAACTGCTCAAGCAATGGCATCAATTTAAAAAATGATTCATCAGTCAAAGAAAAAAGAAAAATGTTCAATCGGTCGAATGTGCAAAATCAGTATATCAAGATTGAATTTTTGACAGCTAAAATGTGTCAAAAATCAAGAAACTAGTAGAAAATCAAGAAAAAAAGGACCCACTTTCACCAAAATGAAGTGGAATTTAACTCGTGATTATTTCAGGGAAAAATCACTAACAGAGTTAAAAAGGCAAAATCTGCCACGCCTCTCTTTGACTGAACACTTGTTTTAGACGAATTGAGGAGAAACTGTTGTGATCATAAAAGCTGATGACATGAGAACAGGAGTGTGGTAGTTGGGATTTTAGTGCTCTCAGCTTCAATGTTTTCAAAGTTTGGTGAGTGAATGTTTTCATCCTATTTTCCTTTTCCTACCTACTACCGCTTATGTATATACTCTTGACAAATATTGCTCTATTTCGACTAAATATTATTGTGATCTATTGCTAACTTTCTTTAAGTTGATAATAAAAATCTCAATATAATTACATTAAAATGTCAATATAAACTTATTTATATTAAATAAATAAGTTTCAATTTTTCTTAATTGTTTGATTCTCTGTAGGAATAACGGTTTTGGTGATGTTTAAAACAATGTTTAGTTAGAATAGAAAATTAATCATCATTTCCAAATTTACTGATTCGTATTTTTTTGGGGACATTCTTAGTTAAATGAGTCTTTTTGGAAAAAATTAATTATTTTAATTTATCTTATACCATCTATTTATTTTACTTTATCTCCTATTTTATTCTCTTACAAGTTATTTTAGTAGGCATTGCCAAAAAAAATCTCCTTGGGACGAATGGAATAATAAGAAAGCAAATGTTTAGTGTAATGAAACACATCGTTTTAAGCATCATCAAAAGATATCATTTTATACACGGATGACACAGTGTAGAAAATTTAAAATTGTGATTTTTATTAGAGTAATTGCCTATAAAATCTTGAACTTTGACTTTGACCAAACTTTGTGATTTTATAGTCAATTAACCCATTTTAATATTCCATCTTTCGAATGACAGGATAAATTAAATGACAATTATCTCTTCTATATTAATTGAGATTTTATGAAAATGGTGAAAATTGATTGGCAGGTAAGAAAAGCTTTGTGTGGTTCGGACCAAGGCCGGCACTGGTAATCACAGAGCCTGAAGTTGTAAGAGAGATTTTGTTGAAGAATTATATCTTCCAGCAGATTCCAGGAAGCCCATTGACTTCGTTTCTAGGAAAGGGACTAGTGATGCTCGAGTGTGAAGAGCAGATAATTTAGGGTAATGGACAAAAGACTTCAGAGTTAATCCTAAAACATGTATTAATTAAAATTATGGTAATGGACAAAAGACTTAAACGGATATTAATTAAAAAATTTAATACAATATTTATATTTAAACGGGTATATAAGTGGGTATCGGGTATACCGGTTCGGGTATCGGGTATACCCGATACCCGCAAAAACCTGAAACTCAATACCCGTACCCGAACCCGAACCCGTTCCCACTTATGTCGGGTAGCGGGTACCCGAAACCCGACGGGTAACGGGTCGAGTGTGCGGGTACCCAATACCCGCTACCCGTTTCGACACCCTTAGACTGAATTATGGGCCAAGCACAGGAAATTGATCAATCCAGCCTTCCAAGTCCAGATACTAAAGGTGCGTCCTAACTCCTACCTACGATTGTCGCGGTTCCGGTTCCGGTTCTGAGGAGAACTGAACCGTAACCGGACCGGCGACCCTTTTTTCGTAGTTCTGATTTTTTCCGTTTTTTTCAAAAGTGTTTTGCTATATTAAAAATTTAGTTGCATTTACGTTTTGACAGTTTCGATAATTTTGACTAAATTAGTAACTTAATTATATTTATATTAAAAATGAAATGAATGAAGAGTGTTCATATAATTTGTCTATTTAATATTTTATTTTCAAGTTAATTTAAGCATGTCTTAACTTTTATAATTAATTCATTAATTATAGCACTGTTAAATATGAATAAAACATATTATTCTGGATAAGAAAACATCACACAAGGTTTTTTCTGTAGATGATCAATTAAACTTTAGTCATTTTAGTATTATTTTAGGTGCACTTTTTACGTGTCGGTCATATCCAACCCGAACCTAGATTCTACCCGGTCTAACTTATTCAAATTTTAATTTTTTTTCCAATTTTTTTTAAACCACATATTCTCTTAAGAATAACCAAAACTACTTTTAATCAAAGTGATTTTTATTCACGAATGGTAATTATGTATAGTACTTTCATTTTCATTTATAACAATAATTGCTTTTGGACAAGCAACTTTTATTAAAAAATTAATAGATTTTGTTGTTTTATTTTCTTGCTCTGCTCAGCATATGGTGGGATCATTTCACTTGAGCTGCACCAATATGCTGAAAAAATGGGACGAACTCGCAAAGACCGGTGTTCCGATAGAGTTGGACGTATGGCCTTTTCAAAATATGGAGCTTTTCACATGCTCTCTCTTGATTTCTTGTGCTCTTGTCTCCCTCTTTTATGTTTGGAAATTCTTGAACTGGGTTTGGTTCACCCCCAAAAGCCTCGAAAACCACCTCCGCCGCCAGGGCTTTGCCGGGAACCCTTACCGGCTGATGACCTCAAAGATTCGGCCGCCATCATATAAAATGCCGAGAACCAATCCATGGAGTTCACGAACGATATCGTGTCTAGGGTTTACCCTATCTTCTACACGGCTTTCAAGAACCATGGTAACATATGTCTCACTTCTATAATTAAATAGTACTCCCTCCGTCCCGGGCTACTCGCTCATTTCCTTTTCGGCTCGGAGATTAAGGAATGAGTGTATAGGAAAGTAAAAAATGACGGCTGTAGGTGAAATTTTTTACTAAAAATGGAAAGAGTGCAAGTAACTTGGGACGCCCAAAAAGGAAATAAGTGCGAGTAGTGCGGGACGGGGGGAGTATTAATTAACTTTTGTTACTGTATTTTAACTTATAAAATAACACTGTATAAAATCTTGGCATGTAAGAAAAGCTTTGTGTGGTTCGGACCAAGGCCGGCACTGATACTCTCGGACCCTGAATCCGTGAGAGACGTTTTGATGAAGAATTATATCTTCGTGAAGATGCCAACTAGCCCATTGAATAAGATGCTTGGGAAGGGACTGGAGATGCTTGAGCAAGATGAATGGACTAAGCATAGGAAATTGATCAATCCAGCCTTCCATGTCCAAAAACTCAAGGTAGGGTTTCATTCATCTATATGGTTTTTGGCTAAGGAAATAGAAGTATTTTTATTTTTGAACATTAATTTTTATTCATGAAAACAATTAATTGTTATGTACATGACATGAGCAGAATATGGTGGGATCATTTCACATGAGCTGCAGTATTATGCTGAGAAAATGGGACGAAATCCCAAGGATCGATGGCTCGATGGAGTTGGACGTATGGCCTTATCTTCAGGCTATGACGGCCGATGTGGTTTCGCGCGCTGCTTTTAGAATTAGCAATGACAACGGAGAGAAGATCGCCCGCCTCAAAAAACAGTAAGCCGCATGCATCTTGCAAGCTAATCGCTCTCTCTACCTTCCTGGATGGAGGTATGCCGTCCACAAAAAATAGTGTCATTTTTCGATTATGATCGGTCTAAATAAATTAGTCTCATTTCTATTTATGAGAATTTTCTCACCATATTTTCCTTCTCTCTCTCATAATTTAACAGTTGTTCATTAAAACTCGTACTGCTCACAAACGAGACTATTTTTTAATAATAACGAACTGGTGCAGGTACATGCCGACGAAAGCAAACAGGAGGCTGAAGCAACTCACTGAAGAAATCAAATCGATATTTCGGAGCATTATCAGTAAAAGAACGGAAGAAGAAGCAAACAGAAGTGAAGAAGATGGCAACAAGGAAGCCGGGAGACTTGTTGGGAATACTATTGGAATCGAATGCGAAAGAAATGAAAGAAAACGGAGCCCAGTCCGGGTTGAACATGAAGGATGTGATGGAAGAGTGCAAGAACTTCTTCTTCGCCGGCCAAGACGCCTCGGCCGCTCTCCTCTCCTGGACAATGATTCCACTTAGCAAGAACCAGGACTGGCAAGCACGTGCTAGGGACGAGGTCCTTGCAAGCTTTCGGGACAAGGAAACCCGACTATCAAGAGCTAAACCACCTCAAAATTGTGAGTATTTATAGAAAAAATGTTGTATTGCATAACTTATATGCAGGGACGGAACCAAAAAATTATATAAGCCGGTGCTAAAATTTAAAAATATATTAATATTTCAAATATACAAAATGGAGTGCATCTTTATAATTTTTGTGAATCGAAATGCCAAAAGATAATTATTTCCAATGCATCTCCGTGTCATGAAACCATCAAAAAAGAATAGTCTCGTTATTTTTATTTCAATTTTGTTTACAGATTTTCCACTCAAAGTGATTCTTTAATAATTCACAATTTAACTCAGAAATTATATTACTATTATTATTTGAAGCATTTAAAATTAACAATTCAACATCATTCTCTATTTTTTTAAAAAATATCAATAATTGTATTGAAAAACAACAAGATTTATTAGAGGCAATTTTATCAAAATAAAATATTATTATTATTGCTACTGTATGTACAAAATTAGTATTTTACGAGTCATCATATTTGTTCTAAGAGGCAACTTAATCAAAATAACACATATATCTACAAAAAAATCAGATAAATTAAGAAAATGAGATACATAATTATTTTCTTTTCTAATTATTTAGTCAAAATATATCGTTGTCGCATGTAGGATTTAATTACTCATCTAAACTGAATAAAATAAAAACCAAGAAAGCCCAACAATAAAAATATTAATGGCCCAACAATTAATAGCTAATAAGCTCTAGTAGGTCATCTTCTTCAACAGTTGTTCAAAAAACGCCACGCCAGAGAAACAGAGAAGGACTCAGACGACCATGGGTACTGGGCGCCGGAGGTACAGGGTTCCGTACCGGCCAAGCCCCCGCTGGAGCGGTGGCTTGGCCAAGGGTATCTCCGTCCCTGCTTATATGCTCTGCATTCGTGAACACCATCCTCGTTTTGTTCATGATTCCAAAACACATAATTAAATTAAAATTAGTAAAGTATGAAACAGAAAAAAGGTGATTATTAATTAAAATTGGTAAAGTAGGTTATAAAAAATGTGGTTGGTGGTCATATTACCAAAAATAGAAAAAAAATTAATTTTTTTTCCTAACAAAATTTTTAAAAAATAGATTATTTTTTGTGAACAGTAGTATATATATAAATATATGTTGAATAGTCTCTAATATCGAGAGGTGTGCAGTTGGGCATGATCTTGCACGAGGTTCTGAGGCTGTACCCGCCGATAGTGATGCTGGCGCGTCATACTGATAAGGCTGACGCGTCAGGGAAGGTGACCATACCGGCCGGGGTGCAACTGATGCTTCCGGTGCTACTACTGCATCACGATGTTGAGACATGGGGACCTGACGCGAAAGAGTTCAATCCAGAGAGGTTTGCACAGGGCGTGTCGGGGGCGACAAAGGGCCAGCTCACCTACTTGCCATTCAGGTGGGGGCCGAGGGGCTGCATCGCGCAGAATTTCGGGAAAACTCTCTCTGTCCACTATTTAAAGAGTCATTTTGCAATTTTGGGTTGTCTACTATTTAAAGAATCTTTTTCTTTGTTCTACAATTAATATGTGGATTTCATATTCCACTATCTTTTTACACTTGCAATCTATTATAAAACTATTAATAAAAATGGGTCCCACATTTCTTTCTCCATTTACTTTTTCACAAAGTCAAATAATTTTTTAAAATTCGTGATGGTCAAAATGATTCTTTAAATGCTGGTACGAGGGAGTACATTTTTTCTTCTACATGAGCCCACCGGCCATAGTGAGAATCCGAGCCCAGCTAATCTGAAATAAACTTGGGCCCAAAATTTTCGAGTAAATCCGATAACACACATATTAAATGAGAAGAAATGAAAATGAATGAATATCATCGCAAGTAAAATATGACCCTAAAATTCAATGTCAAGATTTGTTCCAACTAAATTAAGGAAAATCTTGCATGCCACAATCACAAATCTTATGGACAAAAGAAAATATAACTCATGAAAAAGACCACTAAACTAGATAACAAAGTAAAAGCTTTCTTTCTTAGTACTTTTAAGGTATGGGAGAAGGTGATTGGCTAGAAATAGATCCTAAATCTCTTCACTACTTGGATCCAACACGTGTTCCTCTCAGTCCTTTGTATTTTGCTAAAATCGAACTTGATCACCCATGTCGTGTCACCTCTGATGGCATAGTGGACATGCTGCTCTGATAACACGTTAGATGTTATTCCCTTCGTCCCAGGTTGACCGAGGTAGTTCTTTTTAATGAGCTAAAGTGAAATAGAGAGAAGAGAGAATAAAATAGAAAAGATAGCATAGTGAATTTTTGTCAAAAAAATAAGTCAATTAACATGATATACGAATCAATTAACCCGGGACAGATTAAACATAGGTCACGAGTATCACCTTTTTTTTTGTTTTAACTTTATGTTCAATGTGAGACGACTCAAATATGAATATCTCAACATCCTCACACTCATCTTTCTCTTATAAATATTGTCATTTTTATGGAATAATGTCACTACTCTTTCATTGACAAAACTAGCAATGGATATTTTCAAATGTTCATTGGCAATCTCTTGTGCAATTCTAGCTCTAGTATATGTCACCTCCAAATTCTTGAATTGGATATGGATTAGGCCAAAGAAGCTGGAGAAATTCCTGAGACAGCAAGGTTCCCATGGAAATTCTTACAAGCTTTTCCATGGAGACTTAACAGAAATGAAGGCGGCTACGAGAGAAGCCATGTCCATACCCATCAACTTCTCCAACGATATTTTTCCTAGAGCCAGTCCCTTCTACCACAAAGCTTTACAAAAATACGGTATGCACTTCACTTTCTTCTCATCTAAGAGCATTAGCAACGCATGCATAGAGGCTGTGAGCCGCTGTCTGGCCCCAGCCCCGCTAGTGGTTGTGTTACAGGTTGCAGAACTCATGTAACGCAACCTTTTTGTTCAAGTTGATAAATTACTATACTTTTATAATTAATATAGTTTTTTTCCCTATAAATACAACACCAAACAAAATCAGACATTTACATTTCATCTTCATTTATGATATCTCTCTAAAATCTAATTTCATGAATTTAAAGTAAGTAGGAGTTATAGTTATGTAGCAACATTTAGTTGTTTTTAATTGAAAATAACAATAATAAAAATAATATAGAATTAGAGAATAACTAATAAATGAGGTGTGGTTTAATTTGAGGTACAAAATGAAGTCTAAGTTTGAGGTATTGTTGTATGGTTTGAGGTTTGAGTGAAAATGCAAATGGCCTAACTTTATAGTCTCATATCTTTGAATAGTTTTAAGATTGTTTTGGTCTGTAGGTGAGAATTGCTTTGTCTGGTTTGGGCCAAGACCCGCGGTCTTAATCTCCGAAGAATTATGTTTTTCGAGAGATCATGTCGAAGAATTATGTTTTTCCGAAGCCTCATGGAAGACCGGTTAAACGACTGATCGCAAGAGGGTTGGCCTCGCTTGAGGCCGACAAATGGAGCAAGCACAGAAAGCTCATTAATCCGGCGTTCCATGTCGACAAATTGAAGGTAGTGTGCATGAAATAGGAACACCATTAATTTTGTTTGTGTTTTTGATTTGGTTTGATGCAATTAAGCAGCATATGGTTCCATCTTTCTACTTGAGCTGTGGTGATATGTTGAGCAAATGGGATGAGATTGTGGGAAATGAAGGATGTTGCGAAGTGGATGTGTTGCCTCATCTTCAGACAATGACGAGTGATGTGATTTCAAGAACTGCGTTCGGGAGTAGCTGCGAGGAAGGGAGGAAGATATCGCGTCTACAAAGCGAGCAAACGAAGCGTACCGTGGGAGAGGATCGATCTATCCACATCCCGGGATACAGGTGATGCATGCATGTATGTATACATATAAGGGCATCTTTAACGGGGTGCGTATCATTTTACACGGGGTGCACATGCGTCGTTGCATCTTGTGTACATGCGCGCAACGTTTTACACGCAGTTTGGGGTAGAAAATACACAGCCGTGCACAATACGGGGGCGATGATGCGAAGGAGTTCAAGCCGGAGAGGTTTGGGGATATTGGCGTGGCAAAGGGGGCGTATTTTCCCTTCGGGTGGGGGCCGAGGATATGCATTGGAAAGAACTTCGCTATGTTGGAAGCTAAGATGGCGATCGCGATGATTGTGCAGCGTTATTCGTTCCAATTGTCGCCGGCTTACTCGCATGCGCCTCGTATGCTCATCACCCCGCAACCTCAACATGGCGCGCACTTGATTCTTACGAAATTAGAACGTTACACAAAAACTTGTGTGCGAAAAAATTATTATTGTCGTGTGATAGCTTTTGGTCTGAAACAATATATATTTTGGTCGATAGCTTTTGGTCTGAAACAATATATATTTTGGTCGATATCTAACGATTCTATCAAAAACAATTAACAGTCAACAACATTTTAACTATATCTTAATTATTATCTCACTGCCACCCCTTTACTTAATTTAGTCATAGACAAATCTCAATTTAATTTATTTTATATTGTACATTATGTTACTATCTCAGCCGTGCACACGCACAGTCGCTCACCACTAATTATAATTATTTAAGTCTTTAGTCTCATTAATACTAGTATTATATGGCAGCCCAATGGCCCATTAATTTAAAGTAATTACACACGTCTTTTTTATAATTATACAGCCCATTGGGCTGCTAAATGATTATTGGGCCAAAAGAAGAAGTTTCAAAAGGCACAGCCCAGCTGCTATAATTTATGACCCATTCGTGATGTCCCATTTTGAATAGAAGACTCTTTGACTATTAACTTTTCAATATAACTTTATTTATTATATTCCTAAGGGCATCCGCAGTGGTGCGGGTGTCCCGGCGCCCTTCCCCGCGGAATTCCCATTGTCACGTCATAAGGACTTCCCACTGCTCTGCCACGTCATAAGGACTTCCCACTGCACAGTGGCAGAATTCCCCTACGGAATTCCCACATTAAAAAAATTCACAAATTCACAAATTAACCAATTTCCGAAAGTAAATAATTTACGGAATTAAAATTTTGACGCGAATACGGAGAAAACGACCACACTTTATTTTTTTTAAAAAAACATACTTCATTAAAAAAAATACATAATTAATTAAAAAAAGTACATTATTTTTAAAATAAGAACCGGCTCGTCACTCCTCGGATCCGTGCGGAATACATAATTAATTAAAAAATTAAATGCAAAAATCAGAATTCCGTGACAGTCCACACAATGGCGGACGTCAGGACGGAATTCCGCGGAAGGGCGCGGACCTGTGACGTCCTCATGCGAATTCCGTATCCGCGCGTGTGTGGCCTAATGGCGGACGTCTGCCACGGAATTCCGCCAAATCCGTGGGAATTCCGCGTCGACGTCCGCCATTGCGGATGCTCATGCATCGATCTTTGTTATTATATTCTTTTCAAAGAAAGGCACCAATATGAACCCACAACCCAATCTTTTCGAAAAGGTTGAAATTTTTGAAAGAAATGCTTCAAATTGCGAATGTAATACACTTATTATTGGGGTCATGTGTGGCAGCCAATGGTCAATAATAAAGGCTCGTATGAATTTTTAGTTTTTGCCAAAAAATACCATATTTATTTTGTTATTATCCTATGACTCAGCAGCCAGTTACAAGTTGTAAATACTACAAGCTAAACATTAATCCATGTGCTATATATATTTTTCCAAGAAATCCATCTAAATATTTTATAAAATAATAAACCACATGCACTATTTTATCCATATTATAGTGTATAAATAAGCCCCATCCCTCTCATATCTTCCACACCAAATAAAAAACTAAACTATCACAACTATGGATGTTTACATTTTGTCAGCCACTATTTCTATTGCTTTTGTAGCTCTGATATACCTATGGAAATTTTTGGATTGGGTGTGGTTTACCCCCAAAAAACTCGAAAAAATCCTACGTCAACAAGGCTTCAAGGGAAATTCTTACAAGCTTTACTATGGAGATTTCAAAGAGATAGGAAGGATCACTGGAGAAGCCTTGTCCAAACCCATGGAGTTCACTAATGATATTCAACCTAGAGCTACTTCCATTTACCACCAAGCTACCAAAAAATATGGTATATACACTAATTACTTCTTGTGCATTGCAAAAAAAATGTGGGCTAGCTTGGGGCTATCAGGCTCTGTTTTTTAAATTTATTCGAAAATATATTTTTTAGGTGATTCGGATTATTAACGCGCTTTGCGTAACATTTTGCATGAGATTTTGAGAACTCTGTGGGACCCTTGAACACTTCAAGTGTTTCCACCACTTAATGCATGCAATATGGATTATTAAAACCCTAAATATTATCAGTTCGTGAATATATTAAATTCAGTTCAGATCACAAAACATATTAGTTTCTCACTCACTATAAGTTTGATGAATCATAAATATCAATTTTTTACTCAATATTAGGAACCTATATGATTTGTGATAAATGCCTCATTCTGAATTCGATCTCATATTCTGCGAATTTAATCCCAAATTCTGAAAGGCTTGCAAATTCAATCCCTTTTTTTCCAAAATCTCTCACTAAAGGTATTACTTCTATTGTATGCACTAAAGATTATTCAATAATTAGGTCGGGGATTCAAGTCATCCAGTGTGTGTGAGTTGTAACCCGGAAATATTTCTAAATGGTTACAATTTTCAGGTGAGAATAACTTCATTTGGTTCGGTCCGAGGCCTGCAGTAAGCATCACCGATCCCGAGATCATAAGAGAGATTTTTTCGAAAAACAATGTCTACTTGAAGCCTTCGGGTAATCCAGTTGCAAGAATGTTCAAAGGACTAGCAACGTACGAAAAAGAAAAATGGGCCAAACATAGAAAGCTGATCAATCCCGCCTTCCACGTTGAGAAATTAAAGGTATATATATACATGAAATTTTGAATGAAAATAAAATTGAAAAACCAGCCGGTTCGACCAATTCAACCGCGAATCAGCGCATTGTCCGGTCCGGTTTAATTACAAAACCGTTTTTACTGTTAGACTTAAAAACCTAACTGGTTCAACCTTTGATGCAACAGCACATGGTTCCGGCTTTCCACGCCAGCACGGTTGAGATGCTGAACAAATGGGATGCGATCGTGCCAGATGGCGGATCATGTGAGGTCGACGTGTGGCCTCATCTTCAGACCATGACGAGCGACGTGATTTCAAGAACAGCGTTCGGGAGTAGCTACGAGGAAGGGACGGAGATCTTTCAGCTCCAGAGGAAGCAGGTGGAGCTCATCATTGAGGCGGGCCGCCACATGCCCGTCCCAGGATGGTTGCCCACGAAGAACAATCGGAAGATGAAGGAGGTTGTGGCGGAGGTCGAGTCACGGGTGCTCAGGATCATCAACAAGAGGATGAAGGCGATGGAAGCCGGTGAACCGAGCTCGGATGACTTGTTGGGTATATTACTGGAATCCAATGCAAAGGAGATTAAAGAACATGGAAATGCATCCGGAATGACAATGGAGGATGTGATGGAGGAATGCAAGGTTTTCTACTTTGCCGGCCAGGAGACTTCTGCGTCTATGCTGGTATGGACAATGATCCTTCTGAGCAAGCACGAGGACTGGCAAGCCCGTGCCAGGGATGAGGTATTGCAAGTTTTCGGGAAACGTAAACCGGAATATCAAGAGCTAAACCACCTCAAAGTTGTGAGTACATATACTTTTTGACTATTTGAGATATTTACAACTAAGTTGTCCTATATCGAAAATGTGAAGCAAAAGAAGATCAACTTATATAGCCAGTTAGTTAGTCATTCCTTCCATTTGGTTTTATAATAAAACCTTGTTGGGGTTTAGTTGGTCTTCTTTTTAAGTATCAGGTACCTTTAGGCCATCCACAACGCTGTTCCTATACCGTTCCTTAAACTACTATTTGCGGGCCCGACTGTACTTTTTTACTCCATTCCTTAAGTAAGGAACGGAACCTGCAACCCTCCGTTCCTTAGCCGTTCCTTAACCGTTCCTTAAATTACTATTCATTCAATTTCATTTCTTATTTTTATTTCCAACCCAATTCAATTAAAACAAACACCCTTTATTAAAAAACACATAACATTAAAAAAAATTACAACTTAAACTTAAAAAAAATAAAAAACACACAATTAAAATCCTAAAAAAATAAAAACACACAATTAAACGTGGGAAAATAAAAAAACTACTCCGAAAGTGGGTGGTTGGTACCCACCCGGCGTCGCCGACCCCTGGGTGCCCGGCGTCGACGAACCGGAACCACCAAGTGTGTTGTACATGGTCTCCCAATCGCCGAACGCGTTGAGATCCCACCCACCGGAGCCGCCACCGCCGTAGTTGCCGTTGCCGGACATTTTGTGAAGAGATTGAATATGAAAATTGGAGAGGAAATGAAGTTGATTTAGGAAGAATAGATGTGTAGTTGTGTGTGAAATGAGGATGAATTAGGAGTATTTATAGAATAAGAAAATAAAAAAAATTTAAAAACGGTAAAAAAATGGTAATAATACAGTTAAATTTTTTTTTATAAAAATAATTTTTTTTTAAAAAAAATAATTATTGCGTCAGCACGTGACGTCGCCCACTCGCGGGCCGGCAAGTGGGCGTCACGCACGATGCGGGGGAGAGCCACGTCGCCGAAGCGCGTGGCGGCACAGACCGTGCCGCGAGTCGTGCCGTCGGCACCCGGCACGGCATGGGAACGGAACCTCGACGAAACCATGCTCCGCTACGCGTTCCGCTGCAAAGTCGTTCCGGCGGAACGGCACGCGGAACGCCGGTGGCCCGCGTTGCGGGTGCTCTTATAACTTAGACCGTACCTAGTCCCCTAAAATCTAAAATTATGCCCCATGCTCGAGTCGAATATCTTATCAGAGGTGATGGGACATCAGTGATCATGTTATGTATTATGAATGCGTAATATGACATTATAACAAAGTAGGCCCATGCCTTGATCCGAATTTGTCATCAAAGGTGACAGAGCATGGATGATCCTGTTCAAATACAGAAATACTCCCTCTGTCCATAAAAA
Organism: Salvia splendens; assembly: GCF_004379255.2. Lineage (NCBI taxonomy): Eukaryota > Viridiplantae > Streptophyta > Magnoliopsida > Lamiales > Lamiaceae > Salvia > Salvia splendens. The sequence goes on along the minus strand of NC_056043.1, from coordinate 1,882,445 downwards.
TAAACACATTTGGGAAATGCGGATTTTAATACATAATCGGTAAAGTATGAGAGAGATAGAAAGAAATATTTATTGGTGTATGTTAGTAAAGAATAAAGTCCACCTCATTAGAGAAAAAGAAGTTACCAAAAACAAAAAGTCGACTATTTTTCTGGGAAGTAGGGATAATTGTGAAGTAAAAACAAATCTACTACATAATTGCTATTGAGTCACACATGAATAAAATCGTACCTAACTCCCGTAAAATCTAACAACACATGTATGTTCCCGCAGATGAACATGATCCTGAACGAGTGTCTGAGGGTATATTCACCGCCCACAACGCTCACTAGGTTTACGCACAACGAGGCTAACTTTGGAAAGTATCGTATACCAGCCGGAGTGCAGCTAGTGCTTCCCGTGCTAGCAGTGCACCACGACAAGCAGCTGTGGGGGGACGACGCCACCAGCTTCAAACCCGAGAGGTTCGCTGAAGGCGTGTCCAAGGCCACACAGGGTCAGCCTAAGTTCATCCCCTTCGGTTCGGGGCCTAGGGTTTGTATCGGGCAGAACTTCGCGATGTTGGAAGTGAAGATGGCGATGGTGTTGATTCTGCAGAATTATTCGTTCAAGCTTTCGCCGTCGTATTCGCATGCTCCTCATGCGCTCATCACTCTCCAGCCTCAATTTGGAGCACATTTGATTCTTACCAAACTGTAGTTGATTTTATTTTTTTACTTTTGTTATTTTGTTTTGTGTGTGGTGTGCTTGTATGCATTTTTTTATCAGAAAAAATGAAGTTGTAATAATCACAGGTTACTGTAAAAACTTGTGTGAAGTTTGTGTTGTCTTGACCTTGAAATAAAATTTGTTTTGTTTAATACTCCATAGAACTATAGAGGTTTAATCAATTGACAACTCACACCTTATAATTGTTACCAGCAACTAATTTATGACCATACGATTTTAAGAGATATGATGGTATGTAAATTGTCATTTAATTTCATTTTTTCATTTATTATACTGACATACATGTAAGCTATGTTGATATGCAGTTGGTTTATGATATATATGAAAATTTTTGAAAATATTATCATATTTTGACATTGAAACATATGCATATGCATGTAGGATTTCATTAGAATCCTTACTAAATCATCTTTAATTTGATATATGTTGTGTGAAAAATATAATTAAAATTGAGATAATTATATATTGGTTTTATAATAAAATGTGAATGGAATGAATAAGTAGAATGTATGGTCCACTTACCAAAATGAGATATTTAATGGCGGACGGGGGAGTATAGAGCATTATAAATTAATTTGCAAAAAGTTTAATTCTTAGTTGAAGTATAACTTTTTATTGAATTGATTTTCAAAATTTTTAATATCATTTCAAATTTTAATATAGCATCTTTACCAACCCTTTAATATTCCTATGATGCACAAAATGGCGCGTGGCATAGCTTATTTTCAGCTTAACAGTGTTTTCAAGGCCTAAAACGACATTAACTGTTGTGCATACTTTGAATAAAATGCGAGGGTTATTTTCTAAATACTTTACCAAAATAGAGTTTGTATTATAAATATTTTTGGTTGATTGATGACTTATAATCAACGTCATTTCTATTTGATTGATGCACTTGATTCTTAGTTTCTTACCAAGCTATAACTACTTATTCTGCTTTAGTTATTATGTTTAGTGTAATTTCGTATAATAGTGGTGTTTTTGCATCTGAAAATGAAGGCAAAACAAGATCTAGATTCGTAATCAATACTTGTTCTGTAGTTTTTTTTCCAGGATTGAATGAATCATGCACTTGAATTCACTACTTACATTATCTACGACATTGTCAATCAAGTGCTTATATAATTCCTATTACAATAGTTCCACGGAATTAAGAAAGCTAGAAAATTTATATATCATTGATGTCTCATGCCAATAATAATGGCCATAATTCAAGGAAATATATTCGGCATCGTCCATTTCAAAACAATTACTGAGCGCCACTTACCCAGGCATAAAATAAGAACTACACATATTGAGTTTCGTCCATTCAAACATAGTAACACGGCCTTCACATATTTGGCGCCACCTACCCCCAATAAAATCAGAGTCTATAACTAGTAGTACAAATTGAATCCTTATTAGTACATAGGAAAACAAATAATACTAAAATATAAAAGCATTAATCTAATGAAAAGTTTATTTTTTAATTAAATACGAACTCAGAATTTTAAATTTATTTTTAATTAATAAATAAACTACCGTAAATTGTTTGAAATGGGCTGCCATTTAAAACAATTTCTCTATTTGGGCTGCTATTCTTGATCCTTCTTCGTCTAGATTTTGCTATGTCAACCGTCGGTCAACCGTTTAAGGTTTTGTAATGAAATCTAATTTTAAACCCCAATTTGATTTTTAAAAAATTTTAAAATCGATTCCACAATTATTTAATAATACAAATTCGATTATAAATCAGCATGGGCTTTATGATACACAACGGAAATTACGGATCAGAAACATATCTGGAATCATAATCAATATTGCATAGTTTGTTTTTCACAATTAATCGAATCATGCACTTGAATTCATTGCTTTCATTATCTTGTAAATCCGATACATAAATAATTCCCACATACAAAATCTCTGTAGTACTTTATGTACTTAATGTCCCATTTTATTTGTTTGATTCTCACAACTCTGTCAAGTTAGTCATTGCTACCATAGAATTTGTGGACAATTGCATTATGATGTGTGGTTTTTTTCCTCTTCTAAAGCTCATGTCTTTGAATAGAATGTTTAATAGCCAAGATATAATTGTGTATTCTCTTCTAAAAAAATGATGGTGTTGAGCATGGTACCTGAAAGGAGGTATGTGGCGTATCATACAACTACAACAGCATCGACGAAAGAGATGATGAAGACGTTGAATGAGATGCAAAAAAGGTACATCTGATAAGACGATTGTTTAATTTTAGAATTTCAGAGAAAAAATCGTGTAGCAACATCTAAACAAGTTCAATATGATCACCGTGCAATTGAACTAGGCTGATATTAAATTCGTTGATTAAATTCGCCGTGCCTGATGACAATGACAAGGTGTTGGTCTTGAGCCGGGGTGTTAAAACTCTTAAAATCTTGTCCCACATCGACTTGGTGATGATCCTAGCTCCTCTACATAAGTGTTGATAACTCTTCCCCTTATAAGGCCTTTTAAGGGGTGAGTGACCCATTTCTAATACGGGGTGTTGACAAAATTGTCCTAAATCGATTTTAACCCTTACTAAATTAAGGTAGTGAAGATTAATGGCCAAATATTAAAACACCAGGTGGACTGATTTTGAAAATAGATGCTGCTGATTAAAAAACTCCCATTCAAATGCATATGATCTTTCATACTCTCCTTTTTGAATATGAGCAAGAGTTTGACTATCAACTTTTTAATAAGCATATTTTCATTATTTCCATCTAGGAGACTTGCTAAAATGATAAATATATAACTTTTTAAAGCTTTATTTTTTTAATTCTGAGCAGTATATTTTTTGATGAGTTGAGTATTATATAGCTTATTTTGCATGTTCTTAATTCAAGTATATGATTTTTTTATTGAATTGATATTTAAAACATTTTAATAATATCATAAATTTTGAATTTTATAGCATATTCAACTACCCTGTAATGCCTTAGTTTCAAGGTAACAAGGTTTTCAACGCATACGACATTGCATGCATGTATACTTTGATTAAAATGCTAGCAAAACGAGGGTTTTTTCTAAATATAATACTCTCTCTGTCCATAAAAAATAGTCTCATTTTGTTGTTTTGGGATGTCTACAAAAAATTGTCCTGTTTCTAAAAATAGAAAGTTTATTTTTCATACTTTACATACTTTTTCTCCATCTCTTTAACTTTTTCAATATCTCATTAAAACTCATGCCGTCCACAAATGAGACTATTTTTTATGGACGAAGGGAGTACCAAACTAGAGTTTGTATCATTGGGTAGTAAATTTAATTATGTACTATCAAAATGGATACTAAATTTTTATTTCTTTGCAATAAGATTCATATTTTTCCTAGCCGTAGTAATATCTCCAAATTTGTTTAATTCCACACTTTTATTTTCTGATTGGTCTCAAATAAATAACATTGTTATTTTTATTCAAGTAACTAAAAATGAATGTGCACAATATATATATCCAAGCTTTATACGTAGGCTAAAAATAACTATAGAATCAACCTAAATAACTAATCTAAATTTTGTTCAATTTTACATCATAATTTATATAAATTTATCTTATTTACTGGTACTCCCTCCTTCCCCAAAAAATTGACAAATTTGTAAATGACACGGATTTTAATGTGCAATTGGTAAAGTAAGAGAGAAATGAGAAAAAATAAGAGAAAAAAGAAAAAAAAAAGTAGTGGAATTTTTGTTATTGGATTGTAAAATTCACATTATAAATGATGTGTGGTTATTTGTTGAAATTTTTTCTATATTTAGATTTTATCTAATTTTGAGAACTATCCAAAATAGTAAAACTAGTCTATTTTTTTTAGAGACGAAAATAATATTAAATCATTTCAAATATGGCGGCGACAAGTTGAAGCCGCAAACACATAATAATATGGATAGCGTTTGACCTAAGAATACAACAGTGAATAGATATTACTTTGGGATTAATGGCCAATGGGAATAGGATAATTTCTAATCAATTATACTCTTGTTTAGTCAACTTTATCTATATATTCCTAAGCATCGTTGTTGTTGTTGTATTATTTTAAAAGAAAGACATCAATATTAAGTAATAGACTAAAGGCCCATTTTTGTCCTTCACATATTGCGATTTTACGATTTTGGTCCAAAACATTATCTTTTGAATTATTCGGTCTCTCACAATTAAAAACGGGTCACATTTAGTCCGAATTGGACAGCACTGTTAAAATTTAACAGTCAACGAATCTTAATTGGATGTTGACCGGATTAAGTTAATAATTAGGGTTTATTAATGTCTAATATCTAATTAACCCAAACAAGAACTAGGGCCACCCGCTTTTATTGGGGTCATGTGTGGGGCCGCCCATGTTTGATACTAAGGGCTCGTTTGAGTTCCTAGTCTAGTTTTTTGTCAAGAATAATATTCGTAAAAGCTCAAAATTATACTCCCTCCGTTCGCCATTAGGAGTCTCATTTATGGGTGACACGGGTTTTAAGAAATGTTAAGAAAAATGGGTGGAAAAAAGTTAGTGGAATAGGGGTCTCACTTGTATATATTAGTTTTTAAAATGAATGTGAGTGGAATGAGTTAGTGGAAGGTGGGACCCTATTACCATTTATGGTAAAAGTGAACCGGGACTCCTATTTGCGGACGGACTAAAATAGAAAAATGGGACTCCTATTCGCGGACAGAGGGAGTAGTAGTTATAAAATCTACAAATCTTGACCAGTTATATCAAGTCAAGCCAGCCCTGATAAACTATTTCTTTTCTTATCCTGCAACTATATGAAGTAGGTGCCATAACAAGTTGAACAATAATTTAAACATAAAAACTAAAACCATATGCTATAAACTAATAAACATACTTCCAAGAAAGCCATCCAAATATTATAAACTAATGAACCACCACCAAACCATATTGATACATGCATGCACTATTTTATCCCTATGAACTTCAATTCAAACTTGAACAAACTAATGAATTCAATATTAATTAGTATCTAATTGTAATCTAATTAACCTTAACCAAATGAAACGGCCGACCAAATTGACTATTCCCAAGTCTAGATTGGAAACATAATAAACAACACTATATCATAGTGTATAAATAAGCCCATCCCTCTCATATCTTCCACACCAAATCAAAAACTAAACTATCACAACAATGGATGTTTACATTTTGTCAGCCACAATTTCTATTGCTTTTGTAGCTCTGATATACCTATGGAATTTTTTGGATTGGGTGTGGTTTACCCCCAAAAAACTCGAAAAAATCCTACGCCAACAAGGCTTCAAGGGTAATTCTTACAAGCTTTACTATGGAGATTTCAAAGAGATAGGAAGGATCACTGGAGAAGCCTTGTCCAAACCCATGGAGTTCACTAATGATATTCAGCCTAGAGCTACTTCGATATTCCACCAAGCTACCAAAAACCACGGTATGACCACTTCTCGTGCATCGCCAAAAAAAGATTGGTAGAAGCTATGTTTTATAAATTTTGTTCGCAAATGTATTTTTAGGTGATTTGGATTATTGATAGTGCTTTAGCATAACATTTTACCTAAAATTTTAATAAATTTGAAAACTATATAAAAAATAAAGTGAAATGTATTTCAGCCACTGAATGCATGCAATCTAAATTGAAATATAGAGAAAAAATTTTATGCTAGAATTACATATACTATTTCATACAGAACAAACTATGTCTAGATCTATCCTATATAGTAATCACTATTACTTATTTGGGCAAGTTGACTTCTCATCTTTTAGTATTTCTTTTGTATGCAATCAAGATTATTCCAAAAAAAAATTCTAAATGGTTACAATTTTCAGGTGAGAATAACTTCATTTGGTTCGGACCAAGGCCTGCAGTAAGCATCAACGACCCCGAGATTATAAGAGAGATTTTCTCGAAAAACAACGTTTACTTGAAGCCTTCCGGTAATCCAATTGCGAAAATGTTCAAAGGCCTAGCAACGTACGAGAAAGAGAAATGGGCCAAACATAGAAAGTTGATCAACCCCGCCTTCCACGTTGAGAAATTAAAGGTACATATCTTGAAATTGCGTAAATTTTAAAAAACCGGACCAGACTGGCCGGCTTGGCCGGTTTGGTTGAGAACTAACATGTTGTCCGGTTAGGTTAATTACAAAACCGGCCAGTTCGACAGTGAACTGATATATAACTTTGATGCAAACAGCATATGGTTCCGGCTTTCCACTTGAGCACAGTGGACATGCTGAACAAATGGGATGCGATCGTGCCAGATGGCGGATCATGTGAGGTCGACGTGTGGCCTCATCTTCAGACCATGACGAGTGACGTGATCTCAAGAACTGCGTTCGGGAGTAGCTACGAGGAAGGGACGAAGATCTTCCAGCTCCAGAGGGAGCAGGTGGAGAGGATCATTGAGGCGGGCCGCCACATGCCTGTCCCGGGATGGCTGCCCACCAAGAACAACCGGAGGATGAAGGAGATTGTGGCGGAGGTAGAGTCACGGGTGCTTGGGATCATCAACAAGAGGATGAGGGCGATGGAAGCCGGTGAGCCGAGCATGGATGACTTGTTGGGTATATTGTTGGAATCCAATGCAAAGGAGATAAGAGAGCATGGAAATGCATCTGGAATGACTATTGAGGAAGTGATGGAGGAGTGTAAGGTTTTCTACTTCGCCGGTCAGGAGACCTCTGCTTCGATGCTGGTATGGACAATGATCCTTCTGAGTAAGCACCAGGACTGGCAAACCCGCGCCAGGGAGGAGGTTTTGCAAGTTTTCGGGAAACGGAAACCTGATTATCAAGAGCTAAACCACCTCAAAACTGTGAGTACATATTATTAATTATTCTGGCTATTTGATATATTCACATGTGAGTTGTCATGAAAATAAAAAGTAAAAAGTGATAAATGTAAGTAACTAGTAGTAATTGAAAATTTGACTTTTATGATAAAACATAATTGGAGACTTGGAGTTAGTTGGTCTCACCTTCATGTATTAGGTATGTTTTAATAAATGAGATCGTACCTAGTCTTCATAAAATCTAACATTATATCAAAGCAGGCCACATGCCCGACCCTGATTTGTCTTCATTGGAGGTGACAAAGCATGGGTGATCCTATATAAATGTGAAGTAAAAAGAAATCAACTTAATACTTATTGAGTCACACATAAATAATACAGTATCCAGTCTCCGTAAAATCTAACAACACGTGTATGTTCCCGCAGATGAACATGATCTTGAACGAGTCTTTGAGGGTGTACACACCAGGCGCGACTCTCGGTAGGTTTACTCACAGCGAGGCTAACTTTGGAAAGTATCGTATACCAGCCGGAGTGCAGCTAGTGCTTCCTGTGCTAGCAGTGCACCACGACAAGCAGCTGTGGGGGGACGACGCCACCAGCTTCAAACCCGAGAGGTTCGCTGAAGGCGTGTCCAAGGCCACACAGGGTCAGCCTAAGTTCATCCCCTTCGGTTCGGGGCCTAGGGTTTGTATCGGGCAGAACTTCGCGATGCTGGAAGCGAAGATGGCGATGGTTATGATTCTGCAGAATTATTCGTTCAAGCTTTCTCCGTCGTATTCGCATGCTCCTCATGCGCTCATCACTCTCCAGCCTCAATTTGGAGCACATTTGATTCTTACCAAACTTTAATTGAATTTTTTTTTTAACTTTTGTTACTATGTTTTGTGTGTTTTCTTATAGTAACGGTGTGCTTTGTATGCATGTTCTTTTTATAAAAAAATAAGTTGTAATCACAAGTACTGTAAAACTGTGGGAAGTTTCACTTATCATGAGCTTCAAATAAAATTTATTGGTTTAACACATACAAGTAAATTATGTTTTAAGTGATTGTTTTCTAAGTAAGTAGTTGTTTTTATGAATAAAAGCAAAGGTATGTTAGAGGGAACCAGTGGCGGATCCAGTTAAGTACAAAGGGGTACAAGTGTACCCCAAAATTTCCAAGTAGCTTACTGGTAAGACACTCATATTTCACAGCGTCAACCAGGGGTCGAATCACCTCTGGTGTTGATTTTTACAAATAAGGGTGTTGTTTTTCAATATTTAGTGATTTAGTGATTCAGTGCATTTATGGTTTCGTTTTCACAATTCAGGTGTTGTTTTTCAATATTTAGTGATTCAGTGCATTTATGGTTTCTAATTAATCTTTGAATAAACATATCTGTTCTCTCATTTGTTTTATACCCAATAAAGAATTGTACAGTTTAATTTATTCTTTATTATTCATGGTTTCTATTTTTCCTCATCATATTTATTAGTAGTATATAGAAAATACAATATGTTTTGTTTTAGTTTAAATATTTAGAACTTTCTCCAAACCAAAATAAACTCCTTGTTATATAAAAAGAATTATACCATTTTATAAAATGAAATATTTTCAAGTATAAACACTAAAAATAATCTTTTTTATACACAAATATTACGGATTCATTGCAAAAAAAATTGAGATAACGGAAGAAATAAAATTGATTGAATTTTAAATTTCTTAAGTCATTGTAATTATTTATCGTACCCCCAATATGAAATTCCTGGATCCGCCACTGAAGGGAACATAAATCAAACTTTTTGCATTATTAAGAATTTTTTAAAAGAAAATGTAGTTCTAAACATTTTCCACAACATGGTCAATGTTTGGGACATAAAATGGGATTAAACCTTTTTTTTATTATTCTGCAATTAATTAACATTTTAAAGATTATTTATATGATAACAAGATTTTCTAGCGTTCAACTCAAGTCAAATTAAACCCCAAAAAATCTGGACAACATATTTTTTAATACTCCTACAAAAGTTAATCTTTTGTAGTCTTATGATTATGAGAGGTCGAATTGTAAATTTTCCATTCAAATATTTGTGCTTGTTATGTTTCCAAATATCTTTCTGATATGACCAATCTAAGCATTCAACCGTGAATTATAAGGCAACCCGAAACGCGTTACGCGGGTGGCTCGAGTCCCGTCCCTTCGTGACGAGACGGGCGCGGGACGCGTTGCAACGTCCCGTCACCATCCCGCCGAGACCTCCGTCACGCCAAGACAGTGCGCGAGCTGTCTCGCCACGCGCTTGCGCGACGTGGCGCGTTCCGGGGCGATGCGTGACGCCCACTCGCCTGCCCGCGAGTGGGTTTCGTAATGCTGACGCAATAAATCATTTTTTATAAAAAATTCGAATTTAATAAAAAAAATTAAAATTCGAAAACGGTAATATTACCGTTTTCGACCGTTTTCCCTTTTTTTTTATTTTTTACTCTATAAATACTCCTATTTCATCCTCATTTCACACACAAACACACATCTAATCCTCTCAAATCATCTCTCTTTCCACTCAAATTTTCATCTCAAATCATCTCTTTTATTCTTCTCTCAAAGTTAATCGATCTAATGGATCCATTTGAGCAAATGCGTCGAATAATGGAAGAATCACTTGAAGAAGATCGACGCCGGGAGGCGGAGGAAGCCGCGCCGCCCCAAAGACGCTCCGGGACATTCATCCATCGTAACCAGGAGGAAGCCGCCGCAAGGTTAGTACGCGACTGCTTCTGCGATAACCCGGTATGGGGAGATACCTACTTCCGTCGCCGTTTCCGCATGCGGCGACCGCTATTTCTCCACATCGCAAATACATTGGGGGCCCGAGAAGAGTTCTTCCAAGAAAGGTTTGACGCCGTCGGCCGTCCCAGCCACACGACACTGCAGAAATGTATTGCATCAATCTGTCAGCTTGCGACTGGACAAACGGCGGATGTGTTCGACGAATACCTCCACATTGGAGAAAGCACTGGGAGAATGTGCTTGATCCAATTCTGTAAAGGCGTCCGGGCAGCCTTCACCGATGAATTTCTCCGAAAGCCAAGCACGACAGATTGCCAGTTTCTGCTCCGCCTCCACGAAGAAGTGCACGGATTCCCCAGGATGCTTGGCAGCGTCGATTGCATGCATTGGCAATGGAAGAATTGCCCGGTGGCGTGGAGGGGGTCGTACACGAGCGGCCACAAAGGCACCCACCCCACCGTTATACTCGAGGCCGTTGCCGACTACTGGCTATGGATCTGGCATGCGTACTTCGAGGTCTCCGGCTCGAACAACGACATAAACGTGCTCCACCAATCCGACCTCTTCGCTGAAGTTTTGGATGGTAAAGCGCCGGCCATCAACTTCACCGCTAACAACCGGCACTATAAAATGGGGTACTATCTTGCCGACGACATCTATCCGAAGTGGACAACCTTCGTGAAGACGTGCACCAGGCCTATGAACGCAAAGCAGACTCTTTTTGCGCAGAAGCAGGAGGCTGCTCGAAAGGATGTGGAGCGGGCATTCGGGGTTCTCCAAACGCGCTTCAACATTATCAAAGCCCCGTCTCGTACGTGGTTCATGGAGTTCATGGAGAGCATGGTCGACATCATGTATACGTGCATAATCTTGCACAACATGATTGTCCAAGACGAAGGACCCGAGGCGGAAAATTGATTCGACCGTGAAGCCCCCGGAAGCTCAACCGCAAGTAGTCCGCCTCGAAGTGGAGTGCATCCGTCTATACAAGAACAATTGTCTATTCGGGCAAGGACACGTGACTCTACCCCCACGCCCAACTCCAAAAAGATCTAATTGAGCACATTTGGGCAAACTTTGGCAATCGGTAGACGCACATCATCGCCGGTATAAATTAAATTTTGTATTTTTCATTTTTTAGGATTTTTAATTATGTTTTGTTTTATTGTTTTAAGAATGTAATGTTGTAATTTTATTTTATTTAATGAAATGTGTTTTTATTAATTGAATTTGTTGGAAATAAAAATAAAAAATGAAAATGAATTTAGAGCATCAAAATATACAGAGTTGAATAACCTGACGTGAACTTCATCAAACATCGATCGATGGCGTTTGCCCCTCCTCAAAAATCTTTACACATGGTATATTTATTAAATTTAAAAATTTATTTTAAATTCTCTTTTAAATGCCTATTCTCGTCACCATAAAATTTGATTATAAATATATTTTTGCTCCCCCTCTCGTCAAATCCTGGCTCCGCCCTTGGCTGATGTGTTAGTAATTAATTGTCGTATCTGAAATCAAAATTTCTGAGTACGCTACTAGAACAATATATACACATAGACAGTATGTGAATGAAAGCAATGCAAAGGGATGGGCGATTGAAAGTTCAGTTTATAATTTCTTAATATGCAGGCATCTTCTTACATATTTCCACTCGCACCAACTTGCTTTAGTGTCATACAAATCTAACGTTGACTTCTGGACCGATACATATAACGACAAGCGGCAATTACTCTCTGTTTCCTAAGAATAAAAATTCTTTCCATTTTAATCCGTTTCTTAAAAATAGAAACTCTTCGTTTTAGGAAATGGACCTCGTAATCAACTAACACTAATTCCACTATTTTTTTCATCTCTCTTACTTTACCCATTTTTTTTTTCTTTTCCTCTCTCTTACTTTAACAATTTTGCATTATGACCCATGTCGTTTTCAAAGTTCCTGCTTTTAAGAACAAATGATAATAGTATTTTTATTGTTATTTTGTTAAAGGCGGATACTTCTTAACACCAACTACAAAATAGATATGTTATGGGACTTAAAATCATAAATGGATAAAATAAAAATTCTTGAAATTGCATATCAATAATTTCAAGCATGACGGCTGCATGTAATGAACTGAAATAGTAATAGTGGAAAAGTACACCAGCTAGGCTAAGATTTTTACCACTAATTAACTTTGAATATGGTGAAAATATAGATGAGTTTTTAGTGTGTAGTTAATTTCCCTCAAATTTTGCTCGACATTGAATCCAAAGTGGCATAGGCCGAAATGTCCAAAACGATGTATCTTCTTGATTAAATGTGACTTATCGAAATGTCTAATAAGATCAAATCAACGTTTGTTTCGTCACATAATACATAAAAAGTTAAATTAAGTTAAAAAAATACTTAATTAATCATCAAAATGACATCGTTTTGATGTGTACACTAGTCCGAGTAGGGTTTGCGGCCCTACTGGGACCCGGATTCGATTTAACATGATTGACATAGTCAAACAGATAGGTAATCGTAAAATGCAAAACATGGCATGACAAACAAGTTTAGAAAAGATTCGCGTATTCATACTAAAATCACGTTTTGAAAAGAATGCCCATCTCAAAAGTTATTTCCTTAGCCGAAACTTAACTAATTAAGTCGACAAAACTGACTGTCCAAAATTGCAAATCGGAAATAAACGTGATGAATAACACTATCCATTATGAATTTTTTTTCAAAGAAAGACATCGAACTTAACTAATTAAGTCGACAAAACTGACTGTTCAAAATTCCAAATCGGAAATAAACGTGATGAACAACACTATCCAATGTGTATAAATAAGCTCATCCCTCTCTTCAATCTTCCACTCCAAATAAAAAACCAATTCACTAAAGCAATGGATGTTTTCATCTTGTCAGCCACAATTTCTTGTGCTGTTGTAGCTCTGATATATCTATGGAAAGTATTGGATTGGGTGTGGTTTACCCCCAAAAAACTCGAAAAAATCCTACGTCAACAAGGCTTCAAGGGCAATTCTTACAAGCTTTTCTATGGAGATTTCAAAGAGATAGGAAAGATCATTGGGGAAGCCTTGTCCAAACCCATGGATTTCACCAATGAAATTGCGCATAGAGCGACTCCCATTGTCCACTACGCTACCAAAAACTATGGTACGTACGACTGCATGCAGCTAAGTTGATAAGACGTTTTACCTCTAATTAAATGGTTATTGTTTAGGGCTAACTAATTGATTATGGAGTACAAATTTTCAGGTGATGACAACTTTGTTTGGTTTGGACCAAGGCCCGCGGTGTGCATAAGGGAGCCTGAGATTATACGGGAGATTTTGTCGAAAAACAACGTTTATCTGAAGCCGACTGCTAATTTACTCGGGAAAATGTTCAAAGGAGTTGGAACGTACGAGAAAGAGCAATGGGCCAAACATAGAAAGCTAATTAACCCTGCCTTCCATGTTGAGAAACTAAAGGTATATATATCATGAAATTGCATGCAATGATGCAAACAAATTACTCCTGTTCTGTTGTAGTTGAGGTATTTTCTTATGGGCGTGAAGATGAAGGAATGAGTGTTTTAATTAAAAAAGAGTGGAACGACCAAAAAATGAATATGACTTAACTACAGTGGGACAGAGAAAATTTAATCTAGTACTCCCTCCGTTCCTTCATAGTTGAGTCATTTTTCTATTTCGAGAAGTTCCTTCATAGTTGAGTCATTTCCATATATGACAACTTTTTTCCCTTTCTTACTTATTCTCTCTTACTTTATTCTCTCTACTTTATTCACTTTATACTTTATTCTCTCTACCTTTTCCTTTCTCTTACTTTTTTTCTCTTACTTTTTTATCTATTTATTTAACACACCCAACATTTCTTTCTAAAACTCCGTGCCGAAAAGTTTCGCCTCAACTATGAAGAAACGGATGGAGTATTAAAACTAATATCTACCTTTAATGAAACAGCATATGGTTCCAGCATTCCACGTCAGCACGGTTGACATGCTGAAGAAATGGGATGCGATCGTACCAGACTCCGGATCATGTGAAGTCGACGTGTGGCCTTATCTTCAGACCATGACGAGCGATGTGATATCAAGAACCGTGTTCGGGAGCAGCTACGAGGAAGGAAACAAGATCTTCAAGCTCCAGCGAGAGCAGGTGGAGCGAATCAACGAGGCCGGTCGCCATATGCCCGTCCCGCGATGGCTGCCCACCAAAAACAACCGGAGGATGAAGGAAATCATGGATGAGATCGAGTCACGGGTGCTCGGGGTCATCGGGAAGAGGGTGAAGGCGATGGAGGCGGGCGAGCCGAGCATGAATGACTTATTGGGCATGCTATTGGAATCCAATGCAAATGAGGTGAAGCAGAATGGAACTGCTTCTGCAATGTCAATGGAGGAAGTGATGGAAGAGTGCAAGGTGTTCTACTTCGTTGGCCAGGAAACGTCTGTCTGTTTGCTGGTATGGACAATGATCCTTCTGAGCAAGCACGAGGACTGGCAAACACGCGCCAGGGACGAGGCTTTGGAGCGTTTCGGGAAAGGGAAACCTGATTATCAAGAGCTAAACCACCTAAAAACTGTGAGTATTGGCTTTCTTCACCTCAATTTACAATTTAAACTAGAAAAATCCGTAACGTGTTTTATGAAACTGTGAGTACTATCTTTCTTGCATAATTTTTTTTGGATGTAAAAAACATCAAACGACATCGTTTGTAGAATTTTATCTTCACTATAGATATCTAAGTAGCTTTTATGAAACAGTTCTAAAATCGACGGTTTCGGTTCGGGTAAATTCTCACGGTACCGGTTACGGTTTCGCGGTTAACCGCCGGAACCGTAAATCTTGGTCACCTCTAGACATAGTCATCCTAGACTGTCAGGAGGACCAAATTTATGATCTAATACGTAAAATTACAATTTTACCCCTCACAAAAGTAAATAAATAATAATAATAATAATACTAATAATAATAATAATAATAATAATAATAATAATAATAATAATAATAATAATAATAATAATAATAATAATAATAATAATAATAATTCCTCCCTTTTTCCTTCACTTCTAACACATGTGTCCGCCTCTGCGTGCAGATGAACATGATCCTCCACGAGGCTCTGAGGCTATACACACCGGGAGCGACGCTCGCCAGGCTTACATACAAGGAGGCGAACTTCGGAAAGTACACTATCCCGGCCGGAGTGCAGATGCAGCTGCCCTTGCTAGCAATGCACCACGACACGCGCCTGTGGGGGGACGACGCGGCCATATTCAATCCGGAGAGGTTCTCTCAGGGCGTGTCGAAGGCGACGCAGGGGAGGCCTATATACATTCCGTTCGGGTCGGGGCCAAGGGTTTGCATCGGGCAGAACTTCACGATGGTGGAAGTTAAGATGGCGATGGTTATGATTCTGCAGAATTATTCGTTCAAGCTTTCGCCCTCGTATTCGCATGCTCCTCATCATCTCTTCACTCTGCAGCCTCAGCATGGAGCACATTTGATTCTTACCAAACTATAACTATTTCAATTATTTTAAACTATAATAATTTTTTATTATTATGTGGTTTCGTGTGATAAGGGTGACATGTATTAGATATACCAAGCGTGGTTAAATTGTATTTTTGAAATATTTGGATTTCAATTTTAAGAATTTATATTTATTTTACTATATTTATTTATAGAATAAAATGTTTCTTCCCTCTTATATCAAATATATCGTCTTCATACGCGAAGAAAATACCTCTGAATGCACCATTTTATATGAAATCTATTGATTTATATATTTGAAATTTTTACACAATATAAATTTACTAAAAAAAGATAATGCTGCAATTATTAAAAATCTCTGATTTCAATTTGACAATGAATTAAGTGAAATTCAATAATACAGTAATAATTTTTATCAGTGGCGTATCCAGAGTTTTTGATTTGGGGGTATGAATTATATGACAAATAATTATTATAAACAAAATATATTGATTATAAAAATAATTTAAATAGTAAGAATTTTTTACATGAAGTATGAGTTGTACTAAAAATAATACTCCATCAATCCCACTTTAAGAGTTTCTGTTAAAATATTCAATAAATGACAATAGGCCCCACGTTCTACTAACATTATTTCACTTATACTTTATTATAAGATTAATATATAAGAATGGGACTCACATTCCACTATCTTTTTCACCAATTTTTCTTTACATTTTTTAAAACACGTACCAAACTCAAATGAGACTCCTAAAGTGGGACGGGAGAGAATTACCTAAAATGTTAAAAATAAGAATTTCATATTAAAAAATAAAAGCAATAAAAAACTAAGAATTTTTTATTTGAAGTGCGAGTTACATTACTTAAAATGATAAAATAAAATAGAGTATCGATATCACAAATAAAGCAATTAAAATAAATTAAATAACAAACATAATAGGGAAAATTAAAATAATTAAAGTATAGTAAACAATCCTAATATCTATAAAATAAAATAGGAGTGGAAATTTTTACCTAACTAAAAATTATTTACTGGAGTACTACATTACAATAACGAAAATGTTAGTAGAAGTGCAAATAATTAACTAACTAAAAAAACTAATTACTACGTACGGTAACAAAAATGAAAATGAAAATGTTAGTACAAAAATAAAAAAATATTCAAACATAAACATAATTAAAATAATGAAAAGGAGAATGCATAACAAAAATGAAAACGATGACTGTAGAAATAGAAATGTAGTTTTCATAAATCAAAAAGGGAAAGGAAAGGAAAAGGTAAAAGTGCACGTACGGTAACAAAAATGAAAATGTTAGTACAGAAATAAAAAAATATTCAAACATAATCATAATTAAAACAATGAAAAGGAGAATGCATAACAAAAATAAAAATGATGACTATAGAAATAGAAAGGTAGTTTTCATAAATCAAAAGGGAAAAGGAAAGGAAAAGGTAAAAGCGCTGGCCCCAGCCAAGAATCGAATTCGGAGCTATGAGGGACATTATGAGCAACAAACCACTGGAGCACCAAGCTTTGTTGTAAAACACCAATACATGTAGTATTAATATCATGAACTTTGGGGGTACAGTTGTACCCACTTGCATACGCCACTGATTTTTATGCATCACGTGAAAAGAAAATATAATTATAAATAATCATATACATAATCATAGTTTTCTCTTTAATTAGACATAATAAAAAAAATTGCACTATTTTATCCCTACGACCTTCAAGTCATAAACGTTTCTTCTTCCACGAAATTGGTGAGCATCCAAAAACGTCTTTCCATGCAAATGGGAGACAAGAAGTCAACGTATTCATGCAACGTTTATGAATTATTAAAGTTAGGCGTTACAAGTATTTAAAAAATATTCTACCTCATTCCAAAAAAAATAAGACTCTTGTTTTGTCCATCAAAAATATCTTTGTATATTCGTATTAAGTTTTGTTAGTAAATTAAATGGGTCTTAGTTGCAACTAACAATATTTCAACATCTCTATCTCGCATTCGATTAATTTATCAATTTTGCATCTAAATCTATGTCGTCCACTGACAAGACTATTTTTATGATTTAGTATAAAATTGTAAAATTAAATTAAAGAGAAAGAATTGAATAAACCCAGAGAGAAAAAAAAAATTCACTAAAAAATACTACGACTTGAATATGTCAAATCGAACTAAACATTTTTTAAAATTATTCTTACTCAAACAGTACCCTACTTTCTTGCCTTTTGCACAAGTGTTTGAAAATTTCCATGATCAAATATTCCTCTAGTCCTACTATCCCACCTAGCACCAAGTTGCTCTTTGTAATACTACAATAAAACCATATGCTATAAATACTATTCAAAGAAAGCCATCTAGCCTAATTTAATGAACCTACACCATTCCAAATTGATAAATACTCTATTTTATGATAAGACTGAGACATCACAAGATTTTATTAGAGAATGGTTTTGTGCTCAATCTGGCATACTTGTGATGTTGATTCCTAACATTATGATAGTGTAGATATAGTATTCCTTCTATTTTTTTTTTAAGAATGATCAATAATGTTTCTCTTTCATCCATGTTCTGACTCGAAGCTTCCACCTATTGGATTGACAAGAAACATCTTACGATCTGAATTGCATTTCAGTATTTCACGGTCTAATCCCACCTACTTACCGTATAAAATAATCAACAGAATATGATAATTACATATGAGACAAGTGAAACATAATTCAAATGACAAAGTTGATTACGTTTGACTGAGAATTATGAGTTCAATCCTTACCAAAAACGGTGTAGATATCCTTATGTGTGGTGTAGTTGTCCCGCCTAAGTAACTTCGTCATCAGGCAAAGGGCAAAGTCGTCAAACGCATAATAGCATCAACTTGCATTGAGGGCAAAGTCGTCAAATGCAGAATAGCATCAACTTGTTGTAGTGAAGAGCTATGGTCACAGCTCTAGGAGGCAAGAGGCAAAGGGCAAAGGGCAAAGGGCAAAACCGTCAAATATAGAATAGCATCGACTTGCAGTGAGAAAGCTAAAATCAGCTTCCGACCTTCGCCGGATTCTCAAACTCTCTCGAATTCAATCCCTTGAAGAATTCACCGCCGTCCCCCACCGCCACCCCCCGCCGCCTGCCCCCTCAGAATTATGCATATCTCTCTTTCGCCGTAAAAAACCACCGATCTTCATTTCTGCGAGGCGCGCTGTGATTTCGTTTTCGCCGTGAGTCCTTCTAATTAAGCTTCTTTCGTTTCTCTGCGTTGCCTTAATCGTTGATTCCGTGGTTCGTCTTTCTGTAATTGAATTGTTTCCGTGCTTGCTGATCTGTTTCACGTCTGAATTTTCCGTTTTCATCTGGTTTGGGGCTCAATTCACCTTTTATTTCACTCTATTAGGTCGTAATTGGAGCTTAATTTGAGTAATTAGGTGCGCCCCTATGTTTTTTTGCAGCTGCACATGACTGAGTGTCAGTCTATTTGTTTAGTTTCTGACTTTCTTCTAATTGGACAGTTCTCAGTGGTCCTGCAAGATTCTATTTTTAATTTGATTGTGGATTCTTTGAGTTTTTCTATGTACATTTTTATCAGTACTATCTGGAAAATTAAGTTAAACTGTTGGAATCTTAAACTGTTTAATAGGTATTGTCGGCGAAGCTGAATTATTAAGTAAGGTGCTTGTGTGGATACACAGATTTGATGGTCAGGAGGTTTTGCATAAAATTGGGTGCAATTAAGAGAGAGGGTCTTCAGTAAAGAGAGGACCCTTGATTCAGTGGAAGCGAAGCTGTTGTGTTTGACGTTTTCTTATAGTTTAGCTGGTTCGTTATCCAGACAATGCCAGCCGTACAGAAGCTTTATAATGCGTGTAAAGCATCACTTACGCCTAACGGACCCATTTCGGAAGAGGGTTTAGAAAAGGTTCGCAACCTATTAGGTACGAAGAAGAAAAGTCCTCATCCTTTTCCTTTACCAGCATTTGTTTCTTTATCATGGATCTCCTTAGAAAGGTATAAACAGAAGCACATATGCATTTATTTTTGTGTATGGTGACACTTGGCATTTCTCCGTAATGTTTGATGAAGTTCTTCCTAGTTAATGAATATTGGAGAATTAGACTCTTTATAGAGGAAAAATCAACTGCGCTTCTTTTGTATTTTTACTTTCTATATCTATTTGGATTAACTTGGGGAGAAAAGGAATAAAAATATATACGAGATCTGAAATTGACTTTGATGATCATTTTCTCATGTGTCTAAAAAATGGTATATAGTCCGTGGAATTATCATAAACGAACCACATCTATTAGCTTAGGTATTGGAAAGGTAGTTACCTCAAGTAATCAGAGAGCTGTTTTATTCGATGACCATGTTACCACGCTTTATATTATCTTCCTCTATTCATGTGCATTTTTTTATCTCATAATCCTGACTTTCTAACTGGGAGTGGCCCTTTGTCCAACTGTATTTCCTATATTAACTGGCGTTGCAATGTTAATGAATGTTATAATGAATGCATTCTTGTGTAATCTTTGTTGGAGATAAATTTGCTGATGTTATGAAGCTAGAATCTATGAAATGATAGTTATCTCTAGCACTGAAGATAGTAAATATGAAATGGTAATCGTCTCTAACATTGTAGGCTTAGATGAGGAGGTTATTGAGTACCACAAAAGATTAAGTAGTTTTGACAAAACAGACCCATGTCTTATTTTGGGATATCTCGGTTGTAGTAAAAAGAGGTGTATTTGGGATAGGCGAATAGAAAACATTCTATTCATGCTGGGAAAACTTCCCTTTTTGTTCTTTGAATTTTTAGCATGCTGCCCCACTATTTTAGATATAAATTTTTATATTGTGTGATATTAGCAATTTAAAATAAGGTGTGTATATGAAAAAACTGTCATACTCATAGTCATAGCACTTTGCATCATGCATGTAATCATCTGCTACATATAAAATCCCGATTCAGATGAGGAACTATATATATTATTGTAATTCAAGATATTATCATGTGTCAGATTGATTAGGACCTTAATGATTTGTTGGTTTAGGGATTGGATTTAACTTGCGAGAGGATATTCTAATTCTGAAATTGCTCTGCAGGTCCATAAGCTGCTTGTTTTATCAGTTAGTAACACTTTACATCCTTTGTTGCAGAGAAAATCAAGCCTTCTGATGTAGGTCTCGAGCAAGAGGCCCAACTATTACGGAATTGGCCAGGTACCTTCACAGAGCGCAATGGAGGAAATCAGTCTCTCCCTCCAATTAAATACCTGCATGTGCACGAGTGTGATGGCTTCTCTGTAAGTGTCTCTTATGATATATCAACTTTTCTGCTTTCCTTTCTCTTTCCTGTTCTGATTTTCTCAGTTCTTGATTCCTTTGACGGCTAGACACAGTGCACTTTGTATGATGACACTGTATTCTTCTTTATTATTTTGGAACCTTAGATTACTGAATAAGTAACTTCTCTTTCGCAGATGGGAATATTCTGTATGCCACCTTCTTCAGTCATCCCTCTTCATAACCATCCTGGGATGACAGTGCTGAGTAAGCTTCTGTACGGTTCATTACATATAAAATCCTATGATTGGATCAACATTCCTGGGCCTTCTGATCCATCTCAAGGTTAAGTAAATCTAAGCAACTGTCTTCGTGTGTCTTGTAATGGATTCTTCTTTCATGCTGGTTGTCTGTGCTTTCATTTATGCTTCAGTCCATCTTGATTCTTGTATATTGATTTTATAGCAAAGAGTGAAATTTTTGGTATAAACATGGAATAACCATCTTTAGAGGATGATAACCTACTTAGATATTGGGCATGTGTTTTTATCTATTTGGATTCATGAACTTATCTGAATATGCAAAAACGTGCCAAAAGAATCGTCATCGGTATTTTTGCACCAAAATCTTCAAGATAAATAATGATCTTAAGATTATTTGATTGCTTTCAGGAGCAAGGCCTGCGAGGGTTGTGAAAGATTGCGACATGATAGCTCCATGTGATACAACAGTGCTTTATCCAACTAGTGGTGGTAACATCCATTGTTTCAAGGCCATCACTCCATGCGCCATCTTTGACATCCTTTCTCCGCCCTACTCATCCGAAGATGGACGCCATTGCACTTATTTTAGAATGTCCCCCGCCGCAGATCTACCTGGTACTCATTGCAACTGAAAACATTCACATATATTCTTGCTAAACAAAGTCCTAAAATTTCATCATTTATTTATTTTGTTTTCAATTTTGGTCTTCAATGAAGGTTCCATCGAGGTGGATGGAGAAACAATATCCGAAATCACTTGGTTAGAAGAGTCTCAGCCTCCGGATGACTTTGTCATAAGGAGAGGACAGTACAAAGGCCGCGTGCTCAAAACTTGAAGAAATTTTTTGTTGTCATATAATTCAAATTCTATAAGCTCTCAAGAGCCAAGATTGTCTTAATTTGCCTCAATTTTAGTATGGCTTTTAACTGTTTATGACATTAATTTTCCTTTAGCAGAATTAGACTTTTGAGGTGTACATAGTTGAGGTATTATATATTATTATTTGATTGACATTACATATCTCTCTTTCTCTCTGTGTGTGTATTCCCTTTCTTTCTCCTCCTCATCATTGCATCAAGTTATGAACTTCAAGATAAGCTAGCTACATTCCTGATTAAAAGGAAAAAGAGCAAGTTTGATGAGAGGAATTACATAATGTTAGCCTTCCACACTATATATCAGCTGCTGTATTTAGTAGTACTTGTTGCTTAACCGTGACATGAAAACAGAGCTCCGTGCCTTCCCCACAGAGGTGGACGACAGAGTGCGAGAAAGCCAAGAATCTGATGGAGATTTCGGCAGAGGTGGTGGTGGTGGTGGTGGTGGAGGTGGAGGAGCTTCTCCCTCTCTTGCTATCCGCTTTCTTGCATTCTCAGCTGCTTCGTTCACAGCAGTCCGAATATCATCTTCACTGCTCAAATCATGGTCTGAATCCGAATCCGAATATGAATCTTCATTTATCTTCATCACACCACTTGTCTTCACATAACTCTCACTATTCTCCACAATTCTTGCAGCATCATCAGCATCCAGTAGTTCTCGCAAGGTTCTGAGGCTCTTCTTGTGCGGCGCCTCTACAAGAAACGGCATGTACCTTTGCTGGTAACCCCTCGCCTTACGACTCATCACCTCATTCTCACTGTCTGTTGAGGAGCCAGACACTGCAGATTCACACAGCATTCTGCTACCAGGAAATGTCATCGCGTGGGCCCGGCTCATTGCAGGTACGGGGCTCAGGCTGCAGACCGAACTTTTCAGGAAAGCTCGAGGCATCAAGCAAGACACTCTGATCACATTCTCATGCTGATCACTCCCTCCTCTCTTGAAACTAGGCCTGCAGTGGAGCACTATTGACTTTTCTTGATACACTACTTTCCTTCTCTCGTGTTCTCGTTGGCGGACTCCTAAATCGTCTACAATTGATTCGCTACTTGCATCAGAATCTGAACTAGTTTGTCGCAGAGCTTCCACCCCGACTAGAGGCTCTGGAGAAACAGAAGGCCTAGCATAGTTGTAAGATTGTGCTAGGATATCTTCCTTTGGCTGCCCCGGGATTTGTTCCCACACGAAAGGCCTAGCATAGTCGTTAGATTGTGCTAGGATCTCTTCCTTTGGCCGCCCCGGGATTTGTTCCCACTGGAAGGGAACAGAGACCGGGTTCCCCACAGGACGAGAGCAGAAGCTCTGCTCTGGTCTGTGCGGAGGAAGCCTATGTATGACTGGGAAGCCTTCCCTTTGACCAACTATGTGTGAGGTCACCTTGTGGGAGTGTTTTCTTACAGATAATATTGGTTGATTGAAATTCAGCTTCTTCTCCACCATGTTTTTTCCAGCTCTATTGTAAAACACAAGAATGAACTTTTATAGGGTTTGGAAACACTAAATCTTCAAATATACTCTCATTTATGACATATTTATCTCTACATGCCTATATATTTCCACATGCTTTGCATGCCAATATATTTCCACATCTCTTCAAGGCTCTAATTAAATGTTGAAATTTTTTTAGCCTTAATATTTGCCTATATATGAATCAGACTTTGTTTTGATTTTTCATTTCAAGTATTATATGCATAAGCATCTATATGCATGTTCGTTTGGTTTAACTGATAAGATATAACAAGATATGTAACTCGTGATAAGAAATACAAGCCAAAATCAAGGTTTATGGTATTCTTTGGTATAACTAGATAATCCTCGATTTTGTGTCATTGATAGGACATGAAAAGACAAAATTACCTTACGTTTTGGGGTTGGAAGATTTAGCAAGAAAAAATCTCTAATCCTATTACATTCGACAAACCAAACGGATCCGATTTCAACAACACATTTTACGTTTGAGATTTAAAGAAATGATAATATTGCATAACATTTTTTTATGTTACAAAATGTTAAGTCAAAAAATTGGCGAGCAACAACAACAGATGAAAAAATCAAAATAGACAAGAAAACAACAAAGAAATCAATATATAGAGAAAAACACACATCCTAAGCAACATGGTCTGAAGCGGTCACACAACTCAACATGTCAAACAACAATTACAAAATACTATAACATGGCAGCAAGAAGAGGGAGAAAGGATGAAAACAACAACCAAAACCTTGACATAAACAAGGTTGTACCTTTCAACATCCAAGAAATGAGAGATAGTCAAATTCTTCTTTAACAAATATGTCACACTCACATTGTCATGACCCCAATATTTATATGAGAGGGAGTAAACGAGTTTGTAAGTTTCTACAATGATTTAAATTGGTTTGAGTTCATTAAACTAAGAGAAGAAGCTTATACCTTATGTAAAATGGAGGAAAAAAAACACTAATTAATCATCATCTTATGTTTTACCAAATTAAGTTGTCGTTATCAATCATGAGAATCAATACTTTCCTTTAGAAAAGGGAAAAAATTAATACTACTCTAGTATTTTTTTGGATTTTGCATATTCGTTACAATCCGAATTCAGATCACGTGGCCTTATTATAAATATGGAATTGATCCAAATTTATATGCGTCACTTAGTTTTATTTAAATTTTTGGTGAATTATAGAATGACTTATAGTAATGTCGTGATGTGAATTTAAGTTAATTTACGGCAATAGACTAAGCTAGATTAGGCCTTAATAAATTCTTTAGGGTCAAAGATATCGCTTCCACGGTAAGTTAATTTTGTTGTGCCTAATTTGACTAACCTTGTTTTAGTCTTATAATAGTCACACCAATATTTATAAAATTACTTCATCGTTTTTATATTTTATTTACCTCAAATAAAAACTCATATCCAAATTATAAGTATACTATAATCTTCATTATATACATGCTATATTCTATGATGATATTCAATTTATAAGATTGAGTTTTATTTGTGTATTTTCTTTTGTTAAATGGATCAAGTGGAGTATAAAGCATTACTTTTATTGACAACAACTTTATTCAATTAGTGAAATATCAACACGTGGAATTGTTCCACAGTTGTAACTATCATTTTCAGCAATTTTGAAAACCATGCCGACTTACGTATATTTATTTAATTTTTTAAATTTGAATTTGTGAGTATGAGGAAGCCGTATATTGAGTATGTCACATGCTACTTTTATAAGTGGTGTGTGTTTTCTTAAAGAAATAAAAACATAATAGGAGTATATTTTTAAGATTTAATAGATCCAATTTGAGTCGAGGCCTAATCGTTTCATAACGGTCGAAAAACCCTAAAATCAAATTGTAATCTCCAAATTTATTTTTTCATTCATTTTCTTGTTGGTAAGGTCAGTCATATCATTATTTGAAAGCATTAGGGTTGAACATCCGAAATTTGGATAACTTTTATGTTCAATTCAAACCTATCTAAAATTCAAAATTTAAAAAAAATATAAATCCGAACCGATCAGAAATATTTGAAATATCGGATCTAAAAACCCAAATTTCTTATAACAAAATTCAAAAAATCCAATAGAATATGCAAAATTCACTTTCTTCAAAACTATAATCTTCATTATATTAGGATTATTTAAATAAAATATTATTTTAACAAATATTTTATAGGTAAAACAAAAGTATTTGTCGCCCGCCCCGCTTAGACTAACTCAATTTTTTCCTAAATACAGAAAAAAATCCGAATGTAAACCCGGATCTGAACCCGCCCGGAAAAGTAATTAATTATCGTTAAATGGAATAAAACCCCCGCCCCTCTCGGTATATAAATTTCTGCATTTCACTGTTACCTCGTTTCCATCTATGCTCTCTCCGTTTCTCGCAACTTAATACTTCAACCAGATTGCATTGAAGAAGCTTCGTCGAATCCAGCTGATGTGTTAAGTTGTTGCGCCACTTGCTGGATTCAAATGCACTTCAATTTCCGTGCTAAGATCTGCCGCCGGTTAGTTCTTCAATCGCAGCATTGAATTTTTTTGTTGATTGTGTTTTTAAGTTTTGATCGAATTTTAATTGCTTTTATTAAGATTGTTGATTATAGTATTAGTGATGTTATTAATTTTCAATTGCTTGTTCGAGCTGTTTTTGTTAATTTGAACTGAGCTGAAGTGATCGAAGTCCGGGGATGTGTGATTGGAGTGGTGATTGATGAGTTGATGTCGGTTTAGATCTGGAAACTGGATTTTAGTAGCTGTTTCGTTGTTGTTTTGTGAGCGGTTGGAGAATTTGATGGTAATTAATGCCGCAGCTGTTGATGTAACGGTAAGCTATTAATGGCAGTGCTTGAATTGAAGTTGTTAGGAGGGATAGGATAATGTGTTTTTGCTTGTTTGATAAGCACCTTTGGTCCGGAATGTAGTAGATGATCCGAGACTTGTGTTCTTCGTGAGGATTGCACCGTGAAATTTTGCTAACTATATGAGTTGAGTTCGCAAGGATTGGATAAAGAGCTTTCTCACCTGGAATTTGAGTTTCATGGTTCGAGATCTGGTTCAGTTTTGATTGCGAGGGGGCCGTGGACAGTAGTTATTCGTATTCACACTTTCTGAAGTCCGGATGCTGGAAAATTAGAAATGATAGGGTCAAGGAGTGAGATTTAAGATTCGGATTGTATCAGGATATGCCTAATGTAATTGCTGGACCATTTCTTTGTGGTGAAGATATTAGAAATTGAGATTTGAGAAGACGCGTACTATTTCTGTGATGGAGTTCTTATGTTGGTTACATCCTTTCAGGATGCTATGGGTTGCTTTTAAGTAATTCGACGATATCTACTAGTTGGGAATCAAAATTGTACAGATAGTCCTGTGACTCCTATGTACATCATCTTCTTTAGGGAATCCAATTGAATAGCACTGGCAAATGTGAAGGTGCAAAATTTTTGTAGGCATAAAGAGGTTCTAGGTGTTACTGTAATAGGCTTCGTGTTTTGGATGTATTGTTTTGTTCCTTTGTCTTTTCTTATATATATTCATTTATTTAAGTTAGTTTTTTGGAAATAGAGATCTTCAAAGTTTTTCACTTTCTTAAATTTGTTGTTAAGTTTTCACATGTTGTCTGTGGCTTCTGCATTAACTATCTGGTATTCTCTTTGCTTGTTGAGATTTGAATACTAAATATAGTCGGTGTTCTACTTCTTCAATAGTTAGTTGCTTACTCCTCCATTTGTCAGGAACAATGTTATCAAATAGTGGATATGGCGGCGCCATGGCGCTATGGCATGGCGTTCTGTGGTGGAAATGCCATAGCAACATGGCCCTGCCACAGCACCGCCATATCCGCCATTTGACAACATTGCGTGTACTGCATTTAGGAATGAGGCATTATGCAAGAAACATGGATGTTAGAGCTGTATTTTATGCTTTATTAATTGTTTTAAGAGTTTTAGATGTTATATTTTTGTTATTTTCCAATTTTTGAATTATGTATAAATAATAAGTATTATTTTATTTATTTAATTATTGACCGCCATATCTGCCATACTAATACGCCATATCCCTGTGGCGGTTTTTAGGCGAACCGCCATAAGCCGCCATACGAGATTGATAACACTGGTCAGGAATCACTTTAAATTTACTCCGTTTTGGATTTTGATGTACTTCCATACAAGTTCTGAGTGCTCGAATTTTCTCCAAATTTCAGGTCATATATGGCCCTCCATTGAGGAGCCAAAAGATAGTTGATGCATCAATACATTTGTTTCTTTTTGGAACTGTGCAAGCGATAAGCACTTTAAAAGAGTAATAAGAGTACTGAGATGATATTACATTTCACGAGATTATGGACATGGAAAATACACGAGGTGATACCGAGTCTTCACATCATAGGTCACCTGGTGACCAACCATGTGGTTCTGTCTCGTTGGATTTTAAGGACAATAATATGAGAAATAAAGAATTAAATGATGAGGAGAAGTATGATATATCCTCCTGCACTTCAGCAACACAGATTCTTTGGAGCACAGGGGTGCTTTCTGAGCCAATTCCCAATGGTTTCTACTCTATTGTTGCTGTAAGCATATGACTAATCTCATGTTCCGGCTTTGTATTTCTATTCTAATTTACTGATTCCATTCCTTTTGACTTGAAAAACAATGCATACCATTATTAACAGGACTAGTAGTTACTTACCTTGTTCATAGATAGTTTATTCTAGTAATCATGATGCTTTTGAGGGTAGCTTAAGATTCTGAAACTAAATTCTGCCATGCATAAAAGTCAGCTGAAATTCTATATTCTGGCTGCAGAAATATAAGGGCACTAACTTTTGCAAGTTGTGGTGGTTTAGGTCGATCCTTGGAAAGACATCCAAATGTTTATCCATTAGATTCAGAACTTCAAAATTTCTGTTAGTGATTACTGCATGGAGTTTTTCACTTATTCTTTATTTATTCTAATGAAGTTCATTTCAAAACTTTAAGTAGAAAAGTAGGGTTAGTATGGTAATACATGTATCCTGTATGTATATCATGCTGTACATAAGCATTAAGAGTCAAAGACTTGCAGTTACAAGGTATGTATTCTAATTTGATAAGTTTTAAATGCTAAGATAAAAACTAATTTGCACGTATATATTATGAGTATTAAATGGTTTTAGTTGAATTAAATCTGACAGAAAACCTTCTAATTTGGGTCATAATATATAGTTCTCAGAAAAGGAAAAATAATATTGCAAATTTCATGTAGTTCACCTTTGAACACTTGAAAGTCTGGTTCTCCTTTAGTAATTAGTATCTAATGGTTACAAACTGATCAAGTTATCTCAAGATCTCATCTATTGCGTGAGAGGGGTTATGGGTACTAGCTTCTTAGTTTTTAACAGCTCTCTTCATTATAGATTTCTGCATATAGAAAAATCTAGCACTTAAAATTGTCTGTTAACTCAGCTGTAGTAAGCAAAAGACCTTGTTTACTTGTGAAGCTGTGTGCGCAATATCTCCATATGCGTGCTGCCTTGGATTCTTCTCTTTCTTATTTATTTCCCTAAAGGAGCTAAAGGAGTAAAATATCTTTCTAGGTTTTCAATCATTTTTGTTTTTTTCCCTTTTTAAAAGTCCCCCTCTCTCTCTCTCTTTTTTTTTTTGGCGGGGTGTCACTCTTGTTGAACGCAATGCAATTGTATCTTTTAGTAGTGTCTGCAATTTTTTGTGTTGATGTCCTAGTGAAGTTAATGTTTAATTTTATTAAATCAAGTAACTAACTGTACTGTGCTCTGGCCTTTGATATCTTATCTGTAATGGCTAATACTTAATGTGTTATTCCTTACAGGATAAAAAGCTCAAAGAGCTTTACAAAGCTATACCTACTATAGATGATCTTCATGCATTGGAGACTAATGGTTATAAAGCTGACATCATTCTTGTTGATGCCGAGAAAGATAAGAAGCTTTCTAAGTTAAAACAGTATACTGTAGCTCTGGTTAATGGTTTACATGGAAATCCTCCAGCTATAATAAAAAAGATTGCTGGATTAGTAAGTGTCTCTTGGTCCCTCTTAATTTTGAATATCAAACATAACTAATTTGTTATATGGAACATTATTTATTTTGCTATAATTGCTTGTATGATCATATTCACTTTGTAATATAAAAGGACTTCAATAGGTCACTTCATTATCAAGTTTCATTACTCTGTCCAATTAATAGTGTACAACTAATGGTACATGTGGTTCTCTTGTTTTGTTGTTGTTTACTAGTTAACTAATTACTACTCTGCATATTGCCATGGTTTCTCTTGTTGCACCAGAGGTATATCCATTGAAGTTGTTTATGAACTTCATGGAAAGCAAACAGCATTTTTCCATTTTATAACTGTTAAAGGAACATCAAGATTATACTTTTGTCAGCATTCAGAATGAATTATCATGTTATGACATTTCATATCCTCGTGTGGCTTTTGAAATGGTTTATGAAGTTGCAATCAATCTTCTTATTCTACTTTCTTTATATTTCACGTATGAAAATTACAGTGGTTCATTTCTTATCATATCCCTATTCAGTTGATATTCCGTCCTCATCATATCAATGTCATTTGTCCTTCAGCATTGCCCACGGGCAGTTGTGATGAGAGACTCCTGACCAATGATCCAACACCCTTTTTTAGGTATCTGATGTCTACAAACGACCAAATCTGGATCTAAGTCCCAAGAAAGCTGTTCTGGAGGCAGCTGCATCTGAAAATGGAGGTGTTCAGTTGCTGGGGCAAATAAAGTGTGGTTCTTGCAGACCTCGAGCAATATTGTTCAAGGTTCTTGCAGATTCTGTTGGACTTGAAAGTAGGCTGGTGGTGGTAAGATTTAATTGTATGGGGAATGTTTATATTCTATTATTTAGCTCTAATAGGTGTGTTCTTATTGTTGTAGCTTTGACCAGGAATGATAGTTCATACTCTAGAATCCTGAAAAGCTTTGTAAAATTTCCACTAGTATCTTATGTCATCTTTCCTCATGGTTTTGTTTATCAGGGTTTACCTACAGAAGGTTATTCTGAGTGTGTAGACTCATACAAGCACTTGTCCGTCTTAGTAGTACTAAATTCTGTGGAGTTTCTAGTGGATCTAATGCGGTTTCCTGGCCAACTGATTCCTCGATCATCCAAGGCTATTTATATGACTCACATATCTGCTACTGGGGAGAGTGATTCTGCAGACTATGATTCTTGTGATTCACCAATGGAACCAAACAGCCCTCTTTATGGGGTTTCTGAGAGAGTTGAAGCTCAGAGGTTAGCACAATGGTCATTTCATTATTGTAATATTGTTCCAGCACCGTTGTAGTTTTAAACTCAAAATAGCTCATATGATTTTAGTTTTTTTGATATGGGGTGGGGGTCTGCCATCTTCTGGAAAAGAGAAACTTTTTTGATTGATGTCCGCATCATATATTGCCAAAGCTAATTTATTTACTCTCTTCAGTGCTGAAAAAGAAGATGGTCTGATGCAATATAGACGAGAAGCATCTTCAAATGCAGCGGGCCCTTCATTAAGGAATATGATGCTGCTTCGAACACAATCTATAGATAGAGAATTTAGGTACTATGGTAGTTCAGTTTCAAAACTTTGCTTCATTAATTAGTTCTAGTTTTATTTACTTGTTTTATTCTCTCGAGAATGAGAAGACTATTCCATATGTTTGATATTGTTGTTCAGCCTGTCACAGAGTGAACCGAACGTTGCTGATTCATTTTGGAAGAGTCAGAGAAAGACCATTGCTTCTCATAGGACAGCAAATCCAAGGTTTTTTTTTCTTGATAACCATGACATTACTTCAGATAATATTATATCAAGAATTCAAGATTATAACAATCGGATCAATTTTATAATTCTGTGTTTTAAGTGTCAATTCGTATGACTCAAAAGTGCTGCTAAAATATTGGTTTCTGCTTACCTCTGCATTTCCAAACGCCCGTATGCTCCATTTTCTTGGCTTTCTGAATGCTAAATTTGAGAACCCTTTACATCTCTTTATGCTTAACAGGTTGGTAACACTACCAGAGAAAGTCATATGATCATTCATTGTATTTATGGAAACAAAGTGAAGATAATGTGACGCTTGTCTCAACACTCTATGAACCTCATCTGAAGTTTATATATTGTTCAAGCAAACTGAAGGGAGTTTCTAGTCTCATTTATGTCATTATTCTTGGTTTCATACCATAGTCGTCGTGATTGTCGTCATCGTCATCATCATCTATAGCGATTTAATAGTCAAATCATCTTTCACTTGCTTTTGGTCCTTTGTTGCATTTTCTGATTGCAATCAATTTTCTTGGATTATAATGAAACAAAGCAATTGCATTTCTTTTCTTGGTACTTCTGGACATGGGACTCTAATTCACTCATGTAGTTAGAGTGGTTTAGGTTATTGCTTTATGTTGTTTGAGCTTCTTAACCATTCTGCAGGTCAGAAGGTACATCATCACATATGCATAGACTAAGAAGAAGAAGCATGAGTATGACTCCAGAGATTAGTGACGAGATTGTAAGGTTAGTAGTGAATCTTGTATCACATTATATTTCAATATTTTCACTCGTATAATGCCCCCATTTGAGGTTCTTGCTCAGTAAAAAAAATAGCACTTTTTGCCTCCTTTTACATCTCTGGACTATACTAGGGCTGTGCGAGCAATGAATGAATCTATGAAGCAGAATCGCCCTCTACCAAATCTTGAAGACAGTGGCTCTGAGTCCTTGGGCTCAAATACCAAGCACAGCACAGATCAAACAAAATATGTATGTAATATGTTTGCTTTAAGCTGTCCTTTTGTCCTTTTACTCTGTTGATCAGAAGTGTTTCTTAATGATATAGTATGTTGTCCCATACTGCTGTACCACTATTAGATTCCACGTA
Source organism: Salvia splendens (assembly GCF_004379255.2). Taxonomy (NCBI): domain Eukaryota; kingdom Viridiplantae; phylum Streptophyta; class Magnoliopsida; order Lamiales; family Lamiaceae; genus Salvia; species Salvia splendens. Next base: position 1,849,864 of record NC_056043.1, on the reverse strand, counting down.
TTTCTCATCTTCCCTAACAAATTATATCCTCTTCAATTTCTCTTTTATGGACGACTGGCTTCTGAAAATCGTAAGTCTATTGTGAGCTTCATTAATCATTCAATCAGGATATATTAAACTTATCAGCTGCTCTTGTTTCTAACTGAACCTTTTAAGCAATTTTTACCCATTTTGAGCCACCTTCTAACTGGTACTTAATGAGGTAACTGGCGTTCAACTTGACGACCTTGGCAAAGCTTCTGATGAAATGTCTTCCCTATATGCTCTGCAGAGGCACCACAGCTCTCAGAAAGCAGTGTCATCTTCTCACGAGTATGCGAGTAAGAGTGCTCAAGTAAGTGGGAATCATGGGGCGACCGAAGAAATGCTTTCAACATGGAACAAAGTTCTAGGGTTACCAATCTTCCATAATAAACCTTTGCTACCATTTGAAGAGTGGAATATTGATTTCTCAGAATTGACTGTTGCCACTCGTGTTGGGATCGGTAAGAACCATAATACTATCATTCACAAGATAGAAAGTTGGGAGGCCAAAAACTTTGCATTATGCACTGAACTGAATGCATTTAGCGATTAATTTATTTCTAGTCGTAAAAGGTAGACATGGAAAGATGGGAATAGGAGATCAGAAGGGCATTTAACTTGACTACAGTTGTACCTAGCGCTTGATGTTCCCTGTTCAGTTCATTTATTTCTTAGACAAATGAAGCCCCCCTTTCCAGGGTTCTTTGGGGAAGTTTTTCGTGGAGTTTGGAACGGAACGGAGGTTGCTATCAAAGTGTTTCTGGAGCAGGATCTCACTGCTGAAAACATGGAGGATTTCTGTAATGAAATATCCATCCTCAGGTGTGATATATGGTTTTGGCTCTTTGCTGGCTTCCAGTTTTACTGACATAGTATCATTCTAACTCGGAAATTTTCATCTGGTTTTTCTTGTTCCAGTCGCCTTCGCCACCCAAATGGTACTTCTCTTCAAGCAAGCCCTCAAACTTATTCTACTTTGATGTTTGGAGAAAATTCATTATAACTTTTGGCGATATCTAATTACAATAAATGAGTTTTGGGAGTAACCTTAACTTCACATATCTAAAGCAATATGCAAAAAGTAATAACATTAACATAGTTTTTTACCGGGCGGTTCACCAGATTCTCAGAACAGCCAGGTGCACTTTGATCTGCTGTTCTCATCTAATTGACAGGACGATGTTCTTATCTACATATGCAAATATTTATTGAAGGTTCAACTATGAAATATAACATCCTATAGTAGAAGTACCTTACTACTAGGCATTTAAATTTTCATTACACTTGAAATTGTAATCTGAGTCATCCTATCTAATATCTATGCCTTCACTGTGAATCTTGACCTCAAAACTCATGCAGTTTCAACTTATGGTGTTCCTGCAGTTATCTTGTTTCTCGGTGCTTGCATGAAGCCTCCACGACTGTCACTGGTCACCGAGTACATGGAAATGGGGTCTCTTTATTATTTGATTCACTTAAGTGGCCAGAAGAATAAACTCAGCTGGCGGAGGCGAATCAAGATGCTACGCGACATTTGCAGGTCTCCCTTCTGATATCATCTCTCAAAAATACGGTGTTTTCGCTACTTTGTTACGCCTGGATATTCTCTGAAATAGTCACATTTAGCATTTAGTACTGATTAAATTTTCTCTTGCTTTGACAAATAGAGGGCTGATGTGCATACATCGAATGAAGATAATCCACCACGACCTTAAAAGTGCTAATTGTCTCGTGAGCAAGCACTGGACGGTTAAGATCTGTGACTTTGGTCTCTCCAGAATCACGACGGACGAGCCCATCAAGTCATCATCAGGTGGGACGCCAGAATGGATGGCTCCTGAAGTCATCCGCAACGAGCCATTCACAGAGAAATGCGACATTTTCAGCCTCGGCGTCATCATATGGGAACTCTACACTCTGAATCGGCCGTGGGATGGTATGCCACCTGACCTGGTACGCCACACCACAACTCCTTTTCAGATTCTTTCATTTTTCGCCAGTTCACCTTAGATATTAATCATGTTCCGCCCATGTTTAGGTTATCCACTCCGTTGCGAAGGAGGGTTTGCGTTTGGAGATGCCTCAAGGTCCCGTGGGCAGGTTAATCGCAGGTATGGGTCGTGCTGGAGATATTCGACTTTATCGTGTTTTCGCTGATTGTAACCACTTTGATTTCTTGGGTTGCAGACTGCTGGGCAGAACCCCATACGCGACCGAGTTGCGAGGAAATACTTGCTCGGCTGCTAGACTGCGAGCTGCAACCTTGATAACACTAGTACTCTTTACATGCTCCTTTCCTTTTACAGTTAAAAAAAGCTCTCTAGAATTTTCACCATCTTTTCCGGCACACTGTAAAATCTGTTTTGAGTATTCCACCCACAGAGTCACTTTCCGTTATGCCACTTCCGTATGAAGAGTGAATAAAGTGAACCAACAACGGGTCTCGCCGCGGTCCCGATCCGTAGAGACGAGCCGGCGAGACCGCGTTGCTGGGAGTGGGGCGGGACGAGCGTCACGTGGTGGAGCTGAAGTTAGCGAACCAGCTCGCCACACGCTCACGCCTCCGTATCCAATGAGGTTGTAGCCCATTTCGTCGGCGTGCGAGTGAGCTTTAGTTTAGTCAATAGTGTTTTCGATTTTAGTTACCAATCTCTTCCTATAAGCATTTCTTTCATTCCCATTTCTTTTTTTCTTCATTCATCTTTTCTCTATTTTTCCTCAATTTCTTCATTTTTCATTCGACTTGTTTTTATCTAATCATGTGATGTTTTTAACTTATTTTTTTCTAAAATGAACAAATAAAAATAGCAATTTACTATTTCCTAATGACTTCCTTAAAAACAATTCTCATTTCTCTTCTTTTGGTGCGAACGCAAAAATATTGTACTGCACGATAATAATGCAAAATATAGTGATGAATCCACTTCAGATTATTTTTGATTTAATGCCTTGAAATTATTTTATAACGCATATCTTAAGAGCTATATATAAAAATATTATGTTAGTCCCATTGGCAGGCACTGCCCTCGAAGATAATGGAGATAACAAAATGTCAACAAGTGGGAAATTACGAGAAGCCAGTGGGGGTCATTAGTATTGACATTTCCACATGCACCACTTCAATACTACTAGCTTGTTGGTTGTGTCTTCTATCTTACATTAATTGTATCTTAGGACTTATGATCCATTTCTTAATAATTATTTCAAATATTCCACATCATCGCCCTCCTAGTTGTTGAGAACCTATCGTCATCTAACGATACAAAACGGAAATTACGCACACAAAAATAGATCTCAATTCATAATCCTTATTGCGCGTTGAGCATAATATAATACTATCACGATTGTTGAGTCTTGCAAGTGAATCCACTACTTTCCACGTCCAATGCCCAATGCAGGAAAAATGTCATGGTACAATCTAGGAAATCTCTATTATGTATCATCTTTTTCCACAATTTTCTCTTATAGAATTTAGAAATTTCCTTATCTCTGTATTCTCTATATAAAGTAACTACCACATGGGCCATGAGCCAAAACGCTCAGTTTATATTAGAGTGTCCACAATAAGGTGGAACAGCCACAAAAACTTATCCGCCTAGTCAGTACAGCCACAAAAAACTTGTCTGACCAGTCATCACAGCCACAAAATAAAATCACATTATTTATCACGTTATTAATTAAAAAAAAATGGGAACAGTAGCCGCCGCAGCTCCACCCCGTCAACCGCCGCCTTCGCCACCATACCACCGCATACGTAACTCTTCCTCCACCGCCGTGGTGCCCTCCGTCCCTTCAATAGACCGCCGCGGTTGCTTATAGTGGACACTCTTAGTGAATCAATTAATTCTTAGTCCAACTATAATTAATTAATTCATTATTTTAATGTAGTCCAATTATATTTCACTAACCAGCTTTCTAGCACCAATAGAAATATACCATGATAAAGTTGTACCAATTACGCGCTAAGGCCATCCACAACGCTGTCTCTATACCGTCTCTTAAACCGTCTCTTAACTACTATTTGAGCACTATTTGAGGGCCCCACTGTCCTTTTTTCCTCCATCTCTTAACTAAGAGACGGAGGCTGCAACGCTCCGTCTCTTAACCGTCTCTATACCGTCTCTTAATTACTATTCATTCAATTTAATTTATAATTTTTTTAAAACCCAATTCAATTTAAACAAACACACTTTATTAAAATTAAAACAAAATTAAAAAACACACAAAATAAAAAAACACACAAAATAAAAAAACACACAAAATAAAAAAACACACAAAATAAAAAAACACACAAAATAAAAAAAAATTAATCGGAAGGGCTAATCATCCTCCGGAGGCGGTCGAGGTTGAGGGGGAGTCGGAAGGCCAAGTTGTGCTGCCATATGCACAATTCCGTTCCACCAGGCCGCGTATTGGGAGTGCGAGAAGCGGGAAGTGTCCGCCATTGTGGCGGTCATGTACGCCACCATAAGTGTGTCCGAGCCTCCTCGCGAGCCCGATCCTGAGGCCGGCTGGCTTGATTCGCCTCGGCCCTTCCTTGCTCTAGCAGCTTTCGCCGCCTTCGTCCCTTGCGGCCGACGGCGCGTACTCGCGGATCCTCCTGCATCGCCGACCGTACCCGCAAACTCCTGGGATTCAGCATCATGTTGGCTGATGCCTTCAGCAGTGTCACCACCAGACGCACCAGCACTAGACGAGTATTGGCCACTCGCCGTATGCTTCGTGCGCTTCGAGTTTGAGCCCGAGCTGGAGCGGAAACCGCCGGCCCATCGTTCCTCGTCCTTGACGGCGCGCCAAACATCAACAAATCTGAATTGATGTCCCTCGTCCTGGTAGTAGGCGCGCAAAGCGGACGTCAAAATGTCGGTGGCCGTGGCGCCGCTTTGGTAGCGCGCCTCTTCCGCCGAGTAGATGCCGCAGAATTTTTTGACCTGTCGGTCGACTCGGTCAAAGTGACAGCGGATCATTTTAACTGTGCGCTTGCGGGAGCGGTTCGGCTTTATTTGGTGGTAGACCTCGACAACCTTTTCCCAGAAACACTTCCGGGTTTGTTGATTCCCGACGATGGGATCGTACGAGACCGTGATCCAGGCGTTGTACACCGCCATCGTTTCGAGGTTGTTGTACGGATGTCGGCCAAGATCCTCTTCCTCTTCTTCCTCCTCGTCCTCGCCCGTCTGGGGTTGTACACTGCCTCGGCCACCTCCACCGCCTCGGCCACCTCCACCGCCTCGGCCTACTCCCGGCGTGGGATCAACTGGAAAATCCTCCCGGATCTGGGATAATCCCTGCGAAAACCGCGGGACGTTGGGATGAACATATGCATCAAGGTCAAAATTGGGTGGTTGGTACCCCCCCGGCGTCGCCGAACCCTGGGTCCCCGGCGTTGACGAACCTCCACCGCCCAATGTGTTGATCATGTTCTCCCAATCGCCGAATGAGTTGAGATCCCACCCGTCGGAGCCGGAGCCGCCATAGTTGCCCTCGCCGTCGCCGGACATCTTGAGTTGGGTTATGAAAATTTCAGCGAAAATTTGAGAGAAAATTTAGATGATATGAAGAATAGATGTGTAGTTGTGTGTAAATGAGGATGGGTTTAGGAGTATTTATAGAGTAAAAAATTTAATAAAAAACAAAAAAAATATAAAAAAAAAACAAAAAAACGGTAATAATACCGTTACAAAATTTTTTTTTTTTTATTTAAATTCGATTTTTTTTAAAAAAAAAATATTTATTGCGTCAGCACGTGACGACGCCCACTCGCGGGCCGGCGAGTGGGCGTCACGCACGACGCCGGGCTGCGCCACGTCGCCGAGGCGCGTGGCGAGCCAGCTCGTCTCCTGGCTCGGCGAGACGAGTCGCGCGACGAGACGCGCGACGAGACGGGACGAGATGGAGGCTGCAACGCGTCTCGCCGGGGTCTCGTCTCGCTGAGACGAGACGCGAGACGCCGGCGAGTCCCGTTGTGGATGGTCTAAGACACCAATTCAAAATATATACAGAAAATAACAATAATTCAGATTTATTTAAAAATAATAAAATTATGTACGAAAAAGATTCAAATTGACAAAATTTTCCATTTGAAGAAAGCAACACTTTGGTGGCCCATTGCATGTCAACTCAATAGTCATATCTTCCTTAATTCCTTCACTCTATCTTTCTTCATTCTTCATTCTCCATTCTCTTGCCCTATTTACCAATTACCATCTCTCAACAAACTAAACTAAACAAAACCAAATCAAATCAAATCAATGGACACCGCCACCACCAACGATCCAGCCGCCGCAGCCGCCCCGAGCCGCTACGAGTCTCAGAAGCGGCGCGACTGGAACACCTTCGGACAGTTCCTGAGGAACCAGCGGCCGCCGGTGGAGCTCCACCGCTGCACCGGCGGCCACGTGCTGGATTTCCTCCGGTACTTGGACCAGTTCGGGAAGACCAAGGTCCACCTCCAGGGCTGCCCCTTCTACGGGCAGCCCGACCCCCCTGCCCCCTGCGCCTGCCCGCTCAGGCAGGCGTGGGGCAGCCTGGACGCACTGATCGGGCGGCTGCGCGCCGCCTACGAGGAGCACGGCGGGCCGCCCGAGGCGAACCCCTTCGCGAGCGGCGAGATTAGGGTTTACCTGAGGGAGGTGAAGGAGTTTCAGGCAAAGGCGAGGGGGGTTTCTTTTAAGAAAAAGAAGAAGACTAGGAAAATGGATGATCAGTCGACTTCCTCTACGACGCCGTTTTCGTGAGATTTTCGATCTATTTTTGGTAATTTTTTTCTCTTTTAATTATATTTATACTACAACATATATATGTTTCATTATGTTAATTCATTTTTGCGAGGGCGGTTGTATACTGATGATGTCTTTTTATTCAGTTTCCGATCTTTGTGATGAATCTTTTGAAAACCCTAAAATATGAGCAGTTCAACCACAACTTTTCATATGCAAGAAAATTTGGTTATTGAGGAATGAATTATTGTCTTAGCATAATATCCCCTCTTTGTTCAAATTTATTTAGACATAATTTTCCATTAATCATGTAAAAGAGGGAGAGAAAAGCACACATACATAATGGGAATCCAGTGGATCGACCAACCCCACTGCCAGTTCATTAGGATCGAAAAGCTCCACTAAATTCAGTCTATGAAGCTATGGCCGATACCAAGGGTTGGGTGAACTTTCGTTCATATGTTACTTTAGTGTGTCTGATCTGTAGACACAGTAATACTATGTGGCAAGATCCCCCACCAAATTGAGTAGCTCTTGTATTTGCATGTCAGATTTCCATTTCTTGAGCATCTTTTGAGATTGTGGAAGATCTTTTGCCCCCACAAATAGTCAATTGTGATAGAGGGTATATGTTAATTAAATCAAGAATGTGACACAAATTATTATATACTATTTCTTCTAATAAATTGTTTGTTTAATTACACCTTAATTAAGCTGTTGCCAAAACTCAAAGGCACCAATAATGTTATCGACTGATCCCACTAATTTACACTTCTTAATCTACTTAATAGTATAACAACTTAAAAGTGATTGCAATTTCAGAAATTGGAATTTGAGTACTTAATTATCTTTACCATCGATCTTTACCAGATTGCCTTCTGCCAGTTGAGATTTTGTGGGACATCACAATTATTAAATTTTGTCCTAATGCTACATTTTTCGTTTAATACAAAAGGAAAACATACTAAATTTCACAAGGTTGATTATTCCAAGTTTGAAAATTTCTTTCAATGAGTGCATGGTTTATGTACTATTTGTCAAATATAGTGTGTAAGTTACTTTAAATGAACTCGATACTAAATAGGCTCTAGGTGCTGCAAAAAGGAGACACAAAGTGTTGGTCTTTTTTTATTTCTTTTTTGGTTTAAATTTATATCCACAATTCTGAGAAAAAGAGAGAGATGCATGCATGGTGTAAGTAAAATATGAAATAAATTTCATGGTGTTGAACACAATGCAATACAATATCTAACTTCGTAGCTGGAAATTCTAACATCATGTAACGCGATAAAATTAAAATTAAGACATGAGAGATTGTAAAAATCAATGTTGCAAGAAATTGTAGGCAAACACACCTCCTGCAGGTGTACCGTATTTAGGATCAATAATGATTTACTCCCTCCGTTCCCGCGGTAGTGGATGCATTTCTTTTAGGCACGCGATTTAAGAAAAATTGTGTTAAGTGAGTTAAATAAAAGAAGAATAAAGTAGAATGAAAAAGGTAGAAAGATGAAGAGAGAATAAATAGGTGAGAGTAAAGTAAGTCAGAAGAAATGTGTTAACTTTTAGTACTAAAAAGGGAAATGACTCCATTACCATGGAACGGAGGGAGTATTTAATACAAGTACGATAGAATAAATAGTGCAAAAATCTACGAATGCTAAGGTAACTAGGCGACTTCTAATAACTCAACATTGTGAAATCCCATGGTTGTGAGTGAACGAAAGTTTGGGGTGTAAGAAGATAAGTTGTTAGTACATAAGGTTTATCCTAAATCACTTCTACATCTCACAACATCTTTACTTTATTTGGAGTAGATAAATAGTTCATTGGTAAATTTAGTATATTGTCCCACAAACAACAAGTCACCATTTGCCATTACTTTGAGTGGTAAATTGCTCCATAGATTTTTGGTTGGTTGTTGAAGGTATATTCTTTAATCCAAGAAATCGTTTCTCCACAATTATTCATCCTCCAAACATCAACATGCAAATTATCATCTAAAGTATCGCATAAACATAGTTGATCCTTCGAAATACTTAGTTGAGATAGTATTAAATCTCCCAGGAATAGAAAGAGAAAAACCGCCAACTAGCTCAGTGTGAATATCAAAGACACACATCAAAAGATTTCCCTTTAAATCAGATGCCAACTAATGAAGATATCTATTAAAAAATTGCAGCAATCAATAGTCGTGGCACATGATAAAGTGGCGTTGGTACTGCTATGCTTTTCCACAACCCTTGTCCTCCTAGAGTGTATACATAAGAATACCATATAAAATCTTATATTAGCCACTTATTCTACTCACTCCAAATCCCAAAAATGTACTCCATCCGTTCCCTCATAGTTGAGTCGTTTTTCCATTTCAGGAAGTTCCCTCATAGTTGAGTCATTTCCATATTAAGTAACTTTTTTCTCTTTCTTACTTTACTCTCTCTTACTTTATTCTCCATACTTTACCCACTTTCTACTTTACTCTTTCTTACTTTATTCCCTCTCTTACTTTTTTTATCTATTTACTTAACACACTCAACATCATTTTCTTAAACTCCGTGCCGAAAAGTTTTGCCTCAACTATAAAAAAACAGAGGGAGTACCACATTTACTCATCGGTCGAGGTGGAGGAGGAAGTGCGATATATTCACTAGTTATTGGATTGCATAAGTAAATGGTATTAACGCATGCATGCCACACTAAAAACAAACCATTAACTGAATCAATTACAACACGACTGTCACAAGGAGCATCTAGACATGGAACGTGACGGCTAGGCAACACGAATTCGAAAAGTGGCATGAACCTCTCATCGCAGACTTTGTACACATCGCGTCGAAGAGCGAGAGACAGGCATGGTATTGGACTATTCCACATCGCAAAGTGATCCCATTCTATCAAAAGGAGTCATGCTTTACAAACAGACTTGCACCTTATACGGCTTCTAATAGGGAGCCTTCTCAGGATCTCTCTCGTTATCTCTTCCGGTAGGATTATGAAGAAATTTTCCTTCATTATTATTGAAATATATTAGATTGGGGAAGATATGCGGTTGAAAAAAAAAAACATTCTTCAATTTTTTATTATGATGGATTAATCATATTAAAACCGAAAATGAACAAAAATAACAAGTAAATGAATAAAACCTCAGGCTCTGGTAAAGCCTTGAAGGATTAATTTGCTTCTGCCAGTTTCAGACACACACATACATATATTTTGGATTGTGATAAAAATAAAGTAGATTTTATTGCATAAATATCAAATATCATTCTTAGGATTTCAATATCAAATGGGTAGGATTTATGTCACATGGTTACCAAATTAATTAATAATTATGATCAAGGATAATTTTGTTAATTAATACACAATGATAGTGCCTCGATTCTCACAAGTTTTGACCTAATTTACACAATATGTGTATAACGATTACATTCAATGACATAGTGCTATAAATTCAATGTTATGCTGAATTAAATTCAATGACAACTGAAACTACTAAAACATTTTAAAAACATAATTTTAATGACAATTGACACCCTAATTAATGTATCAAATATTGTAGGCACACACACCGCCTTGGTGTACCACAGTTAGGATCAATTAAAGGTTTTCAGTTTTTCTCCATATAGCTGAAGTTCCTTTTTGTCTGTTCAATACAAATAGTATGTATTTATTTATGAAAAAAATTTCGCCTCCTCTTTTATTTTATTATTTATGGGCTCCACCATCCACTATATTATTTCAATTACTTTTTTTCATTCTTTTTTATTTGATCAATTATGCATTAAAATTTATGTCATCCTCAATTACCCTATTTCTATAGGATGGAGAGAGTAGCAGAATACGATTGAAATTGAAATTGAAATAATTCTATAACTAAGGGTAAAATGAAATGACATTATAACATATACAAGAACCAATGAAAACAAATACCTTCCTCGTTTATTTTACTCTCTCCAAATCCAGACATGGTTTCAGAGTATATGACGTCTCAAAATCGCCCCTTCTATCCAAGGATGCTATGATTTATAAACACGCTTGCACCTCGAAATGCTTCTAATCCGGAGTCTTCTCAGGATATCTCTCCCTATCTCTTGATCAATCATAATATGGTTAATAATTATCAGGGAGTATATATTTTGCCCTCGATATTTATTGCCTTCTGTATGTTGAGATTTTGTGGGAGACACCATTAATTTTTACCTAGTTGGTTTGGAAATTTCTTGCAATGAGTGCATGGTTATTTTTCAAATAATTACAATGTCTATATTTTGAATGAGTTCGACAAATAAAAACGGTCATCATTTTATTGGTAGTTTTTTTAATTGGCAAATTAATAGTGTTTTTTTTTCTATTAATTCTTTGAGGATATATGGGCCTATAGAGAAAAGAAGGAAAAAAGGATGTCAACTGGCTTCGGCCCAAGATGAATTTATTTTTCTTCTCCTTTTTTGCTTGGAAAATGTTGCATTTACTTTTGTGCCTTTAAACTATTGAACTTTTCACTTGTTGGTTTTGAATTTTAAAATTTGTCTCTACATTTTTTGAGTATTGATTTTATCTGTTAAATGTTCGGCCATAGGAAACACATTATTCAGCACACTGGTGCTTTGTGTCCGAGATAGAAATTCATGAGTTCCATCTTAAAATCAATTGGTGATAAGAGGAGAGGCCCATGTGACTTATATAGTGGATTAAGCTCTTTGTGTACAAAGATGTGAGATATTGTTATATTCATTTTTATGTTTCAATTGCCAACACCCTCCCTTAAACCCTTCAAGGTGAAACCCTCCGTGAGATATTATTATATTCATTTTTATATTTCAATTGCCAACACCCTCCCTCAAACCCTTCAAGGTGAAACCCTCCAAGAAGGTGAAACCCTTCAAGGTGAATCTTCTTCAAGGTGAAACCCTTCAAGGTGAATCTTGGAGGGGGAAACCCTTCAATGTGAATCTTCTTCAATGTGAAACCCTTCAAGGTGAATCTTGGAGGGGTTGAACTTCAAGGTGAATCCTGGAGGGGTTGAACTTTTTTTTATGATCGATTAGACAATCGACCTAATTTTCTTTCGATCGGTTGGACCACTGGCCCAAATTTTCAGCCCAGTTATACTGCTGGATCAGTCATTTTTTTTCAAGGTGAAACCTTTTTTTTATGATCGATTGGACAATCGGCCTAATTTTTTTTCGATCGGTTGGACCACTGGCCCAAATTTTCAGCCCAGTTATACTGCTGGGTCAGTCATTTTTTTTCGGTTTCAGCCCAGATATACTGTTGGGTCAGTTAAAGATGACCCACAGTCGGCGACCCGCTCTGATACCATGATAGAAATCCATGGGTTCCATCTTAAAACCAATTGGTGATAAGAGGAGAGGCCCATGAGACTTATATAGTGGATTAAGCTCTTTGTGTACACCGATGTGAGATATTATTATATTTATTTTTATGTTTCAATTGCCAACCGTCCGTAAAAATTATGGATCATTTCGCTTCTGTGTCGATTATAGGGCTTCAAATGCGGCTACAACACTGGATCACTTTCCATTACCAATGGCAGGTGAACTATTCGGTGAATCATACGATGCTCGCATTTTTCGAAGCTGGATTTAAAGTTCGGGTATCACCAAATTTGTATGCAAGTGAATGATGTTCTTAAAACGGCTTTTCATACTCATAATGGCCATTTTGAATTTCTATTTAAGCAAAAAATTGGGCCGGCTTGTCGCCTCAACCTATCATAAGGAATTGCATGTCATTGTTTAGGCCGTCCAGAAATTGAGACAATACCTTTTTGGTCGTCGTGAGCTTATTATCTGAAGTGATCAACGAAACTTGAAATATAATTATCACAGATTATGCAAACACCGGATTAGCAATTTTCCAGTCCCATGGTGATGACTTTTCAATTCCGCATTGAGCTGCTGTTATCATACGCGCGGCACATGCCACGTTTGCTCGGTCTGCGTACGAGACTGTCATGCGGATGAGCGTCGCACTTGTCACTGTCTAATTCTCTTCTTATTAACGGTGAAAAGAGGCAATTGGTCTATTTGGCATTTCGTCGAGCATGTGGTGGCCATGGTAATATGATTCTCTTTCTTCATCTACAGCTTTGAAACTTTGAGGAAATGATTATGAGTTGATTATTGGAAGTTAGAGGGCCGTGCGCCGTGCTGAGTCTGCTGTGCTGCCTATGAAATTCGAGACGGCGATGGTCGGCGCAGCCGAATACGGTGGAGCTTTTCAAAATTATTTTTTCAATTTTCAATTTTCAATTTAATAAAAAGTTAAATAAAAGGTAGACTCAATAAGGGAGATGATCCAAACAAGAATGCATCTAAATCCAAAAATGCAGCCAAAATCTTGGCCCTATGATTAATTGATCTAATGGTTAATAATTAACCAAAAACATGGATCATTATTAAGCAGTTTTATGTCATATTATAAAATTCAGGTTTTATGTCATGTTAAGATCATTTTAGATCATCCTTTGTTAGAATGACCTAAAAATAAACTAACAATGACCTGAATATGCCCTACGTATGATTTTAAATCTAGTTTTGCATATATTAAAACCTCTATCTATAATATAGTAGTATATTCGAAAGTCAAAGCATTTTAAGATAATATTCACAAATTTTATTTATTCATAAGTTGAGAATTTTAATACGAACACACTCATATTTTAATTATGTAAATTATGTTTGTGTTATTCTCATGTCGCGTCAACCAGAATTATATATATCATGTCGTTGATAGATTTGTATTGTGTTCGGTTAGAGTTTTCTTAATATGCCGCATTCAAAGTATGCCTTATTGAGTCATTATCAAGTTCACGCGATAACAATTCAACCCACACAATTTGTCAGCCCAACATTTTAGTAGTATCTATCGTAGAATGTTTTGCTATACAAATGTCGATGGTGGATACATGTTGTTTTCATTGAATGTTTGGCATGTGGAATTTTTTAATTAAAAATGTAATATGAAATCAAGAGTAAATAGGAGTATTATGAACGTTGTACGTATTACTTGGTGAGTTATAAAACTAAATAGAGTTTGGTGGGATTATTATATGAGAGTGGTTTATTATAAAAAGATAGAGAATGCTTATAATCTTACGGAATACTACCTATTGAAAGCAATCAAATTTAGTTTAATCTGAAATTTGACATATCTGATCTCATATATATAATTATAAAAATTTAGAAATTTATCTTTATATTATGAATAATATATTTTTAATAAAAAGATAGAGAATGCTTATAATCTTATGCAAAATGAACTACTGAAAGCTATATTAAATTAGTCATTTGATCTCATATTATTATTATTAAATTAGAAACATGTATTTACATCGTTTATAATCTTATATATGAAATATTAACTGTTGAAAGATATCAAATTTAGTTTAAAAAATTTAGTCATCTGATTTCATATTATTATTATGAGAAACATGTCTTTATTATTGTTAGAATCCTTACAATCTTATGAAATATTAACTGTTGACGGCTAGCAAATTTAGTTTAATACTATACGAAATTAGTTATCTGATCACATATTTTCATTATTAGAAACTTGTCTTTATATCAATTGACCCTGTTGATAGGAAAATCTCGCGTACTATTTTTGTTACAACACACTAAGACATAAACTAAACAATGTTAGTGTAAATATAATATTAACGTCGAACAAATTTCGATGAACAATTATAATTACTTTTTTTTTATATAATGCGGAATATTAAGTTTTTCGACAATAATGAAAAGTAGATAATTTACTCTGTCAATATAAATAGTAGCCAAAAAAGTTAAAATTATAGTAATCTATATCATTTTTTTGTGTAAATAGACCATTTTATAGGGGTAAATGACATTTGTTTCATATTAGTATAAAACGTTTTTGTACTCAGACAAAGAGTTAACATCGTTTAAACACATATAATGGAATGTACTAAATTGAAACACGAATGGAACTTTTTGTATGATTTATGTAAACTTCAAATCTTTTGTACTAATACGAAACAAATGTGATACATTTTGTATGAATTATGTATTTACCCCCATATACAGGATGGCCTAGTGTTGGTACTGCTAGGCTTCTCCACGACCTTCTCTTCCTCCTAGAGTGTATACGTAACAAAACAAATACACATACATATATTCATATCGACCAAATAAAATCTTATGTTGCCCACTTATTTTACTCACTCCAAATCCACAAATGATATTAATCTTACTAAGTACAGGCGGAGGAGGAAGCACTGTATATTCACGAGTCATTGGATTGCTTATGGAAACAATATGACTGCTTTCATTCCACGCCAAGAGCAAACCATCAACTGAATCAGTTATAACACAATAGTTGCAAGGCCTAAGATCAGGCAACAAGACTTGGAGAAGTGGCCTGAAGGCCTCATCGCAGACTATGTACTCATGGCCGAATACATTAACGAAAGCCAGGCATTGTTCCGGTGTATACGATACCAGGCCTTGTTTCGGAGTGTACATTGTCTCTATAAGATCAGATGGCTCCATGATTTACAAACAAACATGAACCTCATAATGCTTCTGATCGCGAGTTTGCGCATGATCTCTATCATAATATCTTGTGGTATAGTTGTAAACAAATCATCCTTCATTATTACCAAAATAAATTATAAAGATTAAAGATGCTTAAGATAACACTACAATAAAATGGGTAAGGACTCTTTTTAATGCTATTAAGGATTTAATAAATAAAAGGCTTAGTCGTCCAAATTAATTAAGGAAGTGGCAGTAGCACAATATCCAACTGCACAGAAGGCATGAATCATGCATAGTATGCCGCCGTGCCTTAAGACATGGTCATATGTTACGCCGCACGACGCCTTCGATTTGTTCTTCGACTCTACTCCCATCACGAGCATTGTCAATCCGATGATCAAGGAGATCCTGCACGGAAAACTTGTGTAAGAGTGTCTGATGGCCAAGAACCGTCGAATATTCAGGCTCATATCTAATGGCATATTTGTAATATTTTTCTGGTTTATAAAAGAATCGCACAATTAAGCAAGTGAATGTTTAATTAGATTAACAAAATTATAAAATCTTATATTATTATTATTATTATTATTATTATTATTATTATTAATTACATGAATTTTACTATCCATCCTTCCAAATCAAGGAAAGTGAAAATTGTAACCCATAATCATATTTTTAGAATTGATATTTAATCACTGCAAAAAATAATTAATTACATGAATTCTATTTCCAACACAGACCAAATTAAGGAAAATATTCATTAACTTGTATAGTTAGAATGATATTTAATATATTAATCTGGTCAAAATGCCATTGACGGTAAATCAGAACCATTATATATGGACTAAAGTATACTCCTCCGTCCACGGAAAATAGGTCCATGGATGGATGACACAGGTTTTTGAGAAATTGGTAAGATAAGAGAAAGAATAGAATAAGTGGGTAAAGTACGAGAGATATGATAAAAACAGATAAAGTATGAGAAAGAAAGAAAAAAACAAGGAATAAATGGCACTCCATGTATAAAATGTAAATAAGTAAGAATGTAAGGATAATAATTTCAGAAAAACTTTCTATTTTTTGACAGAGTCTATTTAGTATGGACGCCCAAAATGAAAAATGAGACATTGTTTATGACAGATACAGATAGGGTGCTATTTAAGACCAGAAGCGTAGGAACAAAAGTATTTTCGTATAAACATAGAGGACCAATTTTGAACTTTAGAATTTAGAAAAAAAGTACCAATATATTATACTTCCCACTCAAGAAATGTCCAAAAACTACAAGGGCATATAAAACCATAATCAAATCAAACATAGCAACACAAGAGTGATAGGGAGAGGGATAGAGAATGTGTTATTTACCAATAGAAAAAAAAGAATAGAATGGACATCTTCTTGGTGCGAGAGGCTCTCTCAGTCACTCCATCATTGCAAACACTCCATCCACAATAAAAAGTAGCCAAAACATGGGCTATTCCAAGAAGAACTGCTTCTCCTAACCCTAAAACCGTTGCTTCATGGCTTGGCTCTTGGCACTCAGAAACCCTAAGCTTCAAATGATTCTCCTAAACCCCATCAAAAACACATTAATTACTATAGTTTATGGTATATATTTTTTCTATGAATTTGAACAGAGATTTGGTGCAAGATTACCTTGTATTCAGCAACATCGGCCTTCAATCCGAGCATCCCGCCTATGACGTCTAGTGCAACGATCGAAAAGCAGACAGAAATGTCTAAAACTTTTCGCTTTTTCTGTAGTTTTTAGTGTGATGGTTGATAAGCTTTGGACATGGAAAGTAGTGTGTGGAAATGTGATTTGAGATTTTGAGAAAAGAACTTCTTTTGTTAATTTAATGGTGACTTTATTTTTTACTTTTTAAGAGTAATTTATAGTATGATACTCCTTCCGTCGCGCAAAGTTTGTCACATTTTGACCTGGCATGTATTTTAAGAAATGTAATGAAATGCAAGTTGAAAAAGTTAGTAGAATATGAGTCCAATATCAGTTTTATAATAATGAGAGCCAAATATATATAGAGAAAGAAACTAAGAAAGGAGGACAAACCTTAGAAAGATGAAGACTTGTTGCAAAGATGAAGACGCCACGAATGTTTTACGTTAAAAATGCTTTATAAGTCAATGGAATTTCTACTATAAACATACGCCAAATTCCGAAAAAAAACAACAGGGGTTAATCTCACACAATATTATTGATCAAAAGATATATCTTACAATTTATCTAATACAAATGATAATTAATGCTGATTAATGTAATAAAAAATCTAATTTATGTTAGTAGAAGAAAATCTAATTTACAGAAGAAAAGTGAATTGGTGCCATTTAATGTTGCTCCAAAAATTTCAATTACTTACTCTATTTTATGGCAATCTAATTTATAAAAGAAAAAGAATATTGATGACATATCTTGGACTGATCATCCTGGGGCACAAACCATCTCATATTGGAGTTTGGGTGTGCACTGACGAACCCTAACAGATCATAATAGCAATGGTACTATATTTTTTTTCTTTTGCTACACTATGACTCAAGAATGAATACAAATTACAAAGACCTAAAAATGAGTGTGTGTTGCAATTGTACATTAGAATTAAAAGTGCAAACAAAATGATGCCTCAGAGAAATCCAACACCTAAAAACACGACTATTTAATACACGAGAGGCATGTGCCTTAGCCATACCCTAATTTTTAGCTAACTAATGTAATAGAAAATCTAATATATGTAAAACATATCCAATTTACAGAAGCAAAATCGATTGATGCAATTTAATCTTGGTCTTATGAATCCAAATATGGGTTTACTGGTGTTAGGAGTTTTGTGATGATAACAACGAGGGAGGGTGCATCGGAACCGAGCGTGGAGTGTGCGACACATGATCAAGAAGTTTGAGTTCAAAACTCTGTTATGCAACAGATATTTAAGTTGTTACACATTCATGGCAGTTTCAACTGCATGATACAATCCCTATAAATATTGCTGCAATCCAAGGAGTTCATTGAGAAGAAACGAGAGAGAGAAATCAGCTGAGAGATCATAACAACAATCAATAGCTAGAGTGAGAGATACACACTATCTTTGTGAGCAATTAGCTTGTATAGTCTTCGGTGTGATATGAGTTCATATGCGAAGAGAGGGTAGCTTGTTCTTGAGTGTGTGATCTTGTTGTATGATTGTAGTTCTTGATCGTGATTGAAGTAAATCGATTCGTTATTCTCCCGTGGACGTAGGCTTACGCCGAACCACGTATATCCTCGTGTTCTTGTTGTTCCATTTCGTTTTTGCTCCGGTCTAATTTCTAACAAGTGGCGCCGTCTGTGGGAAAGGGGAGAATCGTTGGAAATAGTCGGAGCTCAGTTCGAGAAGGGATGCGCAGCGGTCTTGGAGAAGCCCAATCCCGAGAGCAAAGGGAAGGCACCTGTTCTGGATGAGAAGGCACATCGCGGTGGAGGTGGAGGCGGAGGTTTCCGTGGACCTCGCCGCGAAGCACCGATGGATGATGATGATGTGCCGGTTCCCAGTAAGGCAGCAGGCTCTCTTCACCAAGTGGATTCAATGATGAAGAAGCTTGAAAAAGGGGATTGAAACTTGATCAAGCTTCGGAAGGAGAAGGACTTGTTGCTGGCTAAGGTTCGGAAACTGGAGGAAGAGGAAATCAGTTTCAGGGGTGAATCTGAGGTCAGAGAAGATGGTATTGCGGACTCTGAAACAAGAAGATAGAAGCAAATTAGCGGATCAAACTATCATTCTTGCTTCGACAGACTATCATTCTTGCTTCTACAAACTATCATTCTTGCTTCTACAAATTATCATTCTTGGTTCTACAAACTATCATTCTTGGAGGCTGAGAAAGAGCTTGCTTCGAGAATACCTGTATCGAGAAATCCGAGTGGTGATGATGCCGTTTAGGCGATTCCTGTGGTGATGATGCCGTGAAAGCGCCGATAGATTGATATGGAAATGGAGTTTCCAGTCATGAAGAGTTTCTGACGAAGAAGCATGAGAGCAGTGTCGACGACGCGTGCTCGTTAGCGGTCCAGGCATCGATCCTAAGCGATGAAAGTGGTAATAATCTTGACAGAAATTCGGTTATCACTTATGAGAGATGTGTGATATCTCTAGGGATCAGCAACTCCAATTCTGAACGGGGAAGATTCAGATTAGGTGGAGGTTTTATCGTCCGGTGGAGGCGATCGTCCGGTGGGGGCGTTGTGGCTGATCAAGGAAGTGATAAAGGAGGATCTGGGGATGATTCTCGGAGTCAGGATACTGACAAGAATAGTCAAGATTGGCGCTACTCGGACATGAGATCGACAAAGTTCAAGATGATCGAAAGAAGTGTTGTATCATCTCAAAAGGTGGAGGATTGTTAGGAGTTTTGTGATGATAACAACGAGTGAGGGTGCATTGGAACCGAGCGTGGAGTGTGCGACACATGATCAAGAAGTTTGAGTTCAAAACTCTGTTATGCAACGGATATTTAAGTTGTTACACATTCATGGCAGTTTCAACTGCATGATACAATCCCTATAAATATTGCTGCAATCCAAGGAGTTCATTGAGAAGAAACGAGAGAGAGAAATCAGCTGAGAGATCATAACAACAATCAATAGCTAGAGTGAGAGATACACACTATCTTTGTGAGGAATTAGCTTGTATAGTCTTCGGTGTGATATGAGTTCATATGCGAAGAGAGAGTAGCTTGTTCTTGAGTGTGTGATCTTGTTGTATGATTGTAGTTCTTGATCGTGATTGAAGTAAATCGATTCGTTATTCTCCCGTGGACGTAGGCTTACGCCGAACCACGTATATCCTCGTGTTCTTGTTGTTCCATTTCGTTTTTGCTCCGGTCTAATTTCTAACAACTGGTTTAGATTTCTTGAAGATTCGAATTCTACTATTCTTATCATGATAGAGAGCATGAACTTCGCCCCATCCTTAGAGCATCCAAGGTGGGGCGGACGATAGGCCTCCTGATGCCTTGGGCGCGCCATCGTCCTCCACTGTAGGTGAGTGGACAACGGACGATGCGTCATCCGCGCCCTAAGCTTAGTCCGCGGACGAAGCGCGGACGATGGAACGCGTTTTTGTTTTTTTAATTCGTAGTGTAATGTATTAATTTTATAAATGAAATGAAGGTTTTTCCCAATTTTTATAGTTATTTAAATATTCAAATTGAAGAAAATCATTAGGGCGCCCATTAGGACGCCCCACTACAGGTGGAAGGGTAGGAGGATAAAATGCTGACGTGGCAGTGCATAGAGCGGGCTTTAGGGCGCGCCTTAGGGCGCCCCACTGATGCTCTTAGCTTGGACAATAAATAGATTTATTTTCTATAATTGTTAGGATTTGTTTTGAGTTGTTTTATTTTCCTAAGATATCTTTTTATGTTCCCACATATTATAAATAGGTGTGAAATATTTTATTAGAATTAAGAATGAATATATAGGAGTTCTAACATCAAAAACTTCTATTGTACCAACAAATTCAATAGCTCTTACATCAGATCACAAGATTTGAAAAAATACTCGATTTCAAGGAAATCACAGTTCGGAATGTGACGATATTTATGATCAAAACATCTATAACCCTTTTAATAAATATCATAATTGACAAACACATACTTAACAGCACAAGGCAAAAACTTAATTAGTACGTTCATGTTTAGGAATATAGACGAAGACAGAACACTCAAAACACGAGGTTGGAGAGTCAATGCTAATGATACCTGGGCCAAGGTATATGACAAACTCATATTTTCATAGGTGTAGTTGGTATGTTGAAGTGCTAAATGTTAATTTTATCACTCGAAATTGACTTCATCTAACCGATTATTATACCTTTGGAGTTCTATGTGTTTTGTTGAGTGTTCTAGGAAAGATAGTTGAAAAGAGGAGAAAATAGAGCATAAAGTGTTCAGAGGCAGCAGGGGCACGAAAAGAAGGACCCGACCGGGTGGATTTACAGTGCAATAATCCGACCCGGCCGGGTAGAGCCAGAGTCCAGCAACGGTCCTAAAATGGGGACCCGGCCGGGTTAATTTATAGTTCAAAAATACAACCCGGCCGGGTAGGAGTGTCTGACGCGTCTGAAAGTTGAAAACGCGATTTTTGAAGAGAATAAAAGAGAGAAAGCCTAGGGTTCGAGATATTCTGCACCTACCGCCTTCTACATTCACACACACCCCAAGAACACTTTGGAGAGAGAGATTTGAAGATTGAAGAGTCAACATCGGAAGATTGAAGCTTCATTCCATAAATCGATCTCACATGAGTACTTAGTATCTTTATTTCATGTTTTTGTTGAATTCCTATGTGTTGAACATGGTTTTTGTCATGAGCATGAGTAGCTAAACATTTCTTGTAGAATTCTTGGTGATGATGCACTAATTTCATAGTTTTTATCCGATTGATTTTGTTCTTGCCTTGCTCTTGTAGTTATTTGATTATTCTTGGGTTTATTCCTTTCAATTGCTTGATCACCACTTGATTGTGTAGGATTAATTAGATTAATCAGGAGATGAAATAGTTAATCCGGAAAGAAGAATAACTCACACCTTAATACAATAGAACTCGGGAGAGTTGAGGTTTTGAGTGAGGTCATTAACCTAATCAAACTATTGGGAGTTAGAGGTTTTAGGATTAGAAGGGGACTTCAATTCTAGCATCTAATCTACAGGTTTCTCACCTCGGGAGGGGGTTTAATCTATAATCGTGGTTGACTTAGTAACTCTAGAGATACCAAAAGGTAAGACAAATCAATTGGATAAGAGCTTGGAATTGTGCATCGGATCCTTGAGTTCTACAATTTCTCCATATTATCTTTCATATCATTATCCCACCGTGTTTTCTTGTTCTTAATTGTTACTTGCCTATTATGTGCTTTCAGTAGTTGTTAGAACAAACCAAACTGCACTTGATTGTCTAGATAGTCGTTGATCTTTGTTCGTGGTAGTTAAGTTGATACAAAATTGTCTCTGTGGGATACGATACTCTTGCTTACTGATTGCTACACTAGCCCCGTACACTTGCGGGTATTACTTGTGTTAAAATAAGTTGAGTCAGTATACAAGATTTGAAGATGAGTTTTCTAAAAATTGCTACAACAAATCAAAAATTTAAAAAGTGCTACATAAATTAAACGATAATTAAGGAAGTGGCAGTAGCATAGTATGCAACTGCAAAGACGGCATGAGCCATGCATGAGTAGCCGCCGTACTTCAGGACATGGCCTTGTGTGAAGCCGCACGAATCCCTTGATTTGTGGTTAGACATTATTCCGAACCCGGGAAATGCTGATCCGATGAGCATGACGATCCTGCACAGAAACTTTTGTTAGAGCATCTGATGGGTCAAGAACTGGCAAATGTGCCAAATAGTATTTAGGTTTGTGTGCATGTGTTGGCCTAGTGGTACAGTAGTTAATGTCTTAGACGAAATGTCTCAGGTTGAAATCCTCATGACACGACCTTTAAATTCATGTTCATAATAAAATTAGCATCCTCTCTCTTCTTATTAAAATCTCATGTAATTTAACAAAGTGGCCATGTATGGTATAGATATCTTTGTGTTTAATCCGATTGCAGCCCAAATGTGTTCCAACTTTTCTGTCCTTATTATTGCATTTTCCTTAAGAAAAGACATATACAAGAAACATGCCTTAAGTTGATCATCCAAGCTATGATAGACCGGCTCAAATAATCACCCAAATCAATTGAATCAAAAAGTTCTTTCCATTCAATCCCTGAAAGTCTTTGATATGGAGTGAAAGGAGGAAGTAAAACAAGAACTGTAATTCAATATAAAAGAAGAACAATCCTCCAAAGAGGCCAAGATAATCCTCCGAAGAGGCCTACGGTTGATACCGTCTTAATACACTTTATTTTCCGAGATATCTAGCTCTTCTAAAGAGGAGTTATTTATAGGGATCAACCTATAGATAAACAAGGAAACAAATCCTCAACATTTAAAGTAATCTTTCAACAATCTCCATAATAATGAAAATAATCTCAAGAGATAACGGAGATCATTAGCTTGATCTCTATCAGTCTTTGCTTTGCTTTTTGCGTTGCAACATCTATTATAGCTAGCGGCAAACCCCCCACAGTTTTTCAACATCTCTCTCACTTTCCTCTCCAACTCCTTTGAGAATTTGTTCTCATCACTTGTAAATTTATAAATTGTTTGCGAAAACAATTTCCAGCTCTTATTAGAATCCAAAGAATTCATCTCGTGAGTATAAAAGTCGTGTTCTGTAATCTGATAGCGACTGGTGGTCAACAAATTGCATCCACGGCAGCCTGATTATATATCGTATATTAAGAGCGTGATGCTAAAAAGGGAGACTATAATGAACTATATGTATTACTCAACTATTTAACATAGTTGTTTTATCAACCTTCCACAATTGCTCTATAAGTATGAATTGACATTAATAAAACAAATTAATTTGATTTATACTAAATGTTATTCCCTTTGTAGGACAATAGGAGTCAACTTTGGTACAGACATGGATTTTAAGAAATGTAGAGAATAGTGAGTTGGAAAAGTTAATGGAATATGGACAAACTTTTCTATATTAGTTTTATAATAGAATGCGAGTGAAGTGAGTTAGTGGAATGTGAGACAAACTTACCATTTATGGTAAAAGTGAAATATGACTTTTATATATCAGTTCCACTAGCACTTCATGTGTAATTATGTCACTACTAGAAATGGTTACCCATGAACGGAGCTTGAATTTTTCAACGATGTCTGGATGTTTGTATACTTGTCGGGCAAGAGTTGTCTTCCCTGCACCAATCATGCCTTTGATACACGAAATCACGAGGTGTGGCCTCTCATTAAGAATGGCTTTACCAAGAATCACTCTATCAATTAGCTGTTCCACGTCTTTCTCCAAGCCCAGCACGAACCTGTGCTACATGGAACTTTATAGTCCTTGTGCTTTCGTCTTCAACGAACCTGTGCTACATGGAGCTTTTTCATTTGTAAGAATTAGATGGATTGTCATAGCCAGCCAGCCAACCAACCGATCAAACTGTCTCATTTAAGAAAAATCCAAAGGAGTTGAATCCTAATACTTCGTAGGCTATCTCCAACAATTTACACCAAATTCAAATTCAAAGGGAATTGAATTAAATGATTCGATTGCCATTTACATCCCGGGAAAGAACAGACAAAGAAACAGGTGTTGAATAATTGGTGGACTCTCATGTTGGGCTGATTGTTTTGTAATGGCCAATGTGAAGTTGGATTGGGCTTGGCCCAAAAACTTATGCCTCTTACTCCAGATGCAACCACGTATACTCTCACCCGGATCAAGGTTCTTAGCCGTCGGATTGTGATGTGTGTTTGTTATGTGAGAGGTTAGTCTTTTGGCTTTCATTATTCCTAACTCTACACTCTCTCTCTTGCTCTCTCGATGCTCTCAGAAACTCTCTTCTTCTCTCTTTCTGCTTCCTTCTCCGACGGTTCTCCGGCGGTTTCTTTGTGACTTCTCACGGTTGGAAGTGTAGTAGACCTTGCTACAGTAGCAGAGAAGGCAACCACTTCGGTTGCTGAAGTGTTGGTGAAACTAGGGTTTTGGGTGTTTGAATGTTTCTATGTGAGTTCGTTCTCAGAGGTGATAGATCTGGTTTTGTGGAGTCTGTTGACGCTGGAATCTGGAGTGTGAGGTTAATCACTGGTAGATTCAGTTGTGCTCCTTTGGATCTGAGCTCTTGAGAATAGGCCTGTGTTATCGGCGGGTGTCTGAGCCGAAGCATCAGTTTCTCCTGTGTTCTTTGCATATTTCTTGTGTTTACTCGTGTTAGTGTGTTAGATCCGAGAGGATCTGTTCCTTGTGATACTGATACGTTTGTTGAGTGTGCAGGTGAAAGAAGCTCGAACTAGAAGAGGATCTTGATCTTGTGTAATAGATAGAACTCTATTCTGTATTCAAGTTTTTGTAAACATTGAATGTAAATCAGTCGCGTGGTTAGAGTTTGACTGAGCTCTTTGATGAAGAACAAAGAGGTCTTGGTAATTTGTGAATCCGATCTACGTCTGATCCCTACAACAGGGAATTGGCCTTATGAATCCTGCTCCTCTCGATCACATTAATTAAATAATAAAATTATGAAAATTTGAGATAAAATTCAGCAGGTGACCATAAATAAAGTTAATTAGAAACACACAACAACAAAAGGGGATAAAGGGAAAGAAGAAAAGGTATAACAAACAAAATATATAAACTTACAAAACAAAATTAAGGACAAATATCCAGTTCCAGTATATTAGAGAGCAAGCTCGAATTTCTGATCTTCGTTGCAATGTGTTTAGTTGTTACCATCTTTAACTTCCTCAGGAAAACCATCGACCCAATCTCTTCCGGGAGGGTGTCAGAGAGTGGACAATTCTTGATTTATAGTTCGCTCAAAAATGTCATTCCAGCGAGGTAGGTTAGCTTGACGTCTGCCGCGTGTTTGAGCCTTGCTTTTCTGCTTCTTCAAGAGGTGCACCTGTATCATAATTGGTAGGTGAGAGCATTAAGAAAGTTAACTAGAAACACACAACAACAAAAGGGGACAAAAGGGAAAGAAGAAAAAGTATACACACAGACAAAATATGTAAACTTACATAATAAAATTATGGACTAATATCCACTTCCAGTATATTAGGGAAGGAGCTCGAATTTCTGATCTTTGTTGCAATGTGTTTAGTTGTTACCATCTTTAACTTCCTCAGAAAAACCATGGCCTCAATCCTTTCCGGAAGGGTCTCCAAGAGTGGACAATTCTTGATTTCTAGTTCCTGCAAAAATGTACTTCCAATTTCTTCGATACGAAGTTCTCTCAAATTCCATAACTCATTGATGCGTAGGACACAGAGATTTTTAAAGCCGTAATTCCCGATCGCCATTTTTCGACCATTGTATGCATTTCGCATTCTGAGGACCCCTAATTTAGGAATTTCCTGCAATACTGGCATTGGGTCTTCGTCAAGACAAGTATTCACCAAAACCAAGTATTCAAGAGTTTGAGGGAAATTAATGGCACTTGGTAGCCTAGATATACGTCCATCCAGTCGGAGTTTACGGAGTCCATGTAGAACCCCAATCTTGTCCAAACATGGCATGCTTCTGAAACGAAATCCTTGCAAGTTAAGCTGTAGAAATCTCTTAAACTTAGCCAGTGATGCGAAGAGCATGTTGACATCCGAGTTTTCATCAACTTCTTCAGTACCCAATTTAATGAGACGAGTCATCTTCTCCAAGCTCGAGACCTCATATGTCCAATCATAAATCGAGATGTAGGCTAGGATCTCAAGCATCTGCAACACGTCTACCTTCAAAGGCTTTCGGCAAATCACATCAGACATGTAGAGATAACGAAGGCTACCCATTTCATTGATAATATTTGGCAACTCCATCATAAAGTTTTGAGCTATATCGAGAACCTCAAGCATTTCCAAGCCCCCCAACGAGTGTGGGATCTCTTGTATGTAGTTGTTCCTCAATCCCAAATACCGTAACCCAATCAATGTGCCAATAGTTTCTGATAAAGTCTTCACCCCAAAATCTTCCATGTCGAGTATCCTCAGTAGTTCAAAACTCTTCCAATAGGACTGACTAGCATCATCCAAGTAGCGACCACCTCCATGAAAGATGAGAGAAACAAGATGTTCGTTGTCTTGATTCGTGGAGTGATTAAACTTGTCTCTGCCACAGTGGATAACGCGATGACGAGGATTTTGAGAGTGCCCATTATTTCCATTGCTCCTTAAGATCTCAAAGCCGATATTCTCTTCTGCTTTTTTTATGGATAGCTCATAGAGTAGAGGATTCATGCGATACCTAAAGAATTCAGAATCGTTCACCAATTCAATAATGGATTCACAAACTAATTCCTCTATACATGATCGTACGTTGTGCATGCACTCTTCATTGGCCATATATGGTATGGATCTTTCTGTGTTTAATCCGACTGCAGCCCAAATATGTCTCAACTTTTCTCCCCTTATTGTTGCATTTTCCTTAAAAAATGACATATGCAAGAAACATGCCTTAAGTTGATCATCCAAGCCATGATACACCGGCTCAAATAACTTCAGTGATTCGCCCAAATCAATTGAATCAAAAAGTTCATCCCATTCAATCCCTAAAAGTCTTTGCTTTGCTTTCTGCCTTGCAACATCTATTATAGCTAGCGGCAAACCCCCACATTTTTTCAGCATATCTCTCCCCTTCCTCTCCAACTCCTTTGAGAATTTGTTCTCACAACTTGTAAAATTATCAATTGTTCGTGAAAACAATTGCCAGCTCTTATTAGAATCGAAAGGTTTCATCTCGTGTGTATAAAAATCATCTTCTGTAATCTGATAGCGACTGGTGGTCAGCAAATTACATCCACGGCAGCCTGATTTTATACCATGTTAAGAACTTGATGCAAAAAAGGGAAACTTAAAAGGCTACTGAGTTGATAAGTTAGCAAGTTAACAATTTAAAAAAAAATTAACAATTGATTGCACCACTTTACAATTAGGTATAAGTATGAGTTTCCATCTTCCATCATCAAAACAAATAAATTTGATTTCTACTAAATGTTAATAAGTTTAAGCATGCAAAATTAGTTCTAAGATAAGAAATAAAAGCGAACGTACCTTTGTATGGAAGACCATCAAATATGGATCGCAACCACATTCCTTTTGGCACGTTGTCAAGAACTATGAAATATGGCATTCCTTCTAGCATTTCCCAAAGCATCGATTGGAGACTCCGGTTGTCCATTTCATCCAACGACAATGGATCTTTAACATGTCCCACCAACTTTTGTATCAGTTCCACAAGCACTTCATGTGTACTTGTGTCACTACTAGAAATGGTTACCCAAGCGCGGAGCTCGAATGTTTCAACGATGTCTGGATGGTTGTATACTTGTCGGGCAAGAGTTGTCTTCCCCGCACCAATCATGCCTTTGATACATGAAATCACGAGGCGCGGCCTCTCATTAAGAATGGCTTCACCAAGAATCACTCTATAAATAAGCTGTTCCACGTCTTTCTCCAACCCCAGCACGACACCTTCGTCTCCAACGCTTTGTGAACTACTCACCCCCTCACCATCTCCAAACTTCAACATGCGCTTTCTTGTCTTCTTCATCCATTCTAGGACATGATGCATCTCTTCATAGAAACCGAGCCCATGAAGTGTTATGATATCTTCCGACACTTGAGCTATCTCAGCAAAGTCAGCTAGCAAATGGTTTAGCTTGCTCCTCTCACCTGATTCTCTCTCTCTCGAGAAATCCAACACCATTCTCATCTCATTTATTACCTCTGAAAGGTGGCTCTTACGAGAAGTCCAGGAGGCCCCCGAGATGTCCCCGTATCTGTAATGCGTCGTATTCTCAGGCTGCAGAACACTTTCCAGTTTCCTTATCACCTCTTTGATGATGGCCTCCGACATGTTTATGGGCAAACTGCAGTCTGCACATAACAAAATTGTAAGATTTTGCATATATATAAAAAACCGAATTAAGGATTAGTATATGCATTATGGTAGATTCTTAGTATGTTGTCTATACCTCAATATAACCACTTTGTTTACGTCTCAACTTAGTTGGGACGGAGGAAGTATAATGGTTCTCTCAAACTTTGCTTCACTTTTTCTTTTATCATTTGAAACTTTATGATTATTTTTATTTATTTATTTTGTAAATACCAAAGTTCAGAATTGATTCTCAACGTACATTTCCCCAAAATATCTTTTTAGTTCTACACATTAAATTTGATGGCTTCTGAATCTAAATACTACTATAATGTTTTAATCTAGAGTATTTAATAGTTCCGTCAAAATATTGACTATCAACCACATTTGACCAGAGTTAAATATCATTCTAATTATAAAAGTTAATAATAAATTTTTAAAAACACAATATAAAAGAAAAAAATATAAAAGGACATTCTTCTCCTTTTAATTTTTAATTTAAATGCAATTAATTTACTAATCTTGTCAGTCGTTAAAAATGGACCAAAATATGTTGTATTGGACAATAAGTTATCACACTTAATATGTAAGATCAAAAAGCTTTTTCCCAAAAATGTCGAGAATCAATTTTGGACTTTAGTCTTTTCTAAATAGAAAAAATGATACGATATTATATTAACCCTAAAAAGCACAAGATAAACTCTTAAAAATCTACAAAATAATCAAAATGATACAATCCCAACTGAACCGCAAGCACGGCAGGAACCGGTCGTGGAACAGAGGAGAAAGAGTGACGAGGACAGGGGGACAAAGGGAGTTCGAGAGGAAGCTTCCATCGCGAAGTCAAAGCCGACGAGGAACGCGAAGCCTCTGAGCAGATTCGGTAACTTCGTTGCCAAGTAGTTATTTCCATATTTATCTTTCTTTTATTTTAAGTAGTAGTCTAACATTAGTATTTTATTTTGGAATATTTTATTAATTATTTTTTGCAATTGAGTCGAGTGTAATTATAAACTCCGTCGGGTTTTCTGGTTGGTTCTTTCCCGATGTTTAGGATTAGGTTGAACCAAACCTAGGGTCCGTAGAATATAAATAGGGCTATTTTGTTCATAACCTATCATGAATGAAAATATTATTTGCCCAACATATCGTTGACAATTGAAAACCTAGGTGACGAACTGCCCGAGGGAACGAATTCCCGTGCACAGTCGATCACCTCATGCCGCCGACCCAATCACGGGCGCCGGTCTTTCTGCTGTCAACCACGGTTGCCGGCGTGTTGAGGGGAAAAAGCCCTTAACATCTGGTGCTTTCAGTTGAACTCATGAGACGCTACAACAACTACGGTAGGACGGGTTGGGGTCCACCCCAACGTGGCCAGCCGGCGAATCGCCGTGATGCTGGGGGGTTTAATCATCCTCCGTTTGAAGATTTAGAGATGAAGACTAGACAGGGGGACAAAGTGCAGCAAGGTGACTCTGTTAAGACTAAATTGGATCGGTTGTTGGATCGTTTCGATAAATTGGACGTGTGGAGGGACGAGACTGATCGGAGGTTTGAGAATCTGGAACCAGTTCTTTCACGCGAGGCGGAACCCCATTGCGGCATGACGATTGGGAGGAGTATGAGGATATGGATGTTGGGGGAAAGAGAGCGTGAGACAGAGGGAATAAGCCTCGCCACCAGAACGCGGGTCGCCAGGAGGGATACGGCGGTGCGACCGCTAACGGGGACCAATTGGGGTTTGGTTTTCCCCGTAACAGGTTTAACGGTTTCAATCAAGCGTGTGACCGCCCAGCATCCTGTTGGGATCCGCCCCATCGCTTTAATTCGCGGGAATCGTCTTTTGATAAAGCTGAAAGGGTTAAGATGGCAGCACCGCGATTTGATGGCTTTGACGCGACAAATTGGGTGTCGAGTATAATATTATTTTAATCACCTGATGATGCCAGACGCACAACGCTTACACTATGCGGTGATGTTGTTTGATCCTCCGGCATCGGAGTGGGTCTTTAACTATTGCGCGAACAATGATTTTGTCACGTGGCAGGATTTCTTGGAGGATGTACGACATCGATTTGACGGACAGAGTTTTCAGGACTACTTTGGCCTAATTGCAAAATTGACACAAACAAGTTCAGTGCTCGAGTATCATGATACGTTTGAGAAGTATCTCAACCGGGTTCAGGGCATTCCGGAAACAACGTTATTCACTCTCTTTGTGGCAGATTTAAAGCCGGATATGCAAGAACGGTTGCGCCTACATCGCCCGTCGTCTCTAGCCGCGGTGATGGCTTTGACCTTGGAACTGGCTGACTCTCAGGGCGATCGACAACCGCCACAGCAGGCCTCTCATCGTCCTTGGTAGAACCGGGATAGCCGCAATCAGGCAGGCCCGATTTCTAGCCAACCGACAACCCAGAATACCGTCGGCCCGACTCAGCAGCCTGCTCTTGGGCGTATTCCCAACCCCTCTCGCCAACCTCTAATCCGCGTGTCTCAAGCTGAGAAGGCAGAGTGTGCGAAGCTGGGTCTCTGCTACTATTGTCCGGATAAGTGGGTCATTGGCCATGTTTGCAAACAGCAGCTCCTCTGCTATGCCGATGATTCGGATGACTTGGAAGACGGAGAATTAGAGAAACTTACAACAGAGGAATGCGAAGACACGGAGGTAGCACACGTCCACGCAATGCATGGGGGTCGTAGATCACGCCCTCTGAAAGTGATAGGGACAATACAGGATCGGGAAGTGTGCATTTTGATTGATAAGGGAGCGATCGGGATTTCTTACATCCGCAAATTGCGGAGAGCTTGCACCTATCGCTTTCACCTATACGGCCATTTAGAGTTATTGTGGAGAATGGCGAGGCTCTGCTTTGCACGCATACAAGGGACGATATTTTTGGTGAATCTGCATATTTCTGCCGGTGCATGGACCAGACGTTATTTTGGGAATGGACTGGCTCGAGTCCTTGGGGCCGATTACAGCAGACTTCACATACAAAAAAAGCTGACATTCTCACAGGGGGATCGACAGGTCGTTATGAAAGGAATTTTACCGCCACCGCGCCACGTTAATCTACACTTTTTAGTATCGCTAGTTCTTTCGCAGGAGGTGCTCGACATTTTTGAGTTGTTGTTGCTGGACCCGGAAATCGATCAAACGGGGCCGACCGCGGGCGAGAATTTTCCTGCTGGTCTGCCGCCAGGGCTTTTGGATGTGTTGACACGATTCCAGCAAGTTTTTTAGCTTGCCGGCGGGGATGCCACCCAAAAGGCCTTTCGATCACCGTGTCCATTTGTTGCCGGGCATGAAACCTGTCAATGTCAGACCTTATCGCTATCCTTATTTTCAAAAAAATGAAATCCAACGACAAGTCAAGGACATGCTTGAACAGGGCATTATTCAGCGAAGCAGCAACCCATTCTCATCCCATGTGCTCCTTATCAGGAAGAAGGATGGGACGTTTCGTTTTTGGATCGATTACCGCGCGTTGAATAGTTCAACGGTCCCAGATCAGTTTCCAATTCCGACAGCAGATGAACTCTTTGACGAGCTAGGCAAGGCTCAAATCTTCACTAAATTGGATCTACGTTCCGGGTGCCATCAAATAAGAATGCATGACGAGGACATTTTCAAAACGGCTTTCCACACTCATGATGGCCATTTTGAGTTTTTGGTCATGCCTTTCAGTCTCACGAATGCACCCTCGACTTTCCAGGCAGCTATGAATGCTATTTTTCAACCTATGGTCCGGAGGTTTGTCATCGTCTTCTTCGATGACATTTTAGTCTACAGCCCGTCGACGGAGGCGCACGGGCAGCATCTGGCCGTTGTTCTAGACGTTTTGCAGAAGAACAGTTTTTTTGTTAAATTATCGAAGTGCTATTTTTGTAGCTCAATGGTGGAATATTTGGGGCACTTAATCAGTGAGGGACCTCTGAAGGCTGATCCTAGTAAAATTACCGCCATGACGGCCTGGCCTAAACCCAAGTCGGTTAAACAGCTCCGAGGTTTTATAGGTTTGACGAGTTACTACCGTCGTTTTATTGCAGGCTACGCTATGATTGTAGCTCCATTAACTGAGTTGCTCAAGAACGATTCCTTCAACTGGTCTACGGATGCTGAGGAGAGCTTTGGGAACTTAAAAACAGCGATGACCTCGGCACCGGTTCTTCGCTTGCCGGATTTTGATCGCCAGTTCTGTATAGAGACCGACGCGTCTGATTTGGGCATTGGGGCAGTTCTGTTGCAGGATAATCACCCCATAGCTTATTTCAGCAAGAAACTGGGTCTTCGACGTTGTGTGATATCTACGTATCACAAGGAATTGTACGCGATTGTGGAGGCGGTACAAAAGTGGCGCCAGTACCTCTTGGGGCGTGAATTCGTGATTTGAAGCGACCAAAAGAGCTTGAAGGAACTACTACAGCAAGTGGTACAAACCCCGGATCAGCAGCTCTATGTGAGGAAGTTAATGAGGTACAAGTTCAAGATAGAATACAAAAGAGGCACTTCTAATCGTGCTGCAGACGCACTTTCACGCAGCACTGAGCTGACCGACGAGGGTTCTGAGGTCAGTGGAGAGAGCGTGGAGCTCGGGAATGTGCAGACCGATGGGGCTCTCCTGACAGCAGCCGCCTGTCCGGTTCCACAGCTGATTGATCTGCTGCGGCATGAGACTGCATCGTCTCTAGAGATGCGTGAACTGACAAAGGAGATAAAAGAGGGACGCACCCCACCTCACTTGTCGTGGGTGGATGGGTTGGGTTACTATAACAGACGAATTTTTGTGTGATCTCGGTCTTCAGCGCGTACGCCGATCTTGACCGAATATCATTGCTCCCAATCGGCGGGCCATCCGGGTTTTGAAAGGACTCTCCGTCGAGTTACCGCCGAGTTCTATTGGCCAAATATGAAAAAGGAGATTCGGCAATTCGTCGAGGCGTGTGTTATATGCCAAACTACAAAGTACTCTACACAAAAGCCGGCTGGATTGCTGCAGCCGTTACCGATTCCTTCGCAGGTTTGGGAGGATGTGTCGATGGACTTCATCACGGGACTGCCTCCGTTGCGAGGATACACGACCATCATGGTTGTCGTGGATCGTTTGTCCAAGTATACCCACTTTGCAGCCCTGCCAACATGTTTTGATGCCTTGCGGGTCGCACATTTATTTGTTAACACGGTGGTGCGTCATCATGGATTTCCCAAGACCTTGGTCTCGGATCGCGATTCCGTGTTCTTGAATAAGATTTGGGAGGAAATTATGCGGCTAAGTGGTACTAAGCTGAACTTCTCGACGGCGTACCATCCTCAGTCGGACTGCCAAACGGAGGTGCGTAATAGGGGGCTCGAGCAATATCTGCGAGCCTTCACCGGGGATCGCCCCTCTAAACGGACTAACTTCCTGCCTTGGGCGGAACTAGCGCTTAATTGCTTCTATCATGCGGGTCTGGGCACGTCGCCGTTCAAAGCTCTATACGGGAGGGACCCGCCCAGTCTGGTTTTTGCTCCTCCGTCAGCCGCGAGTCCCCCGTCAGTGGCGGGTCTGATCAAGTAGCGGAGTGAGCTGTTGGTTCAGCTTCGTGGGAATCTAGCCCGCGCACAACAAGGTATGCGAGATTCGGCGAATAAGCATGTTACGGACGTTCTCCGCAACGGCTCCGTGATCTTCCTTCTCGGCGGAACCACGAGCAATTTCCACGACAAACTCGCGGCAATTGATCGAACCCCTGCTGATTTGGTGGACGTCTTCCACAAAGCAACAAGAAACGTAAGGATAATTGCTTGTTTCACAAGATAGGTTTAGGGAAAATATTTCATTCATAAAAATAATGTGTTGATGAAATACCCTATTTTATACTAGAAACCCTAGGGCGGTTCGACGTATCCTAATTCATCCGGGAAAGAACCGCAAAGAAAACCCGAACGGGGCTTATAAATCAGGCCCGACTCAACAGTAAGTAAATTAATGTTTCAAAAATACTAAAACATAAAAGGAAAGAAATAAAAAGGAAACAAAAAGAATCGGCTAACTCTTGAACTTGTTCGGCGCCTTGAGCTTGTCTCTCGGCCTCAAGGATCTCTTCGACACAATCAATTCTTCACTTCGGTCATTCACGCATTGCGTCGTGCTGCTCGGCTGCGTCGTGCTGCTCGGCTCCGGAAGCGCTGCGTCGAGCTGCTCGGCTGTTGTCGCCTCCAGCTCGGCATGCTGCTCGGCTGTTGTCGCCTCCAGCTCGGCATGCTGCTCTGCTGTTGCGTCTGGTGTCGGGGGTCTCGTATCAACCCCCCCTCCGTTAAAAATCGCCTTGTCCACAAGGCGAACCTCCGGGAACTGCCTACCAATCGCCTCAACCGGCTCCCACGTTGGCGTGAACGCATCATCTTCCCACTGCACCAGGCATTGCTTCTCTGGTCGGCCCTCGCGCCAACTAACGCGTTCTTCCAGCAACGCTACTGGCCGTGCCACCGGCCTATTCCCAACGAACTCCGGAGGGAGTTTCACCCCGTCTACATCACCTTCCCCCGCCACAAACTCCCGCAATAGACTTACGTGAAACACATTGTGGATCCGACTTCCATCTGGGAGGCGCAATCTGTAGGCTACTGGGCCAACCCTCTCCAGCACTTCAAAAGGCCCATAGAACCTCGGGGCTAGCTTAGCCGATAGTGGCTTCGCAACCGAATGTTGTCGGTACGGTTGCAGCTTAAGCCAAACGATATCCCCGACCTCAAACTCGACGTGGCGACGGTGCCGGTTCGCCACGTCTGCCATACGCTGCTGGGCGCGCAAAAGGTTACGCCGGAGGGTGACCAATAACTCCCCTCGCTGCTTGATAATGTCTGCGACGTTAGGTGGTGTCTTTGCCGATGGAGGGGCTGCGACCAGGGACGGAGGCTCTCTCCCATACAAAGCGCGATACGGTGACGTGCCCAACCCGGAATGGTGAAAACAATTGAGAGCGAGCTCCGCCCACGGGAGAAAATTTGTCCATTTCGAGGGTTTATCCGAAACAAACGCGCGCAAATACTGCTCCAAACCCCGGTTACGGACCTCCGTCTGCCCGTCCGACTGCGGATGGTAAGCCGTGGAGAAGTGAAGTTTGGTCCCACTCAACCGCATCATTTCCTCCCAGGTTGCGTTAAGGAACACCGAGTCTCTATCCGAGACTAATGTCGTAGGGAAACCGTGGTGCCGCACCACTGTATTAACGAAAAGGTGCGCTACTCGGAGAGCGTCGAACTTGGTGGGAAGGGGGGCAAAGTGAGCATACTTTGAAAGCCTATCCACCACCACCATGATGACCGTATACCCGCGGGATTGTGGAAGCCCCGTGACGAAATCCATGGAGACATCTTCCCACACTTGCGATGGGACCGGGAGTGGCTGCAATAAACCCGCTAGTTTGCGGGTCGAATATTTCGTGGATTGACACACCACACATTCATTAACAAATGTCACCACGTCCTTGCGCATTTTTGGCCAATAAAAACTACTCGCCAGAAGACGGAACGTCCTCTCGTGGCCCGGGTGACCCGCCGACGGTGCACAATGGTGTTCTTTCAGCAATGTCCTCTTTGTCTTGGACTCCGTACTCACAAGCACCCTACGATGATAATATATGAGGCCATCCGCCCACGTCAAATGAGGGGGGGCGTCACCAGACTTGATTTTCGACGTTAATTCGACCAAATCGGGCAGTGATGCGGTCTCCTCTTGCAGAACTCGCATTACATCCGGTACTGGTCGGGCCAGCGCAACGAGCAGCTGGTCGTCGGTTACTGTCGTCCCATCCTTGGCGCGAGGCGACTCCCTGGGGGTATCGTCGGTCTGTACCCTCGACGTGTCGTGTTGGCGGGACAAGGCGTCTGCTGCCTTATTTGTGATTCCACGTTTATATTCTATCACGAATTTGTACCCCATAAGTTTCCGGACATAAAGCTGTTGGTTCGGAGTTTGGACTACCTGTTGCAACAAGTCCTTTAGGCTCCTTTGGTCCGTGCGAATAACGAACTCACGCCCCAATAAATATTGACGCCACTTTTGCACTGCCTCCACAATAGCGTATAATTCCTTATGATACGTCGATGCTGCTCTCCTGCGAGGACCCAATTTCTTACTAAAGAACGCGATTGGATGATTTAGCTGCATTAGGACTGCGCCAATTCCCACCTCACAAGCATCCGTCTCGACGCAAAAAGGCAAACTGAAATTCGGTAGTTGCAGGACTGGCGCCGAGGTCATTGCCGTCTTCAGCGCTGCAAAGGCGGTCTCGGCCTCGGACGACCATCGAAACGCCTCTTTTTTAAGTAAATCCGTCAACGGGGCGGCTATCGTCGCATAGTGAGCGACGAATCGGCGATAATAGCCTGTCAAACCCAAGAAGCCCCGTAACTGTCTGACTGTTCCCGGCGTAGGCCATGCCGTCATTGCTTCTATCTTAGTTGGGTCAGCCTTGAGTTTGCCATTGTCAATGATGTGCCCCAAGTATTCTACCGAAACACTACAAAATGAGCATTTGGAAAGCTTGACAAAGAAGCTATTCGCGTGGAGTAACTCTAGGACTGCCTCCAAATGCTGGCCATGCAATTCTAGGGACGGGCTGTAAATCAAGATATCATCGAAGAAGACGATAACGCACTGTCTGAGGAGCGGCTGAAAAATGGCATTCATAGCCGCCTGAAAAGTGGAGGGTGCATTTGTGAGGCCGAAAGGCATCACAAGAAACTCGAAGTGGCCGTCATGAGTCCTGAAGGCTGTCTTAAAGATGTCACCCTCATTCATTCGAATTTGATGATACCCTGATCGAAGGTCCAACTTTGTAAAATATTTCGCACTGCCCAACTCATCAAAAAGTTCCTCTGCCGTAGGTATGGGAAAATGATCCGGGACTGTTGCCTTATTGAGGGCACGGTAATCGATGCAAAAGCGAAAAGTGCCATCCTTTTTGCGGATCAGCAGTACCGGGGACGAGAAAGGGCTGTGACTGTGGCGAATTATACCCTGCTCCAACATATCGTGCACTTGTTTTTCAATTTCAGTCTTTTGGAAGTATGGGTATCTGTAAGGTCGAACGTTAATCTGTCTTGTCCCTGGTAACAGATGAATCCGGTGGTCAAATAAGCGGGCCGGGGGGACGCCGCGAGGCTGCTCGAACACCGCCCGGTGCGCCGTCAATACCTCCAGTATCTCGGCTGGAAGGTTAGGAGGAAAGCCTTCTAGGTCCTTGGTGGCCCCTGTCTCGAAAACCCTGTCAATTGGCACGATTTCATAGAACTCATGGTCTGCTGGCTGTGTTGTTAGTGTGTACAGCGAGTGTAGAGAAATCTGTCTCGGACCCGGCATTACTCCCTGCAAAAATACCGTCCGATCCCCTTGAGTAAATTCTAACGTTTTTCTGACAAAATCTGCCGATACTTTCCCTAGTGATTCCAACCAGTTCATTCCCAATATCACATCCGGTCCATGGTGAGCGAGAATGTGAAGATCTACCACAAATAAGCTACCCTGCATAGCTAACTTAGTGCCCCGCGAAATATGGGTGCAAAGCAGGGATGCCCCGTTGCCCACCAGCACTCGGAACGGTCTAATTGGAGTTAGTTCCAATTGGAGTCTCTCTGCAATCCGTGGATGGAGGAAATCAAGTGTCGCTCCTGTGTCAATTAATACCCGGACGGTAGAGTCCCCTAATGTCCCCTGGACAATAAACGGTTTGGAACTCCCACGGCCATCTAAGGCGTGCAGGTGTGATAAGTCTGCCGTAATCAATTCCTCGCCGGGAAGCTGTTCTCCCGCACTGACCTCGTGCGGGTCGTCCGTCTCATCGTCCATATAGCAGAGCAACTTGACTTTACAAACGTGGCCCGCGACCCATTTCTCGGGGCAATGATAACAGAGCCCTCGACGGGCTCGCTCCGATTTTTCCGCATTCGACACCCTAATTGGGTATGCTCGTGATCTGTCCGCCTCCTGGACAAACGAGTCCTGTGGTTGTGGCATGGCGGTTTGGTTAGAAACCGGAGCCGGGGTGGCTCGTTGCTCCTTGCCAGGCCACGGTCGGCGCTGATATGTCGACGTGTGCTGTGGTCGCTCATCATGAGTTGCGGCCAAACGCAACGCTAAGGCCATTGCCTCTGCCAACGACTCTGGGTTCTGTAGTTCGACCTTTTCTTGCAGAGGCTGTTTCAGCCCTTGAATAAAGATTGGAATCAAAGCAGACTCCGATAAATCGGCCACCCTATTGAGATACCGTTCGAACGTCGCGTGGTAGTCAGCCACGGTGGTCGTCTGAACCAGCTTGGCGATCAAACCTGTATAGTTCCTGAAGCTCTGGGGGTCGAATCGATGCCTCACGTCATTCAAAAACTCTGGCCAAGTAACAAAACCATTCGTCTCCCGATAATTAAATATCCACTCCGAAGCGGGAGGGTCGAATAGCATTACTACATAATGCAAGCGCTCAGCCTCCGGAACCCGCTTGTGATCGAAGTAGTATTGCACGCGCGAGATCCAGTTTGGCGCGTCTGCCCCATTAAAGTGTGGCGCATCCATCTTTACGCCGGATGAATAATCTGACGACTGGCGGCTAAAACGCTCCCGATTTTGGGGCGGGTCCCAGCAGGTTACCCCGCGCTCCTCGTACGTCTCCTCGTCCCAATCGTCGTGTCGCTGTGGTAGGTCCCAATTATCCCGACGGCGACCCATTCCATACCCTGCGTCGCCCCGTCGCTGACCAGGGCGGCTTCCTCGGCCGGGAAGCGCTCCCTCCCCACAACGATCGCCGCGTCCACCCCGATAAGGTCGAACACGGCCCCGACCCTGATGGTGGTAGGGGCGGTCATACTCCTCACGGTCGCTCCGTCCCTTCCCGCGGTGGTCCTCCCACGCGTGGTCGGCTTCTTCCCAATCAGGTTCATGGCCCTCTGTCTGCAGCGTCGGGCGTCGTTCCAAGGTATCGACCCGACGATCCATCTTGTCAAATCGCGCGTTCAACTGCGCAAAACCTAACGTGACTGGGTCGACGTGTTGTTGTCTTCCGTCGACGTCGCCCGAATTCCTCTGCCGCGTCGGGCCCAACTGCAGCCCCGACGAGGACTCTGCCGGTGGAAATTCCGCCGCCATCGATTGCGTAACTAACTAAAACTTGAGTAATCGGGATGAAAGCACCAGATGTTACGGACGTTCTCCGCAACGGCTCCGTGATCTTCCTTCTCGGCGGAACCACGAGCAATTTCCACGACAAACTCGCGGCAATTGATCGAACCCCTGCTGATTTGGTGGACGTCTTCCACAAAGCAACAAGAAACGTAAGGATAATTGCTTGTTTCACAAGATAGGTTTAGGGAAAATATTTCATTCATAAAAATAATGTGTTGATGAAATACCCTATTTTATACTAGAAACCCTAGGGCGGTTCGACGTATCCTAATTCATCCGGGAAAGAACCGCAAAGAAAACCCGAACGGGGCTTATAAATCAGGCCCGACTCAACAGTAAGTAAATTAATGTTTCAAAAATACTAAAACATAAAAGGAAAGAAATAAAAAGGAAACAAAAAGAATCGGCTAACTCTTGAACTTGTTCGGCGCCTTGAGCTTGTCTCTCGGCCTCAAGGATCTCTTCGACACAATCAATTCTTCACTTCGGTCATTCACGCATTGCGTCGTGCTGCTCGGCTGCGTCGTGCTGCTCGGCTCCGGAAGCGCTGCGTCGAGCTGCTCGGCTGTTGTCGCCTCCAGCTCGGCATGCTGCTCGGCTGTTGTCGCCTCCAGCTCGGCATGCTGCTCGGCTGTTGTCGCCTCCAGCTCGGCATGCTGCTCTGCTGTTGCGTCTGGTGTCGGGGGTCTCGTATCAAAGCATCGTCGAAACGTGGAGTTTGTAGCGGGGGATATGGTGTTGCTAAAACTCCAACCTTATCGTCAGCATTTGGTCGCGCGGCCGTTGTCAGCAAAATTGGCGCGTCGCTATTATGGGCCATTTGAAGTGATTGAGCGGATCGGGCAAGTGGCCTATCGGTTGCGGCTCCCGGAGGGGATCATAATTCATAACGTGTTTCACGTTAGCCTTCTTCGCCCGTTTGTAGTTGGGGATTCAGAGGGACCTCAGGGTGATTTGCCGTCAGATTTTTTCGGCAATCGCCCGGTGGTGTATCCGGTGCGTGTGCTGGAGAGGAGGTTGCTTTGGAATGGGGATCAGCCAAGGGAGCATGCTTTGGTTCGCTGGTTGGACGGTACAGAGTCGCCGACATGGGAGCCTTTGGATGTGCTTCACCAGAAGTTTCCGAATATCCTCCTTGAGGACAAGGATGTTGCTATGGAGAGGGGGGTTGATACAATCCCAACTGAACCGCAAGCACGGCAGGAACCGATCGTGGAACAGAGGAGAAAGAGTGACGAGGATAAGGGGACAAAGGGAGTTCGAGAGGAAGCTTCCATCGCGAAGTCAAAGCCGACGAGGAACGCGAAGCCTCCGAGCAGATTCGGCAACTTCGTTGCCAAGTAGTTATTTCCATATTTATCTTTCTTTTATTTTAAGTAGTAGTCGAACATTAGTGTTTTATTTTGGAATATTTTATTAATTATTTTTTGCAATTTAGTCGAGCGTAATTATAAGCTCCGTCGGGTTTTCTTGTTGGTTCTTTCCCGATGTTTAGGATTAGGTCAAACAAAACCTAGGGTCCGTAAAATATAAATAGGGCTATTTTGTTCATAACCTATCATGAATGAAAATATTATTTGCCCAACATATCGTTGACAATTGAAAACCTAGGCGACGAACTGCCCGACGGGAACGGATTCCCGCGCACAGTCGATCACCTCGTGCCGCCGACCCGATCACAGGCGCCGGAAATTATCTTTCTGCTGTCAACCACGGTTGCCGACGTGTTGAGGGAAAAAAGCCCTTAACACAAAACTAGTATATAAAATAATTTTTTTTGTAGAGTCATTTATCATTTTTTAGCAAAAGGTAACTCATTTTCCATCTCTTACCTTATTGTCTCTATTTTCTCTCTTTCCTACTTTATTATATCTTCAGTTAATACATTTAAATATTTATTTCTTAATCCGTGACGAAAAGAAATGACTCTATGACTGCGGAATGGAGGGAGTATCTTCTAATTCTAATTAAGATTTCTATGCTCTAACTTGACGGAACACAATTTTCTTGCAATTAGGTGTGGAATTGTGGATTTAGGTAAACTGGAAACTTTTTAACTTTAATATGGATTGTATAAATTTTGTGAAGCCTAGGGTTATAAATCTATACAAATCAACATAATCATGTGAATTTGAAAGTACCCAAAGAAAAGAACTTAGTACCTTTTCTTTGTCTTGTATCTTCTTATCTTTGCCGGTGTGGATTTGATTTTCCGATTCAACTCATTTTCCTTATCTTCGCCGGCGAGTGTGATTTGAGAGGTAGAGAGTGTGATATCTTTAAGAGTTGCAAGTAATTCTGAATAACAAATTCATAGACTCAAATTGAATAGAAATTAATTAAATGGAAAAATAAAATGTGAGCCATGTGAAGGGAAGCAGGTGGATGCAGGGATAAAATAGATTATAAAAAGTTAGATGGCAGCCAGCTCTATTATTGTTATAAATTAATCAACGTCCACATTACTAGGATAAAATAGATTATAGAAAGTTAGATGGAAGCCAGCTGCTATTATTGTTATAAATTAATCAACGTCCACATTACTAAGTCTAATTGTCGGCCATAATTTAAGATCACTCACACCTAATCCTCAGCGCAATTATCTCCTAATCCACCATAATTATAATTATCCTTGCGTTATTATAACTTGCATAAGCGAGCTACTCAAATTTGGTTTTTTTTTTTAAAATAACCATAACTATAATGATGAGAAAAATTGTAATGGAAGTGGGATTAATTTCTCTAAAAGGTTACTAAAACTCTTCAAAATTGGGATTGATTTCCCAATTTTCCCATTCCCTTCAAACAATCACACCACAATAATTCAGCTGACGATCCCAATTGCACATCCGAATCCCTGATAAAAGTAAAAAAAATAAAATCATATATGTAATCAAGATTTATCAGCAATGACAAAATAAAAATAAAAAAAGGAATATTGTGGAGAAAAGTGTAGATATAAAAATAAAAAAAGGAACTTAGTAGAGTTCCCTAGAATGTAGTAAAATATCTAGATTATTATGGAGAAAAGCGTAGATATAAAATATTAAAGAATCTAGTGAATTCTAGAATAGGAAATGAATGCTTATAAATATGGCATAGTTGTACCATTTTCACAAGTTCAAAAAGTTCAAAAAATTTGAGAATAAAAGCGTTCCTTTGCTTTTCCACTTCACCAACCACTCCTAAATCATTTCCCACATATTTCACTCATTCTCCTCTCAAATACTTCCTCCAAACTAAAGTACTCCTCCGACACATATCTTATATATTCCAACAAAGTGGTATCAGAGCCATAAGTTCCTACCTATAGTATGGCTAACTTGCCGTCGTTCCAAGTTCTCATGCTCAATAAGAGCAGTTTCGATTATTGGAGTATCAAGATGAAAGCGTTATTGGGAGCCCACGACGTTTGGGAGATCGTGGAGAGTGGCTACGAGGAGCCGCAAGACGAGACCGATTTATCCCAACAACAAAGGGATAGATTGCGAGATGCGAGAAAGAGAGACAAGAAAGCTCTCTATCTCATCTACCAAGCTCTAGGGGACGATGATTTCAAGAAGATCTCAAGTGCAAGCGCCACAAAAGAAGCGTGGAAGAAGCTCCAAATCTCGTGTGTTGGTGCGGAGCGAGTAAAGAAGGTACGTCTCCAAACTTTAAGAGGAGAATTTGAGTCTTTACATATGAAAGAGTCCGAATTAATTTCGGATTATTTTTCAAGAGTCTTGGCAGAATCAAATTAAATGAAAAAGAAATGGTGAAAAATTGGAGGATGTTAGAATCATGGAGAAAATATTGCGCTCTCTAACCCCTAATTTTGAGCACATAGTAGTTACAATAGAAGAAACAAAAGATTTGAAGGAAATGACTATTGATCACTTATTGGGTTCGCTACAAGCATATCAGGAGAAACAAAAGAAGAAACAAGAAATTGTGGAGCAACTTTTAAAGTTGCAAGTAAGCCCACAGGAGAAAGAAGAACGTTCCAGTTAGTTTGATGTGGAAGTCATCTCCACTCCCAATGATGGTAGTTGGTTTCTTTTGCCTTCAAAAGTGGTGCTTGTGGGCATTAGTAGCACAAAAACTCGTCAATTTAGATTTGAAGTGCGACTATGAAGAGCTGTCAACTTTGCTTGGAGACTGGCTAATCTATCAAACTGGGCACTTTGTGCCTTGTGGATTCCTTTCTTCTCAAACTACTGAATTTGTATTCAATTTGCCTCTACTTTTGCATGTAATCCAGAATCCATTCCATTAGCATACTCGTCGGACCACTCCATTCATTTCCTGCTAAAATATGCATCTTTATATGCAAATTTTCAACAATATAGCATGAAAAGTGACTCTA
Source organism: Salvia splendens (assembly GCF_004379255.2). Lineage (NCBI taxonomy): Eukaryota > Viridiplantae > Streptophyta > Magnoliopsida > Lamiales > Lamiaceae > Salvia > Salvia splendens. The sequence continues at coordinate 1,805,593 of NC_056043.1, read as the reverse complement.
AAATGGTGACGAATGCTAGCCTATCAGTGGGTAAAAAGATCCTTTTCTTGCGTGGTAGGTCGTCAAACGTATATTCCTTACTCCAAGAATTCGCATCTCCGTAGGAATTCATCCTCCAAATAACAATATGAGAATAATCGGAAACAACATTACATGAACATCAACATAATCGATCCTCCAAAATACGTAGTTCAGAATAATATTCTTTGTCGGGAAGAGATAAACTTGTAAAGAGCTCAGTTTCGAGATCTAAGCAACATATCAATTGATTTCCACTTGAATCTGATGTCAACTAATAGAGATTTCCATTAAAAAATGTAGCGGTCAGAAGTCCATGTATAGGGGTAAATACATAACTAATACAAAATGTATCACATTTGTTTCATATTAGTATAAAAAGTTTGAAGTTTATATAAATCACACAAAAAGTTTCATTCGTGTTTCAATTTAGTACATTCCGCTAGTATGTTTTAAACGGTGTCAACTTTTTACTCATATGACGTACAAACCATGAAATAATGATGAAATATTTGTACCAAATGAAAAAATCATAAAACTTTTTGTACCAATATGAAACAATAATGAAACATTCTGTATTTCACATAGACAAAGAGTTAACGTCGTTTAAACACATATAATGGAATGTACAAAATTGAAACACGAATGAAACTTTTTGTATGATTTATGTAAACTTCAAATCTTTTGTACTAATATGAAACAAATGTGATACATTTTGTATGAATTATGTATTTACCCCCATATATAGGATGGCCTAGTGTTGGTATTGCTAGGCTTCTCCATGACCCTTCTCTTCCTCCTAGAGTGTATACGTAACAAAACAAATACACATACAGATATTCATATCGACCAAATAAAATATTATGTTGCCGACTTATTTTACTCACTCCAAATCCACAAATGATATTAATCTTACGTGTAGGCGAAGGAGGAAGCACTGTATATTCAGGAGTCATTGGATTGCTTATGGAAACAATATGACTGCTTTCGTTCCACGCCAAGAGCGAACCATCAAATGAATCAGTTATAACACAATAGTTGCAAGGCTTAAGATCAGGCAACAAGACTTGGAGAAGTGGCCTGAAGGCCTCATCGCAGACTATGTACTCATGGCTGAATACATTAACGAAAGCCATGCATTGTTCCGGTGTATACGATACCAGGCCTTGTTTCGGAGTGTACATTGTCTCTATAAGATAAGATGGCTCCATGATTTACAGACAAACTTGCACCTCATAATGCTTCTGATCGCGAGTCTGCGCATGATCTCTATCATAATATCTTGTGGTATAGTTGTAAACAAATCATCCTTCATTATTACAAAAATAAATTATAAAGATTAAAGATGCTTAAGATAACACTACAATAAAATGGCTAAGGACGCTTTTTAATGCTATTAAGAATTTAATAAATAAAAGGCTTAGTCTGAAGAGAGTGACATAAAACCATGATTGTGAAAGCAAGAATCAACATAACCGAAAATAAAATGAGAGTTTGATAGTTACTGTTTCATTGATTGAAAAATGTTGATTACAAGCAGCAATATATACATGCTCATGGAACAATCTAGACCTCTCATACGGTTATGATTACTTAACTAAAACATTAACTAAACATCCATTAAGATGCTAATTCTAACAAACTGCCGTGCTCTTTATTCCTTGTAGCAACACATCCTTAAAAGTACGGGAGTGGTCCCATGCTTCACGAGCAACAGCTGGACGTGAAGGTGGTGATCCAATGCTCACACAATGAGCTTCAATACGTGCACTCTTCTTTCCAGCTGTGCATGAGTCCATGTCAGCGCCATGTCCCGCATGCTCATCAACATTGCCACGTCCTTTGGCTTCATCATCAACTTCTTCAATCGTGATACTTCTAACATCCCCCCTCAACCTGAGTGAGGCTAGAGAAACTGCACCGAGTCTGTTTCTGAGCTTCATGAAAGGTTGCTGACTTAGAGGTTTGGTAAAGATGTCAGCTACTTGATCTTGTGTAGGGACATGTCGAAGATCGTTATCCTTATTCAAAACCTTTCCTCTTACAAAATGGATATCAAGTTCAATGTGTTTGGTCCTGGCATGAAACACATGATTAGATGCAAGAGCTATAGCGCTAAGGTTATCCACCCAAATCACTGGAGCAGTTTTGATAGAAAGCCCTTTCTCGATAAATTTGGACCATTTCTCGATAGCAGTTTTGATAGAAAGCTTTAACTCATTTAGTGTTGAAGTGAGCCAAGCAACTTCTGCAGCAGGATGAGACAAAGGAACGCGCCACGACCGTTTGTTTCTTAACACACCATGAAATGAGGCTTCTGCCAAAATAAGTGCAAAATCCAGTAGTTGATCTTCTATCATCAAGATCTGAGGCCCAGTCAGAATCAGAGAAAGCAGATAGAACTCTATTTGAGGCTTGAATTTGAATCCCATAATCCAACGTGCCTGAAAGATATCTTAATATCCGTTTCACTGCTTTCCAGTGAGGATCAAGAGGGAAAGCCATGTACTGACTGACTTTGTTAACAGCATAGTTGATGTCGGGAAGTGTGATAGCAGCATATTGAAGAGCACCCACGATACTTCTATAAAGCTTAACATTAGAGACTGGTGAACCAACGTTCTTGCTGAGTTCACAAGTGGAAATCATGGGTGTAGGACACCCTTTGGCTCCAGTCATGTTGGCCTTTTTTAGAAGATCTCTGATATAAGTCGACTGGCACAGATGTAAACCAAAGGTAGTTTTAACAACCTCTACGCCCAGAAAAAGGTCCACCTCTCCAAGATCTTTAAGGGAAAAATGAGTATTAAGCTGAGAAATGATACTCTTAATAGCACCAGGACAGTTGCCTGTGACAAGCATATCATCTACATTGATCAAAATATAGATAGTCTCTGATCCTGACTTCCTGATGAACATGGAGGCATCTGCTCTAGATTGAGTGAATCCCAGAGACATAAGTACAGAGTGTATAGTGAAGAACCAAGCTCTAGAAGCTTGCTTGTGCCCATAGATAGCTTTATTCAGCTTGGAAACAAGATGTGGACCACCCTGTTCAAAACCCTGAGGCTGATTCATGTAGATGTCCTCCTTCAATTCTCCATTAAGGAAAGCATTGTTCACATCTAGGTGAGTGATTTCCCAACCATAGCTTACACCAATAGTGAGAATCAACCTGATAGTGGCAGGCTTCACCACTGGACTAAAAGTCTCAGTGAAATCAAAGCCAGGCTGCTGTGAAAAACCTTGTGCAACAAGTCTAGCTTTGTGTCTAGCAATCTCTCCAGAGAGGTGAAGTTTTAGCTTAAAAATCCAAGTGCATCCCACAAGATTTTTCCCAGGAGGAAGAGTTGTCAATAACCAGGTCTTGTTCTTAAGGAGAGCCAAGAATTCAGCTTGCATAGCATCCTTCCAAACTGGAACGAGAAGTGCTTCTGAAGCTGATTTGGGAGTGTAGTGCAAAGTGACAAGGAGATTATAAAGCTTAGGCTTAAAAATACCTGCCTTAGACCTTGTAGTCATGTGATGTCTGCTAGAGACATTTGCATCATCTACAGGAATAACCGGAGCTGCAGCAACTGGTTGAGTACCTGAAACTGATTCAGCAGCGGAAAAAGAATCTTGATCATTTGTGTCATGAAGAAAACCAGGAGATGGAGAAGATGGAGACAGATTATCATCAGAATAAGCCACTGGAGCTGCAGATGTGGAAGTAGTAGCCTGCCGCTTCTCCACAGCAGGAAAAATTAGAAAGTGTGGATTAATAGTGGAATTATCTGAAGCATCAGTGGGAAAGATTGATGAGTAAGAAAAAATTTTCTCATCAAATACAACATCTCTAGAGACAATTACTCTTCCATCTGGAAGAAGGGGCTTGTACCCCTTGTGAGATCCACTATATCCCAGAAAAACTGACTTCATAGACCTGCTCTCCAGCTTGTGGTTGTTGTATGGCCTAACCAAAGGATAACATAAGCATCCAAAAACTCTCAAGGCAGAATAGTCAGGCTTCTTAGAGTGCAACTTCTGAAATGGAGAGATGTCACCAATCACCTTGGATGGCATTCTATTGATCAGAAAAACTACAGAAACAAAGGCATCATCCCAAAAATAAATTGGAAGTGAAGCTTGTGTCAGGAGGGTAAGACCAGTCTCAACTATGTGTCTATGTTTCCACTCTGCTAAACCATTTTGCTGAGGAGTGTAAGGGCAGGAAACTCTGTGAGATATAGCACTCTGCTTGAGAAAAGAAGGCAAGCCTTGATACTCCCCACCCCAATCAAACTGTAAACATTTAATTCTGGTTCCCAGAAGATTTTCTGATGATGATTTGAATAGTTTAAAAACATCTATAACAACACTTTTAGTCTTTAACAAGTATATCCATGTAAACCTTGTACAATGATCAACAAAAGAGACATAATATTTGTACCCATTTCTTGAAATGACTGGGGATGGTCCCCAGAGATCGGAGTGCACAAGCTCTAGAGGAAAATGAACCTTAAATTCAGAGGCACTGTATGGGAGTCTATGAGCTTTAGATACACAACATGAATGACACAACTGATTTTCATTGATTGAATTAACAGGAAGATTACAGCTCTTGAGGGCACTCTTAACAACATCAAAAGTAGGGTGTCCTAATCTATTATGCCACAAGGCTAATTCAAGGTTGACATCATGACTTAAACTAGCACTATGAGCTGGAATGGCTGGGGTAGACTGCCGGATTGCCTTGATTGAATAAAGTAGGAAAGGGAATGATGGAGCTAAAGCTTCTCTTGATTGGTGAGTGGTCAACTAGAAAGTGGTATAATCCTTGGTTTAAAAACTCCCTTGAGCACGGTTTCCCGGGTTCCCAGATCCTTGACAAAACAAAGGTCAGGATGAAACTCAAAGAAGACAGAATTATCTCTAGCAAACTTAGATACACTAAGTAGGTTCTTGGTTATGCTAGGAACATGCAAGAGATTCTTCAAAATTAGTTTTCTAGAAAAACCAGAGTGGGGCTTTAATTCACCAATATTAGATATAGACACAACAGAATCATTCCCAAGCAAGAGTTTCTTACCTCCAGTATACTCTGAGCTAGTGTTGAGGTTGCTAAGATCCCTAGACACATGATGAGTTGCTCCAGAGTCCGGATACCAGCTTGTTGATGCACCAGATTCAAAACCAAACTCTGATGTTGTTGTAGAATTTAGAGATGGAGGAGGTCTTGGTGTGGCTGTCTGAATCAGATGTGCTGAAGGGTTAAAATACCCTTGATGTTGTTGATTTTGAGCATTCCCTCTAAACTGAGGTTGTGGCTGTGGAGGAGAGTAATTCTGCTCAAACCGGTGCCAACATTTGGCAGCAGTGTGACCAGGCTTATCACATAACTAGCAGACCACCTTGTTGTTTCCTCTACCAAACCCTCGTCCTCCTCTACCTCCTCTCTGGTTTCTTGAACCCCCTCTGCCATTTCCTGGATTAAAGTTGGAGTTGTAGGGATTGAAATCTCTTTTCTGGTTTGTCTGCTGCAGCAGATTGAGGGAAGGTTGTGACCCCTCTGAGCTGGAAGAGTGAGATCTTGTAGTCTCCATTCTGGACTCAAAAGTAAGCAAGAAGGCAGTAGCATCTCCTAGGCTCCATGAATCTGACCTTGAGCTTATAGCACACACAGCAGGATCATACTCTTGCCCAAGGCCTCCAAGAATATGCATGACTTGCTCATCCTCTGACACTCTACATCCCACGGATCCCAGTAGATCGAAATAATTTCTCATCTTCCCAATATACTCACTCATGGTGAGAGAATCCTTCTTCTGATTTTGCATCATCTGCCTATACTGCATTATCTTTGCAGTGGATCTGCTGGCAAAATTAGTTTCAAGGGCACTCCATATGTCCCTCGCTGATCTTAGTCCAACGACCAGGCCAAGTGCTCCCTCTGATAGAGAAGAGAGAAGCCAAACGGCTACTCTTCTGTCTTGCCTTTGCCAGGCAATGAAATCCTCATTTGCAGTGATGGATCCTCCTTCTCCTTCTGAAATGAATATTGTCTGAGGTGGAGGTTGCTTCTCACCATTTAAATAACCCTCAAGGCCATATCCATAGGCCGTGACATCAACTTGTTGTTGCCACGTCATGAAATTGGCATCAGTTAATTTTACTGAAATTGGTGGGAGCTGGGGACTCTGGACAGCTCCTCCATTCGTTGAGCCGAAGCTTGCCATTTGTTGAAAACAAACAAGAAAGGAAGGAAAAGAAAAAAAAAGTAGTACAGAGACAAGATCAAGAAGATCCTGCTCTGATACCATGAAAAGAGTGACATAAAACCATGATTCTGAATCAAGAATCAACATAACCGAAAATAGAATGAGAGTTTGATAGTTACTGTTTCATTGATTGAAAAATGTTGATTACAAGCAGCAATATATACATGCTCATGGAACAATCTAGACCTCTCATACGGTTATGATTACTTAACTAAAACAGTAACTAAACATCCATTAAGATGCTAATTCTAACAAACTGTCGTGCTCTTTATTCCTTGTAGCAACACATCCTTAAACGTACGGGAGTGGTCCCATGCTTCACGAGCAACAGCTGGACGTGAAGGTGGTGATCCAATGCTCACACAATGAGCTTCAATACGTGCACTCTTCTTTCCAGCTGTGCATGAGTCCATGTCAGCGCCATGTCCCGCATGCTCATCAACATTCCACGTCCTTTGGCTTCATCATCAACTTCTTCAATCTTGATACTTCTAACATAGTCGTTCAAATTAATTAAGGAAGTGGCAGTAGCACAATATCTCGATTTGTTCTTCGACTCTACTATTAGAAACATGTGGAAAATGTGGGAAACCTTTGATGTGGCCAAGACCTATGGCCTTTCATCTTAGGTAACCCCCAAATGCATAATGAGGTACCTTAATGCCGAGACCTCTCGTGTGGTCACTCCTATCCGATAAATAGGGAAGTACACACGAACAACAAACATTCTCTCTTTTCTCTCAAGGTCTCTACATCATAGTGTGCATCTTAGGAGCATTGTCTAGCTCGATTCTCGAAACTCCATCAAGTTCGCCGGTGCCTAGCGGGTTTGAGGTGCTTCTACACGCTAGGAGGAAGTCGTTTTATCTTTGGGGGTAATACGCCATTCCGTGAGCACTAGCCGGGGCGTAATTTGTCTTGCGGAAAGAGGGCTTTCCTCGACTCGACTTATAAATTTGGTTTGCTTTATTTCCGTTGTAATTTTCATTCCTCTTTTGTTGCAAGTTTCCTTGAAATTGTAATAGTTAGAGTACCGCCTGTACACGGCTTGAGAATTTCTTCCCATTATTTCTAACAATCGCAAGACAAATTATTGTACTCTTCTAAGACAGGGTTATACTAATTGAAGTTGGAGGAAACATGAGCACCAAAGCTGGAATGAAGAAACGAACAGTCGCAATGTTCATGGGCTACGAAATGGTTAATTCCCTGAGATCAATTCTTTTGAGCATTGTGTTTATCGTTTGTCAGTTGACAAGCAAGACCAATTTAAACTTGGTAGTAGTAATTGGGATGCATGGGTTTTTTAATATATCAATGCACATATGTTTCAATATAATTGTGTACTTATTGTTGGAGACAATAGTGTGCAAATTATTTGAACGTGTTGTTATAAACAACAAAGATCACCAGGTGGTCGCAATGGTCTCCGATGTGAACCATGGTAACAATCCAAATGAATGGTTTGTTGATACAGGTGCCACATGTCATGTGTGCTCTGAAAGAAGCGTTTTTTCTACCTACAAATCTGTTGGAGGTAGAAAAGTACGTATGAGAAACCAAGCCTCTTGTAAGGTGGTTGGTGTGGGTAATGTGTTCCTAAAATTAGGATTTGGAAAGTTCTTACCCTTAGGGATGTACTGCATGTCCCAGACATCCGAAATAATTTGGTGTCAGGCTCACTTCTAGTAGATCATGGATTTTCACTAGAATTTTAGTGTGAAAAGGTTATATTGACCAAGTATGGAAAGTTCATAGGTGAAGGTCACCTAGTGAATGGGCTTTTTGAGGTGAATGTTACAGTCATTCAAGGATTAAGCAATAAGGAATATGACACTTCCTCTTATTTGCTTGAGTGCTCTGATTTATGGCATAAAAGACATGTAAATCTAAATGCTATAAAAAGATTAGTAAATCTTAATTTACTAAAAGTAGATAAGTTTAACTCACAAGAAAAATGTGAAGTCTGTGTTGAAGCAAAAATGACCAAGCTACCATTTCGCTCGATGGAACGGAGCACAAAACCTCTAGAGTTAATCCATACAGACGTATGTGATTTAAAATTTGTGCAAACTAGATGTGGTAAAAAGTACTTCATCACATTTATAGATGATTGCACAAGGTATTGTTACCTTTACTTATTAAGAAGTAAAGATGAGGCAATTGAAGCGTTTAAAGACTTCAAAAATGAAGCCGAAAATCAACTTAATTGTCAAATTAAGTGTGTTCGAAGTGATAGAGGTGGTGAGTATGTGGCCCCGTTTGCAGAATTATGTCATGCAAGTGGTATAATTCACCAAACAACGGCTCCATATTCTCCCCAGTCAAATGGAGTTGCTGAACGAAAAAATAGAACACTTAAAGAGACGATGAATGCTCTGTTGATTAATTCTGGTTTATCCCAGAACATGTGGGGGGAGGCTGTGTTAACAACGAATCATATCCTGAATAAAATTCCACTAAAAAATAGGGATGTGACTCCTTGTGAGTTGTGGAAAGGGAAGAAACCTTCATATTCATACCTCAAAGTGTGGGGGTGTTTAGCGAAGGTAGAAGTGCCACCTCCGAAACAAGTTGCAATAGGCCCTAAAACAGTCGATTGCATCTTTATTGGCCATGCACTTAATAGTAGTGCCTATCGTTTCCTAGTCCATAGGTCAGCTGTGCCTGGCATGGCTGAAGGAACAACGATTGAGTCAAGGAATGCTATATTCTTTGAGAATGTTTACCCTTGCAAGAGGCAAGATGATCGTTCTAGTGAAAGAATGATGGATGAATCCACTAGTTCTAATCCTCCAAAAAGGACGAGGTCAAGTCCTGAGGATGTTGAACCAAGACGTGGTAAAAGAGTTAAAGTTGCTAAAACATTTGGTCCCGACTTTATAACTTTTATGTTGGATGACGAACCAAAGTCATTGGCGGAAGCTCTGTCTGGCCCAGACGCGGCGTGGTGGCAAGAAGCTATCAACAGTGAAATTGAATCCATCATGAGAAATAACACTTGGGTGTTAGTAGACTTGCCTGAAGGCTGCAAGACTTTAGGGTGCAAGTGGATTCTGAAAAGGAAATATAAGCCCGATGGTACTATAGATAAGTACAAAGCTCGCCTAGTTGTCCAAGGCTTTAAGCAGAAAGAAGGGTATGACTTTTTTTATACCTATTCACCTGTTACGAGAATCACTTCCATTCGGGTGCTTCTAGCGATTGCTGCTTTGCACAATCTTGAGATTCACCAAATGGATGTGAAAACTACGTTTCTGAATGGTGATCTGGAAGAAGAAATATATATGGAACAACCCGAAGGGTTTGTTGTGCCTGGGCAAGAGCGTAAAGTATGCAAACTGGTAAAGTCATTATATGGGTTGAAGCAAGCACCATTACAATGGCATTTGAAATTTGACAACGTGATGTTGACAAATGGATTCACTATCAATGAGTGTGATAAGTGTGTTTACATTAAGAACACAGATAACGGGTTTGTTATTGTGTGTCTGTATGTTGATGATATGTTGATAATGGGCAGCGATAGTGCCATTATTAACGAGACAAAAAACATGTTGAAAAGAAATTTCGATATGAAAGATATGGGTCTAGCTGATGTGATTCTCGGAATCAAAATATTGAGGACTAATGAGAGAATTGCCTTAACGCAATCTCATTATGTTGAGAAAATGCTTAAGAAATTCAACTCGTTTGATTGTAAGCCAGCAAAGACTCCTTTGGAGCTCAATGTCCATCTGAGCAAGAATATGAGTGATTTTGTTGCTCAAGAAGAGTATGCAAAGGTCATAGGAAGTTTGATGTTTATCACAAACTGTACTCGACCTGATCTTGCTTGTCATGTAAACAAGTTGAGCCGATTTACGAGCAACCCAAGCAAGGAACATTGGAAAGCTCTGCGTAGGGTTTTGAGATACTTGAAGTATACTCTTAACTTTGAGCTGCAGTACACAAGATATCCCCAAGTACTTGAAGGGTACTGTGATGCAAATTGGATCTCTGATTCAAAAGACTCGTTCTCGACGAGTGGTTATGTGTTCACTGTGGGGGTGGTGCTGTTTCGTGGAAGTCGACGAAACAAACGTGTATAGCTCGATCCACCATGGAATTTGAGTTTATCGCATTGGATAAAGCAGGGGAAGAAGCCGAGTGGCTCAGAAATTTCCTAGAATGTATTCCAGGTTGGAAGAAGCCAGTGCCGACAGTAGTGATATACTGTGATAGCCAAGCAGCTATAGGGAGAGCACATAGTGGCTTATACAACGGTAAGTCTAGACATATTCGTCGGAGACATAATACCGTTAGATAATTGATCACAAGTGGTGTTATCACAGTTGACTATGTAAGGTCAGTTGATAACTTAGCGGATCCGTTAACGAAAGGTTTAAATCGTGATCAATTGCATAAATTGCTAAAAGGAATGGGACTGAAAACCACATCTTAAAAGATGATTATAGTGGTAACCCAACCATACGATTGGAGATCCCATGGGCTTGGTTCAATGGGAAAACGAAGCTATATGAATCTAGTTGTAACACTCGGAAGATTTTTTATCTTCGCCCATTCTTTAGAAAGCATTGAGTGTTGTAACCTGCGTGTGGTAAGAGGCTAAGTTTTGACTTTTAATGATTCTTAGAAACCTCGAGGAGGTGGGTATTGCAGGATACCTGGAAAAGAATCACCTATGTAAGTGAAGAAGTGTGGGCCGCTTCAACATGTGAATCACTTATGAATCCAAAGTGGTGTTCCATGGCCAGTAAAGGACACAAACGTGAGAAGTGATGAGTTTGTAAATAATATTGTGTCAATATTATTGTCTCGGTATACACCAAGGAGGAATGGTTCAAGGCATCACGTCCACCAGGCCGCCGATATGCCCGATAGTGTTGACTATGGAAAGTTCAAAGCCCCAAGCTACTATTCCAAATGCAATATTGTTTCTCGAGAATTGAGCATAGAGTCTGCATGCATGCATTTGTGTCTGGTGTTGGTTTGAGCTTGCAGCGCTCTAACCAATGTGGGGGATTATTAGAAACATGTGGAAAATGTGGGAAACCTTTGATGTGGCCAAAACCTATGGCCTTTCATCTTAGGTAACCCCCAAATGCATAATGAGGTACCTTAATGCCGAGACCTCTCGTGTGGTCACTCTTATCCTATAAATAGGTGTGAGTTTGAGAGATGAAGTACACACGAACAACAAACATTCTCTCTTTTCTCTCAAGGTCTCTACATCATAGTGTGCATCTTAGGAGCATTGTCTAGCTCGATTCTCGAAACTCCATCAAGTTCGCCGGTGCCTAGTGGGTTTGAGGTGCTTCTACACGCTAGGAGGAAGTCGTTTTATCTTTGGGGGCAATACGTCATTCCGTGAGCACTAGCCGGGGCGTAATTTGTCTTACGGAAAGAGGGCTTTCCTCGACTCGACTTATAAATTTGGTTTGCTTTATTTCCGTTGTAATTTTCATTCCTCTTTTGTTGCAAGTTTCCTTGAAATTGTAATAGTTAGAGTACCACCTGTACACGGCTTGGGAATTTTTTCCCACTATTTCTAACATCTACTCCCATCACGAGCATTGTCAATCCGATGATCAAGGAGATCCTGCACGGAAAACTTGTGTAAGAGTGTCTGATGGCCAAGAACCGTCGAATATTCAGGCTCATATCTAATGGCATATTTGTAATATTTTTCTGGTTTATAAAAGAATCGCACAATTAAGCAAGTGAATGTTTAATTAGATTAACAAAATTATAAAATCTTATATTATTATTATTATTAATTACATGAATTTTACTATCCATCCTTCCAAATCAAGGAAAGTGAAAATTGTAACCCATAATCATATTTTTAGAATTGATATTTAATCTCTGCAAAACATAATTAATTACATGAATTCTATTATCCAACACATACCAAATTAAGGAAAATATTCATTAACTTGTGTATTAGAATGATATTTAATACATTAATCTGGTCAAAATGCTATTGACTGTAAATCAGAACCATTATATATGGACTAAAGTATACTCCTCCGTCCACGGAAAATAGGTCCATGGATGGATGACACAGGTTTTTGAAAAATTGGTAAGATAAGAGAAAGAATGGAATAAGGAATAAATGGCACTCCATGTATAAATTGTAAATAAGTAAGAATGTAAGGATAATAATTTCAGAAAAACTTTCTATTTTTTGACGAGTCTATTTTGTATGGACGCCCAAAATGAAAAATGAGACTATTGTTTATGACGGATAGGGTGCTATTTAAGACCAGAAGCTACCACACTTAACATGTAGGAACAAAAGTATTTTCGTATAAACATAGAGGACCAATTTTGAACTTTAGAATTTAGAAAAAAAGTACCAATATATTATACTTCCCACTCAAGAAATGTCCAAAAACTAGAACTATAAAACCATAATCAAATCAAACATAGCAACACAAGAGTGATAGGGAGAGGGATAGAGAATGTGTTATTTACCAATAGAAAAAAAAGAATAGAATGGACATCTTCTTGGTGCGAGAGGCTCTCTCAGTCACTCCATCATTGCAAACACTCCATCCACAATAAAAAGTAGCCAAAACATGGGCTATTCCAAGAAGAACTGCTTCTCCTAACCCTAAAACCGCTGCTTCATGGCTTGGCTCTTGGCACTCAGAAACCCTAAGCTTCAAATGATTCTCCTAAACCCCATCAAAAACACATTAATTACTATAGTTTATGGTATATATTTTTTCTATGAATTTGAACAGAGATTTGGTGCAAGATTAACTTGTATTCAGCAACATCGGCCTTCAATCCGAGCATCCCGCCTATGACGTCTAGTGCAACGATCGAAAAGCAGACAGAAATGTCTAAAACTTTTCGCTTTTTCTGTAGTTTTTAGTGTGATGGTTGATAAGCTTTGGACATGGAAAGTAGTGTGTGGAAATGTGATTTGAGATTTTGAGAAAAGAACTTCTTTTGTTAATTTAATGGTGACTTTATTTTTTACTTTTTAAGAGTAATTTATAGTATGATACTCCTTCCGTCGCGCAAAGTTTGTCACATTTTGACCTGGCATGTATTTTAAGAAATGTAATGAAATGCAAGTTGAAAAAGTTAGTAGAATATGAGTCCAATATCAGTTTTATAATAATGAGAGCCAAATATATATAGAGAAAGAAACTAAGAAAGGAGGACAAACCTTAGAAAGATGAAGACTTGTTGCAAAGATGAAGACGCCACGAATGTTTTACGTTAAAAATGCTTTATAAGTCAATGGAATTTCTACTATAAACATACGCCAAATTCCGAAAGAAAACAACAGGGGTTAATCTCACACAATATTATTGATCAAAAGATATATCTTACAATTTATCTAATACAAATGATAATTAATGCTGATTAATGTAATAAAAAATCTAATTTATGTTAGTAGAAGAAAATCTAATTTACAGAAGAAAAGTGAATTGGTGCCATTTAATGTTGCTCCAAAAATTTCAATTACTTACTCTATTTTATGGCAATCTAATTTATAAAAGAAAAAGAATATTGATGACATATCTTGGACTGATCATCCTGGGGCACAAACCATCTCATATTGGAGTTTGGGTGTGCACTGACGAACCCTAACAGATCATAATAGCAATGGTACTATATTTTTTTTCTTTTGCTACACTATGACACAAGAATGAATACAAATTACAAAGACCTAAAAATGAGTGTGTGTTGCAATTGTACATTAGAATTAAAAGTGCAAACAAAATGATGCCTCAGAGAAATCCAACACCTAAAAACACGACTATTTAATACACGAGAGGCATGTGCCTTAGCCATACCCTAATTTTTAGCTAACTAATGTAATAGAAAATCTAATATATGTAAAACATATCCAATTTACAGAAGCAAAATCGATTGATGCAATTTAATCTTGGTCTTATGAATCCAAATATGGGTTTACTGGTTTAGATTTCTTGAAGATTCGAATTCTACTATTCTTATCATGATAGAGAGCATGAACTTCGCCCCATCCTTGAGCATCCAAGGTGGGGCGGACGATAGGCCTCCTGATGCCTTGGGCGCGCCATCGTCCTCCACTGTAGGTGAGTGGACAACGGACGATGCGTCATCCGCGCCCTAAGCTTAGTCCGCGGACGAAGCGCAGACGATGCAACGCATTTTTGTTTTTTTAATTCGTAGTGTAATGTATTAATTTTATAAATGAAATGAAGGTTTTTCCCAATTTTTATAGTTATTTAAATATTCAAATTGAAGAAAATCATTAGGGCGCCCATTAGGACGCCCCACTACAGGTGGAAGGGTAGGAGGATAAAATGCTGACGTGGCGGTGCATAGGGCGGGCTTTAGGGCGCGCCTTAGGGCGCCCCACTACAGGTGGAAGGGTAGGAGGATAAAATGCTGACGTGGCGGTGCATAGGGCGGGCTTTAGGGCGCGCCTTAGGGCGCCCCACTGATGCTCTTAGCTTGGACAATAAATAGATTTATTTTCTATAATTGTTAGGATTTGTTTTGAGTTGTTTTATTTTCCTAAGATATCTTTTTATGTTCCCACATATTATAAATAGGTGTGAAATATTTTATTAGAATTAAGAATGAATATATAGGAGTTCTAACATCAAAAACTTCTATTGTACCAACAAATTCAATAGCTCTTACATCAGATCACAAGATTTGAAAAAATACTCGATTTCAAGGAAATCACAGTTCGGAATGTGACGATATTTATGATCAAAACATCTATAACCCTTTTAATAAATATCATAATTGACAAACACATACTTAACAGCACAAGGCAAAAGCTTAATTAGTACGTTCATGTTTAGGAATATAGACGAAGACAGAACACTCAAAACACGAGGTTGGAGAGTCAATGCTAATGATACCTGGGCAAAGGTATATGACAAACTCATATTTTCATAGGTGTAGTTGGTATGTTGAAGTGCTAAATGTTAATTTTATCACTCGAAATTGACTTCATCTAACCGATTATTATACCTTTGGAGTTCTATGTGTTTTGTTGAGTGTTCTAGGAAAGATAGCTGAAAAGAGGAGAAAATGGAGCATAAAGTGTTCAGAGGCAGCAGGGGCACGAAAAAAAGGACCCGACCGGGTGGATTTACAGTGCAATAATCCGACCCGGCCGGGTAGAGCCAGAGTCCAGCAACGGTCCTAAAATGGGGACCCGGCCGAGTTAATTTATAGTTCAAAAATACAACCCGACCGGGTAGGAGTGTCTGACGCGTCTGAAAGCTGAAAACGCGATTTTTGAAGAGAATAAAAGAGAGAGAAAGCCTAGGGTTCGAGATATTCTGCACCTACCGCCTTCTACATTCACACACACCCCAAGAACACTTTGGAGAGAGAGATTTGAAGATTGAAGAGTCAACATTGGAAGATTGAAGCTTCATTCCATAAATCGATCTCACATGAGTACTTAGTATCTTTATTTCATGTTTTTGTTGAATTCCTATGTGTTGAACATGGTTTTTGTCATGAGCATGAGTAGCTAAACATTTCTTGTAGAATTCTTGGTGATGATGCACTAATTTCATAGTTTTTATCCGATTGATTTTGTTCTTGCCTTGCTCTTGTAGTTATTTGATTATTCTTGGGTTTATTCCTTTCAATTGCTTGATCACCACTTGATTGTGTAGGATTAATTAGATTAATCGGGAGATGAAATAGTTAATCCGGAAAGAAGAATAACTCACACCTTAATACAATAGAACTCGGGAGAGTTGAGGTTTTGAGTGAGGTCATTAACCTAATCAAACTATTGGGAGTTAGAGGTTTTAGGATTAGAAGGGGACTTCAATTCTAGCATCTAATCTACAGGTTTCTCACCTCGGGAGGGGGTTTAATCTATAATCGTGGTTGACTTAGTAACTCTAGAGACACCAAAAGGTAAGGCGAATCAATTGGATAAGAGCTTGGAATTGTGCATCGGATCCTTGAGTTCTACAATTTCTCCATATTATCTTTCATATCATTATCCCACTGTGTTTTCTTGTTCTTAATTGTTACTTGCCTATTATGTGCTTTCAGTAGTTGTTAGAACAAACCAAACTGCACTTGATTGTCTAGATAGTCGTTGATCTTTGTTCGTGGTAGTTAAGTTGATACAAAATTGTCTCTGTGGGATACGATACTCTTGCTTACTGATTGCTACACTAGCCCCGTACACTTGCGGGTATTACTTGTGTTAAAATAAGTTGAGTCAGTATACAAGATTTGAAGATGAGTTTTCTAAAAATTGCTACAACAAATCAAAAATTTAAAAAGTGCTACATAAATTAAACGATAATTAAGGAAGTGGCAGTAGCATAGTATGCAACTGCAAAGACGGCATGAGCCATGCATGAGTAGCCGCCGTACTTCAGGACATGGCCTTGTGTGAAGCCGCACGAATCCCTTGATTTGTGGTTAGACATTATTCCGAACCCGGGAAATGCTGATCCGATGAGCATGACGATCCTGCA
Source organism: Salvia splendens (assembly GCF_004379255.2). Lineage (NCBI taxonomy): Eukaryota > Viridiplantae > Streptophyta > Magnoliopsida > Lamiales > Lamiaceae > Salvia > Salvia splendens. The sequence continues at coordinate 1,788,834 of NC_056043.1, read as the reverse complement.
CAGAAACTTTTGTTAGAGCATCTGATGGGTCAAGAACTGGCAAATGTGCCAAATAGTATTTAGGTTTGTGTGCATGTGTTGGCCTAGTGGTACAGTAGTTAATGTCTTAGACGAAATGTCTCAGGTTGAAATCCTCATGACACGACCTTTAAATTCATGTTCATAATAAAATTAGCATCCTCTTTCTTCTTATTAAAATATCATGTAATTTAACAAAGTGGCCATGTATGGTATAGATATCTTTGTGTTTAATCCGATTGCAGCCCAAATGTGTTCCAACTTTTCTGTCCTTATTATTGCATTTTCCTTAAGAAAAGACATATACAAGAAACATGCCTTAAGTTGATCATCCAAGCTATGATAGACCGGCTCAAATAATCACCCAAATCAATTGAATCAAAAAGTTCTTTCCATTCAATCCCTGAAAGTCTTTGATATGGAGTGAAAGGAGGAAGTAAAACAAGAACTGTAATTCAATATAAAAGAAGAACAATCCTCCAAAGAGGCCAAGATAATCCTCCGAAGAGGCCTACGGTTGATACCGTCTTAATACACTTTATTTTCCGAGATATCTTGCTCTTCTAAAGAGGAGCTATTTATAGGGATCAACCTATAGATAAACAAGGAAACAAATCCTCAACATTTAAAGTAATCTTTCAACAATCTCCATAATAATGAAAATAATCTCAAGAGATAACGGAGATCATTAGCTTGATCTCTATCAGTCTTTGCTTTGCTTTTTGCGTTGCAACCTCTATTATAGCTAGCGGCAAACCCCCACAGTTTTTCAACATCTCTCTCACTTTCCTCTCCAACTCCTTTGAGAATTTGTTCTCATCACTTGTAAATTTATAAATTGTTTGCGAAAACAATTTCCAGCTCTTATTAGAATCCAAAGAATTCATCTCGTGAGTATAAAAGTCGTGTTCTGTAATCTGATAGCGACTGGTGGTCAACAAATTGCATCCACGGCAGCCTGATTATATATCGTATATTAAGAGCGTGATGCTAAAAAGGGAGACTATAATGAACTATATGTATTACTCAACTATTTAACATAGTTGTTTTATCAACCTTCCACAATTGCTCTATAAGTATGAATTGACATTAATAAAACAAATTAATTTGATTTATACTAAATGTTATTCCCTTTGTAGGACAATAGGAGTCACCTTTGGTACAGACACAAATTTTAAGAAATGTAGAGAATAGTGAGTTGGAAAAGTTAGTGGAATATGAGCAAACTTTTCTATATTAGTTTTATAATAGAATGCGAGTGAAGTGAGTTAGTGGAATGTGAGACAAACTTACCATTTATGGTAAAAGTGAAATATGACTTTTCTATATCAGTTCCACTAGCACTTCATGTGTAATTATGTCACTACTAGAAATGGTTACCCATGAACGGAGCTTGAATTTTTCAACGATGTCTGGATGTTTGTATACTTGTCGGGCAAGAGTTGTCTTCCCTGCACCAATCATGCCTTTGATACACGAAATCACGAGGCGCGGCCTCTCATTAAGAATGGCTTTACCAAGAATCACTCTATCAATTAGCTGTTCCACGTCTTTCTCCAAGCCCAGCACGAACCTGTGCTACATGGAACTTTATAGTCCATGTGCTTTCGTCTTCAGCGAACCTGTGCTACATGGAGCTTTTTCATTTGTAAGAATTGGATGGATTGTCATAGCCAGCCAGCCAACCAACCGATCAAACTGTCTCATTTAAGAAAAATCCAAAGGAGTTGAATCCTAATACTTCGTAGGCTATCTCCAACAATTTACACCAAATTCAAATTCAAAAGGAATTGAATTAAATGATTCAATTGCCATTTACATCCCGGGAAAGAACAGACAAAGAAACAGGTGTTGAATAATTGGTGGACTCTCATGTTGGGCTGATTGTTTTGTAATGGCCCATGTGAAGTTGGATTGGGCTTGGCCCAAAAACTTATGCCTCTTACTCCAGATGCAGCCACGTGTACTCTCACCCGGATCAAGGTTCTTAGCCGTCGGATTGTGATGTGTGTTTGTTATGTGAGAGGTTAGTCTTTTGGCTTTCATTATTCCTAACTCTACACTCTCTCTCTTGCTCTCTCGATGCTCTCAGAAACTCTCTTCTTCTCTCTTTCTGCTTCCTTCTCCGACGGTTCTCCGGCGGTTTCTTTGTGACTTCTCACGGTTGGAAGTGTAGTAGACCTTGCTACAGTAGCAGAGAAGGCAACCACTTCGGTTGCTGAAGTGTTGGTGAAACTAGGGTTTTGGGGTGTTTGAATGTTTCTGTGTGAGTTCGTTCTCAGAGGTGATAGATCTGGTTTTGTGGAGTCTGTTGACGCTGGAATCTGGAGTGTGAGGTTAATCATTGGTAGATTCAGTTGTGCTCCTTTGGATCTGAGCTCTTGAGAATAGGCCTGTGCTATCGGCGGGTGTCTGAGCCGAAGCATCAGTTTCTCCCGTGTTCTTTGCATATTTCTTGTGTTTACTCGTGTTAGTGTGTTAGATCCGAGAGGATCTGTTCCTTGTGATACTGATACGTTTGTTGAGTGTGCAGGTGAAAGAAGCTCGAACTAGAAGAGGATCTTGATCTTGTGTAATAGATAGAACTCTATTCTGTATTCAAGTTTTTGAAAACATTGAATGTAAATCAGTCGCGTGGTTAGAGTTTGACTGAGCTCTTTGATGAAGAACAAAGAGGTCTTGGTAATTTGTGAATCCGATCTACGTCTGATCCCTACAACAGGGAATTGGCCTTAGGAATCCTGCTCCTCTCGATCACATTAATTAAATAATAAAATTATGAAAATTTGAGATAAAATTCAGCAGGTGACCATAAATAAAGTTAATTAGAAACACACAACAACAAAAGGGGATAAAGGGAAAGAAGAAAAGGTATAACAAACAAAATATATAAACTTACAAAACAAAATTAAGGACAAATATCCAGTTCCAGTATATTAGAGAGCAAGCTCGAATTTCTGATCTTCGTTGCAATGTGTTTAGTTGTTACCATCTTTAACTTCCTCAGGAAAACCATCGACCCAATCTCTTCCGGGAGGGTGTCAGAGAGTGGACAATTCTTGATTTATAGTTCGCTCAAAAATGTCATTCCAGCGAGGTAGGTTAGCTTGACGTCTGCCGCGTGTTTGAGCCTTGCTTTTCTGCTTCTTCAAGAGGTGCACCTGTATCATAATTGGTAGGTGAGAGCATTAAGAAAGTTAACTAGAAACACACAACAACAAAAGGGGACAAAAGGGAAAGAAGAAAAAGTATACACACAGACAAAATATGTAAACTTACATAATAAAATTATGGACTAATATCCACTTCCAGTATATTAGGGAAGGAGCTCGAATTTCTGATCTTTGTTGCAATGTGTTTAGTTGTTACCATCTTTAACTTCCTCAGAAAAACCATGGCCTCAATCCTTTCCGGAAGGGTCTCCAAGAGTGGACAATTCTTGATTTCTAGTTCCTGCAAAAATGTACTTCCAATTTCTTCGATACGAAGTTCTCTCAAATTCCATAACTCATTGATGCGTAGGACACAGAGATTTTTAAAGCCGTAATTCCCGATCGCCATTTTTCGACCATTGTATGCATTTCGCATTCTGAGGACCCCTAATTTAGGAATTTCCTGCAATACTGGCATTGGGTCTTCGTCAAGACAAGTATTCACCAAAACCAAGTATTCAAGAGTTTGAGGGAAATTAATGGCACTTGGTAGCCCATCCAGTCGGAGTTTACGGAGTCCATGTAGAACCCCAATCTTGTCCAAACATGGCATGCTTCTGAAACGAAATCCTTGCAAGTTAAGCTGTAGAAATCTCTTAAACTTAGCCAGTGATGCGAAGAGCATGTTGACATCCGAGTTTTCATCAACTTCTTCAGTACCCAATTTAATGAGACGAGTCATCTTCTCCAAGCTCGAGACCTCATATGTCCAATCATAAATCGAGATGTAGGCTAGGATCTCAAGCATCTGCAACACGTCTACCTTCAAAGGCTTTCGGCAAATCACATCAGACATGTAGAGATAACGAAGGCTACCCATTTCATTGATAATATTTGGCAACTCCATCATAAAGTTTTGAGCTATATCGAGAACCTCAAGCATTTCCAAGCCCCCCAACGAGTGTGGGATCTCTTGTATGTAGTTGTTCCTCAATCCCAAATACCGTAACCCAACCAATGTGCCAATAGTTTCTGATAAAGTCTTCACCCCAAAATCTTCCATGTCGAGTATCCTCAGTAGTTCAAAACTCTTCCAATAGGACTGACTAGCATCATCCAAGTAGCGACCACCTCCATGAAAGATGAGAGAAACAAGATGTTCGTTGTCTTGATTCGTGGAGTGATTAAACTTGTCTCTGCCACAGTGGATAACGCGATGACGAGGATTTTGAGAGTGCCCATTATTTCCATTGCTCCTTAAGATCTCAAAGCCGATATTCTCTTCTGCTTTTTTTATGGATAGCTCATAGAGTAGAGGATTCATGCGATACCTAAAGAATTCAGAATCGTTCACCAATTCAATAATGGATTCACAAACTAATTCCTCTATACATGATCGTACGTTGTGCATGCACTCTTCATTGGCCATATATGGTATGGATCTTTCTGTGTTTAATCCGACTGCAGCCCAAATATGTCTCAACTTTTCTCCCCTTATTGTTGCATTTTCCTTAAAAAATGACATATGCAAGAAACATGCCTTAAGTTGATCATCCAAGCCATGATACACCGGCTCAAATAACTTCAGTGATTCGCCCAAATCAATTGAATCAAAAAGTTCATCCCATTCAATCCCTAAAAGTCTTTGCTTTGCTTTCTGCCTTGCAACATCTATTATAGCTAGCGGCAAACCCCCACATTTTTTCAGCATATCTCTCCCCTTCCTCTCCAACTCCTTTGAGAATTTGTTCTCACAACTTGTAAAATTATCAATTGTTCGTGAAAACAATTGCCAGCTCTTATTAGAATCGAAAGGTTTCATCTCGTGTGTATAAAAATCATCTTCTGTAATCTGATAGCGACTGGTGGTCAGCAAATTACATCCACGGCAGCCTGATTTTATACCATGTTAAGAACTTGATGCAAAAAAGGGAAACTTAAAAGGCTACTGAGTTGATAAGTTAGCAAGTTAAAAATTTAAAAAAAAATTAACAATTGATTGCACCTCTTTACAATTAGGTATAAGTATGAGTTTCCATCTTCCATCATCAAAACAAATAAATTTGATTTCTACTAAATGTTAATAAGTTTAAGCATGCAAAATTAGTTCTAAGATAAGAAATAAAAGCGAACGTACCTTTGTATGGAAGACCATCAAATATGGATCGCAACCACATTCCTTTTGGCACGTTGTCAAGAACTATGAAATATGGCATTCCTTCTAGCATTTCCCAAAGCATCGATTGGAGACTCCGGTTGTCCATTTCATCCAACGACAATGGATCTTTAACATGTCCCACCAACTTTTGTATCAGTTCCACAAGCACTTCATGTGTACTTGTGTCACTACTAGAAATGGTTACCCAAGCGCGGAGCTCGAATGTTTCAACGATGTCTGGATGGTTGTATACTTGTCGGGCAAGAGTTGTCTTCCCCGCACCAATCATGCCTTTGATACATGAAATCACGAGGCGCGGCCTCTCATTAAGAATGGCTTCACCAAGAATCACTCTATAAATAAGCTGTTCCACGTCTTTCTCCAACCCCAGCACGACACCTTCGTCTCCAACGCTTTGTGAACTACTCACCCCCTCACCATCTCCAAACTTCAACATGCGCTTTCTTGTCTTCTTCATCCATTCTAGGACATGATGCATCTCTTCATAGAAACCGAGCCCATGAAGTGTTATGATATCTTCCGACACTTGAGCTATCTCAGCAAAGTCAGCTAGCAAATGGTTTAGCTTGCTCCTCTCACCTGATTCTCTCTCTCTCAAGAAATCCAACACCATTCTCATCTCATATATTACCTCTGAAAGGTGGCTCTTACGAGAAGTCCAGGAGGCCTCCGAGATGTCCCCGTATCTGTAATGCGTCGTATTCTCAGGCTGCAGAACACTTTCCAGTTTCCTTATCACCTCTATGATGATGGCCTCCGCCATGTTTATGGGCAAACTGCAGTCTGCACATAACAAAATTGTAAGATTTTGCATATATATAAAAAACCGAATTAAGGATTAGTATATACATTATGGTAGACTCTTAGTATGTTGTCTATACCTCAATATAACCACTTTGCTTACGTCTCAACTTAGTTGGGACGGAGGAGGAAGTATAATGGTTCTCTCAAACTTTGCTTCACTTCTCTTTTATCATTTGAAACTTTATGACTATTTTTTTTTTATTTTGTAAATACCAAAGTTCAGAATTGATTCTCAACATTTCCCCAAAATATCTTTTTAGTTCTACACATTAAATTTGATAGCTTCTGAATCTAAATACTACTATAATGTTTTAATCTAGAGTATTTAATAGTTCCGTCAAAAAATTGACTATCAACCACATTTGACCAGAGTTAAATATCATTCTAATTATAAAAGTTAAGAATAAATTTTTAAAAACACAATATAAAAGAAAAAAATATAAAAGGACATTCTTCTCCTTTTAATTTTTAATTTAAATGCAATTAATTTACTAATCTTGTCAATCGTTAAAAATGGACCAAAATATGTTGTATTGGACAATAAGTTATCACACTTAATATGTAAGATCAAAAAGCTTTTTCCCAAAAATGTCGAGAATCAATTTTGGACTTTAGTCTTTTTTAAATAGAAAAAATGATACGATATTATATTAACCCTAAAAAGCACAAGATAAACTCTTAAAAATCTACAAAATAATCAAAATGATACAATCCCAACTGAACCGCAAGCACGGCAGGAACCGGTCGTGGAACAGAGGAGAAAGAGTGACGAGGACAGGGGGACAAAGGGAGTTCGAGAGGAAGCTTCCATCGCGAAGTCAAAGCCGACGAGGAACGCGAAGCCTCCGAGCAGATTCGGTAACTTTGTTGCCAAGTAGTTATTTCCATATTTATCTTTCTTTTATTTTAAGTAGTAGTCGAACATTAGTATTTTATTTTGGAATATTTTATTAATTATTTTTTGCAATTGAGTCGAGCGTAATTATAAGCTCCGTCGGGTTTTCTTGTTGGTTCTTTCCCGATGTTTAGGATTAGGTCGAACCAAACCTAGGGTCCGTAGAATATAAATAGGGCTATTTTGTTCATAACCTATCATGAATGAAAATATTATTTGGCCAACATATCGTTGACAATTGAAAACCTAGGCGACGAACTGCCCGACGGGAACAAATTCCCACGCACAGTCGATCACCTCGTGCCGCCGACCCGATCACGGGCGCCGGTCTTTCTGCTGTCAACCACAGTTGCCGGCGTGTTGAGGGGAAAAAGCCCTTAACATCTGGTGCTTTCAGTTGAACTCATGAGACGCTACAACAACTACGGTAGGACGGGTTGAGGTCCACCCCAACGTGGCCAGCCGGCGAATCGCCGTGATGCTGGGGGTTTAATCATCCTCCGTTTGAAGATTTAGAGATGAAGACTAGACAGGGGGACAAAGTGCAGCAAGGTGACTCTGTTAAGACTAAATTGGATCGGTTTTGGATCGTTTCGATAAATTGGACGTGTGGAGGGACGAGACTGATCGGAGGTTTAAGAATCTGGAACCGGTTCTTTCACGCGAGGCGGAACCCCCATTGCGGCATGACGATTGGGAGGAGTATGAGGATATGGATGTTGGGGGAAAGAGAGCGTGAGACAGAGGGAATAAGCCTCGCCACCAGAACGCGGGTCACCAGGAGGGATACGGCGGTGCGACCGCTAACGGGGACCAATTGGGGTTTGGTTTTCCCCGTAACAGGTTTAACGGTTTCAATCAAGCGTGTGACCGCCCAGCATCCTGTTGGGATCCGCCCCATCGCTTTAATTCGCGGGAACCGTCTTTTGATAAAGCTGAAAGGGTTAAGATGGCAGCACCGCGATTTGATGGCTCTGACGCGACAAATTGGGTATCGAGTATAATATTATTTTAATCACCTGATGATGCCAGACGCACAACGCTTACACTATGCGGTGATGTTGTTTGATCCTCCGGCATCGGAGTGGGTCTTTAACTATTGCGCGAACAATGATTTTGTCACGTGGCAGGAGTTCTTGGAGGATGTACGATATCGATTTGACGGACAGAGTTTTCAGGACTACTTTGGCCTAATTGCAAAATTGACACAAACAGGTTCAGTGCTCAACCGGGTTCAGGGCATTCCGGAAACAACATTATTCACTCTCTTCGTGGCAGGTTTAAAGCCGGATATGCAAGAACGGTTGCGCCTACATCGCCCGTCGTCTCTAGCCGCGGCGATGGCTTTGACCTTGGAACTGGCTGACTCTCAGGGCGATCGACAACCGCCACAGCAGGCCTCTCGTCGTCCTTGGTAGAACCGGGATAGCCGCAATCAGGCAGGCCTGATTTCTAGCCAACCGACAACCCAGAATACCGTCGGCCCGACTCAGCAGCCTGCTCTCGGGCGTATTCCCAACCCTTCTCGCCAACCTCTGATCCGCGTGTCTCAAGCTGAGAAGACAGAGTGTGCGAAGCTGGGTCTCTGCTACTATTGTCCGGATAAGTGGGTCATTGGCCATGTTTGCAAACAGCAGCTCCTCTGCTATGCCGATGATTCGGACGACTTGGAAGACGGAGAATTAGAGAAACTTACAACAGAGGAATGCGAAGACACGGAGGTAGCACACGTCCACGCAATGCATGGGGGTCGTAGATCACGCCCTCTGAAAGTGATAGGGACAATACAGGATCGGGAAGTGTGCATTTTGATTGATAAGGGAGCGATCGGGATTTCTTACATCCGCAAATTGCGGAGAGCTTGCACCTATCGCTTTCACCTATACGGCCATTTAGAGTTATTGTGGGGAATGGCGAGGCTCTGCTTTGCACGCATACAAGGGACGCTATTTTTGGTGAATCTGCATATTTCTGCTGGTGCATGGACCGGACGTTATTTTGGGGATGGACTGGCTCGAGTCCTTGGGGCCGATTACAGCAGACTTCACATACAAAAAAGCTGACATTCTCACAGGGGGATCGACAGGTCGTTATGAAAGGAATTTTACCGCCACCGCGCCACGTTAATCTACACTTTTTAGTATCGCTAGTTCTTTCGCAGGAGGTGCTCGACATTTTTGAGTTGTTGTTGCTGGACCCGGAAATCGATCAAACGGGGCCGACCGAGGGCGAGGATTTTCCGGTTGGTTGCCGCCAGGGCTTTTGGATGTGTTGACACGATTCCAACCAGTTTTTTAGCTTGCCGGCGGGGATGCCACCCAAAAGGCCTTTCGATCACCGTGTCCATTTGTTGCCGGGCATGAAACCTATCAATGTCAGACCTTATCGCTATCCTTATTTTCAAAAAAATGAAATCGAACGACAGGTCAAGGACATGCTTGAACAGGGCATTATTCAGCGAAGCAGCAGCCCATTCTCATCCCATGTGCTCCTTATCAGGAAGAAGGATGAGACGTTTCGTTTTTGGATCAATTACCGCGCGTTGAATAGTTCAACGGTCCCAGATCAGTTTCCAATTCCGACAGCAGATGAACTCTTTGACGAGCTAGGCAAGGCTCAAATCTTCACTAAATTGGATCTACGTTCCGGGTGCCATCAAATAAGAATGCATGACGAGGACATTTTCAAAACGGCTTTCCGCACTCATGATGGCCATTTTGAGTTTTTGGTCATGCCTTTCGGTCTCACGAATGCACCCTCGACTTTCCAGGCAGCTATGAATGCTATTTTTCAACCTATGGTCCGGAGGTTTGTCATCGTCTTCTTCGATGACATTTTAGTCTACAGCCCGTCGACAGAGGCGCACGGGCAGCATCTGGCCGTTGTTCTAGACGTTTTGCAGAAGAACAATTTTTTCGTTAAATTATCGAAGTGCTCTTTTTGTAGCTCCATGGTGGAATATTTGGGGCACTTAATCAGTGAGGGCCCTCTGAAGGCTGTTCCTAGTAAAATTACCGCCATGACGGCCTGGCCTAAACCCAAGTCGGTTAAACAGCTCCGAGGTTTTTTAGGTTTGACGAGTTACTACCATCGTTTTATTGCAGGCTACGCTATGATTGCAGCTCCATTAACTGAGTTGCTCAAGAAAGATTCCTTCAACTGGTCTACGGATGCTGAGGAGAGCTTTGGGAACTTAAAAACAGCGATGACCTCGGCACCGATTCTTCGCTTGCCGGATTTTGATCGCCAGTTCTGTATAGAGACCGACGCGTCTGATTTGGGCATTGGGGCAGTTCTGTTGCAGGATAATCACCCCATAGCTTATTTCAGCAAGAAACTGGGTCTTCGACGTTGTGTGATATCTACGTATCACAAGGAATTGTACGCGATTGTGGAGGCGGTACAAAAGTGGCGCCAGTACCTCTTGGAGCGTGAATTCGTGATTTGAAGCGACCAAAAGAGCTTGAAGGAACTACTACAGCAAGTGGTACAAACCCCGGATCAGCAGCTCTATGTGAGGAAGTTAATGAGGTACAAGTTCAAGATAGAATACAAAAGAGGCACTTCTAATCGTGCGACAGACGCACTTTCACGCCGCACTGAGCTGACCGACGAGGGTTCTGAGGTCAGTGGAGAGAGCGTGGAGCTCAGGAATGTGCAGACCGATGGGGCTCTCCTGACAGCAGCCGCATGTCCGGTTCCAAAGCTGATTGATCTGTTGCGGCATGAGACTGCATCGTCTCCAGAGATAAAAGAGGGACGCACCCCACCTCACTTGTCGTGGGTGGATGGGTTGGGTTACTATAACAGACGAATTTTTGTGTGATCTCGGTCTTCAGCACGTACGCCGATCTTGACCGAATATCATTGCTCCCAATCGGCGGGCCATCCGGGTTTTGAAAGGACTCTCCGTCGAGTTACCGCCGAGTTCTATTGGCCAAATATGAAAAAGAAGATTCGGCAATTCATCGAGGCGTGTGTTATATGCCAAACTACAAAGTACTCTACACAAAAGCCGGCTGGATTGCTGCAGCCGTTACCGATTCCTTCGCAGGTTTGGGAGGATGTGTCGATGAACTTCATCACGGGACTGCCTCCGTCACGAGGATACACGACCATCATGGTTGTCGTGGATCGTTTGTCCAAGTATACCCACTTCGCAGCCCTGCCAACATGTTTTGATGCCTTGCGGGTCGCACATTTATTTGTTAACACGGTGGTGCGTCATCATGGATTTCCCAAGACCTTGGTCTCGGATCGCGATTCCGTGTTCTTGAATAAGATTTGGGAGGAAATTATGCGGTTAAGTGGTACTAAGCTGAACTTCTCGACGGCGTACCATCCTTAGTCGGACTGCCGAACGGAGGTGCGTAATAGGGGGCTCGAGCAATATCTGCGAGCCTTCACCGGGGATCGCCCCTCTAAACGGACTAACTTCCTGCCTTGGGCGGAACTAGCGCTTAATTGCTTCTATCATGCGGGTCTGGGCACGTCGCCGTTCAAAGCTCTGTACGGGAGGGACCCGCCCAGTCTGGTTTTTGCTCCTCCGTCAGCCGCGAGTCCCCCGTCAGTGGCGAGTCTGATCAAGTAGCGGAGTGAGCTGTTGGTTCAGCTTCGTGGGAATCTAGCCCGCGCACAACAAGGTATGCGAGATTCGGCGAATAAGCATCGTCGAAACGTGGAGTTTGTAGCGGGGGATATGGTGTTGCTCAAACTCCAACCTTATCGTCAGCATTTGGTCGCGCGGCCGTTGTCAGCAAAATTGGCGCGTCGCTATTATGGGCCATTTGAAGTGATTGAGCGGATCGGGCAAGTGGCCTATCGGTTGCGGCTCCCGGAGGGGAGCATAATTCATAACGTGTTTCACGTTAGCCTTCTTCGCCCGTTTGTAGTTGGGGATTCAGAGGGACCTCAGGGTGATTTGCCGTCAGATTTTTTCGGCAATCGCCCGGTGGTGTATCCGGTGCGTGTGCTGGAGAGGAGGTTGCTTTGGAATGGGGATCAGCCAAGGGAGCATGCTTTGGTTCGCTGGTTGGACGGTACAGAGTCGCCGACATGGGAGCCTTTGGATGTGCTTCACCAGAAGTTTCCGAATATCCTCCTTGAGGACAAGGATGTTGCTATGGAGAGGGGGGTTGATACAATCCCAACTGAACCGCAAGCACGGCAGGAACCGATCGTGGAACAGAGGAGAAAGAGTGACGAGGATAGGGGGACAAAGGGAGTTCGAGAGGAAGCTTCCATCGCGAAGTCAAAGCCAACGAGGAACGCGAAGCCTCCGAGCAGATTCGGCAACTTTGTTGCCAATTAGTTATTTCCATATTTATCTTTCTTTTATTTTAAGTAGTAGTCGAACATTAGTGTTTTATTTTGGAATATTTTATTAATTATTTTTTGCAATTTAGTCGAGCGTAATTATAAGCTCCGTCGGGTTTTCTTGTTGGTTCTTTCCCGATGTTTAGGATTAGGTCAACAAAACCTAGGGTCCGTAAAATATAAATAGGGCTATTTTGTTCATAACCTATCATGAATGAAAATATTATTTGCCCAACATATCGTTGACAATTGAAAACCTAGGCGACGAACTGCCCGACGGGAACGGATTCCCGCGCACAGTCGATCACCTCGTGCCGCCGACCCGATCACGGGCGCCGGAAATTATCTTTCTGCTGTCAACCACGGTTGCCGACGTGTTGAGGGGAAAAAGCCCTTAACACAAAACTAGTATATAAAATAATTTTTTGTAGAGTCATTTATCTTTTTTTAGTAAAAGGTAACTCATTTTCCATCTCTTACCTTATTGTCTCTATTTTCTCTCTTTCCTACTTTATTATATCTTCAGTTAATACATTTAAATATTTATTTCTTAATCCGTGCCGAAAAAAAATGACTCTATGACCGCGGAACGGAGGGAGTATCTTCTAATTCTAATTAAGATTTCTATGCTCTAACTTGACGGAACACAATTTTCTTGCAATTAGGTGTGGAATTGTGGATTTAGATAAACTGGAAACTTTTTAACTTTAATATGGATTGAATAAATTTTGTGAAGCCTAGGATTATAAATCTATACAAATCAACATTATCATGTGAATTTGAAAGTACCCAAAGAAAAGAACTTAGTACCTTTTCTTTGTCTTATCTTCTTATCTTTGCCGGTGTGGATTTGATTTTCCGATTCAACTCATTTTCCTTATCTTCGCCGGCGAGTGTGATCTGAGAGGTGGAGAGTGTGATATCTTTAAGAGTTGCAAGTAATTCTGAATAGCAAATTCATAGACTCAAATTGAATAGAAATTAATTAAATGGAAAAATAAAATGTGAGCCATGTGAAGGGAAGCAGGTGGATGCAGTCACATAAAGTTGCATAATGAATTAGGATAAAATAGATTATAAAAAGTTAGATGGCAGCCAGCTGCTATTATTGTTATAAATTAATCAACGTCCACGTTACTAAGTCTAATTGTCGGCCATAATTTAAGATCACTCACACCTAATCCTCAGCGCAATTATCTCCTAATCCACCATAATTATAATTATCCTTGCGTTATTATAACTTGCATAAGCGAATTGGATTTTTGTTTAAAATAACCATAACTATAATGATGAGAAAAATTGTAATTGGAAGTGGGATTAATTTCTCTAAAAGGTTACTAAAACTCTTCAAAATTGGGATTGATTTCCCAATTTTCCCATTCCCTTCAAACAATCACACCACAATAATTCAGCTTGACGATCCCAATTGCACATACGAATCCCAGATAAAAGTACAAAAAAATAAAATCATATATGTAATCAAGATTTTTCAGCAATGGCAAAATAAAAAAAAAAAAAGGAAAAAACGGATCACACAAAATAAGTAAAAATAATACTAATCAAAGATTTTCGAATCTCAATTGATTTACCGAACGAGATCTGAAAATCATTCAAGATTTAGAAAAGTTGAAAATTTTTAAAGGCTTGATTTACCTAATTTGACTTGTAACAACTCTCGATTTATGATTCTGAATTTAATCAATTTCTAAAACAAAAGATCTCAAATTCGAACTTCTAAAAAAACAGCAGCATATATAATCATGTGGTAAGTTTTAAAACTATACATTCAAATGAAGGAATGAAGTACCTTTTTGTGAAATTTTCTTCTTATATTTGCCTTGTAATAGATTTTCGATGCTCAGTCTCTTTTTCAATATTTATGCAAGCAGAGTATGATTTGATTATTTGAACGGTAGAGAGAGTGTGATATCTTCCAAAGTTGAAAGAGAAACTACAAATTCATAAACTGAATATGGTCAAATTAATATTTTAAATTAATTTTTGGACATTAGAGGTATCTAATCTAGTATTATAAAATAATTCATAGTCCACATTTCCACGTTCATGATGCATACTGCTTTTCTGAATCAATTATTTTGGGATTTTCGATAACATAATTTAATCGAAAGTCTCCACTAAATAAAAATGATTCTGGACGTTGCTTCTGATGGCAGACAATGAATTAATTTCTAATATCAGTACCTGGCTGGCAGCATCTACTTGCAAGTAATATTTATGTTATCCTGATTAATTTTTTTTAGGTGTTGACTAACAACTATTGAATAAATAGACACCCTCATAAACATTTATTTCATCATAAGTATTTGATAGTATATAAAAAATGTAATGAGAATAATTATGAAAACTCAACAATGTAGAGTTTAAGAATTTGATGTTATTTGCTACGCATTGAATGAAATTTTCCTCCAAAATTGTTATTCCAATCAATTTGCACCAGTTGAAGACTTCAATGTTCCATTTCAATCATCTTCAACATCACTAATTTTCAAACATTATATAATTTCCCAGGAATTGGAAAATTTCAGGTGAATAAGTATCCAACAGAATGGGATCTCCCGGACGATTAAATCTAATTATTTTATGAAATCTAATTAAATTATTTTTTTGGTTTATTAAAATATAAAATTCATTACTTTCATTTATTATGTTTTTTTAATTAAATTAAAATCATAATTAGCATTTCAAAAGGATAATTATCTCCTCACTGGAGATGGTTCATTTCAAAACTATCTTAAAATGAGATCGTTGAGAACTATCAGTTGCTAGCACAAAATATATCAGTTGGCAGTACAAAACATATTAGGTTCTCCAACTCATATGTTTTGTGTCATCAACTAATATCAGTTGCCAACGTTACCAATTGATAATTCTCAAAGTTCTCATTTCAAGATAGTTCTGAACTGAACCACTCCTCTTTTCATATTGCCCATATTTTTATGGGACGGGGGAATATAAAATTTTGGTCAAATTCATATCAATAAGACAATTGAAAAAAATATTATAGTTATGATATATAATTGGTTATTTTTTAGAATTGCATAATTGACTAAAATTCATGATTTTTCAGCAATCTTCCTAATAGTAAACATGGATCACCTGAGCCTTATTTCCCTTTTTTGGTTGGATTAGAAAAAAATCAGCTACAAAAAATAAGCAACAAAGTGAAAAAATAAAAAGGCTTAGCTTAATCACCTTCATAATGTATGGCAACAGCAGAAATATAGTATGCAAGTGCAAAAATGGCATGAAATATGCATAGCGTGATAATGGTGGTGTGAGAAGCCAAGCCTCTAAATTTGCGGTTGGATAGCAACCACAATCCGTAAACCAGGCAGATCCTGCACGAAAAGGAGGTTGTGTAAGAGCGTCTAATTGTTCAAGAATTCGCCTAATGAGTCAGATATTCGAGTTCATATCTAATGACATACTCCCATGTCCATGATTAATTGGAATAACTTTCCTTTTTTTGTCCGTAATGGACCATTATAAAACTAATAGTATATAAAATTAGAACCTACTTTCCGTTATCACCCCACTTTTCACTATATTTTTAAAACTCGAGTCGAGTCAGTTCATGCAAATTAATCATGGAAGGAGGGAGTATTTGTAATATTTTCTTAGTATCTTATACAAGACTCACAAATATTTTATTATTTTTCAAAAAAACTATGAAGGGCATTTGACTATCCACTCCCATAAGATCAAGAAAAGTAACAAAGGGATTATGTTTGATGATTACTTGTAATTATATTCATCTATAAAAGTTAATGGATATATAGTTTGGTGTAATATTGGAACTAACAAAAATATACAATGAATAAATAATATTGCATCTGTCCCACAAGAATATACATTTTTTTTCCTTTTTAGTCCGTCCCACAAGAATATGCACTTTTTAATTTTGAAAATTTTTTCCCTCTATGAGGTGGGACCCATTTCCCACTAACAATATCTTTAATTATTTTTCTCTCTACCTCTCTTAGTTTACCAATTTTGTATTAAAACTCGTGCCCAACCTAAAGTGCATATTTTTTGGGAACGGAGGGAGTAATCCATAAGTATCCCCTCCTCTTCCTATATGAGTATATACATATATGATCCATGTTGATTAATATATAAAATCTTCCATTGTTCGCTTAATTTGCTGACTCCAATTCCAAAAAACCATCTGCCTCGTTGAAGCAGAGGATCAAGCTCTCTATAATAAGAGATAACTGGATCGAATATAAAAAGAGTATCATAGCACCTATCCTGAACCAAAAGCAAACCATTAGCTGAACCAATTATACACGAATTTTTATTGTGAGGAGTAGGCACGTCGAATCGGAAAAGAGGCTTGTCGGCCTCATCACACACTATGCACGTGTTTTTATCTGAGAAAACCAAGCCCGGTTGCATAGTATACGACGCCATAAACTCATCCCCTTCTATCAAATCGCGCCACGATTTACAAACATGCTTGCACCTCATAACGCTTCTAAGCGAGACTCTTCTTAGGATCTCTATTGTTATCTCTTGTGGGAAACTTGAGAAGAGGTCTCCATTCATTTTTTATAATGGATCCCACATTGCACTAACTCATTCTCAATCACATTTTATTTTAAAACTAATATATAAAAGTAGGACTCACATGGCACTAACTTTTTCAACTCACTTTGTATTACATTTCTTAAAACACGTGCCGGGTCAAATGGTGACGAATTTTTGGGGACGGGGGGAGTATTGTATATAATATCTCCAAATATGCGATTATGGGCTAATTGAAAAATATGAAGTTATGGTATAATCGATCATTTTCTTAGCTATGGATTGACAAGAAATCGACCAAACTTAATTGTGTTTCAGGCAAATTTACCCTATTATATAATATGTGTGAGGATGGTGCCGATTATTTGTTGAGTTCCCTATATTTGGGTAATAATGTACTACTAGTGGTCTTACTCCAAAAACACTAAAGTTTTGCATTTAGATTCTTGTACTATTTTATGCTTATTCCTTTTTATTTGTATACCATTAAGTCCTTAATTATATTCTTTTTTGGACTGTATCCTTATATTCTTTTTTGGACGTGGCCGACCAAATTCCATCAATCTATCTAATTAAATAGTAGAATAGACTAATCTCAAAAGAACTGGAGCTCGAGGACTTGTCTATATCCCTCAACATTAAAATTATATAAAAAATCACGAAATACCCTCTTCGTCCCTAATAATTTGTCACCATTTGACATGACATGAGTTTTAAGAAATTTAATAGAAAATGAGTTCAAAAAGTTAGTAAAATGTTGGTCTTATTTTTATATATTAGTTTTACAATAAAATATGAGTGAAAATGAGTTAATGAAATTTAAAATCCACTACTAAAAATAGTAAAAGTGAAAGATGACAAATATTTGGGGACCGACAAAAATGAAAATAAGTGACAAACTTTTAAGAACGAAACGAATACAATTTCTCCTAAATTTTTGTTGTGAGAAATTTTCTATATTGAAAATATATACAATTGTTAGGGTGATTATAACTAAAGCAATCTTGCAAAAGAAAATGGAAAAACGATTCTTTGTCGTACCTTTTTGACAAGGTAATCTATACGGATCCTCATTATTGATAACGACAATTCCTCAGCCTCTTTTAATTATTCTTTATTTTTCTCATATCGAATTTTTTACATCACACGTATCTAAATGAAACAAGAAGTACATTAGCATAACCCCTTTTTATTTATTTTTATGTCGATTCTTGCAAAAAAGAAGCAAATTTCCATTTTTGTTTGCCTCTTCAAGCTAGAGATGTTAAAGTATTTAAAGGGCTAAATGGGAGAATTGACCTCTCAAGATATTACAAAGACAAATTCTTCTTCATCAATCTTTATTCCCAACTCCACTTAATTTCAGTCTAAAAATTTTCTTTATTGCGTAGCTAAGCAGTGACGAAGTCAGACATTTCATGTGGGGAGAATGATGAGAGTAGGTAGAAAATCATCCGAATTAAATTACAAATTAGTTTGATCCCTATGTATTGACTAAATGAATAATCAGGACCAGTATTTAAGAGGAATAGTATTTACTTTCATAATAATCATAAATTATATTATACAAAGATTAATAATAGTATGAATTAAATTTTGGCATAATTAGAGTGAAGATTACAAATTGGAGGACATGAGTCTCCACTGATACATATGTCATGGTATTACTAATCAAAAGTAGACTATTTCTTTTTATTAAGTTTTCCTTTTCGGTAATGGTATGACAAATGACAACATTACTAATTATAAATTAATTATTGAAATTGACTGCATATGAAAAATTCTAACGTATCTAATTTTTTAATTGCCAACTACTTTAGCATGAAACATCATGTGATTCCCTCCCCATATACATAGATCCTGCATTTGCCTCTATAACTGTAAATATAAATATAAATAAAGGGAGCATTAGGGTGCCACCATAGTTAGAGTGACAACATACCACCAACAACGTACCACCAACCTCGTGCTGCCATGTGACACGCTATCTAATAATATTAGGGGCGTATCCAGCAATATCATAGTAAGCGTTTTAGATGGATTTCTACAGATTGCATGATAGTACTACGTGTATTGTTGTGTGTAGTGCCGAGTATTGTTGTATTTGCTATACAACAAAATAACGGTATAAAAAAGCAATCTGTCTATATATATACCGCAACTAAAACATTCTATGCTTATAAAGCAATACTCAACAATCTACACAGCAATCCACCTATTACTATCATGCAATCAGTAAACGCATACTAAATGAATATTGCTGGATATGCCTCTAATATTGCTGGATAACGTGCCACGTGACAGCACGAGATTGGTGGTACGTTGTCACTTTAAAAAGGATTGTCATCTTAACATAATCCGATAAATAAACACTCATAAATAAAATCGATGAATTATGGATAGTGGTTAAGATTCGATAAGAATTCTTTATAAAATGACAGAAAATTATTTGAGGAGTAAAGTTATTTTATTAATTAAAGTGATCCAGCGAATTCTATTTTTGTGATGAATGATCTAGAAGAATCCGAAAGTCACGAAAATAAATAGCTGCAATAAATATTTGCTTAGTCACACATCATGCGATACTCTCTTTTAAAGTGAAGTACGTGGCATGGAAAAAGTAGCTATTTAACCACATTTTTATCGCTTTCTTAAATATATTTGTGTAAGATGAATACGATAGATAATTACATTTTTAGCAATCATTAATATTTAATAATCGAGACCCCACATGTAATTTGTTGAGTTTCATTTGTCACTAACTAGCAATCTAGCATGCTATATAATGATAAAGGATATTTTTTTGTCAAGAAAAAGACACAAATTATAATACATTAAACTTTTTTTATATATTTTTTTAAGTAGCGATTAAAACAAATATATTACTCCATATCGATCTAACCTAATCACCTATTTATTGCTAGTGGTGTCAACTTTTATCTTATTTGACAAACATTTTAATCATCGCATATTCCTATGTGAGATCAAAAATCAATCCTCAAACTTATCCACAATTTTACACATGATCAAAAATTACAATTCATCATTTTTCATACTGCAAAAATTTACGCTGGAATTCAAAACATATTTCATAAATTTCTAAATAAAGTTCTTTTAAAATCATAATAGTACTACTATAAATAAGACTCAGTTTAACTAATTTATAATAATTATATTTTTTATCGTAAATTCTTGATATCAATTTATATAAAATGGAATTAAAAAAAAAGAGAGAGATGAATTAGTTATATATAGGTCAAAATTATTCCTCAAATTTAACTAATTAAATAAAATAATGTTAAAAAAATTATATTTAAAACAAAAAAGTACAAAAATACCCGATAACTCTGTACTTTAGTAATTTTATGTTATAATTATAGTTTAAAAATATACATAAATAAATAAAACTAATCTACTCCTTCATCTGCGGAAAATCCAAAGGCATATTCCTAATTGGACACTTCTTCTCAATTTCCCACTGTAGATTCAGTATCAGAATATACTTGCGAATATAAAACCACCAATATACTGTTTAAACAATAATTTCTCATGAAATTGAATGCAATATTTATGTAAATTAACCATCAATTAATAAAAAAATTGTCAAATATAAGCTGAAAAGAACGAATTTTTTTACTGAACTGAGCTATCAAGAAAATTTTGCCTATAAAACCAGAAGATCTCTGCACCTTCAAACCATCCTTTCTCTCCCTCTCTCAAAAATCCCGTGCCCCTTTTTGCAGCTTCAGCCTTGAATTGAAGTTAAGAAACAAGAAAAAGTGAATCTTTTCTGGTGAGAGGCTTGAATTGAAGGGAAGAAACAAGAAAAAGTGAATCTTTTTTGGTGGGAGGCTATAAAAAGAGGGAGAAAGATGAGTAGGAAGATAGAGAAAATGGCTTCAATTGATGCACAGCTGAGGCTGCTGGCGCCAGGGAAGGTTTCAGAGGATGATAAGCTGGTGGAGTATGATGCTCTGTTGTTGGACCGGTTTCTTGATATTCTCCAAGACTTGCATGGAGAGGAAATCAGAGAAACGGTATAAAGATTTGATTTTTCTTACAATTTTTTGGATTTTGGGTGTTGGGTTTTGCTGGTTTTGGTCTGTTCTTGATTGTGAAGATGGGTTGGATGTGTTAGTTATAGAGAAGTTTAGTAGTGGAAATCAGATTTTAAATTGCTTTAGCTTCTTAGAATTTGTGTGATCACCAATTTTATGCGAATATCTCTTCTTAGATGAAGTAGTTTTTTGGTGGTTTTGTGTTCTTGATTGTGAAGTTGGGTTAGATATGTTATTAGCTGATTCCAATTCTCACTAATTGAGTGACATTTCATGTTTTCTTGGAGTTCTATACTGTGTTGATGCATATTTTTCTTCCAAATTGTGGTGAATTATGGAGAAGTTTGTTGTTACTGGAAATCAGTTTGAATTGCTGTTTAACTTCTGAGAATTTGACATTGTTTATGTGTTGACTTTGATAACTTGTTGAATATATAGAGGAAATTACAGAAACGGTATAAAGATTTGATTTTTCATACAATTTTTTGGATTTTGGATTTTGGGTTTTGCTGGTTTTGTCTATTCTTGATTGTGGAGTTGGGTTGATATGTTGTTATCTGATGGTAATTTTCACTAATTGAGAGACATGTCTTGTTTTCTTGGAGTTTTATGCTGTGTTGATGCATATTTCTGAGAATTTTCGTTTGTTTATGTTTTGGATTTGAGAAATTGTTGAATATTCATGTTTTCACAGATGATCTAAAGGATTAGTCCATGTAGAATTGCTCGTTGGATAGTGTAGTTTTTCGCTTCGATACAAGGTGATTGATACGGTGAAAATACATTTTTGGCAAAGGTTGAAAAATGATGAACTTTTTTAATTTGGAGAGGCCTTCTTAGATAATCCAGTTGCTTGTTGCTACATTGCTGATGTTCTTGTTTTTGATCTGTTCGAGTTATGTGAGCTTACCGCCTTCTCAATTAGCCCTCGTGATGTAGCGATTATTAGTCCAAGTAGACGATATGGAATGTGGGAAAGTTCGTGTGATGTTTGCTGAAACATGTATTATTTTGTATTGATATGTTCAACCAGGTTCAAGACTGTTACGAGATCTCTGCTGAGTATGAAGGCAATCGCGACCCTCAGAAACTGGAGGAGCTCGGGCGAGTCCTCACGAGTTTAGATGCAGGGGACTCCATTGTCGTTGCAAAGTCATTCTCCCACATGCTCAACTTAGCCAACCTTGCTGAGGAGGTCCAGATCGCTTACAGACGCAGGATTAAACTGAAGAAGAACGACTTCTCGGATGAGGCCTCTGCCACGACCGAATCCAACATCGAGGAGACGCTGAAGAGGCTGGTGGGACAGTTGAACAAGACGCCCGAAGAAGTCTTTGAGGCTTTGAAGAATCAAACCGTGGACTTGGTGCTAACCGCTCATCCGACTCAGTCTGTTCGGAGATCTTTGCTTCAGAAACACGCAAGGTTTGTCGTACATCTTGCTAGAATATAGATGGAGTGGAATTGCATCTGTTGTTAATGTTCGATTTTTCACAGGATTCGTAACTGCTTGACTCAGCTAAACGCAAAGGATATCACTCCGGATGATAAGCAGGAGCTCGATGAGGCATTGCAGAGAGAGGTAAGTTAATCCGATTCCTTGACATCCGAGTCTTAAACCTTTTTAACATGTTCGTTTGTTCAGATACAAGCTGCGTTTCGTACTGATGAGATCAGAAGAAACCCCCCGACTCCTCAAGACGAGATGAGGGCTGGAATGAGTTACTTCCACGAGACCATATGGAAGGGAGTGCCAAAGTTTCTGCGACGCGTTGACACTGCTCTGAAGAATATTGGAATCAACGAGCGTGTTCCTTACAACGCCCCTCTCATTCAATTCTCTTCCTGGATGGGTGGAGATCGCGATGGTATTGTCACTTTCTTGTTATAGCTAATCGCCTAGGTTCTGCTCTATCGAATTTTTTAAAAACGTTATGTGTCGAAGCTTAGATCATGCGCGCGATGTGATTGTAGGCAATCCTCGGGTGACTCCCGAAGTTACAAGAGATGTATGTTTATTGGCAAGGATGATGGCTGCTAATTTATACTTCTCACAGATAGAAGATCTCATGTTTGAGGTGAGAAATTGGCCTTAAAAAATTTTCGACTTAAAATCTCCGAATTTCTAAATGGCGCTCTCGTCCGCAGCTTTCAATGTGGCGCTGCAGCGATGAACTTCGTGTGCGTGCAGAAGAACTTCATGGTTCTTCCAAGAGGGAAGCTAAACATTACATCGGTATGTGTCTCGTTTGCTCAATAAAAACTCAAAAGTCTTGTGTTCTCATTCATATTGCAATGTGCATTCTTTCCACCAGAGTTTTGGAAGCAAGTTCCCTCGAATGAGCCTTACCGTGTTATTCTCGGGGACGTGAGGGACAAGCTCTATCACACGCGCGAACGTGCTCGCCAGTTACTTGCGAGTGGAGTCTCCGATATCCCCGTCGAGCTAACATTCACCAATACCGAAGAGGTTTGCTCATCTAGAACACCTTCATTTTATTGTTCTTGAAAATAAATTTGTAATAATGTTTCTAGTTATATTAATTTTGTGTTTTTTATCAATAATTTCACTAAAACTAAATCATATGTTTGATCTTCAGTTTCTGGAGCCTCTAGAGTTGTGCTACCGATCACTTTGTGCTTGCGGGGATCGTCCGATTGCTGACGGGAGCCTTCTCGATTTCCTAAGACAAGTTTCGACGTTTGGGCTCTCTCTCGTGAGGCTTGACATCAGGCAGGAGTCGGACAGGCACACCGATGTTCTCGATGCTATCACGAGGCACCTCGAAATCGGATCCTACAAGGAGTGGCCCGAGGAGCACCGCCAGGAGTGGCTTCTATCCGAACTTAGTGGCAAGCGTCCGTTGTTCGGCCCGGACCTTCCGAAAACAGAGGAGATTGCCGCCGTCCTCGACACGTTCCAAGTCATTGCCGAGCTCCCCTCCGACAACTTTGGCGCCTACATCATCTCGATGGCGACTTCCCCATCTGACGTGCTGGCCGTGGAGCTTTTGCAACGCGAGTGCCACGTCAAGACCCCTCTGAGAGTGGTTCCCCTGTTCGAGAAATTGGCCGATCTCGAGGCCGCTCCCGCGGCCGTTGCTCGTCTCTTCTCCATTGATTGGTACCGCGAGAGGATCAACGGGAAGCAAGAGGTCTTGTCTATCCTCAAGACTCTTCACTTTTTTGTAAAGCTGTCTAAGTGCACATTTGCGTGCTCTACGGTGGAGTATTTGGGTCACCTAATTTCGGAGGGAAAATTGAAGGCAGACCCGGCTAAGATTGAAGCAATGGTGGTGTGGCCGGTTCCGACGGCGGTAAAACAGTTGCGTGGCTTTCTGGGGCTCACCGGGTACTACCGTCGGTTTATCGAAACTGTGCTTCCATCGCTGTCCTGTTGACGGAGTTATTAAAGAAGGACAGTTTGGTGTGGACTGTAGCGGCGACAGATAATTTCTTAGCCTTGAAGCAGGCGCCTTCTGCCCCGGTCCTTCACCTTCTAGATTTTGATCACACTTTTTATTTGGAGACAGGCGCTTCGAATTTCGGAATCGGGGCAGTTTTACTCCAGGAAGGACACTCCCTGGCGTTCTTTAGTAAAAAATTGGGGTCGAAATGACAGATCTCGTCAACGTACCATAAAATTGGAGTTGTATGCCATTGTCGAGGCGGTGCAGAAATGGCGTCAATATTTACTGGGCAGGGAGTTCGTCATTTGCAGTGACCAGAAGAGCCTTAAGGAGTTGTTACAACAATAGTTCAGACTCCAGATCAGCAATTATATGCTCGGAAGTTGATGGGCTACAAATTTCGCATTGAGTACAAGACTGGAGCTTCCAACAAGGTGGCAGATGCCTTGTCCAGACGAGATGTGGAGGTGCCGGACGGAGCCTGTTTCCGTGGCTGACGGCGGGTCAACGGTGGCGGTGGAGGTGCCAGACTATCCGGCGGTCCCGGAGGAGGAGGTAGGGTAGGCGCTGATGGCTGCCCTGCAGCACGCGAATGCGGATCCGGTTATTTTTTAGTGGACTGTTTGCTATACTTTAACCGTCGAATTTATGTGAGCAGGGATTCCGAGGCTAAATCGGCGCTCCTACATGCGCATCATTTGTCGCCTGTAGCGGGCCACCCGGGAGTGGATAGAACATTTAGGAGGTTGGCGGCCTCGTTCTATTGGAAAGGGATGCGTAAGGATGTTAGAAAATTTGTTGAATCATGTTATGAGTGCCAGACAATCAAGTATTCCACTCAGAAACCGACGGGGCTGTTACAACCGCTTCCTATTCCTTCGTAGGTGTGGGAGGATGTATCGATGGACTTCATCACTGGCCTCCCACCATCTCGAGGTCACATGTGTGTCATGGTCGTCGTGGATCGCCTATCGAAGTATGCTCATTTCGCCTTGTAGCCAGTTCGCTACAATGCTTTGAAGATTGCGAACTTGTTCATTGAGACGGTAGTGAAACAGCATGGTTTACCCAAGACGTTGGTGTCAGACATGGATCCGGTTTTCTTGAATGATGTATGTGAGGAGATGCTTCGTTTAAGTGGTACTAAACCTCATTTTTCAACAGCTTATCATCTCCAAACGGACGGACAAACAGAGGTCAGGAATCGAGGCTTAGGGCAATACTTGCGAGCCTTTACTGCAGATAGACCGACCAGATGGTCGAATTTTTTGCCATGGGCGGAGCTGGCCTTGAACTGTTTCCATCATGAGGGGTTAGAGACTTCGCCATTCGAGGCTCTGTACGGACGAGAGCCCCCGCCCTTGATCGTCGTGCCCCCTTCGGCTTCGACGCCTCCAGATGTGGCATCTTTGATACGGCAGTAAGGGGAAACAATTGTGTTACTTCACCGGAACTTGGAGAAAGCGCAGCAGCGGATGCGAAAGTCGATGAATAAGCATCATTGCGACGTGGAGTTCAGTGTAGGGGACAAGGTGTTACTCAAGCTGCAGCAATACAGGCAACATTCGGTGGCGAAACCTCTGTCGTCGAAATTATCGCGACGCTTTTATGGGCTTTTCGAGGTGTTGGAGAGAATTGGCCAGGTGGCTCATCGTTTGCAGTTGCCGGACGGTAGTCGTGTCCATAATGTGTTCCATGTGGATCTATTGAAGCCGTTTGTGGAGAACGTTAGTTGGGTTCAAACGGAGCTTCAGGCATTGTTCGCACGGGAGAAGCCGGAAGCGCGGCTGGTGCGGATCTTGGACCGCCGAACGGTTTGGCGTAATGGAGCGACTTTGGAGGAGGTGCAGCTGGGTTGGTGTGATGATTCAGGGGAGAATTCGACGTGGAGTTGTTACGGGACCTCCGTCGGCCAAGCTGAAAGAGCGCGAGCTGCCGCTGGAAGAGGAATTCGAAAGATGCAGCCCCAGCTGGTGGATACATGGTTCCTCCTACTTCCACGGGAGTTGCTACAAATCAAATTTCATTTCACATATGGGTTCTCAAGCTCCACAAGCACAATCAAACACTCTTGTGGCTCCGGTGTCTGTTACTCAAGCTTCAATAGGTTCTTCTGTTGTAGCACCAAAACCATACAAGTTCGAGACCAAGTCCACTGTTCGAGAAATTGGCCGATCTCGAGGCCGCTCCCCCGGCCGTTGCTCGTCTCTTCTCCATTGATTGGTACCGCGAGAGGATCATGATTGGATACTCGGATTCGGGGAAGGACGCTGGCCGGCTTTCCGCGGCGTGGCAACTTTATAAGGCTCAGGAGGAGCTCATCAAGGTGGCGAAGGAATTCGGAGTGAAGCTCACGATGTTCCACGGCCGAGGAGGGACTGTCGGACGAGGAGGTGGGCCGACTCACCTTGCCATATTGTCTCAGCCGCCCGACACCATCCACGGCTCGCTCCGTGTCACGGTTCAGGGAGAAGTCATCGAGCAGTCGTTCGGAGAGGAGCACTTATGCTTCAGAACGCTCCAGAGATTCACTGCTGCTACGCTCGAGCACGGAATGAACCCCCCGGTTGCTCCAAAGCCCGAATGGCGCGCGCTCATGGACGAGATGGCCGTGATTGCCACAAAAGAATACCGCTCTTTCGTCTTCCAAGAGCCTCGATTTGTTGAATACTTTCGCCTCGTAAGTATGTTGTGGATAGTCGCTTTCTCTTATCCGTGACTTGCATTTAATCTTCGTGTCTTGTTGCTTCCGTTGTTAGGCGACACCAGAGCTGGAGTACGGCCGGATGAACATTGGGAGCCGTCCGTCTAAGAGAAAACCGAGCGGTGGCATAGAGTCACTCAGGGCGATCCCGTGGATATTCGCGTGGACTCAGACGCGGTTCCATCTCCCAGTCTGGCTCGGTTTTGGGGCCGCGATGAAAGAGGCGATCCACAAAGACATCAAGAATCTGCAGATGCTCCGAGACATGTACAACGGGTGGCCGTTCTTCAGAGTCACGATCGACTTGATCGAGATGGTCTTCGCCAAGGGCGACCCCAAGATCGGCGCTCTCTGCGACAAGCTCCTCGTCTCCGAGGATCTGTGGCCGTTCGGAGAGCAGCTGCGCGCGAACTACCAAGCGACTCAGGACATGATCCTTCAGGTGAGATCATGTGAGACGTACATTCAGTTCTCGAGTATGATTGCAACATTCTCGATTCTTACTTTCTGCGAACGAGAACGACGTTTGGAGAGACGAGCAATTACTGACTCGTGGTCGGGTTTCAGGTTGCTGGACACAAGGAGATTCTGGAGGGAGACCCGTACCTGAGGCAGAGGCTGAGGCTCCGAGACCCGTACATCACGGTCCTCAACGTGTGCCAGATATACACGTTGAGGCGCATCCGCGACCCCACCTACAGCGTGAAGGTGGGGCCGCATCTTTCGAAGGAGATCATGGAGATGGACGCGAGCAAACCGGCCGATGAGCTGGTGAAGCTCAACCCCACGAGCGAGTACGCCCCGGGACTGGAGGACACGCTCATCCTCACCATGAAGGGTATCGCGGCCGGGCTGCAAAACACCGGCTAGTCGAGTGGCTGTGGCCACTTTTGGGAAGACTTGAGAGCTTTATTTGGAGGAACTATTTATGCATCCTCCTGTGAAAGAAATCTTGAAGAAAATAAATAAGTGTAGTGTTAATAGTAGTTGGTGTTTTTATGTCATCAACTTGTGTAATTTCAGAAATATTTACTTCTATGTTGAAGCTTTAGATAAAAATTAAAACAAATTAAATAAAGATTCTAGTATTAATGATATGAAATAAGAATTCGTTATGTTGTACTGAAATTCGATAATACCGTAAAAGTAAAGTACAATATATCTAATTTCAATACAACATACCAACATTTTAGTGCAATAACGGTATTGAAAATTGGCATATTATATAAAAAAAAATTGGTATTTTAAAAAATAAAAAAGATGGCATTATAGTATATAGGCATAACTACCATTTTAGTACTCCTACATTATACGGTTTTATAATTTGTACAAATCTTTCTAATTTCTAAGTCTATATCTAAGTGAAATATAAGATGAAGCATTACTTCTGCAACAAATATTACAATATCATCTCATTTACAATAATGTAGGGAACTAAAGATTATTTCCCAATTCCCATACTCAAGAATTCTCATCACTATCTACATATAGGTAGGTTGAATCAAGCTTCGGATTTTCCGGCAGCGACGTTCACCGCCTCCTCTATCGCCTGCATAAAAGTGGCGATCTTGTACGTGAAAAACCCGACCAGCATCGGGATCAAATCAAGGGGCATGAAACCATACTCGGGCACTAAAATCCTGTGGACGAAACAATATGAGATACGCTAAAAGTTGGGAGAAGCAACGAAGCCGGGGAGTAAAAAGGCCTTACCCGTTCCATCGATTGAATACCATCACCAAGACTACGGGAACCAACAGCCTCGGCTGCGCCATTGCTCCCCTGCAACGATAATGTTCAAATGAAGATCAAGTAGCAGCAAATGCACGAGCAACGACAATGGCACATACGCATTATAAGGCCAAAACCATCTAAGAACTTTTAATGCTCAAGAGAAAAGACAGAAAACATACTGGATAACCCCTCTTGCTCCATCGGCCATGGAATCAATACTATTACCGAGCATTCGCATGTACACCAAAGCACCGAGCCAGCCATCACCATAGCTGAAATAGTTCGTAATGCAATAATCATAAAATAGATGCAAGAGAATAAAACATTTGTTAATGAGACGCGGGTATAAGCAATAGGATATTAAAGAAAACTTTAAGAAACGCCTACACGACAGCGTTTTAGATACCTTGCTGCAATTTCTGGAGAATATGTGAAATAAGCTGAAATCAAGCCAACGCCACCGATTCCCACCGTGAGCACTTGCAATTTGTTTTTCAACTGAAGAAAAAAGATTCGCAAAATATAAAATTCAAAGTGCTGGAAATGAAGAATACAGAAGAACATCGTTTATTTTATAGTTAAGCACCTTATAATATTGTTCCTTCGACTGAGCAGCCAAAACCACGGGATCCCCTCTTGCGCGCCTTGATTCCCGCAACATGACATCCTGTATAAAAAGAAAAGGAATATGTGTCTTATATCTATCGAAAGCACATACTTTTACGCATATAAGAACTTACACTGCCTCCGCTTGCAGCCTTGGCAGCTCTGTCCACTTGTCTAGCTCACGACGTGTTGGAGCTGGTCTCCATTTCCTACCGGCAGTCCTGACAGTCTGAATATCATTTCAATGAGACGGGTAAGAGAGCAAAAAATACGAGACTACAAGATACAAAAGCCAAGAAAAGTCGGAATAATACTTGCTCCTCGACTTGCTCTTCCACTACGGATGCAGAAGGAGCTGCTAGTTCTTTGCTCAAGTCAACTTCCATACTGCATAGTTAGATCACAGAATTGTTATACGATAAAAGCAGAAACATTCTTCGCCCGAAAAAAAAAAGATTTGTAGAAAACGGTATCGGCATACTTGTCCAAGCTCATGACTCTATTCAAGCTAAGAAATCCAGAAGGCTCCTCCTATTAAGAAAGAGACCCAAACGACATCAAGACATACACCGAACAAGAATAACACAAAGCATTGATTTAAACGTATATACCAAAACCAGCACTATGAACATTACAATCAAAATGTGGGTTAAAAAGGGATAAAACAAAAGAGAGATCCTTCATTAAATTGAGAACCACCAAACGAAAAATAACAAACATGATGAGTTCACTGCTATATGAAGATGCAATCTTGCGCCTCTCTCTCTCTCTCTCACACACACACACATTAGGAATCCCCTACTATCTAAATATCGCCTGCCTCTCTCTCCCTCTTTCTCAAACCTCAAGAACCGGTACGGATCACAAAAACTGCAGATAATTAATCGAACATCAAACCAACAGAAAAGAATAAGAATACAACGCTAATGAATCCACAGAAGGCTCCTATTGACAAAGAGATCCAAACTGCATCAATACATAACCTGTTAAACTTAAACACTAAAACTAGCACACTGTTAACATTACAAGAGTTGAAAAGGAAAAACGGCACAAAAAAGAGAGTTCTTTCATTCAATCGAGCCATCAAACAAACAATAACATATCCGATGAGTTCAGTACAATCTAAAGATACAATCTTGTGCAACTCTATTTCTCTCACACACACATACACACATTAGGATTCCCCTACAATCTAAATATACAAACTTATGCCTCTCTCTCAACCCAAGAATCCATAAGGATCACTCAATTTGCAGATAATGAATCCAATATAAAACGAACAGTACATACACAATTAGTTCACTACTATCTAAAGATTCAATCTTGTGCCCCTCTTTCTCTCTCTCTCTCACACACACACACACACATTAGGAATGGCCTACTATCTAAAAACACAAACTTGTGCTTTTTTCTCTCTCAACCCCAAGAATATCTAGGGATCACTCAAATTGCCGATAATTAATCCAACATCAATGATCAAACAAACAAGATGAGTTCACTACAATCTAAAGATTCAAGCTTGTGCCTCTCTTCACTACTATCTAAAGATTCAATCTTGTGCCTCTCTTCACTACTATCTAAAGATTCAATCTTGTGCCTCTCTCACACGCAAAACACACACACACACATTAGGAATGGCCTACTATCTAAATATACAAACTCCTCACTCTCTCAATCCCAAAAACTATTAGGGATAATCACTTAAATTGCCGATAATCAATCCAACATCAAACAAACAAGATGAGTTCACTACTATCCAAAGATACAATCTTGCGCCACTCTCTCTCTCTCTATCAATCCCAATAATCGCTAGAAATCACCCAAATTGCAGAGAATCAAACAAACTGAAAACAATCCAACATTAACCAGAAATCAAAAACACAGAAAAATGGCAAAATTAAACCTTTACAGATGTAAAGGTAGAGTCTTTCGATACATCCTCAGGATCCTGAATGAGCTTCTTCATGCGATCCATGAAATCCTTATTCCACAAGTAATCATCGGAGGCGAGAGGGTCCTGCTCTCCGCCCCAGTACTTTCTGAGCTTGGTGGTGGTGGGAGGGCCGCCGTACTCCCCCGGAGCCACCCCGGTGGACCACTTCTCCGGCTTCTTGTTCGGCAGAATGATCTTGGTCGGCGGCGGGGATGGCGAGTCTTGGGAGCTGGGAACGGCGGCGGAGGTCACTGAGAGGCAGCAATGAACTGCCGCCATTGATTCTCAGTTTGGGGATTGGGGAGAGAGGGAAATATCAGAGGAAGAGAGGGTTGTGGTGTTTTTGGATTGGAGACTGCTTTGTTGTTCATTTCATTTTCATTAAATATAAGTGATTTTTTTATGAATTGTGAAAATTTTCAGTATTTTTTCAGCTTTTACAGCTGTGGGAGATATTTTGTCTCTGTGAAAAGGCTATTTTCTGAAATTAGTTTATATACTCCATCCTTCCATTAAATTTTGTCACATTTTTTTCATTTCCGATCATCCCACAAAATTTGTCACATTTTACTTTTTATCATTTTTAGTAGTAAATTCCACATTCCACTAACTTATTCTCACTCACATTTTATTATAGAGTGAACTACACTAATAGTTTTTAATATTGTCGAAAAATGCACCAATGGTCCCTAAAAAATTTTATATCATTTTTGGTACGATAAGACTGAAGTAACCCTAGGCACCACTAATGTAAATATTTAAAGTTTTGGGGCATTTTGGACCTTTCTACTCTCCTTTTAATTTTTTTCATTTTTTCTTCCATCACCATTTTCTTTTATAAATTCAATTATACTTTCATTTAAATAATATTATGCTTTATAATTTCAAAATTTTAAATAAGAAACAAAATATTTTAATTATGCTTTATTTATTTTTAAAATTAAATATTATTTATTATACAACTTAATTTGAATGTATGCGAAGAAAAAATTATATTTAATAGTAACATTTTTTTATATAAATATTAAAGTGAATTATAGAAATTTTTTTGAGGGATTTATTTTTACTTAAAAATTTTACTTAAATTTTTTAAATTTGAAAAGAAAAAATATTATAGTGAATTATACTAGTAATTTTTTATTTAAAAAATGATACTTAAATATTTAAATGTTACTATGTGAAAAATAAATATTTTAATTACGTTAATTAAAATATAATATAGTGAAAATATTTTTTAAATATAATAATTAAAAGAGGGAACATCTTTTTTGGTCCACGAACTTTACCAAAGTATCATTTTAGGTCTGTGAACTTTGAAAATATCATTTAAGGTCCACCAACTATGAGTTAATATCATTTGAAGTACTTTTTACTATTTCCAAGTTTTTTTGGACAAAAATTCCCTCAATACCTTAAAGGGTGTATATTTTTAATAAATTTATCATATACTCATATTTTTTTATAAATATATTTATAATATATTTTTGACAAATTTTCTAAATATAATTTAACCTTCAATATTATCATTTAATTTTGTGACATGCAAGAAAAGATCTTTATTCAATTTTTATTATTAAAGAAAAGTTCTTTATTCAATTTTTAAAAATATTAATATAAAAAATTGAAGAAGCAATTTTACTTGCATGTCACAAAATTAAGTGATAATATTTAAGGTCAAATTATATTTAGAAAATTTGTCAAAAATATAATGTAAAGATATTTAAAAAAAATATGAGTATATGATATATTTATTAAAAATATATACACTTTAAGGTATTGAGGGTATTTTCATCAAAAAAAACTTGAAAATAGTAAAAATGTACTTCAAATGATATTAATATATAGTTGGTGGACCTCAAATGATATTTTTTCAAAGTTCATGGACCTAAAATGATATTTTGGCAAAGTTTGTGGACAAAAAAAGATGTTCCCTCTAATTAAAATTTAAGTGAATTATATCTAACGTAAATTAAAGCGACATTTTTTTACTAAAAATATTAAAGTGAACTATAGTAATTTTTTCATTATAAAGTTTAATCTATACATTATTCAAGTAATTATTTAAAAAGTTAAAGTGAATTAATTTAAAAGAAATTCTGAATTCCCCGAAAGGTTCGTTTTCTGATCAGTACTGTTGAGTGTTGATTCAAAAATAATATTCAGTTACTTCAAATCAATATCGACTTTCTTAACTATATGTTCCAGGGCATGCCATCTTGCAAAGCAGGCGTTTGATAAAGCTATCTCTGAACGAAGAATTCATACAAGGATAGCACCTTAATTCTCCAACTGCTTCGTGACAACCTCACACTGTGGACCTCTCTGACATTCCCGAGGATGCAGGTAACTAATTCATACTCATTAGAAATAGTGAAAACCAAATATTTTAGCTTTTGTTATGTTTTAATGTGCATAGACATAAAATTCTACAAAGTATGTAATCTTTTATCCTTTGTTTGCAGACGAAGCACAAAAGCTGGATGCTACGTCTAAGGTTGGACGCGAAGATGCAGTTGCTAATAAGGTGAGATCCCCTCCAAATCTCCGTTTAACTTTGTAAAAAATCCAGATGTTTACATATCGACAGTGTGCCCGAGTCCCAACTGCTCTCTTTTTACATACATTGCAGTGAAACCTCTCCACGCGCGAGCGAGGACAGATTGGTGATTTGTCGAGGGGAAGTTTGTCTGGGGCCGAAGTAGATACTTTGTTTCGTGTTTGTGTTAATGTTGCATTGTTGAGTGTTTGTGGATGATGTTGGGTTGTGGTTAATTTATGGATGTGGCGATATAGGTGGTTTAATTTTAGTGACTATGATACGATGATGATCGTATCTGTGGTGGCGATGAGGGATCGCCGGAGAACTGATAGGTTCGTTCGCGAGAGCCTCCCGTCGAGCAGCCTAGGGTTTCGTCCAACTAGGGTTTGGACGAGAAACATGCGGAAGAAAAAAAACAAAATTTAGGAAAAGTTCTGTTGTATTGAGTGATGATGTTTCAATGCACAGAATTCCTATTTATAATTCTAAGGACCCTATGGTTCGACTCGATCATTCCGGGAAAGAACCAACAAGAAAACCCGAAACGGAGCTTATAATATGCTCGACCCAAAAAGTTCTAATTTAAATATTCCAATGAAAATAATAAAACTAACAAAAGCCCAAATTACTATAACTAGCGTGAAACATAATTCTTGAACCACTCCGGCTTCTTCGATTGCCTCGAGCTCCTCCTCGATTGCCCTCTGAAGAGTCCTCTGACGCCTCCGGAGGCGTCGCAGATTGCTCTCGTGTGATATCCGTATCAACCCCTCCCCGGATAAGAAGCTCCTTGTCCACAAGGACTGATGGAAAATGGCGAGCGATCACCCCTCGCGGCTCCCATGTCGCAACCGAGCCATCCTCGTCTGACCATTTAACCAGAACCTGGTCCACCGGGCTGCCATCCTTCAAAGCCATACGGCTGTCCAGAACCTCCACCGGGCAGACCACCAAACGACCCCCCACAAACTCCCGTGGCAGAGTTGCAAAATCCTCCGACGAACTGCCTTCAACATAAGGGCGAAGTAAACTAACATGGAACACATCATGAATCTTCGAACCCGGCGGTAACTGCAGGCGATAGGCGACCTGACCAATCCGCTCGGTGATGACGAACGACCCATAGTATCGATGACTAAGTTTAGCGGACAGAGGTTTCGCCACAGAGTGTT
This sequence comes from Salvia splendens, assembly GCF_004379255.2. Lineage (NCBI taxonomy): Eukaryota > Viridiplantae > Streptophyta > Magnoliopsida > Lamiales > Lamiaceae > Salvia > Salvia splendens. The sequence continues at coordinate 1,753,766 of NC_056043.1, read as the reverse complement.
GTCTGTATTGCTGCAACTTAAGAAGAACCTTATCACCAATATCGAACTGCACGTCCCGCCTATGCTTATTCACTGTATCGCGCATCCGTTGCTGAGCCCGCTCCAAACTCTTCCTTAAGTCCACCAACAGCGCCGAACGCTGTGAAATCAGCTCCGCCACTGCCGGTTCCTCGCGAATCCTTCCTGCTGATGGTTTTACCGCGACGAGAGCCGGGTTCACGCCCGTAAAGTGCTCGAAACGGAGAAGTGCCAATGCTCTCATTGTGGAAACAATTAAGTGCCAATTCCGCCCAAGGGAGGAACTTTGCCCACTTCGACGGTCGATCCGCGGCAAAGGAGCTTAAATACTGCACCAAGCCCCTGTTTCTGATCTCGGTTTGTCCATCGGACTGAGGGTGATACGCGGTCGAAAAGTGAAGCTTTGTACCACTGAGGCGGAGCATATCCTTCCATATAGCTCCCAAAAAAATAGGGTCACGATCCGACACTAGCGTTTTAGGAAAACTATGATGTTTGACAACCGTCTCCACAAATAAACGGGCTACTCGCAGGGCATCAAATCGGGCTGGAAGCGGGGCGAAATGAGCATATTTCGATAGGCGATCGACCACTACCATTATAGTTGTGTAACCTTTCGAAAGAGGTAACCCCACTATGAAATCCATCGATATGTCCTCCCAAACCTGCGGTTGGAATAGGTAAAGACTTTAGGACCCCGACCGGCTTCTGCGTAGAATACTTCGTCGTTTGGAAGGTAAGGCAAGATGCCACAAAGGCTTTTACATCGCGCCTCATATGCGGCCAATGGAAAAAGGCGTTTAAGCGGCGGAGCGTTCTCTCGAACCTCGGGTGACCAGCCTGCGGTGTACTATGATGTTCATATAGTAATGCCTCGCGTAGAGGAGAATCCTTGCTTACTACAATCCGACGTCCCCAATATATTAGGCCATCCACCATCGAGTACTTGGGGTCCGCAGTCCCATCCTCAATCTGTCTGCGTAAGAGGCACAATTCTGGTACCACCGCAGTCTCCTCCTTCAATAAATTCATAATATCCGGAATTGGCTGGGCGAAAGCAGTCAACAACGCCGCATTGGCGTCCACATCCTCATCCCTACGCGACAGAGCGTCAGCCACACGGTTGGCTGTCCCGGGTTTGTATTCGATCGAGAACTTATATCCCATCAATTTTCGGACATAGATGTGTTGTTCCGGAGTTTGAATGACTTGTTGTAGAAGCTCCCCGCAAGCTTTTCTGATCACTCCGGATGACAAATTCACGACACAATAAATATTGCCACGGCCTCAACGATAGCATAAAGTTCCTTGTGGTAAGTAGAGGCACTCCGGCGTCTGGGACCTAACTTCTTGCTGAAAAAAGCCAAAGGGTGGCCATCTTGCATGAGGACGGCTCCAATACCAAAATCAGACGCATCCGTCTCCAAATAAAACGTCTTGGAAAAATCCGGCAGGCGGAGAACCGGCGCCGCAGTCATTGCACGTTTCAAGTCCTCAAAACTCTTACTCGCCGTCGTGGACCAACCAAAAGAGTCCTTCTTAAGTAGATCGGTGAGGGGCGCTGCAATTACCGCATAGTGGGCAATAAAGCGGCGGTAATAACCCGTGAGGCCAAGAAATCCCCGGAGCTGCTTCACGGTTGCCGGTGTGGGCCACGCAAGCATTGCGTCAATCTTTGCGGGTCGGTCATGAGCTGGCCCTTGGTGATTAAGTGCCCCAAATAATCAATCGTCGTGCTGCAGAAGGAGCGCTTAGATAATTTCACGAAGAAACAGTGCAACTCCAAAATTGACAGGACCTGGCTGAGGTGATCTGCGTGGGATTCCAAGGTCGGACTATAAACCAAAATATCATCAAAGAAAACAATTACCGATTTCCGCAAGAGGGGCTGGAAAATGCAATTCATAGCCGATTGAAAGGTTGACGGGGTGTTCGTCAGACCGAATGGCATAACCAGAAACTCAAAGTGTCCATCATGTGTGCGGAATGTCGTCTTATATGTGTCCGCGTCGTGCATCCGAATCTGATGGTATCCCGAACGGAGATCCAATTTCGTGAAGAAACGAGCCTCGCCCAACTCATCAAACAGCTCGTCTGCCATCGGAATTGGAAAATGATCCGGAACTGTGGCTTTGTTCAATGCTCTGTAGTCGATGAATAATCGAAATGTGTCGTCCTTCTTGCGCACCAATAAGACAGGTGAGGAAAACGGGCTCTGACTGCGTTGAATAACGCCCTGCTCAAGCATCTCCTTAACCTGTCTCTCTATCTCATTCTTCTGAAAGTATGGGTATCTGTAAGGGCGCACGTTCACTGGTTTCGAGTTGGGGAGGAGGTGTATCCGATGATCAAACTGGCGGACTGGGGGAAGTCCAATGGGTGCCTGAAAGACCGCCGCATGCTTGGCAAGGATGGTACTGGTGGCGGCCGGTAGGTCTGCGGGAAACTCAATATGGGCAGTCGTCGAGCTAGCACACGGAGCCGGGTCCATCGGGATCAACTCGTATAGCTCGAAGAGTGAGGCGTGTGATACCAACGAAGCAAAACAAGTTAGTGAAACCTGTGAGGGTGGCCGATTAGCACCAGACAAAACGATAAGCTTATCATCACGGATAAACTCCATGGACTTTGTGATGAAATCGGTGGTAACCCGACCCAAGGACTCTAACCACTCCATACCCAGAATGACATCCGGGCCATGCACCGGAAGGACGTGCAATTCAATCAAGAACGGCGTATCCTGCAAGGATTCACCATTACACATGTGAGAGCATACCAAGGATTCACCATTACCAACATATACTCGAAACGGTCTCACCGCGGTCAGTGGTAGGCGTAGCTTCTCGGCGATCCGGGGATGTAGGAAATCGTGAGAGCTTCCTGTATCCACCAAAACTGACACGGGCTCGGATTCGATCACACCTGAAAGCATAAGCGACTTGGACTGACGATGGCCCCCAATAGTTAACAAATGGGATAAATCTGCATTAATTATCTCGTCCGGCGGGGGGTCCTCTGGATAATCATTCGGGTCGTCCTCATCCTCCGGCACGCCCATGTGTGCTAGGAATCTGTGTTTGCAGACATGCCCTACTGCCCATTTCTCGAGACAGAAGAAACAGATGCCTTGCTTCCGACGTTCGGCCTTATCAGCAGCCGAGAGTCGTATGATTGGTGTGGCCGAGGGCTCGTGCTGACGCGGGGCTGGCAGAGCTAGCCTAGAAACCGGGGCCGGCGATGCCTGGCTACCCGGACCAGGTGGTCGATTGTCCCGTGGCTGCCACTGGCGGCGAGAATAAGTGGGTTGAGGCTGTACCCAATCTGGTCTGCAGGACGCTAACTATGTTGCCAGAGCGAAGGCCGGGGCCAAGGAAGTCGGGCGATGAAGGAGGACCTCGTCCTGGATCGGTTGTTTCAAACCAGCGACATACAAATCAAGTAGCACGTGATCAGGGACGCCAACAACCTTAGTCTGTAATTTTTCGAAGGCCAATTGGTAATCAGAAACAGTGCCAGTCTGCTGCAGCTTCTTGAGCAGGCCAACGTGGCTCACGTAGCATTGCGGGTCAAAACGCCGACGCACATCATCCAAGAATTCAAACCAAGTCACAAATTCGTGGCTTGCGCAATAATTCCAGATCCAATCTGCCACATTTGGCTCAAAAAACATTACTACATAGTGTAAGCACTGTACCTCGGGTGTACCGACGTGATCAAAATAAAATTGCACTCCTCGAATCCAGTTATTTACCTCCGTGCCGTCAAACCTTGGTGGATCCATCTTGAACTTGGGCTGTTTATGATCCGAAGGAAAAACTCCTGAAGGAATATTGTGCTTTGGTGGGCCCCAACAAGATGATGTGCTCACAATAGGGGGTTGAGTCAACCGATTCCGGTCCAAACGGCCATGATCCGGGTTATGCTACTGCCATGGCAGCACAGAAGCATGTGGAAGTCTAGTTGCCGTCGGTAACGTACTGCTCGAGGCCCCAAGCCCAAAGTAATGAAGGGATGTCGGTGGCGTCGATCCCAGGGTCTGCGGAAACCCCTCGGAGAACGGCGGAAAGCTGTGGTTCATGGTGTGGATGGTTGATAACGGAGCCGGAGAGTAACTAAACATCGGCATGGTAATCGACGGCTGCGTCGAAAACAGCGTGGAGAAAGGCGGCGCTGGTTGTGGGCGGGTTAGGGTTGATGTGTCGCTGGCCCGAAATTCTGTCCCTCCATTCGCTTCGTCAATTCGCTGATCATCTGATACGATCATCCTCTACATATTATTAGGGAATATTCATAGGATATTATTCTATTTAGTTAATTGTGATTCACCATATCTTTCCCATATTTGTTTAGATATTTGTTTCTTGTTCATTAAGTTAGGGTAGTAGTATTCTAGTATTATAAATAGCAGAGCTTGTTATCATTCAATCAATCAATGAATTACATATTTTCCCTAAACTTGTCTTGAGCAACAAGAATATTATCGTTCCATATTTGCTGCCCAACGGAGAACGTCCGTGGAACCGCAAATCGTGGCCTTTCCTTCGAGCACGTCGAAGGTTCGATCACCTTATCTCTCCGAGAAGTTAGCCATCCGGCCTCGTTACGGAGGACGTCCGTAACAACTGGTGCTTTCATCCCGTACTCATGACGTCAACATACCATGGCCCATCTACGTCGGAACGGCCGACGAGGGAAGCAACGCCGGCGCTGCATATAGGCCCGCCGCGTCGTCCCGACCAATCGGGGAAGGCTTCGGTCGACCCAATCACATTAGGGTTTGATAAATTAAATGCACGCCTCGACAGTATGGATCGACGGGTGGACAAATTGGAGTCGCGTATGAACGCGAACGACCGGCCACCCCCACTTCTGACTCCAGCACCGCCGTACGCGCAGCGAACCCACCACAACTATCTGGCCCACAGTCGGCCGCCCTACCCGCCGGACAGGTACAGGGGCGGGAAGATCCACCGAGCAGGTACATGGGAGCCGCCTTATTGGCTACATGATTTCACGGCCAACGATGGAGACCAACATTGCCGCGCAAGACAACCATGGCGAGAACCACCGTCGCTCCTGTTCTCGGATGGACAAGATCCTCCACAAATTCCTAACAGGAGGTATCGGGGGCGCTTTCATGACCAACCCCAACCTCGAATCATTGATAACAATTGGGATCAAGGGGGCTGGCACGATCGTGGAAACAACCGTCAAAGCCAGAGTTCTGAACACTATCCGTGGCGACACCAGCAGCCTCAAAACGGCCACGCCGAGCAGCTCCATCAGCCCTCGTGTTGGGACCCACCCGACTATCGCCGCCAGGGGACCTTCCACGCAGGATATCAGCAATGGCAACCGACTTACCACCCGCCGGAAGTGCTGTACACGCAGCCTACATACCAGCCACCACGGTGCAACCGATCGTTGGATAACCGCACAGAACCGTTGCCTACTGTCGCCCCGCCACGATCTGGCTCCACGCACCGGCCTCAACAGTCCAGCAAGTTTATTGATTCAGGGAAGCAACATGGTCTTCCCAATATTTCCAGTCTCAAGGTTCGTTCGCCTTGCCCGGCCCAACCAGCTGCCGTAAGTGATTACAACGAGAAATTGCGTATTTATAGATTGGAGCAAGCCGCCCTTCTCGTCCGGTTGAATTGCGTATTTGAGGATAATATTGATGACGAAAATCTAGTTGAAGATGTTTCCAACAACCCCGCTCACAACGGGGGCGCTAATCTTGATGTTCCAAACGACGAGTCCCTGGAAAAGGTCGTGAACGTCAAAACCGACAATATGCCTCGGCAAGTGCTCGTCGGGGTATATGATGAGAAGATTGGTGATTTTATTGTTCCACCACATCAGGAATTGGAGATGACAGATGTCGTTGATTGGAGGAAATTTACATTTGACGTGGTGTTTGATGATGTCAAAAGTGGTGATCTTCTTAATCGCACACAATGGGAGTTAGAGATAAAGGAGGAGGTAGGAAACGGATCCGCATTTGCTCAACTCCAGCGACCAGGCACATTTGATCCGGGAGGAGATAAATCACCAATGCTTCTTCTTTTAACTCTCTTTGTTGCTTCGTGGTTTCCACCTTGAGGACAAGGTGAATTTCAACCGTGGGGGAGTTGATACGATCATCCTCTACATATTATTAGGGAATATTCATAGGATATTATTCTATTTAGTTAATTGTGATTCACCATATCTTTCCCATATTTGTTTAGATATTTGTTTCTTGTTCATTAAGTTAGGGTAGTAGTATTCTAGTATTATAAATAGCAGAGCTTGTTATCATTCAATCAATCAATGAATTACATATTTTCCCTAAACTTGTCTTGAGCAACAAGAATATTATCGTTCCATATTTGCTGCCCAACGGAGAACGTCCGTGGAACCGCAAATCGTGGCCTTTCCTTCGAGCACGTCGAAGGTTCGATCACCTTATCTCTCCGAGAAGTTAGCCATCCGGCCTCGTTACGGAGGACGTCCGTAACATCATCGCAGTGAGTTGCACCAACTGAGAGGACAGCGCTGCCACCGTAGGGTCTGGAGTCACCCCCGAAGAGGGCGGCTGAAGAGTAACGCCGATCGGTTCGGTCCGCCCAACACCTGAATTGTTTGCCGTCATAGTTGATGTCGTAACGGCGGAAGGTAGAGAACGAGTGAAAGCACCAGATGATACAATGATGATCGTATCTGTGGTGGCGATGAGGGATCGCCGGAGAACTGATAGGTTCGTTCGCGGAAACCTCCCGTCGAGCAGCCTAGGGTTTCGTCCAACTAGGGTTTGGACGAGAAACTTGCGGAAGAAAAAAAACAAAATTTAGGAAAAGTTTTGTTGTAGTGAGTGATGATGTTTCAATGCACAGAATTCCTATTTATAATTCTAAGGACCCTAGGTTTGGTTTGACTCGATCATTCCGGGAAAGAACCAACAAGAAAACACGAAACGGAACTTATAATATGCTCGACCCAAAAAGTTCTAATTTAAATAATATGCTCGACCCAAAAAGTTCTAATTTAAATATTCCAACGAAAATAATAAAACTAACAAAAGCCCAAATTACTATAACTAGCGTGAAACATAATTCTTGAACCACTCCGGCTTCTTCGATTGCCTCGAGCTCCTCCTCGGTTCCTCCTGCGTGCTTCCTTCATCCTCGCTGTTGCCCTCTGAAGAGTCCTCTGATGGCTCCGGAGGCGTCGCAGATTGCTCTCGTGTGATATCCGTATCAGACTACCTTAGCCTATGTGTGACAAACAACTACTGTTATTTTTTTCGTAGAGGATTCTGGTGAATACTTACGAAATTGTTTTATTATAATTGATTCAATTTCCCAGTTTCTCCCTACCAACAAGAACATTGATCAGAATCTTTTACAGAATAAGATAAAATTAATTACTGAGTTTAACCTAGTAGAAAATGGACAAAAAGCAACCTCTTGCACCTATTTTCTCTATTGCCATGTAGATATTATTACCAATATTCTATTACCATGTAGATATTATTTTAAAAAGGAATCTATTGCCATGTACATATTAATTAAAAAAGGAAATGAAAAACTAAATTTAAATTTTAAACCTAACGCCTTTTATTTATTAAATTTCCAATTCAACGTGAAAAGCTTCAGCCGCAATCCTTTTTATTAAGTTCAAGTAAAGTGAATTCTCCAAGATCAAATTATTCATTGTGATCAAATTATTCATTGTTAAAACCATACGTTGTTTCAAGTCAAAAGCAGGTAATTGATTAGATTTGAACTTTGCTTCAATTTTGTTATTTTTGTATTAAAAAACGAGAGGTTTGAATTTGTTTTAATTAATAATTTTGATTGGTTCTATGCATATAATATATATGAAAAGAAATTATGTATTAAAAATAAATTAAATTACCACGAAGAGTAGTAGAAGGCATAGTTTTATTGCTGCCAATTTGTTCATCAAATCACGTATTTTAATGTTTGATTTGAATCTAGTACGACCATACATGGGAAATGGGTGCTTCAAGGTCAAGGCTTTATCAGAGCCCGAGGTTTTCTTCATTTACTTGTTAATCTTTATGATATATTTTGGTAATAATGAAGGATGATTTATTTACAACTCTACCTCAAGAGATTATAAGAGAGATTCTGCTCAGACTCACTATTAGAAACAGGATAATATGCAAGTGTGTTTGTAAATTATGGCGCTATAAGATCTTATAGAGACATCGTACACTCCGAAGCAAGGCCTGACACTCGCTCGTCCTGGCCAAGAGTTCAAAGTTTACGATGAGGCCTTCAGACCACTTCTCAGGATCTCGTTGCGCTGTCCTAAAAGAATGAGTTCACATTGTATTGTAATTGATTCAGCTAATGGTTTGCTCTTGATGGGGTTTGATACGGTCCCGCAGCCAAGGGAACCGTCTCCTCCTGCAGAGCCGCAGCCGACGGAGAATACGGAGGCAAGGCCAAGGGAAGGGGAGTCGATTGCGACGACAAAACCAAAAAGGAACGCTAGACCACCGAAGAGGTTGGGCGACTTCGTCGCCAAATAGAATACTGCCTTAGTTTATTTCCTTTATTAATTTTCGGTTATTTTTGTTTTTTTAATTATTAGTTTTATTATTTATTTTACGTCGGGTTTTCTTTGTTGATTCTTTCCCGATAAGAGTAGGATTAGGTCGAATCAACCCTAGGGTCCTTAGTCTATAAATAGGGCGAATTGTTCATAAACTTTCAAGAAATAAAATATTATCAATTGCCCACATATTTTGTGTTATCTTGAGAAGCAAGTTATCGAGCCTGATCGCCTGACGGGAGAGGATTCCCGCACACGATCCGCTCGTTGTCCGTCGACCCTGACGCAGGGCGCCGGAGAAGTAGGTTCGCCGAGGCTAAGCTTGGCGAGGTTAAGGGGAAAACCCTTAACAACTGGTGCTTTCATCCAGTACTCATGAAGCGATACAACAATAACGGCAAGGCCGTGTGGGGCTCAAGCCGTCAAGATACGTATCCACCAACCAGGTTTGGTGGACGTGTTCCGCCTTTTGGAGGCCGCCGCGATCAGGGTGGGTTGCAGCGGCCTGGTCTGGAGGCTAGTGATTTCGACGCAAGATTTGGGGAGGATTCGACCCCAGAGGATCAGGTTAGTCACAAACTGGATCGATTACTCGAACGCTTTGATAAGTTGGACGTTTGGCGCGATGAAACGGACCGACGGTTTGAAAATCTCGAACCACACTTTTCTCGCGAGGCTGATCCACCGTTGGGTATGGGGGACGGTGACGAGTGGGAGGACGAGGGTAATCGTTGGCGGTATTCGGGGGATAGAGTATCGCGTCCTCGGACCTTGACCCCAGGAGGTCGCGAGACCGGGATGGACTGTCGGGGCCGTCGGGAGACGGGATATCGCGCAGGGTTTGGGGGGGACCAGACCGGCGTGTTCGCGCAACCAGGGGAGCGACCGCTGTCGTGCTGGGTCCCACCCCAGCGTTTCCAAGCAGCGGGGTACGATAAGCCGGAGCGAGTTAAAATGCAGCCTCCGCGTTTTGATGGGACAGACGCAGCAACATGGATCTCAAAGGTCCAATATTACTTTAATCATTTGATGATGCCCGAGGCCCAGCGCTTGCATTATGCGGTCATGTTGTTCGACCAACCGGCAGCAGAGTGGGTTTTCAACTATTGCTCAAATAATGAATTTGTGACGTGGTGTGAATTCTTGGAGGATGTACGTCACCGTTTCGATCGACAAAGCTTCAAGAATTTCTATGGGCTGATCGCAAAACTGACACAGACGGGAACGGTGTTGGAATATCACGACACATTTGAACGATACTTGAATCGTGTTAAAGGAGTCCCGGAATCCGATCTGTTCACCCTATTCGTTGCGGGGCTTAAGCCCGATTTGCGGGAGAGATTGGAGTTGCACAGACCGCAGTCCTTGGCGGCCGCTATGGCCCTAGCACTGGAGTTGTCCGATACTATGGTCGAACGCACACCCCAACCATCGACAGGTGCGCGACGACCCTGGCAGAACAGGGACGCGAGGGGACCGCAGAGCGTTACCCCTGCGCAGCAGCCTGCCCAATCACCGGGAGGGACGGCTCAGCCCCAGGGGGGTTCGGGACGGCCAGCCGTGCAGCTACGGGCCCCGATGGTCAGGGTTTCGCAGGCGGAAAAAGCGGAACGGGCTCGGCTGGGGCTCTGTTATTACTGCCTCGATAAATGGGTGGTGGGCCATGTCTGCAAACAATGTTTGCTGCTACGCTGAGGAAGATGAAGGCGTGGGTGCGGACGGTGAGTTGGTAACAGAGGAGAATGAGGCAGCGGATTTTACCCACATCCAAGCGATGAAAGGGGGTCAACGGTCACGTCCCCTTAAGGTAACGGGTTTGATTGGAGACAGAGAAGTCTGCATCTTGATTGACACCGGGAGTGACAGAGACTTCTTACACCCTAGGATCGCGGAGGGCCTTCATCTGCCTCTATCGCCAATCCAGCCTTTTCGAGTGGTCGTCGGGAACAGTGAAGCACTGCTCTGTACTCATGTTTCGAAGCAAACAAGGTTGGCGGTCCAGGGAATGGTCTTCGTGGTCGACCTGCATATTCTACCTATCCATGGCCCGGACATTATTTTGGGTATGGATTGGTTGGAATCCTTAGGGAAAGTGACGGCAGATTTCGTGGGGAAGACGCTCGAATTTGTGCATGGTGATAAGACGGTTGTCTTGAGGGGGATTCTGCCCCAACCCAGGCGCCTTAGTCTCCATTCTCTGCTAGCCTTGTCATCGTCTCGCACGACGTGTGAATTCTATGAAGTTCTACTATTGGATGCGGGAGATGCCGCCCTGACCGTGGCCGCGAGCGAGGAATTCCCGCCGAACCTACAACCGGAGGTAGCGGCCGTACTAGAACGGTTTCGTCAGGTGTTTAATTTGCCGGAAGGCCTTCCCCCGGCAAGACCATTCGATCATCGTGTCCATCTATTGCCAGGGGCAAAGCCCGTTAACGTAAGACCCTACCGCTACCCGTATTTTCAAAAAAACGAGATAGAGCGGCAGGTCAGGGAAATGTTGGAGCAGGGAATTATCCAAAGAAGCAACAGCCCTTTCTCGTCGCCGGTTCTTCTAATCCGCAAGAAATATGGGACTTTCCGTTTTTGCATTGATTATCGAGCATTGAACAACACCACGGTTCCCGATCATTTCCCAATTCCAACGGCGGACGAGCTCTTTGATGAGTTGGGCAAGGCAAGGGTATTCACCAAATTGGACTTGCGTTCTGGGTACCATCAAATTCGAATGAACGACAAGGATATATTCAAAACGGCTTTTCGCACGCACGACGGCCATTTTGAATTTCTGGTCATGCCATTCGGATTGACGAACGCCCCGTCCACGTTTCAGGCGGCTATGAACGCGATTTTCCAACCAATGCTACGGAAATTCGTTATCGTTTTTTTTGACGATATACTGGTGTACAGCCCGTCGCGGGAAACCCATGCAGAACACTTAGCGGCGGTCTTATCGGTGCTACAATGTAACAGTTTCTTTGTTAAGCTTTCTAAATGCTCCTTCTGCAGCACCACGGTAGAGTACTTGGGCCACTTGATAAGTGAAGGCCTCCTCAAGGCCGACCCGGCCAAACTTAAGGCGATGACGGCGTGGCCGCAACCAAAGACCGTAAGGCAACTCCGGGGTTTCCTGGGCTTAACAGGGTACTATCGTCGGTTTGTGGCGGGGTATGCAATGGTTGCTGCCCCGTTGACGAAGTTGCTTAAGAAAGATGGGTTCGAATGGTCAGCCGAGGCAGAGGCGAGCTTCAAGGACTTGAAATCGGCCATGACGACGGCGCCCGTTCTAAAGCTCCCGGATTTCGACACCCCCCTTTTGCATAGAGACGGACGCCTCGGACCTAGGCATAGGGGCTGTGCTTATGCAGAACAATCACCCAATTGCTTATTTTAGCAAGAAACTGGGTCCCCGCCGTCGAGCAGCGTCAACATATCACAAGGAGCTATATGCGATTGTGGAGGCGGTTCAAAAGTGGAGGCAATACCTACTGGGCCCCGAGTTCATCATCAGGAGTGATCAAAAGAGCCTAAAGGAATTACTCCAACAGGTCGTCCAGACCCCGGATCAACAGTTGTATGTCCGGAAACTCATGGGTTACAAATTCACCATCGAGTATAAGACGGGTAGTTCGAATAGGGTGGCAGATGCTTTGTCACGACGCGATGAGTCGGCAAGGGAGTCAACCGACGGTGCCGTGAATCAACACGGGGAGTCGGCTGCCGAGGCCGCACACGCCGGTGCCCTGCTGACTGCGGCCACCCAACCAGTGCCGCAGCTGCTCGATCTGTTACGACGCGAGACATCCTCCTCCCCGGAAATGAGGGAAATCACCCAGACAATCAATGAAGGAGCCGCACCGCCCCATCTGACTTGGGCGAATGGCCTAGTATATTACAGCCGGCGGATTTTTGTGAGTTCCCGCTCATCTGCGCGAATACCGATACTCACCGAATACCACAGCTCGCCGTCAGCAGGGCATCCGGGTTTTGAACGGACCCTGCGGCGAGTGAGTAGAGACTTTTATTGGCCGAACATGAAGAAGGAGGTGAAACGGTTTGTGGAGTCGTGTGTCGTCTGTCAAACCACGAAGTATTCCACGCAGAAGCCTGCAGGATTGTTGCAGCCCTTACCTATCCCGTCACAGGTTTGGGAGGATGTGTCCATGGATTTCATCACAGGACTTCCGCCATCACGTGGGTACACTGTGATAATGGTGGTGGTGGACAGGTTGACGAAATACGCGCATTTCGCACCGCTACCCACTAAGTTTGACGCCATGAGGGTAGCACACTTGTTTGTCAATACGGTGGTCCGACATCATGGGTTTCCCAAAACTTTAGTATCTGATCGGGATTCGGTATTCTTGAACAAGGTGTGGGAAGAGATCATGCGACTAAGTGGAACCAAATTGAATTTCACTACGGCTTATCATCCGCAGTCGGATGGCCAGACGGAGGTGAGGAATCGGGGACTCGAACAGTACCTGCGCGCCTTCACGGCTGATCGACCGGCGCGCTGGACCAACTTCCTGCCTTGGGCGGAGCTGGCCCTCAACTGCTTCCACCATGCGGGGCTGGGGGTATCCCCGTTCAAAGCGTTGTATGGCCGAGACCCGCCGAACTTAGTCTACGCGGCGCCTGGAGCAGCTACTCCCCCATCCGTGGCCGACCTAATCATCGAACGTAGCAAGCTAATCGTTGAACTGTGGAGAAATTTAGAGCGTGCTCAGCAGCGGATGCGGGACTCCGCAAATAAGCATCGCCGTCACGTGGAATATGGAGTGGGCGATAGGGTTTTACTCAAGCTGCAGCCATACCGACAGCACTCGGTGGCGCGGCCTTTATCCGCGAAGCTGGCTCGGCGGTATTATGGTCCTTTTGAGGTGTTAGAACGCATGGGGCCGGTGGCATATCGGTTGAAATTGCCGGAAGGAAGTCGAATACATAATGTATTTCATGTTAGCTTGTTACGGCCGTTCGTAACCAGAGATGGCGAGGCGGCATGCGGTGACTTGCCCACGGAATTTTTAGGGGATAGGCCGGTGGTTTATCCGGTACGGGTGCTGGACAAGAGGGTTCTTTGGCTGGGGGGACGGCCGCAGGACCACGTGCTCGTCCGGTGGTCCGACGGGTCGGAGTCGCCGACTTCGGAGCCGCTAGAGTTGATCAAATGCAAGTTTCCCAATGTGCTCCTTGAGGACAAGGATGTTGCTATCGAGGGGGGAGTTGATACGGTCCCGCAGCCAAGGGAACCGTCTCCTCCTGCAGAGCCGCAGCCGACGGAGAATACGGAGGCAAGGCCAAGGGAAGGGGAGTCGATTGCGACGACAAAACCAAAAAGGAACGCTAGACCACCGAAGAGGTTGGGCGACGAAGTCGCCAAATAGAATACTGCCTTAGTTTATTTCCTTTATTAATTTTCGGTTATTTTTGTTTTTTTAATTATTAGTTTTATTATTTATTTTACGTCGGGTTTTCTTTGTTGATTCTTTCCCGATAAGAGTAGGATTAGGTCGAATCAACCCTAGGGTCCTTAGTCTATAAATAGGGCGAATTGTTCATAAACTTTCAAGAAATAAAATATTATCAATTGCCCACATATTTTGTGTTATCTTGAGAAGCAAGTTATCGAGCCTGATCGCCTGACGGGAGAGGATTCCCGCACACGATCCGCTCGTTGTCCGTCGACCCTGACGCAGGGCGCCGGAGAAGTAGGTTCGCCGAGGCTAAGCTTGGCGAGGTTAAGGGGAAAACCCTTAACAGGGTTTCAGTGGTCTAAGTGCATCTGCAACGGTGTACGGACGACGTCCATCCGTCCGTGCCAGCGGCACGGAGGAGGTCGTCCACCGTGGCTCGATGCATCGAGCACGTCCGTGCCAACGTGTAGGTGACATGACGGCACGCGATTAGGCAACGACATAGCCTTTGCCTTTGAATATTTTTTATTTTTTTAAAAAAATTCAGTATTTAATTTTAAAAATCGATAAAAAAAATAAAAATATTTTCCAAATCCCAAAAATATGCCCGTTTTTTTGCCCACTTTTTTGAATTTTTTCCCCCAAAATCATCTATAAATATACACATTCATCATCCATTTATCACATCAAATCATCTCTCATTCATAATTCTCATACAATCTATCTACATCTTCATCTCTCACTCAAAACCTCAAATGAATTTCACCCATCTTATGGTGGAAGCGGAGCGCGAAGAACAAGAATACTACGAACAACATCGTGCCGCTTATGAAGCATATGTCGCAGCGAATACCCCCGCTCCTCCTCCTCAATGAACTAGATCAACTCGCCGCTACATCCATCGTGACCGAGAGGGAGCCCACGAAAGGCTCGTTGCCGACTATTTTGCCGACCAGCCGCGGTTTCCGGCAAATTACTTCAGGCGCCGTTTTCGCATGTCAAAGCGCTTGTTTATGCGAATTGTCAACACATTGTCCGCACGTGTTGAATTCTTCCAAACAGGTCCAGATGCAGCTGACCGGCAAAGTATCACGCCGTTGCAGAAGTGTACGTGTGCATCCGACAACTCGCTACTGGGCAAACGGCCGACCTCTTCGATGAGTATTTGCATGTCGGCGAGTCCACTGGAATCCTTTGTCTAAAAAATTTTTGCGAGGGCGTTTGTTCAGCTTTCGGTGATGAATTCCTTCGGGTACCCACCATCGATGATTGCCAACGGTTGCTTCGTCTTCACGAATCAGTCCATGGCTTTCCCGGAATGCTTGAAAGCATTGACTGCATGCATAGGAGGTGGAAGAATTGCCCGACTGCTTGGAGGGGGCAACACTTAAGCGGTCACAAAGGCGGCGGCCCAACACTTATCCTTGAGGCGGTCGCCGACTACCGCCTATGGATTTGGCATGCATATTTCGGCGTTGCCGGATCCAACAACGACTTGAACGTGCTCTATTCTTCACCACTCTTCAATGATGTGATGAATAATGTAGCACCGACGATCGACTTCACCATCAACGGAAATACATACCATATGGGTTACTATCTCGCCGATGGTATCTACCCAAGGTGGTCGACTTTCGTGAAGACGCTCAGCAACCCGCGAGACCCGAGACGGGTTCTTTTTGCGCAGCGTCAAGAGTCCGCGCGGAAAGACGTCGAAAGAGCCTTTGGTATTTTTGATGTGCTTGTTGATAAATGATAGAAAAAGGTGAAAAAAAGGCCCGAGGTGCAGCTGCCTCTGTTCGAGCCCATTCTGGAAGCGATTTTGAAGTCCAATCAGTACTTAATACATCTCATTCTCTTCGTCTTCGAAAGAGCTTCGTGTGGATATCTTGCATGTCTCAATCGGAGTTCTGTGGAGAAAGTTATGACAATTCTACGATCGTTACGGAGTGCAGTCAAAGCTGAAGAGAATTTAGGCGGAAATTCACGGAAGAAAAGAAATTATTATATTGTGAAGCCAAATCTCTCATATTTCTTGTAGGGCATGAAATTTATCAAAAATAAACCTTTTCCAGCCTATAAATACCTCTAAACCTAATTCATAATCTCCATCTCAGAGCCTCCAATCCTTCTCCTTCTCTACACTTCTTCCATTCCATATTCCACCCTTAAATTCATCTATCTTCCATTGGAGCGGAGTTCTGCAGATCCAGGCAAGAGAAGACTAAAGATTGAAGATTCAACATTGGGTTTTATCAATTTCTTTCATGTCTCGTACTTTATTTGTAGTTTTTACTTGTCTATGAGTTAAACATCTTTTGTAGAATTTTTGGTAAAGATATTCGATTGATTTTCCTTGTTAGCTCTTGCAGTTATTTGATTTATTTGGTGTTTTCTATGTTCAATTGATTAGCTACCTCTTGAATACATGTTAGAGTTGATTAGAGTACTCGAGAGATGAAATAGTTGACTTGGAAAAATGGATAATTCACACCTTAATTCAATAGAACTCGGGAGAGTTGAGGTTTTGAATGAGGTCTTTGGTCTTATATGCTTTTAGGAGTTAGGGTTTAAGGGTTAGAAGGGGACTTCAATTCTATCACCTAATCTACATGTTTCTCATCTCGGGAGGGGGTTTAATCTATAATTGTGATCGACTTAATAGCTCTGGAGACCGTAATTCAAGGAAGTCGATTGTGTTTTTGGATCCTAAAATTCTACATTCTTAAGCCTGCTTTGTATTACTCCCTCCGTCCTCCAAAATTCGTCACCATTTGACCCGGCACGGGTTTTAAGAAATATAATAGAAAGTGGGTTGAAAAAGTTGGTGGCATGTGGGTCCTACTTTTATATATTAGTTTTATAATAAAATGTGAGTGTGAATGAGTTAGTGGAATGTAGGGTCCACTACCAAAAATGGTAAAAGTGAAAGGTGACAAATTTTTAGGGACGGACGAAAAAGGAAATAGGTGACAAATTTTCAGGGACAGATGGAGTATTTCTTTTTATGTTTTATGTTTTTTTGTTTATTTCTTTCAGTCTAGTTTAATTAATCAACCCAAAAATCACGTGTCTCTAGATAGTATATGTCGCTTAGTGTATGGTAGTCAGTTGCAATCTTATTCCATGTGTTCGATATCCCGGTACTGACCTTTAGCTATACTAGATCTACCTTGTATGCTTGCACGTATTTTTAGTGCTAATAAATAGTGCATCACCCGATTCAACATTGTGAAGGTCCCGGCTCGGCTCTGGTACATGAATAATATCGTCGACATCATGTACACGTGTATTATCTTACACAACATGATTATAGCCGACAAAGGACCGAGGGCGGCTAGCTTCTACAACGAGGATGAAGCCGTAAGCTCAATGATAGGAAGAGATTTCGCACGCGTGTCGTAGGCGCGTGTCCCTTCCTATTCAACAAGATTTATACGTTCCCACTTCCCAAAATACTACTCCCTCCGTCCCAAGTTACTTGAGTCATATCTTTTGGGCACGGAGATTAAGAAATAGATGATTAGTGTTTTAAGTGGTTGTCTAATTAAGTAGATTAGTTGATTAGATGTTTCAAATATAATATTGATTTAATTTCTCTGCCCCGTTTTTGAAATCAGTGATTACAACTCAATTTATATTTGAACCAAAAGTTGAATCAAGTCTAATAAAGTTTCATTACTTGGCGGTGATACCAAAAATAGATTACAAATCCACCTTCCAAATTCTGTATATGGCGGCACAAATCCACCTCCCAAATTCTGTAAATGGCGGCAGAACCAAAAGAAAGAGCAAAACAATTACAGACTTGGCGCCTAATTTAAGCATTTACTGCCTATAAATACATAATCTGAGAGTTTCACCTCTCAGCCATAGAGAGTCGCGAAGATGGATGTGAAAAATAGGAGTTCACCTCTGCAATGTAGAGATTTTTAGCATAGATGAGGTGAAATTTAGGGATTCAATATTGGAATAGAGAGAGAAACTGGAGAGATGAGTGAAGAGTGAGAAAGGAGGTGAAAAATGAATGTTACGGGTGAGTGGTGGGTGAGTGGTGGGTGGGTGAGATTAATTAGTTAATTACAATAAGGGCTAGATTAATTAGAGCTAATTATTTATTAAAATTTTCTAATTTTTACCTAAAAAGGAAATGACTCAAGTAATTTGGGACAATCCAAAAAGGAATACGACTCAAGTAACGTGGGACGGAGGGAGTATTAATTAGTATGTGGTAAGTCGGATGTCAATCCCACGAGGAACGGTCGTATCTGTTATGTATTTCAACACTTAAGAGTTTGGCGATGCCGCCACGCTTTAAATTAGGGGTGAGAATTGAACTACGAAATATAAATAACACTTAAACTAATGTGGGAACTAAGAGTGAGAATAAAATGCATTTAGAAGAAAGCATATAAACTGGAACATAAACTGGGCAAGCTAGCAGCAAGATCAAAACAGTAGCAAGAGAATTACAACACTTGGCGAAAATAAGAACATTTGGAAATAAAAACAGAGCAACAACCTGCATGAACATTCCTGAGATTAGAAAGCAAAAGAGACTAAGCTAAAAGGCTAAGGAAAATAAACTAAGCAAGTAAAACCAAACTAGCAACAACCACTAATTTTTTTTTTACCTCTTTTCTTCCATCAAATGCTTCAAGTGGAATCAGCCCCTGCAAGATCCTTTCAAAAGCATGACAAACTTCAAATAAACAAGCAAAGAAATCAACAAATACAAAGGCTAGCTAAGGAACGAAAAAAGTAAAGTCAATGCAAGGAATTTTAACTAAAAGCTCAAGAACACCAACAACCAAACATAAATGCTAAACACTTAGAGAATTAAAGACACCAAAAGCTATTTAATATCAGCCCAACAACCTTAACTAGAGAGTTAAGATTTTGGAAAATGAGTACAACAAGGAACTAGATCATTCAAAGCATTAAAACACTACACAACTACAAGCTTCACCCCATGGTGAGCAAAAGTGGCAATGGCTGCCTATGGTTCGAAATTTGCTTCAAGGATGGGAGAAAACTAAGCTTAGAGAGAGAAAATAAAACTAACTAAGCTAGCTAAAGAGTGGGGTGGTTCAAAAGTGGTTGAAAAGTTGTCCAAAAGATAAGATTTGTTGTTTTTTGTTCATATCTTCCAACAAATCTGATGTGGAAGTCTTATCCACTCCCCATGATGGTAGTTGGCTTCTTTTGCCTTCAAAAGTGTTGCTTGTAGGCGCTGATAGCACAAAGACTCGTCAACTTAGCTTTGAAAAGCGACTTTGAAGAGCTGTCAACATTGCTCGGACACTGGCCAATCCATCAAACTGGGCAGTTTGTGTCTTGTGGATTCCTTCCTTCTCAGAATACTGAATTTGCATCCAATTTGCCTCTACTTTTGCATGTAATCCAGAATCCATTCCATTAGCATGCTCGTCGGACCACTCCATTCATTTCCTGGCAAAACATGCATCTTTATATGCAAATTTTCAACAATATAGCATGAAAAGTGATCAAATTCGTATGACGAAAACTAGCCTATCAAACCTCCTCACACTTGGATCATACTTGTCCCAAGTATGTGGTTGGACATTTTACTCAATTGCCAGTTTAAGTCACTCCCCTCTACTTTCTAGACAAACACACACACACACACACTAACTAAAACAAAATATAACACAAAGACATTTACTAAACACAAACAAACACAACGACTCGAGAAACACATGATAGGCAAACCAAGCAAGTTGTATGAAAAGCGTAATGATACCCCAAGAACCAAGCTCAAAACAGATTTTTAAAACATAATTTTCTTCATCGAACAATGTGGTTCCAATCGTCGGTCTCATCAAGATAGTTAAGCACATATCACAAGCAAAAGATTCACTCCCTGACCCTCTCAAAATATAAGGACAATTCTCTCAATAATAATAATGAAAATACAATCAAGGAGATATCACTTTATCACATGTAGCTCAAGAGGGTCTTGCACGGGATGTAATGGGGCTTGGGACCATTTAAATATTGTCGGTTAGATCCTAGGGGTCCTAAGCTAGTGAGTGTAGTACAACAAAAAACTTGTGCTTATTCTCCGAGGGGATACTTAGAAACTCCAAACACAATCACCTACAATCAAACCAGAAGCCAGAGATGCACTTCAATTTCTTCTTCTTTTTTTTCTTCTTCTTCTACCTTCCCATTCTTGCCTTGCCATTTTCTCTTGTTTTGGTTCCCTTTTTTTTTCTTTTTCTTCTTCTTCTTCTTCTTCTTCTTCTTCTTCTTCTTCTTCTATTTTCTGTTTCTTTTTCTATTTTCCCTTTTTTTTCATGGTAGCTTATTTTTTTCTTTTTTGGTGAGGGGAGGCAGATTTGTTTTTTTTAGATGTTCACAATTGCTATCTCTTTTCCAAAAGGTGGTGATTATGTAGGAGAACTAAGCACATTTATTTTGCACAAGGGGGAAACCATTTTCTAACTTGAAAAGAAATATAGGCTCAAAGTTTCAAAGTGGCAACTAGGGGTAGCTCTTTTTGGTTGATGCAATCTCAAAGAATGGGGCTCAATTTGGCTTTTCCTAGTGCCCTCTATCTATGCCATAGTGACCAAGCGATATCAACAATCATGCAATGCAATGTCATTCCACGCTCGAATACATGTAGAAAGTGTTCTACTTTGAGGCTTTGAACCTTACCATTTATGAGCTTTTATGCAAGTGGTAGTGCTTCACATTTCCACCACACTTAACTTCATTCAATCAAAACCACAAGATCTTGAATAGATTTTTCAAAACCAAGCAAGTCATGTTTTTTTACGGTTCAATAGGGGGATCATTACCAAATCATGCATCAAGGCTTAAAAAAAGATAAAACACAACTCTTTACAAAAACGACACAACACCAACACGATCGAACAACAAAACAAACCCCCTCCTCATACTTAGACCTCGCTTGCCCTCAAGCAAGATTGGTTAAAATGTTGGAAAAGGAAACAAATCACATAAAACTAAGAAAGCCAAGAACAACACACAAGAATCCCGCCTCCTCACACTTGGGCATTGCTTGCTCGAGAGCAAGTAGACCAAGTGTTTAGAGAGAGATTACTAACAACACGAAATACGATTACAAAGGCCGGCAAGGCCACAAAACATGCAAAACAAGGCCGACAAGGCCAACACCAAAAAACTTTAAGTAAACACATACATCACACACACAACATATATACACAACAAATAAAAGAGAGGGTTGGATAGAAATCACCTCCCCCGCCATTTGCGGGGGGTACGGGCTGTTGCGGCAGATGGTGGCGGAGCTGGTGCAGCTGCCTCCTTGGGTTTCGATCCCAGCCTCATGTGCTGGGTTGGCGGCTCCTTCAGATTCAGCTACTTTATCCACTTTGGCATCCAGACTGCCATGTTCAACAAACTGGGCAGGATACATGTGTTCTTCCAAAAAAACATCATCTTGCTTTCCAATCCTTCCAAGTAGACGCATTCAACTTCCTTTTAGGGTCCCTATAGAGTTTAGAACCCTTCTCTGAACTCATGTAAACCACACAAACATCGGGGCTTATACACACGATGTCATCGGTCGAAGTCCAACCGGTCACCTCCTTATGCCTCTTCAAAACCTTGATCGGCTCTTTTTCTTGACTCTTGTGTAAGATACTATTGATGATCATGGAAATGGTGTCATTTTTTCCCAAAGATTTGAGTTTGGAAGGAAATGCAATTGGCTCCAATTTAGGCGGATGAATCTCCAATGATCGCAACTCTTCTTCCACTCTTGGACTGGGCAGTTTATTCTGACTGGGCAGTTCCTTAGGATCAGACAATTTACATCTCTCAGGTGGGTTTGTGTGATTCCTCTTCTTGCACCAAGTCATTATTTCAGCCTCTATCTCCTCATCACTAAGCCCTTGAGTGTTGAATAACTTGCATTCACTAAATTCTTTGAGCTCAACGTTTTCTTCAATGGAGGGCAATGGATACATATCTTGCAAAAACTCGGCATCAAGAAAGTCGGGACCTTTCAACTCTTTGATCAACTTTTCACCTTGGCCATTTTCCGTATCACTATTAATGCTAATGGGGAGAGTGTCATTTTCCCCAAAGCAGACATGCTTGAGGTTAGTAGGCAGCGACTTCAATTCCAATTTTGGAGGCCGAACTTCCGACGACACCAATTCCTCTTCTGCCCTAAGACTGGGCAGGTTGCACTGACTGGGCAGTTCGTCTGGATTGGGCAGGTTACTGGCAGATTTTGCATGCTCCATTTTGTTGCACCACTTCGTGATAGCCTCTTCTGGTCTCAAAGGTATGGGTATAGGCCCATCGGATTGAATGATGATTTTCTCTTCAGTCTCCTCATCGCTATCCTCTTCATCTTCAAACCAAGCAATCACCTGACTTGGGCAGTGTGTTGCACTAGGCAGTCTGGGACCCTGTTCCAATGATTCACTTGGTCCGCTGTTTGAGTTATTGTCGAATGAAGCTTTAAACTCTTTCCCGGACCTAAGGGTAATCTGATCAAGATTCTCATCTCTTGGTGGTTGCACTTGAGCCGGAATTCCTCCACCATTCCCACGCATATCATTGATGCAAGTCACCAATTGTGCCATTTGGCATGCAAGGTGATCAAGACTAATCATTTGCTCATATTGTTCGTCTTGCATCTCATGCACCACATTATAATTGGATTGCAAATTGTTTTGCATGAGTTGCTGGGATGTGATTAGATCCTCCATCATTTCTTCTAAGCACTTGGGCGGCATTGGCGAATGATTTGATTGATATTGGCTGAATTCTTGTGGCTGGAAACACGAAGGGAATTCCTCTTGATCGGGAGGCCAATAAACATGATTTTCATCTGACCCTTGGAAAGCTTGGTGATGTACTTGTGGTGGTGGACCTTGATATTGTTGGTTCGGATTGGTCCATTCAAAATAGGAGTAATCACCCCATCCATGATCGTAAGGATCTGTGAAATGATCCATGATTCCCTTTAATGGCGCACCACTCTTCTCATTGCCTCTTGAATTGGTTTCCTCGTCGGTTCACTCCGAACCTTCTGGCTCTTCACACTGGACAGTCTGGTCAACTGGGCAAGTAAATGGACTGCCCAGGCCAAAAAGCCTAGTTTCAGCTTGTTTTGTCAAACGTGCATCCTTGTGCAACCTCTTCACCGTTTTCTCGATTTCAATATCGAACAGCAGCCTTGGAGAAGAGGACCTGCTCATAAACTAAAAATAAAATAAAGAGAAAAAAGAAAAACAACAACAAAAAAACAAGTCAAAAACTATATACAACAAGTATAGAAAAACATAACAAGACAACAACACCGTTCCCCGGCAACGGCGCCATTTGATAGGAAGAGATTTCGCACGCGTGTCGTAGGCGCGTGTCCCTTCCTATTCAACAAGATTTATACGTTTCCACTTCCCAAAATACTATTAATTAGTATGTGGTAAGTCGGATGTCGATCCCACGAGGAACGGTCGTATCTGTTATGTATTTCAACACTTAAGAGTTTGGCGATGCCGCCACGCTTTAAATTAGGGGTGAGAATTGAACTACGAAATATAAATAACACTTAAACTAATGTGGGAACTAAGAGTGAGAATAAAATGCATTTAGAAGAAAGCATATAAACTGGAACATAAACTGGGCAAGCTAATAAACTGGGCAAGCTAGCAGCAAGATCAAAACAGTAGCAAGAGAATTACAACACTTGGCGAAAATAAGAACATTTGGAAATAAAAACAGAGCAGCAACCTGCATGAACATTCCTGAGATTAGAAAGCAAAAGAGACTAAGCTAAAAGGCTAAGGAAAATAAACTAAGCAAGTAAAACCAAACTAGCAACAACCACTAATTTTTTTTTTTACCTCTTTTCTTCCATCAAATGCTTCAAGTGGAATCAGCCCCTGCAAGATCCTTTCAAAAGCATGACAAACTTCAAATAAACAAGCAAAGAAATCAACAAATACAAAGGCTAGCTAAGGAACGAAAAAAGTAAAGTCAATGCAAGGAATTTTAACTAAAAGCTCAAGAACACCAACAACCAAACATAAATGCTAAACACTTAGAGAATTAAAGACACCAAAAGCTATTTAATATCAGCCCAACAACCTTAACTAGAGAGTTAAGATTTTGGAAAATGAGTACAACAAGGAACTAGATCATTCAAAGCATTAAAACACTACACAACTACAAGCTTCACCCCATGGTGAGCAAAAGTGGCAATGGCTGCCTATGGTTCGAAATTTGCTTCAAGGATGAGAGAAAACTAAGCTTAGAGAGAGAAAATAAAACTAACTAAGCTAGCTAAAGAGTGGGGTGGTTCAAAAGTGGTTGAAAAGTTGTCCAAAAGATAAGATTTGTTGTTTTTTGTTCATATCTTCCAACAAATCTGATGTGGAAGTCTTATCCACTCCCCATGATGGTAGTTGGCTTCTTTTGCCTTCAAAAGTGTTGCTTGTAGGCGCTGATAGCACAAAGACTCGTCAACTTAGCTTTGAAAAGCGACTTTGAAGAGCTGTCAACATTGCTCGGACACTGGCCAATCCATCAAACTGGGCAGTTTGTCTCTTGTGGATTCCTTCCTTCTCAGAATACTGAATTTGCATCCAATTTGCTTCTACTTTTGCATGTAATCCAGAATCCATTCCATTAGCATGCTCGTCGGACCACTCCATTCATTTCCTGGCAAAACATGCATCTTTATATGCAAATTTTCAACAATATAGCATGAAAAGTGATCAAATTCGTATGACGAAAACTAGCCTATCACTCAACCGCGAGGTCCCCCCACGCCGAGGTGTGCATACGACGGTGGGGGAGAGGCTCGAAACAAGACACACAATGCGTGATACCCAAACTTACATTGAGCTACAAGAAGACTTAATCAAATACATGTGGGCGAAATTCGGCAACGAGTAGTGAATTTTTTTAATTTTACGAATTTAATTATGTAATTTTTAATTTTTAGAATTTTAATTATGTAATTTTTAATTTTTAGGATTTTAATTATGTCTTTTTTATTTTATTTGTACTTTGTAATATTATTTCGGTTTTTAATGAATTTTAATATTATGGAAATGTTTTTGTTTAATTGAATTTTAAATTGAATTATGCTCGTCCTTGCGGAAGAGCACAGCTGTGGGTGTTGTGCTCTTGCCGAAGAGCAGGCAGAAAAAGTGGGGTCGGGCCCACAACCGTGCTTGTTGGCAAGAGCACGGTTGTGGGTGCTCTAACAATATTTTCATATGCAATCCAATGACTTCTGAATTTGCGGTGCTTCCTCCTCGGCCTATTCCTGAGAGTACCGTTGGCACTATTTTTGAATTTGGAGTGAGTAAATTAAGTGGACAATATAAAATTTTATGTGGTACTCGTCAAGTTCGGTCTTGGTATTGGTCTTTTCATGTATACACTCTTGGAGGAAGAGGAGGGTTGTGGAGAAGCATAGTAGTACCAGCACTAGACAGACACGAGCCTTCTATACGAATCTGTCATGCAGAGAACCTACAGATTGCTGCATTTTTTAATGGAAATCTTCGTTTCTTGACATCTGATACAGAGAAAAATCTCTTTATGGGTTGCATCGATCTTAAAACTGAGGTGTTAACAAGGTTTTCTCTTTCTTTCCCTAATATATTTGAATGTTCTCAGCTACGTATTTTGGAAGATCGACTATGTTTATATTTAAGAGATGTTTCGGATAATTCCCGTATTGTTATTTGGAGGATGAATACATATGGAGATATGAATTCTTGGATTAAAGAATATACGTTCAACGATCTACCACGGAAGTGTGAATTTGTTTACCCACTCATGACTTTGGTGATCACTTTTTCTACTGGCTTTCTCTTTCACTTCATCTTTCTAATTAAAAAAGAAGACTTATAGTCTTATATGCTCGAAAAGTTTTCCACGCGTTTAAATCATACTCCAATATAGAGAATTAAAAATTTGTATTATTTTGCATATCCCTTTCTATCTCTCCCTAACTATATTTGTAAGAAAAAACAATTTAATTGCAATTTAATAACATGTTCAATTAATTAGCAGTGTTAAAAAATAATCAAATCCTAATGCATTACCAAATAATCAAACATGGAGGTCATTTTAAGATACCATTTAACTTATTTTTAGATCAGTTTAGTTTATAACAAAATTCACACTATTTTTATCATGTTAAACAATAAAACCATGGACCAATTTGGTTGCTTTTGTCCATTAAATTTTACTCATTCCATCCATAAAAAGTATTCTTATTTTCCATTTAGTTGGATGCCATTTGACACATGCAATGCGTTTTGTCACTACTTAGTGTGAAAATGAGAATTTGCAATGTGAAGCAAGAGACATTTGTTTGGGCTATTTAAACCCCACCAACTTGAGTTTCATCTTCATCATCCCACAAAATATGCGTACCATATTCCATGAAATCATGATATCTTATAAAAGAATAGCAATCAAATTCCATGTTGTTGTTGTTCTTCTCTGTTTGTTTGTTTCAGGTGATGCAGAAGTGAGATGCATTGAGAGTGACAGAAAAGCACTTGTTAGCTTCAAGAATGGCCTCATTGACGAGCACGGTATCCTCTCCTCGTGGCGGGGCAACTGGTACGGTGTTAAATGCAGCAATACCACTAGCCACGTCGTCGCCCTCCAACTTAATAATGTTGATTACGAGGATGGTGAATTGCAAGGTGAGGTTCGTTCGTCACTGGTTGAGTTGCATCATTTAAAGTATCTTGACCTCAGTCGGAATGATTTTGGAGGCATCCCAATCCCAGAATTCATTGGTTCCATGAAACAATTACGACACTTATATCTTAGCAGGAAAGTTCCTCCGCAGTTAGGGAATCTTATCAACCTAAAATCACTTGATCTTAGTTGGAATCATTTTGGGACCCTCCCTAACCAGTTATGGAAACTTATCAATCTGCAATCACTTGACCTTTGTTCGATTTATTTGGGGACCGTCCCTCCCCAATTAGGGAACCTTGCCAACCTACGCTCACTTGACCTTAGTCCCTCCTCTGTTAGAGAACCTTACCAACCTACTATCACTTGATCTTTCGTTCAACACTTTAGTTCCGTATCTGCTTTTAATCTTGGTTCTGTATTCGAATCACTCGAAATACTTGACTTGTCTTATAATCAACTCAACGGATCGATGTCAGATCTGAGAGGATTTCCTTCTTTGACAAAACTGGAACCTTACAGGTTCTATTCCTCTGAACATTGGCCAACTCTCCAACTTTCAAGTTTTAGATCTTTCTTATAACTTTTTAGAAGGTTCAGTTCCTCTAAGCATTGGCCAACTCTCCAAGCTTCAAAGGCTATATCTTTCTCATAATTCTTTGGAAGGTTTAGTCAATGAATCCCATTTCTCCAAGCTTGATAAGTTAAAGTCACTAGATCTATCCTTCAATTCATTGATCCTGGATATTTGGATTCCTCCTTTTCAGTTGGATAGTGTGAATTTAGCATGGTGCAAAGTGGGCCCATATTTTCCAAAATGGCTCCAAACTCAGTCAAATTTGGGATACCTTAATCTCAATGGTACCAATCCCCTAGGTGGTTGTGGAGTATGTCTTCTTCATTACAATACTTATGCCTCTCCGACAATCAAATAAGTGGTGCAGTTCCGAATATCTCATTCACCTCCATCGACCATTTGGATCTTAGTTTCAATCAATTCTCAGGTCCTATACCATTATTTCCAGCCAGAGCTTATGCAATCATGTTGAATGGAAATATGTTCTCGGGTCCAATTTCATGTATTTGCAAAACTCGACACGATGATCTTGGATACTTTGACCTATCAAATAATCAGTTTGCTGGAGAGATTCCCAATTGTTGGGACAAACTTGAGATACCTCAATTTGGCTAACAATGGTTTTTCGGGTGAAATTCCTTCCTCTTTCGGTAACTTACAGGAATTAGTTTCACTCCAGATGCCTGGAGAATTACCTTTTAATTTGAGACTTTGCCAATATTTGCTTATGATTGATGTTGGTGGGAACAAGTTAACAGGAGAGATCCCCACTTGGATTGGGCAGCTGTATCAAATGCAATTTCTTAACTTTCGTGGAAATAAATTGCATGGCAGCATTCCTCCAGAGATATGTGAGCTTATTAATATTCAAGTTCTAGATTTATCGATAAACAATCTATCTTCAGTAATACCTGATTAGATTGCTTCAACAATTTCTCTATCTTGGCAAGTGAGAGTATCACTGCCACATATGTTGATTCCATTACTGTTGGAATCAAAATACAAGGAAAATCTCAGGCTTCTCAAACTCATTGATTTTGACCGGAATTATTCCCAAATCATTTTCAAGTATGAGCCATTTGAATTCCTTGAATCTTTCAAGGAATAGTTTGACAGGATATATTATTCCGGATATCGGTAAAATGGAGAAGCTAGATTCTCTTGATCTATCTCATAACCGACTCTCGGGCAAGATACCTGTAAGTTTGACAAAAATATACACTCTTGGGGTTTTGGATTTGTCGAACAACAAGTTGTCTGGAAAAATTCCGACAAGTACTCAACTTCAGAGCTTCAATGCATCGGCTTATGATGGGAATGATGGACTCTGTGGCAACCCTCTACCGATGTGCATTGAAGATAGCTTGAGGCCTTCCACCACTAATCCGGTGGAAAACATGAATGAGAACGACGTCAGCATGTTCTCATTCATGCAAGAAGTTGGCATATCAATGGGATTTTGGGGAGTTATTGGTTCATTCATATTGAAGAAATCATGGAGAATTGCATTCTTCAACTTGTTTGATGTTGCTGGAGATTGGTTCTACGTCAGCATTGCTGTGTTTGTATCCAAATGCAGACGAAGTTGAATACTTATTCCTGGTAATATCAATTATATTCCCATGCCCTTAAATACTACATGCTTAGGTTAATTCTTGAAAATAACATAAAATTTACTCGAATGTACAATCAAGATTTCATTTCATGGATTTATAACATCCCCATTTTTTTCAGGAGTGAAACTACGCGCTTTAGCGTTCAATCAAGGTCATGGCTGCTGATATTTCCAAGTTAATGTAATTTGGATTTTCTTTCTCATCTTTTTTTTGTGAAGTGTATCAATATGTACTTTTACTATGTTTTAGTTTCTTGCTTTCATTTGAAAACTTTATGTTTGGTGTGTATTTGTTTCTTCTAATAATGAATGTGTGTGTTTTCATACTTTGTTGTACCGAGTTTCACTTTTTTTTTGCATTGTAGTAGGAAAATACTTTGTATTTGTATGTGCTCTATATTATTTGTAAATAGTATTCCTATAATCATTCTGTTTAATCTAGGACTAATATTGAGTTTTTGATATTTTCTACAAATAAATAAACAACAATTAAAATATGCATGCCAATCCTTATGTCACGACCGCCCTTTCTAGGGTTAATAAATGCGGGAGGTCGCGGCCAAAGGGACTTTATGAAAGGGGAATTTTCTAGGGTTTCAATAAAGAGCTTGACCCAAAATATTTAATATTCAATAACGAGGGAAAATCAGAGTAAACTCTTAACATTTGAATCCGAAGTCAACAATTATCAAAAATAATAGTCCAAGAGGGGAAGAGGGTAATTGAGAAAGAAACAGTCATAATTCAGCGGAAGCATTCAAGAGTAAGAGTGACGCCATGTGTGAAGACACGACGCCCCTCGGAGTTCAAAATAAATCCAACGAGACTTCAATTTAAGCTCAACACCACCCAGCTCGTCATCGCTCAACCTGCACATAGGAAAACACATGCAGGGCTGAGTACTTGATGCACTCAGTGGACTTATGCAGAAAAAAGTTATAAAAAATATTTATATTTTATCATGCCGTTGTTAGGTAACCATCGGGGTTTTAGCTTTTAAAAGGACCAAGGCACCAAAATATTCCATTGTTCAAAATCACGACTGCGCAGTCATTTTCCCATAGACGTCAACCATATCTGCTCATACATGACTTGGAATGTGGCCACAAACCAAGTCACTAGACCGGCCAACCCGTACGCTGGCACACGGTCTACCATAGGTATACACTAATCCAAGTAGGGTTTGCGGCCCTACAAGGACCCGAATTCGATTTAAATAAAAACTGCAAAGCCATTTCAGGTAGGCGCGTAAAAACCAAAATTTTGGCATGATAACATATTCACATTTCATTCCCATCGATAAAATAGTTAGGACATTATTCCTATTTAAAAGAAAGCCCACCTCGACTGCTAAATTCTCAAGTACTTTCTTCCCCTTTGTATCACGATTCACTTGCGATGATTCACCTTTAACATTTAGATAATACATAAATCAACACACTTTTCCAATAAATAAATAAAAAATGCATGCATCCTAATTAAAGCTATTTATCTCGGTTTTCGATTATTCGGCGGCCGCTTGCGCCCATAATTCCTCCGTTGGCTCCTCGTACTTTCCACCACGGTGTCAAATAAATTCCCAAAATTTATTTAAGCGCATAACTTGAATTATCGCAACTATTTCCCTTTGTTAAGAAAATTATGTATATATTCCGGACTTGAGATAAATTATTCATACTTCAAAATTAATTCGGGATTTAATAATTTCGTCACGATCAATTATCGGCCCAAAGATTTATTTAAAGGCCCCAAAGCTTAATTATTTCTCCATCTTATATCTCCAATTAAAATTTTAAAGCCCAAACAATTAAATGGAGCCCATACTTTAATAATTCATCCAATATCACTTAATGAAACCCAATTCCATTTTTTTTAAAAAAAACAAAATGCCCGGGTACTCCATCATCTCCTTCACGCCTCACACTCCTCTCTCTCTAACTCTCTAATTCTCCCTATCTCGACAGAAATTGAAGAAGTTCCCCCAAAATTCTCCGTCGCCGTCTCCATCTCTAATATTACTGCACAACCATGGCAGCAACGCCGATGATTCCACAGCCGGGAGATGGAAGGCGCGGTTCCACCAGCCATGGCTGCTCCGCCTGAACCGCCGCTGCTGCTGCTGCTCGTCGCCGGGATCCGCCGTCGTCGCTTCCGGGAGACGCGACGCCGCTGCTGTCAGCAGCGTCCGTCGGTCAGTCTCCGCCACCCGTTGCCCCGATTTACCCCGAAACAGTCCCGATTCCCTCCGAACAGATAAGTTCTCAATTTTTTTTTACTAAAGGCTGTTTCTCTGATTTGGTTTCCTCAATTGGATTTGTAATTACCGAATTCATGAGATGCAAATTGTTGAGGTAATTGAAGAAAGTGAGTTGGTGTTGAGTGTGGGATATACCTTCTAAGAATGTGAACAGATTGGTTTGAGCAAAAGAGATTGTGGTTTCTGTCCCTTCTCCTCTGAACTTGATTCCCGATTTCTGCCAGAAGGAGTTTAATGAGTTGATTTAGAAAAGAAAAACGTGTAACAGAGATGAAGTTTGCAAGATTACCTTGAGTAGGAAATTAAAGAATAATTCTTGTTTTGCTGCAGAGATGGGAGGAACGAATGGTGCAACAATTATTATAGAGGAGCAAATATTACAGAGGAAGAAGATTTGGTTGAGATGTGGGAGAGATTTGGGGAACGGTTTTTTTTTCCAACGTGCGTTAAGGAGAGTGGATTTCGAATTCTCCTCTTTTTTTATCTTGGATTTATTTGAATTTGTTTGGTATTTATTTGCCGATCACGGAGGGAAAATCTCTACAGAAAATTTAATTAAATTTTGAATCATTGACTTGGTGACCAAGTCAACAGGAAGAGGATTTGGTTTGATTTGTTTAATTCACAGTCATTTGTATTAATCTCGTCACAGAGGAGGAAAATCTCTACATAAAATTTAATTAAATTTTGAATCATTGACTTGGTGACCAAGTCAACAGGAAGAGGATTTGGTTTGATTTGTTTAATTCAAAGTCATTTGTATTTTATTAAATTATACAGCCCACCATTTATTTATCACGGACTGGATTTTTATTTATTCAATTTATTCGATCCAACTCGCGGATTGAGTCCAATATATATTCCTCACGGAAAGGAATTATTTTAATTCACATTGTGATTTACTTCACAAATTTCTAGCTCTCATAACAAATTATCAATTACTGAAAAACCTTTAATTTCACTCCACATCAATTATTCAAAGCAGTCACGTCACATATTCAACGAAGTTGACTCGGTCAACCCACAATCATAACTCCGAACCAAAATTAGGTCACCAAAGAAATCACATAACAAATCCGCTCGTCATTTAATTCACGGTATTAAAAGAAATAAATGCAATCGTCTTAGGGTTCGAAAATTAGGGCATTACACCTTATGTCACAACTCCTAAATTCGATTAATATGAGTGTAACGAACCCCAAGATGAGCTCAAAGAGTCGAAGAATGAAAACACTCTTTGCTTCTTATATATTGCTCAGACTTATATATTGACAACTCATTTGAGCATAGAATATATCAAAGGCAGAGTTGAATATCTATGTTACAAACTTGTAAACAATCAAGTACTAATCTATTGTTTTTAAAAATTATAACATATATAAATCACAAAATTTAGTTAAATTTTCATCAATAGCGTAAGATATGAAAATGAAATATAAATCACAACGTTCCAATTTTTCTCAACTGTCACAATACCTCACACTCGAGAAATGAATATGAGCTGGGAAAAGAGGCATATTCAATTTTTGTCCATAGCAATAAATAAAATAAATGAACTTCTACCAAAACATTATGCATTTAAACTTTCCAAATAATCATATAAAGGAAGTAGAATAAGCCAAAACAAGAAATCAGTACTCAAATCAAATGTGAGGATCATAGACTTATAACAACAAGATAGGATTAACCTTGATTTCAAAAACCAAAGCACAACTGCGAAAAGTGTGAGATTCTTCTGAATTCGGATTTGCTTATTCTACTTTTTAAATTTATAAATATAAAAAAAATTATCTCTGAGGCAAAGTCATCCAAATTGTGAATCTAAGTCAACCAAAAATATATACTCCTTGGTTCTGAAAAAAAATATGTTTCCCAAAATGATATACGTAAAACAAAGGCCTTTTCAGTGGTACAAACAAACCGAGGCTGGTCAAATTTAGATGGGCTTATGATGGGCCAAATATTGGGCCTCAGAAGTATAAAAAGGTCTTTCAACATATAATCGTGCTTATTATATCTTTAAATCCTTTAATTCCTTCAATTTTATTTCCTTATGTGTAAGTATAACTTTATGATAATTAATTAGAGTCTACTAATCCAATTAAGGATTATGTTATTTTCAATTTTTGAATTACTATCTTTTAATTATAATTCACCCACCTCAGTACTCCGCACACATTGGGTGACTCAAACGCTAAATTATTGGTTGGATGGAGAAGTTTCTAACTACTCCCTCTGTCCCGGATAATTTGTCTCATTTTTCCATTTCGGTCCGTCCCACATAATTTATCTCATTTCACTTTTTACCATTTTTTGTAGTGGACCTCATTTCACTAACTCATTCTTACTCACATTTTATTATAAAATAATATTTAAAAGTAGGATCCACATTCCGTTAACTTTTTCAACTCAATTTTCATTACATTTCTTAAAACCCATGTCCGATCAAAGTGAGACGAATTATCCGGGATGGAGGGAGTAATTAAATTGTTATAATTAATTAATCCAAAATTAGAGTACACAATTTTCTCAATTTCAAAAAATCAGTGTCAAATCGACTATATCCTGGCCTGGTGTCATCTATCAATACCAATAGATGGGCCAAAATCAGTGTCAAATCGAACCTAAATTCTCCTCCGTCTAATTTTTAAATATTTAATATAATTTGCCTACCTAATTTTATTTTTAAGTACATTTTTACTTTTTAGTATCATTTGAATACAAAAGACGTAGTTGGATGCCATATAAATATCACTCTACTTAATTGATTTTTATCATAGATCTTTTATTATTGATTGAAGTATTATAATGCATTAAATGAGTTGAAATGGTAAATAAAGAAATTCCAATCAGGTTGCCGACATCTTTTCATGAATCTTTTTCGAAATTAATTATAGACTTACTTTGAGGCCATCCCATCAATTTCAAACTTTGGGATATATCAATGAATTCTTCATTTGTCTTTGTTTCCATTCATTTCGAACGCAATTTCAAAATATTTATTTTCGAGAATTATCAAATTTCAAACTTGGTGATTGGAATATATCGATGAATTATTCATTTGGTTGATGTATGTTCTTTTGATGATTTTTGATATATACAGGTTGGGGTCAGCCTTAACCCCCGCCGTGATGGTGTTTGAGGAAAAAAAAAGAATATATCGATGAATTATTCATTTCATCGATGAAAAAACAAGAAAAAAAACTCTAAGATCATGCATGCGCAGATATACTTTGTGATTGGGAGACATAATCAACACGAATTATCTTTCAATTTTTTATGTAGATTTTTTAGTGATTATTAATATAGTTAGCATTTTACTATACGTCTTTGTTCTGATTGATTTCGAACGCAGTTCTTGGAATCGGGCAAATTGCCAAATAAATCACGATAGACGGTAAAATTTGGTCAGTCACACTTTTCAAATTTGAAAAATTAAGCCATGAAAAATGAAAATTTTGCAACTATCCCATTCGCCTCATTTTTAGAAAAAATGTAATGATGTGGCAACCAGTTTTGAATACGCAGAAATATTATTATCATGTTAACTCACTTCTTTAGTATGATACATGTTTATGCCATGGGTAGCATGTTTAAAATCTACTGTCACATCACAACATATTTCGTGGTTTAATTTTCAGATTTTGAAAAAATGCGACACTTATTAGAATATGACCATCTTTCGTGATTTATTTGGTAATTTTTCTAATAAATTTTGTTTATTTATAGGAAAATTCTTTCGTCATTTAAAACCCCAGTTGGTTGTGCATTTTCTTTTATCTTAATCTATGTTTAAGAGCCAAATATATGTTTGCATGTAAAATCAAACAACCACTCCAACTAATAGATCAAGGGTTCGAGTTAGCATCGGGATAAATGAGAAACCATTTGTTGATTTTTCTTTTTTGAAAAAATGGGTTTTTTTGTGTAAGCATTATACATAATTAAGATCCAACGGTCATGATTTCGTCAACTTTTGCTTTCTATTTGTCTTTTTTCCCTTAATTTTGAACGCAATTCTTACGTTAAATTTTGTTTACATGTTGAAAATTCATGTGCAATTGATGAGAAATATCTGTGTAAATACTCATTGTGAATTATCTTCCAATTACTATGTTGACTTTTAGTGATTATAGTTTAGTCATCCTTCGCTTTACTACATGTCTTATTTTTCATTGATTATATGTTGGAAAATATGAAAAGTTGGGTACGCAGTTTATTAAGTAATCCATGAAATAATGTCTCATTTTGCTATTTTGGGATGCAGAAAATTAAGTAAGCCGAGGCTCAAATTTTAAAAAATAATAATATTAAATTATTTAATTTTGCATATAAGTGTTTTCGTAGTCCTAGGTCACTATTTATGTTTTTCGCATTAGATTCAACGCTTGCAACACTAACTCTTTCATAGTTCACAATCGGATTCGGAATTAAAATACTACAATCAGTTGAAACACTTGCAGTTGAATCATTCCTTGATTTTTTTTAAAATACCGATGCACAACTACTACTAAGATTTCTTAGATAATATATTCACATATTAATAAATTTATTAACTAAGACTTACACAATTCAAATTACTTTTTACTATTTTTAAGCACTATAAAAACAATCTTATACTACTAGTTTTAACTCGGCCAATTCTACCAAAAATAAGCCCAAAATTAATAAGCCCAACCCTTATCTTCTTCAACCTAGTTCCATTTTCAATTTCACAGATGCAGCGGCGCTTGAAGTTCTGGGGCAGAGACCGGTCGGAGAACAGCAGTATAAGGGAAGGGCAGCGGGGGCTTGGCCCTATGTGGTTCCGCCGCTGTCTGTGTTTTAAAGTACCATTTGCTTTTTTCACTAACTCACTGCAATCGCATTCTATTATAAAATTAATATAAAAAAGTGAGGTCTAATTTATTTTCTCAGTTTTCTTCAAAAAATCAAACATTTTCTCAAAATTAGTGCCGAGTTAAAATGGAACTATAAATGGCAGATGCCGTGCGCAAAAATATTTATTGATAGGGGTTGGGATTTCTAAATTTTATACTATCAATGAGGGCTTTTGCCCCTCCTCTCTCTCGTTTGGGCCCGCCCCGACGGAGGGAGTATCAATTATGTGCATAATTTTTCTGTTGCGTGTATCATGGGTTAGCGCACCTAGAAGACCACTCCGTTGTAAATTGTTTCATTACATTCCATATGTATCAATAAAATAGACTAATTTTTAAAAGGGGATAAAAAATAATAAATGAAAATTTTGCATTTTCCAGGAATTTGTAGCAATATTCTTTCAAATTCCAAACCTAATAAGTTTAAAATGTACTTATACAGGGACTAAATTTTAAGTCCACTCTTTAAATTTATTATGGTATGTTTTTAGTGATTATAGTTCAGTTTGTCACTTTAACTTCTGTTTATATGTTGGAAATCATGTGCTATTGACGAGAAATATCTATAATCTATGCATATAATCATCACAAATTATCTTAAGATATATACGTTGATATTTAGTGATTATAGTTTAGTCATCCATCGCTTTACCATAACGTCTATTTCCATTGATTTTGAACGCAATTCTAAGAGCAACTGCAACGGTGGACGGACGGCGTCCGTCCGTCCGTGCTAGCGGCACGGAAGACGTCGTCAACCGCTGGTACGTTTCGCTTAAGATGACACGTTTTATTTTTTAGTTTGTCTCAACTAAGATGACACATTTCATTTTTAGGAAACTTTCTCTCTCCAACTAATACACCCAACTACTCTTTCTCACTCCTATTAAAATATTCATCTTTCTTTCTCTCTCTATTTTAATACTTACACTCATATTTTCTCTCTCCAATTAAACACTTTAACCAATAACTTCTAAAATCCCGTACCGGCCAAGAAATGTGTTATCTTAACCGGGACGGAGGTAGTATTTCTTTTCAAAATATCTCAAATAAGTTAAGTCATTTTTTAGCTAAAAACAAAAAATCTAATCACTTTTATTAAATAAAGACAAATGAAAGTAAGTATCTTTAAGTGATGACGATTTAGTCAACTTTTGCGTTACTATTTTGTCTTATATGTCGTTGATTTCGACCGCAATTCTTACGTTAATTAAATTTTACTCCTTATATATATGTTGGAAATATATATGTAGGAGTCCTATCTTCCAATTTATTGTCTACATATTTAGTCATTAGTGAATGTAATTTGAATGGACCCCACACCCAAAACCTGTATTGATCACTTCACTCACCACCATCCTCTAACAACCACAGCTGATGATAACCAACAATTCTTTTGCGATGGCTGCCGGACTGACGGAATCGGGAAGCGATTCCGGTGCAACGCCTGCGATTTCGACCTCCACGGCTTCTGCGCCACCTCCCCCCTGTCCCTCTCCTCCTTCATGCATCCCCACCCCCTCACCCTCCTCGTACCGAACCCGGCATCATCCGCCGCCCTCTTTTGCGACCTCTGTCGCGAAACGGTCCACGGCCTCTTCTACCGGTGCGCGGACTGCAATTTCAACGTGCACCCAATCTGCACGCTGCTGCCGGAGAGGATCAACCACATCCTTGACCGCATCCATCCTTTGATCCTCCAATCCTCGCCTGCAGACGGCGCAAGCACCTGCGCCGTCTGCGGGCGCCTGTGCACCGGGTGGCGCTATGCGTGCCGTGCTTGTAGGGTTGACATTCACCAGGAGTGTGTGTTGGGTCCCGTTGTCGAGCACCAACAACATGTCCTTAGTAGTACTGGTGAAATCCCCACGTTCAATCAAAAAATAGTGATTCCTATTGGTCAACCAGGAATCCCCATATTCAATCAGAACATAGAGATCCCTACTGGTCAACAGGGAATCCCCATGTTCCAACAAAACATGGAGATTCCTCTCCACGCCCCGCCTCATACGTTTGGTGGGTATGAGCCCATGTTCAATATGTACCATGGTAGTCCATATACATATCCACATGGAAATATTTGGCCGCATAATTCGAAGGTGGGGGCTAATAATAATCATAATTGGAGTCGATTGGGGAAGTCGATGTTTAAACTAGTAACGAAGCTTGGAATGGGAGTGGCGGCGAATATGATTTTTGGAGTGGGTATATATGGGTAATTTACTGGTTAATTAATGTACTTTGATTTTGATGCTTTCATCATTTGTAAACTCTATGTTTGGTGTGTAGAAATGAATGTTTGTGTTTTTATGCTGATTTTTCACTTTGTTTGCATACTAGGAAAGAGTTACGTACATGCTCTATATTCTCTCTAAATAGTACAATCACATGTTTAATCAAGGTCCAAACATTTTGAAATAGGGACGCCAATATATCCATATGCCACCACTCCCAAATTCAATTAATATGAGTGTAACAAACCCCATGATGAGCTACTACAAGAGGCGAAGAATAAAGACACTTTTTGATGATGCATTGAACATATGAAAGGCAGGTAGGGGAGCGTTAGGGTGACACCATGTTTAGACTGACACCAAACACTAGCTAATCTTAGCCCTTAGATCTATAAGATGGACGCCTATGATTGAATTGTTGAAATAGAGTTCGAATTGCAGTTTTATGTGTTGGATATTGCAGACGTGAGTATTTTAGTTTAAATTCCCAAAAATTTAAATCAAAACCGGATTTGGTAATATGTAAACTGCAAATACTAATTGGTAATACTGCAATATTTATAGATTAACACTGCAATCTGGTAAGGTAAAAAGCTATTACGAATGATGCAAGTGTACACTGACGGAATCAGCATAGGGCCAAACCCCCGCTCCAGCGGGGGCTTGCCTGGCACCGGCCGCCCATTTATACATAGGAGAGTTGAAGTGGTGGCAGGGGAAGGGAGAGGGGCGCAGTGCAGAAAGAAAGGGGAGGCGGAAATGGGAGAGAAGAGGGGGTGCGCAGAGGAGAGAGAAAAAAATAGTTTTCTACTACTATTTCTATTTGTTAATTTTTTTGGCAATTTTTGGAGTAATCTAATCTCACGAGACTCTAGGGATATTTTTAATTTTTAAAATTTTATTCATTCTTAAAAAGCTTCTTATATTTTTATAAAGTCATTAAATGTTTGCATTTAAAGTAATAAAATATTGTATTATCTTCTATTTATAATTTATTTAATTATTTTATACTATTTTCTAATTGTAGTATAATATCATAATCTCTAAATATTTCTATTAATATGAAAACGTATTACTCCCTCTATCCGCCATTTAAAGATGCATTTTGATTAGACACAAATTTTAAAAAATATAAATGTGTCTTAAAATGACGGACAACCCAAAATGACAAAATATGTTAGGTTTTGGCTTACGGAGGGAGTAATATTTCGAACCCATTAATCGACAATTATGATACTATGACACTATTAGGAAAGACTATCGGCTCTCGGAGATAATTAGGGTATCGGTGCCACACTGACAAATTTATAGTTAAATTTTCAGCACCGGCTTCTTTAAGTTTCTGGTTCCGTCACTGCAAGTGTATAACACTGCAATATTCATAGAGTAATACTGCAATATTCGTAGAGTAGCACTGCAATCTGGTAACGGACTGAAAATAGATAATATCGATTTTTCCCTTCAGCGTTTTCTATGTTCCAATTTAATTAAAATAGGCTGCCATATAGCTGCTTGAAAATCACACGATCTTTAGATCTAACGGCCTAAAATGGTGGCATAATGTTATAATAAGGAGGGTTGTCATATTAATACATCACATGCATACTGGGTATGTTACAAAACTTGTAAGCAATAGGTAAAAATCTATTGTTTAGTCCAACAAATTTAATTTAATGGGCAATTTAGTTATATTTTAACCGATCGCGAGATCTATAAGAGCATTTGCATGGGCTTTAACAAATCAGTCCAACAACATATTAAGTTATTGGTCTGTCAATTATATGGAGTACAAAATATATGTAGTTGGATGCAATATATTCTTTGATCACTACTCTACCTAATTGAAATTCCTCATGGAGGACTTTTCATCTAGAATTATCATTATAGTTCTTTCACTAAATGATGAAATTCCAACCAACAACATAATTAATGGATCTTTTCCATATTCAATAAATTAGGTTTAATTTTCAGATTCTGGAAAATGCGACACTTTCAGAATATGACCATCTTTCGTGATTTATTTGGTAATTTTCCCAATAAGTTTTGTTTATTTATAGGAAAATTCTTTTCGTCATTTAAAACCCCAGCCCAATTTCTACGTTATGTAACTTATGGTATCATTAAATATTGCTTGGGATTTTAAGTCACACAGTCACACTTCACTTTGGTATTACTATTATCTTTCAAGTTGACATGCATGTAGTCTAATTAAGCAAGTTTAATTTCATTTTAGAAATTGTATTGTTTTCTTAGCCTATTTAAAGCATTGGAGTTGATACAATGGAGTATCCCACAAATGCAATTCATTTCCATACATCACTAAAGAGCGCAGAAGGTTTTTTAATAAAAGAATAGCAATCAAATATGTTCTTGTTTTCCTTTCATGTGTGTATGTTTCAGGAGATGCATTGAGAGTGAGAGAGAAGCTCTTCTTAGCTTCAAGAATGGCCTCATCGATAATCAAGGTATGCTCTCGTCGTGGCGAAACAACGAATGTTGCAAATGGCAGTGCAACAACACCACCGGCCATGTCATCACCCTCCAGCTTAATGGTATGGATTATGGTGGTGAATTGCAAGGTGAGGTTCATTCTTCGTTGGTTGCGTTACATCATTTAAACTATCTTGAACTCAGTTTGAACAATTTTGGAGGCATTCCGATCCCAGAATTCATTTTTAGGGAACATCCCACGCCTGTTAGAGAATCTTACTCGGTAACCATTTGACTTCCATGTCCATTTTTATAGTTGGTTCTGTATTCGAAATACTACAATTGTCTTTTAATCAATTCACTGGATCTATGCCAAACCCGAGAACATTTCCTTCATTGACAATACTGAATCTTGAGGAAAACAACTTGACAGGCTCCATTCCTCTAAATATTGGCCAACTCTCCAATCTTCAATTTCTACATCTTTCTCATAATTCTTTGCAAGGTTTAGTTCCTCCAAGTATTGGCCAACTCTCCAAGCTTCAAGTTCTAGATCTTTCTCATAATTGTATGGAAGGTTTAGTCTCTGAATCCCACTTCTCCAAGCTGCTTTATAAGTTAAAGTCACTAGATCTATCCTTCAATTCATTGATCATGGATGTTGACTCTAATTGGAGTCCTCCTTTTCAGTTGGATAGTATAAATTTGGGCCCATATTTTCCAAAATGGCTCCAAACTCAGAGGAATTTGGCATACCTTAAATATAACAGATGAAGCCCCGAAATGGTTAGGAAGTATGTCTCCTCTTTTAGGGGAATTATGTCTCTCCTACAATCAAATAAGTGGTACAATTCCGAATCTCTCCATCTACTATATGGATCTTCGTTACAATCAATTCTCAGGTCCTATACCACTATTTCCTGTCCATGCTACGATTATTTTATTGAATGGGAATATGTTATCTGGTTCAATTTCATCTATTTGCAAATCTCCTCAACGATATTTTGTTCTTGACCTATCAAATAATCAGCTGTCTGGATTGGTACCCAACATTGAGCTACCTCAATCTAGCTAACAATAGTTTTTCGGGTGTAATTCCTCGCTCTTTTGGCTCTTTAAATATCCTCCATGTACTTCAAATGCATGGTAATAATTTACTCAAACCATTTACCTTCACGTTACTTTTAACATCCTCATTTTTTTCAGCAGTGAAGGCGCTTTAATATTGCTTGTTTCTTTCATTTGTGAACATTATGTTTGGTGTGTATTTGTTTCTTCTAGAAATGAATGTTTGTGTTTTTATACTAAGTTTCTTTCCCTTTAAATACAAAATTCAATATAAACCTTAAACACAAATTCACTAAAACAAATCCCATCTCAAAAAATTTCTCAATATCAATGCATCAAATTAATTAACTTATACCAAAACAAGACAGGACTAACCTTGATTAAACTTTTCCAATAATAATATAAAAAAAGTAGCATCGCCCAAAACAAGAAATCAATCATATGCTTTTAACTGTCATC
This sequence comes from Salvia splendens, assembly GCF_004379255.2. Classification (NCBI taxonomy): domain Eukaryota; kingdom Viridiplantae; phylum Streptophyta; class Magnoliopsida; order Lamiales; family Lamiaceae; genus Salvia; species Salvia splendens. Next base: position 1,711,544 of record NC_056043.1, on the reverse strand, counting down.
AAATGTGAGGATCATAGATTAAATAACACAACAAAGGACTAACCTCGATTACAAAAAAATGAGTGATTCGTCTGAATTCGTAATTGCTTATTCTACTTTGAATTTGAATTCGTAATTGCCTAAATTATCTAAATAAAAGTAATGGTTGTTTTTAAAAAAAAAACATGTTTCCCATATTAATAGTAATTGTAAAACTAAGCCTTTAAATGGGGCTTTAAAATGAAGCCCATGATAGAATGAAGCTGATAAATTTTAATTGGGCTCAAAATGGGCCTCGGAAGTAGAAATGGGCTTTCAACATAAAATCTTGTAAATACTCAATTACTTAAGTTTATCATTCTACTTTTCTACTACTATCTTTACCAAATTTTATTTCTTTAATTTTATTTTATTATGCGTAAATAGAAAATAAATTAAGTTTACTAATTCAATTAATGTTGAATTATTTGCTTTTAGTTTTAATTCACACGTACCACACTACATCCTACATATTGGGTGACTCAAATCCTTGAATTATTAGCTTAGCTTCCAGTACGACATCTAACTAACTAATTAAATTGTGTATCATCGTCAATAACTAGTCGATTGTAATAATTATTAATCCAAATTTAGAGTAAAATTTATAATAAATCGTAACGTGATATGACATGACACGGCATGAATTTATCGTATTAGTTTATTTAACCTATGACTTGGCCACATGTATTACATTTGTATTTTGCACTTGTTTGAAGAATTTCTATTATCAATTAGTAGTAGTGAAAACAAAACATAATACAAATAACATTTCACAAATATTCTAACTACATTTCATGTGTTAATTACAGTTTTAGGTTAATTGACACAAATAATACAATATTTACTTGAATATTTTGTATGCATGTTACTTTTTAAATATTGCAATCAAGATTCCAGTTTTGGTAATATAACATTTCCAATTTTTCAAATCAGCAATGAAAATATGCGCTTTGGGCGTTCAATCAAGGTGAACAAACTTATGGCTGGTAATCTTTATAGGTTACTGTAATTTTGCTTCTTTTTTTTTCCTCTTCTATTTTCTTTGTGAATTGTGTCAAATTTCAATGTACTTTCACTTTTTTAGTCTTTTTACCTTTATTTGGTTTTTGTATTTTCTCATTGTAGAAATCCCTATTTCCTGTCTGGAATTGATGAAGATATAAGTGGACACTTTTATGTTACTTTATCTCATGCGATCTCTGGCATGGGCTTTAACAAATCAGCCCAACAACTCCTACTTTATTGGGCTGTGATATCTCATGCAAACTCTGGTATGGGCTTTAACAAATCAGCCCAACAACTCCTACTTTATTGGGCTGTGATATCTCATGCAAACTCTGGCATGGGCTTTAACAAATCAGCCCAACAACTTACTTTATTGGGCTGTGATAACTCCATCTTCGTAAACTTGTATCTGCTAAAGTAAATCCTATTTGTCCGTCTCAATTCAAAAATGATCAACTTCTTTTCGATATGTCATTTAGAAAAATGATATTTATTGAATTAAGTGGAAAGAAAATAAAGCTGAGACGTAAAAAAAAAGTAAAATAAAGTAAAACTTTTACTTTTTACTAAAATTGAAAATTTATCACTTATAATGGAATACCTAAAGAAGAAATATCAGTCTTTGTAATGGGACGAAGGAAGTACTATGCTATATTTTTCTTTCTAATTTTTAAATGCATATAACTTATTTTTCTTTCTAACTTTTAAATACATATAATGTAATCCACCTATCTCATAAATTCATTTTCAATATTATAGCTCGATCTTTTAGGGGTGTCATTTGAATCAGGGGCGGATTTCTACTAAATGCCCCTCCTCAAGATTTTAAAATTCCTTCTTATGTAAATTTGCCCCATTTCCTATAAATTTCTAGCTCCGCCCCTGATTTGAATATAAAACGTGTAGATGGATCACTCTACATAAATTAATATATTCATGGGGGGCTTTTCAAGTAATTATTGGTTAGTGACTTATGCGGCATTAAATGAGATGAGGAAATTCCAACCACCAACATATTTTTCTTGGGACATTTTCAAATTTAAAGTTATAGCATTGACTTAGAAATTTAAGTTATAGACTTGATTTTTAACTTTCATCAATATTTTTGTATAGAATAAAAAATGACTATTATAAGTTCTTAAAAGTTGATTCAAGTCTTTGGTAATCAATTTTTCTAACTAACTCCAACCAAAATAATAAATGTAGATCGTTCAACGTATTAGTAAACTCTTCATTTCATTTATGAGAAAATGATGTACACCTTCATGCATGTACAGTTTAATTCGTCAATAAATTGATGAATGGAGTATACAAGAAATACAATTCACTTCCATACATCACTAAAGAGAGTAATATGATTTCTGACAAAAGAACAACAATCAAATTTGTAGTTCTTCTTCTTCTTCTTCTTCTTCTTTTATTTGTGTTTGTTTCAGGAGATGCAGAAGTGAGATGCATTGAGAGTGAGAGAGAAGCTCTTCTAAGCTTCAAGAATGGCCTCATCGATGAGCATGGTATTCTTTCATCGTGGCGAAGCGACGAATGCTGCAAATGGCATGGTGTTGAGTGCAGCAACACCACTGGCCATGTCATCACCCTCCAACTTAATTCACATTATTCTGCAAAGTTGAGAGGTAAGATTGGCTCTTCATTGCTTGAGTTGGATCATTTAAATCATCTTGACCTCAGTCGTAATGATTTTGGAGACATTCCGATCCCAGAATTCATTGGTTCCATGAAACAATTGCGACACTTGTCTCTTGAGAATTGTTATTTCAGTGGGATTATTCCTCCTCAGTTAGGGAACCTTACCAACCTACGCTCACTTGACCTTAGTTGGAATGACTTCGGAGGCATTCCAATCCCACAATTCATTGGTTCCATGAAACAATTACAACACTTGTCTCTTCAATTCTCTATGTTTTCTGGGAGCATTCCTCCTCAGCTAGGGAACCTTACCAACCTACGCTTACTTGACCTTAGTCAGAATGATTTTGGAGGCATTCTGAATCTGATCCCAGAGTTCATTGGTTCCATGAAACAATTACAACATCTATATCTTTGGGATTGTAACTTTTCTGGGAGTATTCCTCCTCAGTTGGGGAATCTTACCAACCTACGCTTACTTGATCTCTCACTCAACTCTTTGTGTGGTGGTGTATCTCTTTCTCAACTTGCTCTTGTATTTGAATCACTCAAAATATTGGACTTGTCCAGTAATCATCTCAATGGATCAATGCCAGACCTTAGAGCATTTCCTTCATTGACAAAATTGGACCTTTCGAACAATAACTTTACCGGTTCCATACCTATAACTATTGGCCATCTCTCCAAGCTTCAAGATCTAGATCTTTCACAAAATTCTTTGGAAGGTTCAGTTCCTCTAAGCATTGGCCAACTCTCAAAGCTTCAATCTCTATATCTTTCTCATAATTCTTTGGAAGGTTTAGTCTCTGAATCTTACTTCTCCAAGCTTGATAAGTTAAAGTCCCTAGATCTATCCTTCAACTCATTCATCTTGGATATTGCCTCTAATTGGACTCCTCCTTTTCAGTTGGATAATTTGAATTTAGCCTGGTGCAAAATGGGCCCATATTTTCCAAAATGGCTCCAAACTCAGAGGAATTTGACATACCTTAATCTCAATGGCACCAATATAAGAGATGAAGCCCCTAGATGGTTGTGGAGTACGTCTCCTTCGTTACAATACTTATTTCTCTCCTACAATCAAATAAGTGGTACAGTTCCGAATCTCTTATCCACCTCCATTAGGTATATGGATCTTAGCTACAATCGATTCCGTGGTCCTATACCATTATTTCCTGTCAATGCTTCACACATTCAGCTGAATGGAAATAAGTTCTCGGGTTCAATTTCATCTCTTTGCAAAACTCCCCATGATTATCTCGAATACTTTGACCTATCAAACAACCAGTTGGCAGGAGAGGTTCCCAACTGTTGGGACAAAATGCCAAGCTTGAGATACCTCAATTTGGCTAACAACGGTTTTTTGGGTGAAATTCCTCCCTCTTTCGGCAACTTAAAAGATTTACTTGCACTCCTGTTGCATGGTAATGGCTTTTCTGGTGTGTTGCCTTACAATTTGAGACAATGCCAAGAATTGAGAATCATTGATATTGGAGGAAACAGGTTAACAGGAGAGATCCCATCTTGGATTGGCAAGCTGTATCAGATGCAATTTCTAAATTTTCGTGGAAATAAATTGCATGGCAGTATTCCTCCCGAGGTATGCAATCTTACTAATATTCAAGTTCTAGATTTATCAGTAAACGTTCTATCTTCGATAATACCTGATTGCTTCGACAATTTCACTGTCCTGGCAAGTGAGAGTATAAGTGACACATATGCTCATGTAATTACTTTGGGTACACGGTTTGGAGGCTACGAAACATGGGAGTATGAATATTCATCATTTCAATGGAAAGGTAAGGAATCAGAATACAGGAAAAATCTGGGGCTTCTCAAACTCATTGATGTCTCAAGCAATACATTGATTGGGAACATTCCCAAATCATTTTCCAGTATGAGTAATTTAAATTCCTTGAATCTATCAAGAAATAGTTTGACGGGTCATATTATTCCGGACATTGGTAAAATGAAGACCCTAGATTCTCTTGATCTGTCTCGTAACCAACTCTCTGGCAAGATACCTACAAGTCTGGCAGAAATACACACTCTTGGTGTTCTTGATTTGTCCAACAACAAATTGTCCGGAAAAATTCCAACGAGTACTCAACTTCAGAGCTTCGATGCATCGGCTTATGCCGGGAATGATGGACTTTGCGGCGACCCTCTGCAGAAGTGCACTGAAGATAGTTTGAGGTCATCCTCCACTAATCCGGTGGAAAACATGAATGAGAAAGACGGCAGCAACTTCTCATTTATGCAAGAAGTTGGCATATCAATGGGCTTTGGTTTTATGTTTGGATTTTGGGGAGTTATTGGCTCATTCATACTGAAGAAATCATGGAGAATTGCATTCTTCAACTTATTCGATGCTGCCGGAGATTGGTTCTACGTCAGGATTGCTGTGTTTGTATCCAAATGGAGACGAAGCTGAAACATGCAGGTGATAGTAACTACATTTACTTGAATGTGTTATATTCAATACTTTTAAACTATTGCAATAAATTGTAAATATAACGTCCTCATTTTTCAGCAGCGATTTAACGTTGAATCAAGGTGCACAAACTTGTGGTGTGTGATCTCATATGGACCAGTTTTTCTTCTCCTTCTCATTTTTGTTAATTGGGTCCATGTAATTTTATTTTGTTTTCAATGTTTTTACTTTCATTTGTAAACTTTATGTTGGTGTGTATTTGTTTCTTCTAGAAGTGGATGTTTGTGTATCGTTATATTAAGGCTGTCCTATTGCAATGAACTTGAATTTAAATGTATGAGTGAAACTGAAACTTGAATTTAATTTATCTTGTACTACTATTTTGCAATTATTGTAGAGTTTATCTCGTCATTTTGTGTTGAAGTAATTTCCAAGAAACCATGAATTAACATTATGTAGTGTGTAGGTTGAATCAATCAAACTCAACAATGACTTTTGTAATCTAATACTGAGTTTTTTTTCTTCTATAGATATATAAATAAAAAAACATTTAAAATACGCATATCGATCCATATGCCACAAACCCTATATCCAATTAATATTATCTCCTCACTTTAACACACTAAACATAATCCTCTTCTTAATCTAAAATAATGTCTGCAAAAATCCTTTTCTTAATCTACTTTATGCCTTAATCACTTTACCTCACTCAAATTCCTCATGGTGGACTTTTCAACTAGAATTTCAATCATAGTCCTTTTATTAAAAAAAATATTCATTGGTGATGGTGATCGTCATATATATCATACCCTTTAAATCAACATCCACTCTTTGCAAATGTTTCACTGATTTTTTACCAAAACAAAACAAAAATCGTATCATTGAGGTCTGGTGTTGTGTAGAAGGTGTATGTACTCTTTCCTGAACATGGAACAAGACAAGGTGATTCTGCTGGATTTCTATCCGAGCATGTTCGGAATGAGGGCGAGAGTTGCGTTCGCAGTGAAGGGCATCGATTACGAGCACAGAGAGGAGGACTTGCAAAACAAAAGCCAGCTTCTTCTCGAGTCCAACCCCGTTTACAAGCAGATCCCCGTTTTGATCCACAACGGCAAACCTGTTTGTGGATCGTTTATTATTGTAGAATACATCGATGAGGTGTGGAAGGACAAATCCCCGACACTGCTGCCTTGTGATCCTTACCAACGAGCTCAAGCGAGGTTCTTGGCTGATTATATAGACAAAAAGGTACTGCCTCCGTCTTTGAAAAATAAAAACTCTTGAACGGGCACGAGTTTTCTTGCATAATTAGTAAAATATTATAGGAGAATTGATAAAGTACGAGAGAGAAAAAGCATTGGAAATAGAGTCAGTGGATTGTGGGGTCCATTTCCTAAAATAGAAAGTTTCTATTGTTAAGAAATAGAGGTAGTACATGCAGTCTAGTTATAGTAAATTGCAATTAGTTTTATATATGCTATATTAGTATGATATTATTGTTCACTTTGGACATAGTCTTCCTGATTTTATATAGTCATAATTTGTATGATTATATATTGCGTGCAACTTTACTAATTATTTCCTGACGTGGTTTGCACCTCAGCAAGTTTGATGTTGTAAAATTGTTTAATTATATTTAAACTTCTAATGAATTGTAGGTAATGGAAACCGGAAATTGGATATGGTGTGGGGAGGGAGAAGAGAAAGAGGCCGGTAAGAAGGGGTTCGCGGAGATCCTGAAACATATGGAGTCGGATCTCGGCGATAAGCCCTTCTTCGGCGGCAACGGCTTCGGGTTTTTGGATGTGGTTTTGATCACATATTCTCCATGGTTTCAGACCTACGAAACATGCGGCAACTTCAGCATCCAACAAGACTATCCCAAACTGAATTTATGGGTAAAGAGGTGTTTGGAGATAGAAAGTGTGTCTAAATCGTTGGCAAATCCCGACAACGTTTACAACTACTATTTGACTCTTAAGAAAAAGCGCGGCGTTTAAATTTATGTTCGTTTATCAATAATAAAAAAAAAAGGACTAGCATTCACTGGTCTTGTGTCAATCATGATGTATTTTTCATGGGAAATTAATTAATGTAGTGTTGTACGATATTTACTTTAGCCTTTCCCATTAATAATATGTCACGTCTCTATAATAACTTATTTTATTATCTAGTACAAGCAAATTTAAACACGCAAAATAATTCATATAATGATAGTAATATGCATTAACCCCACAAAGATCTGGTCATCGATGCGATTTCCACATTTTGATACTTTGAAGAATTTATTTTCATATTAAATAAAGGTAAAGCTATCGAATCGTGATTTGGCTAGATACTAAAAGAAATAATAATAAATTTATATTATTATAGTATAATGTTTAATTTAATTATATTATTACTAAGTGCTACTTACCTTCAAATATTTGTTTTCTTACTAAGTAAAGCTATAAAATCATGATTTGGCGTAATAATAGAAATATACTTTTATAAATTTTAATAAAAGTAATAATAATAAATTAACAGTTTATTTATTATTTTAATTGTTTTTATATTATTATTAGTGCTACTTATAGAGTGAGATAATGATTTGATAGAAACAGTATTTAAATAAAAGTTTAAAAATATTCGAGCACCGAAGTGCAAATATTTAGCTGGCTTCAAATGGGCCACATATTGGGTCTAAAAGTTGAAATGGGCTTCAAAAACAAAAATTTCTCAATAACCATAACTCATTAGCTTATTATTCTAGGTCCACTTTCAATTCTCTGTCTTCAAATAATTTAGAGTAGTATCTTCAATTTTATTTTGGCATGAATATAACTTAAGATAACTAATAGAGTTATATAATTCAATCAGAGTTTATACATTATCTTTTAATTAAAATTCACACACACAACATACCGCACTCCACACACATTGGGTGACTCAAACATCTATATTAAGAATGTCTAATTAATTGATTGTTAAAATTTACTACTAACCCAAAAATTAGAGTCTATAGATTGTCAAAAGACTAGTATAAAATAATACTAGTAAAATTTATTCTCAAACACCGCTTTGCTATTATGGTAGAATTTTGTTATTGAACATGACTTGGAGTTATATATATATATATATATATATAGGGGTGTGTTAAAGTCCTTTACAACTTTTCAGTGCAATGTTCTTTTTAATCACAGCCTTTGGATCATTGAATTGGATGGTTGTGATGATCTGCATTATTTGATGAAAAATCTGCATTATTGGTCGGTGTACATTATTAGAATGAAAATTTGCATTATTACACTATAATGGTGCATTATTAGTTGGTGTGCATTATTCAACTGAAATTCTGCATTATTAAATGACACGTGGCATCAATCTAATCGTCGGATGACAAAATCGTGGGGCTGAGATTAAAAAGAACAATAGCACAAAAGATAGAAAAAGGATCTAAATACATCTATATATATATATATATATATATATAGATGTGTGATCAAATACTAACTTTTTATAATAATAACTAATAACTAAATATCAATTTTATATGTTAAAAATATCAACACAAAGACATAAATTTATCAATCTTTCTTGTGTTGATAAATTATGTCTTTGTGTTGATATTTAAATTTACATGTTGTATTGATATAATTATGTCTTTGTGTTGATAATTTTATTGCACAGTATTGAAAGTTATTAATTATTACTGTAAATTAGTTAGCACGCAACCCTATATATATTGTGATCATATGATAACCCCTAAATATCGTAATAACCCTATAACCAAATCTGAACCACACATATTTTCTAATCTTGTGGTTGAAATTCAAACTTAGATGTACTTCATAAAAAAAAGCACGGGTGTAAATATGTCATTTCCCTCATTTAATTTCTGAATTTCGCCAAATATCACGTAAAATGATAAAATGATATATGTTAGGTTTATTGCATAGAATGATAGTTTTGCTGGATAGAATGATACTCTGAGTTGATAAAATGATACTTTTGACTGATAAAATTATAAAATGATATATGTTAGGTTTATTGCATAGAATGATAGTTTTGCCGGATAGAATGATACTCTAAGTTGATAAAATGATACTTTTGACTGATAAAATGATATATGTTAGGTTTATTGCATAGAATGATAGTTTTGCCGGATAGAATGATACTCTGAGTTGATAAAATGATACTTTTGACTGATAAAATGATAAAATGATAACTGACAAGAATTTATTATGCATCCACACGATTATGCAGACTGTCAAAATACAATTCAATTTACTCTATCCATGTTGAATCTAGTCCACAACCAATCCACATCAATATAAAAGACTCGGACGCCATATACATACATACATACATACATACATACATACATACATACATACGTGTAACTGAACCTCATACATCTGTATATCATGGGAAATAAGATTTTACGTATTTAAATGAGCGAAATTTGGATACGTAAATTTTATCATGAGCGAAATTCAGAAATTAAATGAGCGAAATTACATATTTACCCTCTGCGCCTTTTTTATGAAGGAAAGGTAAGTTTGAATCTAGACCACGTGATTTTAAAAATGTGTGGTCCAGATTTAGTTATAGGGTTATTACGGAAATTGGGGTTATCATTATAATGCACCCCTATATATATATATATATATATATATATATATATATATATATATATATATATGAATTATGAAATTAAATGAATAATAATTAATTAAACCACAAAACTAATGGGCCTAAACTGATATTGCTGAAACAAAGACCACAACGGAGGTTGATAAAATTTAGCTGGGCTAATGGGCCCAAAAATTAATGTCATATCTTTTCATCGTTTTATTCTGCAATTTTTATTTTCTTATCCATTAAGTATAATTATTATTTCATCCGTCTCATAAAGTTTGTCTCATTTTACTCTTTTCATCCATCCCAAAAAGTTTGTCTCAATTAAAATATTTTCAAAAATAGACATTAAATACATCGCTCAATCTTATCAATGTGGGACCCTTATTCCATTACACACCTCCATTCAATACAAAGTCAAACAATTTCTTAAAACCCGTGTCAGGTTAAATTGGGACAAACTTTGTGGGACGGAGGAAGTATTCACTAACTAAACTCACACAAATTGGGTGACTTATAATCTTATATCTCTGAGTTATTGGTTGAAATTAGAGGAGGAGTATTTTACTAATTCAGTTGCGTTTCATCATCCATAGTTAATCCAACAATTTAGTACTAGTATATGAACTTTTTTTTCAAAAATAGTACTATAGTATAAAATAGTAGGAAATTTATTATAACATATGACAGGACACAAATAACTCTAGGGAAAAAAAATCATGAATGCAAAATTTTATGAGTTTTTAATATAGCAAACATAACTTTGCTATTTTGTACAGTAACTTTTCTTTGAATTTGGGCTCAAGTTCTTACCCGAAATTATACTACCTTTTGTTTATGAATCAGTCAAACTCATCTGAGTTTTTTGTATTTGTTTTTTAATACCACATATATTTTATCTTTTATTTTGTATTTATTGGAGAATTTATAATCTTCGTAAATAATCAATACGAATTATCTTCCAATTTATTATGTACTAATATTTTAAGTGATCATGAATTAGTCAACCTTTGCTTTACTATTTGGTCTTTTTTCCATTGGTTTTGAACGCCATTCTTACGTTAAATTTTGTTTATATCTTGGAAGAGAAGCGATTAATGTACTACTAAATAAAATGCATGATTAAAAAATAAATTTCAGCCATTAGATAAAAAAAATAGAAGGATAAGATTGAATGAAATTTGAAAATATGGAGTTCACCATAAGAGTGTTTTAGTTCACTCTGTGTTTTCAAATTCAGGGTGAACCATAAAGTGAACCAAAACACTCTTATAGTGAACTAAACCTAAACCCTTCACTGTAATGATATTTCTGTCCAATCTGTATTTTCAAATCTATGCTACGAACTAAAACCCCTTTATAATGAACTAAAACAAATTTATAGTGACCAAAACGCAATTATAGTGACCAAAACGCAATTATAGTGACATCCATGTTTTAGTCTATAGTTATGCATTAAAGTAATAGTTGTCCTACATCACTATACTCTATGTTGGAAAATTATTTCGTCTTTTAAAAACCAACCCAATTTCTACGCTATGTTATCATGAATTATTTCGTCTTTGATAATACAAGTTTTAAGATTGAGATAAACTTGGTAAGCAGAAAAGAGTCGGATATAATTGATACTATAAAAATAAAATTTCAAAAGATTTATATTAATTTGGAGAATTATTTATACAAAGAATATAACAGTAAGTAGTTATTTTATAATTTTTCGCTTCGACCAAAATAATGAATATGGTTCGTTCAATTCTTCATTTCATTGATGTAAAAGTCATGTACAATCTTCATGCCTGTACAGATAAATTTCCTCATTAAATTGATGGAAAAATATCATTGTACATAATAACGAATTATGTTTCATATTATAATATACGTAATTTTTAGTGATAACAATGTAGTCAACCTAAATTATAACTTATCATGAATTATATGAAAACGAATTTTATACGATATGTGATTATAAGTTGGTCATGTTTCACTTTCTTGTTTTGTTTTTCAAGTTGACTGCCAAATTGTTGAGGCATGTTGGATTTTAATTTAGAGATTTTGCCTATTTAAACTGTTATCTTGAGATATAGTTAAGTATCCTACAAAATACAATTGATTTCCATACATACATGAGTAAAGAGAGTATGGTTTCTAAAAAACGAATAGCAATCAAATTTGTTCTTGTTGTTCTTTCTTGTGTGTTAGTTTCAGGAGACGCAGAAGTGAGATGCATCGAGAGTGAGAGAGAAGCTCTTCTTAGCTTCAAGAATGGAACCATTAATCGGTTTGGCGCTCTCTCGTCGTGGCAAAGCGACGAATGCTGTGAATGGCTCGGTGTCGAGTGCAGCAACACCACTGGCCATGTCACCACCCTCAAAATTTCTGGTTTAGAATTTGGAGGTAAGGTTGGCTCTTCTTCATTGCTTGAGTTGCATTATTTAAATCATCTTGATCTTGGTGGGAATGATTTTGGAGGCACTCCAATCCCGGAATTCATTGGTTCTATGAAGCAATTGCAACACTTGGGTCTTAGAGATTCTAACTTCTCCGGGAGCATTCCTTCTCAGTTAGGGAACCTCACCAACCTACGCTCACTCGATCTCTCGTTTAACTCTTTGAGTTCCATATCTCCTTTTATTTTTAGTTCTGTATTTGAATCACTCGAAAGGCTGGACTTGTCTCTTAACCAAATCACTGGTTCTATGCCAGACCCGAGAGCATTTCCTTCATTGATCGAACTACACCTTTCAGGCAATAACTTTACAGGCTCCATTCCTCTTAGTATTGGCCAACTCTCAAATCTTCAAATTCTAGAGCTTTCCTTTAACTATTTGGAAGGTTTAGTATCTGAATCCCACTTCATGAAGCTTGATAAGTTACAGAGACTAGGTTTATCCTTCAATCCGTTCTTGCATATTGCTTCCGACTGGATTCCGCCTTTTCAGTTGAAGGACCTATCTTTAGCAGGGTGCAATGTGGGCCCTTATTTTCCACAATGGATTCGAACTCAGAGGAATTTGTCACTCCTTGATCTTAGTAGTGCCAATATAAGAGATGAAGCCCCGAGGTGGTTGTGGAGTGTGTCTTCGTCGTTAGTTAGCTTACTTCTGTCCGACAATCAAATAAGTGGTACTATTCCGAATCTCTCATCCACCTCCATCTACCATATGGATCTTAGTTACAATCAATTCTCAGGTCCTATACCATTATTTCCCGCCAATGCTTTTGAGTTTCGATTGAGTGGAAATATGTTCTCAGGGTCAATTTCATCTATTTGCAACACTGACCAACATCATCTCTTATATCTCGACATTTCAAATAATCAGTTGGCGGGAGAGGTTCCCGACTGCTGGGAGAAATTACCGAACTTGCAAATCCTTAATCTGGCTAACAACAGTCTTTCTGGTGAAATTCCTCCCTCTTTTAGCAGTTTACAAAATTTAAATACACTCCAAATGCATGGTAATAATCTATGGGGTGAGTTGCCTTACAATTTGAGCCTTTGCCGACAATTGTTATCCATTGATGTTGGAGGGAACAAGTTAACAGGAGAGATCCCCGCTTCGATTGGCCAGCTGCATGGGATGTTTTTTCTAAACCTTCGTGGAAATAAATTGCATGGCGGTATCCCTCCCCAGATATGCAATCTTACCAATATTCAAGTTCTGGATTTATCGATAAACAATCTGTCTTCTGTAATACCCGATTGCTTCAACAATTTTACATTCTTGGATAGTACGAAAAGTATGCCTTTCGTTATACCTAGTTTTGGTCGACCCGTACATGAAAATGGATATTCATCGTTTCAATGGAAAGGTCGGGAAATTGAATATAATCGGGGTAATATAGTGCTTCTCAAACTCGTTGATTTTTCAAGCAATGGATTGACCGGGAACATCCCGAAATCGTTTTCTACTATGACGGGATTGAGATCCTTGAATCTATCTAGAAATAGTTTGACAGGCTATATAATTCCAGATATTGGTAAAATGGAGTTGCTAGACTCTCTTGATCTATCTCACAACCAACTCTCTGGCCAAATACCTACAAGTTTGGCAGAAATACACACTCTTGGTGTTCTTGATTTGTCCAACAACAATTTGTCTGGAAAAATTCCAACGGGTACTCAACTTCAGAGCTTCAATGCATCGGCTTATGCTGATAATGATGGACTATGTGGCGACCCTCTACCAAAGTGCCCCGGAGATAGCTTGAGGCCTTCCACCACTAATTCGAAGGGAAACAATGACGACGTCTTCTCATTTATGCAAGAAGTTGGCATATCAATGGGCTTTGGTTTTATCTTTGGATTTTGGGGAGTTATTGGTACATTCATATGGAAGAAATCATGGAGAATTGCATTCTTCAACTTGTTTGATGCTGCTGGAGATTGGTTCTACGTCAAGATTGCTGTGTTTGTATCCAAATGGAGACGAAGCTAAACTACTTATTTCAGGTTATATTTACTACATTTTATTCACTTAAATACTTTTATTTAGGTTTATTTTTGTAACTAACATAACATTTACTTGAATTGGTTAAATTCACATTCAGCTTTGAGATTTACTACTATAACATTTGCATTTTTTTTCAGTGGTGCGCACTTTAGCGTTGAATCAAGTTGAACAAGCTCATGGCAGATGATCTTTCGAAGTTATTGTAATTTGGAAATAAAAAATCATCTATTTTCTCTTGTGAATTGGGTGAATGTAGTTTTAATTTGTTTTCATTGTATTTTACTATTATTTGTATGGTTTATGTTGGTGTGTATGTGTAGCTTCTTTAAATGAATGTGTGTTTTTCGTATTCTAAGACAAACACTGCATTAACCTTTATGTCAAAAGTATGATAGTATTGAAATTTACTGAATCTAATAACGAATTCAAAAACTCTAGCTAAACAGGGGCGGAGCCAGTCCCCTCACCTTTATAAATATATAAATTCTTCACATTGTTGATGAGAAAATTCAAAATAATATACAATCTTCATGCAGTTAAATTCGCCATTATTGATGAGAAATATCATTGTATATAATCTTCATGAATTATCTTTCCATTTATTACGGGGTATATTTATAGTGATAATAATTTAGTCGACTTTCGCTTTTCTATTTTTTTTTATCATCTGCCGTTTTTCTAATTAATCAAGTCTATGACTAAATATATGGATTATTAATCTAAAATCATGATGATAACTAAACATACATGAATATAATCTACCAGTGCATTCTAAAAGCTCAGTTCAAACCAAGTAGAGAAAAAAATTGCATGTCCTCAGTTGCCGGATTGCCGCAGCTCCGGGCGGACGAAATCTGCATCTGCGGGCACGGAGATGTCGACGGTGGGCCTCAGCTGGGCGCATACTTCGATGGCACCGTGCACAGGGTCTGACAGGAAGTTGCTCATGAGGTCCTGGTTGATGGGGGAGCTGTTGTCGACTGCAACCAGCGCCTGCTGTGTGAGGATGTAATCGAATCTTGGGGCCCATTTCCTTGATCCCAACCGCGCTGTTGTCGAGCAGTTGTCCACCATGAAAGATACACCGCGAGCATGCATGAAAGGATTCAACGAGTCCACGGACTCGATCACACTCTCATTTATGATCTCGGAGTAGGAGTGCCCCTTCTTCCTCAAGATCTCTATCTGTGTTTTCCAAATCCAAATGTTATAACAACAATCAATCATTTACATAGCTGCAAATTGGAATGAAAATTAGTAGATGAATATGAGGCGGGAAACGAAAGAGCGAACCTGGGCCATCATGAGTGCCACAAAAACTCCTGCCGTGAAAGGATAAAGAGGTCCCAAATCACCAGCTGGACGCTGAGCTCTCACACGCTCGCCGACTTTCCACATCCGGGTCTGGTCAATTTTACCCATAGGGAAGGCAGGGAGGCCTTCCTTTTCCTGGAGAAAAGCAGAGAGATAACTATTGGTTAGAGAAATATGAAAGGCAACTGGTCTCATCAACATGACTACATGAGTCATCGGAAGACATACATAAAATCGACTGCCAGCCAAGACAACACTCCTGATCTCACTGCCACTGGCCACATCTTCATAGCATTCATACAGGATGTCCATGCAGGGATAGTATGAAGCACTATACGCTGTCTAAAAGTCCTTTTTCCCTTGTGCATCTAAGGCATTATAGACTGCTAGCATACCCTGTAACATTAGAAAGAGTCATCAAAAGAACAAAGAACAAAGAACAAAGAACAAAGAACAAAGAACAAAAAGCAATCTTCATGCATCTTGAGCCAAAAAAAATTTTAAGAGTGGTGAAGATTCAAGATTCAAAAACAAATTGACCTTTTGACTAACCTTTGTTGATATGGTCTTCGATATTGTCCCGGTAATACTCTCAACTGTGTTCTTGTAAGCAAGATCTTCACTCATCCCATTTTCAGTGTACCTTCTGAATAAGCACTCCACAACACCATGCACGGCACCAAGTAAAATACCTGATGATTGAAAGATGAATTAGAATTTTCCAAGCCCACATGGAAAGTAACCACCGGAGAGATTCTTTACCTCGCTCCCCAAAGATATCACTTCTATATTCCTGCTCCAAGGTAGTGGCAAAAGTGAAAGGTGAACCAAGGGCCACTGACCATCCAAGGGCAACGTCAGTAGCTCTTCCATCAACATCCTTCGAGAAAAAAGAGACACAATCAAAAATTTACATCACAACAAAAAGTCACCTAAATGAATCATGCCACTGGATATACATATAACGTGTAAAGTCAAGATGAATACCTGGTGAACAGAAAAACTTGAATTGATACCAGCACCATTAACTTCTTTTCCTTGCACGTATAACCGTCTCACAGAGGGACCCATCCCTTTGGGACACACAGCTATTACACTAATGTTCTTTGGAAAGTCAAGACCCACTGATTGCAGATGTCCCAACAGGAACCCATGGGAAAGTCCAAGTATACTGTTTGGTTTCATGTGTGAGAACACTTTTTCATAATTATCAGCCTGCAATGCATCAGTGAATCAATTACGAAAAAGACATCTCCAACAAGAGATATATAGTTGAAACACACGGCTTTCAATCAAGGGCCTCAATGAAGCTTTCGGGCAATTCTCACCTGAGCCGAATCCTATATCAAGAGCAGCACCAAGTCACTGCCAGATATCGTTTCATATATGTCTCCAAGTGTCCCACTTTCCTCAGTAAACCCAGCAGCACGAGCCTCAGCAAATGAACGAGAACCCTTTCTCAAACCAATCTGGATGGAAGCAAACATAAAATAGACCAGTCACTTCATAAAAGATCAAAATATGTACATCATCCACAATATGAGGTGGACTTATTAATAAAACATCAAGTTACCTTAACAACAATATCAGAATTTACTTCAGCCAGAGAATCCCTCAAGTTCTGAGCTTGAGCAGGTCCCTAAAAAAAACAACACTTCACTCATCACAACAGTTAATCCACACAATAATGATAAAGAAGAAAGTTCACTAAATGCATATTGTTAGTAATGCAGCAATAGGCAGCAAGAGCATATCCAAAATTCTTGAAAAAGAGTATTAAAAGGCAAATAATCTGAAATGATTCAAAAAGACAATTATACTTCAATAAAAAACAGTATCATCAAGTGCTATAATAAGTACCTGTGAGCCCCAACCAATCACCCCAATCTGCTTAATGCCCTTAAATGCATCTGGCAACAACTTGAACAGATTCCTTCCTCCTCTTACAATGTACTACATACAAAATACAACAACATAATCAATCACTACTAAACGCTCAATACAAATAAGTTAGGGCATCAGCTCATTAAATAAGGGCATATCTTCATCTACATAGCTACCAACCGGATTAAACAACAAACCGTATAATTGTTCAATTGGTACAGAAATAAACAAAATAAAACCTCACAGCAACATTTCCCCCAAATTCATCACAATCCACACACATTGGCAACAGCAATAAACATACCTCCTCGTGACCGGCGAGATTGACCTTCTCCTTGTTGAACACTGAGGTCTGGAAATCGAGAGACTCCTGAGGCTTAATTGCGGGAACGGAGACCATGCGAGCTGCGGCGGCGGAGCCGGAGGCGGCTCTGGAGCACTCGGCGGAGCAGAGCGCCTTGAGAGAGGGGGACGAGGAGGATAGGAAGCCGACGGATGCGGCTGGAGCTTTGGTAGGGGGATTGAGAGCTCTGGCGGATGCGGAGGCGGTGGAGAAGGAGGTAGGGGCGGCCGCCGCCATGATTGGGGGAGTTTTTCGAGTGGGCGAAGGGAGTGAGAGGAAAATGATTGCAACAGAGCTCAGTGAGAGGAAAATACACTGTTTTTGTGTTAAATAGGGTGGAAATGGAGTTAGGTGAGATCACATTTTTTATTTGTTTGTTTATTGCAAAATAAATTAGTTAAATTTTTATACTACTAAAATACACTTATCCTCCTATTTTCCTATTTTGGTATGTTTACAAAAAATTGATCCTTTTATCCTTGCAATATATATTGTGTTATTCATCTCAGACTCTCTTACAAAGCATTGTCTTCGGCTACTCTCATTTTTTTATGCGTTGTGATTGAACACAAGATTTGTACTCCATGCTTCATTAAGTTTACGAAAATTGTTAAATACGAGAGTGAAACATAATAGTTATTGAAGCCTTCGACCAACCTCGTCTTTTGATGCGTTGCAATTGCTATTAACTCTTAAGGTTTATAGTAACTTGTCTATTTTCGTGATTGATAGAGTATTGAATAAGAGAGTAGAATATAGAAATATTAATTTTAATTCATCTAAAATATACTCCTAAGATAAATTTAAAAAATATAGTACTACTAGTATTTTTTTTCTGCCTTGAGCTAGGATGGAGTATAATCATTGCCATTAAAGTTGTAATTGTCTCATGCATTTTTTTATGTTTTTGTTGTTTCAGATAATATCGTGAATGTGAATTCAGTTCTTTGCAGTGTTTTAAAAATCGGACCGGACCGGTAGGTAGTCCAGTTCGGTTCACCCTTAAAAACCATTAGCATATTGAACCGGTGGAACCGGCCGATCAGACCGGTCCAGCCGGAAATCAGTTTTTGAATTTTTTTCACTTTTCAAAATATTTTTTACAATTTGTTGTTGCTAGGGCTTGAACACATGACCTCATCTCTAAATACCATCTTCTTTAATACTCCACCACATGGTCATTTTGAAATATTATAAACATTAATTATTGTTATACATTAAATCAGATTTTTTTCACCAAACTAATGATTCATTTTAGTTTTATATTTTTTATATTTTGATTATGATTTTACAATCACTAATATTTTACAATATAGCAGTTTATAATTAAACATAGAGTTTATACTTCCTCCGTTCGCGAATAGGAGTTCCATTTTTCCATTTTAGTTCGTCCGCGAATAAGAGCCTCGGTTCACTTTTACTATAAATGGTAATATGGTCTCACCTTCCTCTAACTTATTTCACTCACATTTAATTTAAAACAAATATATACAAGTGGAACCTCTATTCCACTAACTTTTTTCCATTCACTTTTATTAACATTTCTTAAAACCCATGCCGCCCATAAATGGGACTTCTAATGGCGGACGGAAGGAGTAGTTTTTAATATTGTGTAACTAATCATTTATATATTTAATTTTATTTATAAAAAAAATATATGAAATTGTAATATTTTTACTTACAACCAATTATATATAAGGTTAATATTTTTTTATATACAATTAATTATATGTAAATTTAATGTATTTTCTATATTTTATATTTAATTATATGTATTTAAAACAGTATAACGGTTCTATCAGTGATTAAATCGGTTAGGCCGGTTGAACCGTGAACCAGTAGCTTCTCCGATTCATTCAGTCCTGTTTTTAAAATATTGGTTCTTTGTAAGAGCATCCGCAGCGGTGGCGGTTGGCGCCACCGCCGTCCGTGCCAGCGGCAAGGCGAAGGACCGCCACCGCTGCAACCGCGCCGCTGGCACGGCGCTGCTCGATGTATCGAGCACGTCCGTGCCAGCGGACGCACACGTGGCGGTCTCCGATTCGCCAACGGCATAGCCGTTGGTTTCAAACATTTTTTATTTTTATTTTTTAAAAAATCGGATTTTTATTTAAAAAATCGATAAAAAATAAAAATAAAAAAAATTTCACTTCCCCAAAAAATTATATCCGTTTATAACCGTTTTTCCCCACTTTTTAATTTTTTTTTTATTTTTTTTACCCCAAAAATACACACTTTCATCTATAAATACCCCCAATTTCACTCCAAAAAATTCACACTTTCACTACACAATTCTCATCATCAATCTCTCATATCCATTTTCATCTTCCTCTCACACCCTACAACACCACTATGTCCGGTAACGACGACAACCCAAGCGGCTCTCACGGTTGGAACCCCGAATGGTTCGGTTCGCAACCGTTTCATAGTCCGGAAACGGAATATTCGGCCCCTCCTCTCACCCAAGATTCGGGCGTTCCGAGTGGCTACCGGCCATACCCAATCGACGATCAAGGTGCCTCCGATGGGCGCTACGGGTGGACACCGGAGCCTAGGCCTCGCGCCCCTTCCCAAATGCCGAATCCTCCATCTCGCGCCGGTGTCCGCACACCGTACTCACCGGCGGAGATGGAAAGATTGTTCAAGGCGTACTTGGAAATCTCCGAAGATGCGGTGGTTGGAACGAACCAATCCGGCGATCACTTTTGGTGGCGCGTCTCTAGCCGGTACAATGCACACCGGCCGCCGGGAACGATCGAGCGCAACGAGAGTATGGTGCGCAACTGCATCGGCCGAGCCAACGAAGAAATTGGCAAGTTCAACGGCTATTTCATCCAGGAGTCCCGGAATGCCGGGAGCGGCCGAAGCGAGGTCGACATCATCACCGCCTCGCTGAGCACCTACCAATCCATGAACGGTAAGTCGTTCAAATATCTTAACGTTTGGCAGGAGACGCGGACGCACCCGAAGTATAAGGGAGGCATAACATCCTCCTCTAGCGGCTCCTCCAAACGCTCACGGTCGGCATCCCTATCCGACGCCGGCGAAGAAGTGGCTAGCCAACTCGCCGAAGCTAACTTGGGTAGCCCCGATGCCCAACCAAGCGGTTCCCGACGCCGACCGCAAGGTAGGAAGAAGGCGGCGGCCGAACGACGTCGCGCCGCGACTCCATCTGCCCCTGCTCTCGAACCCGCACCCTATGTTCCACCTCCACCCCCGAACAACTCGTTGTGGGCCCTTTTGGCCCAACTCAATATGGCCGATAGGTCAACTATGACCCCCACGCAACTTCAAACGCACGAGTCCATGATATTGGGTCTCCAAAAACAATTGGGGTTGGTGCCGCCGGATGCGTAGTCTTCCTCGGGTTATATTAGCCAATAATTATGTAATTTTTAATTTTTAGGAGTTTAATTATGTAATTTTTAATTTTTAGTATTTTAATTATGTAATTTTTAATTTTTAGGATTTTAATTATGTCTTTTTATTTTATTTGTAATTTGTTATTTTTATTGTGGTTTTTTTAATGAATTTTAGTATTATGAAAATGTTTTTGTGTAATTGAATTTTATATTAATTGTGCTCGTCCTTGCGGAAGAGCACAGTTGTGGGTGTTGTGCTCTTGCCAGAGAGCAGGCATGAATAGTACCGCCCGGGCCCACAACCGTGCCGCTGGCAAGAGCACGGTTGTGGATGCTCTAACATTTATAAACTAATATAGGGTAAAAAAATCATTTACAAGAGACAAATTTATTACTTGCGGACATAATATAAAGAATCCAACACGAACACGGCTGCTCGGCGGCGCACGTGTGGTATCTATCCTGCACGTGAGAGAAGCTAAAAAGTTTGTGATTTAAACTTTAATGTTAATACCATGATTTTCAGTTTAGTAAACAAGAAATGCAAAGGCCCAACCCAATTAAAACCTGGAATTAAACAACGACATACAAAGGTCCAACCCAATTGTAATGGTTTGACTACAATCAATCCATACTTTCCGAATTCGGCGGTGGATTAAGGTGAGGTCCGAAAAATCATTAAATTCAGTCTTTTGAGCTATCGTCGATCTAGTGGCCACATTTCCTCTCCAAATTTGCTTTAGGGATGGAGTTTTTTCACATAAGAAGTTTAAAAGGATGCGAACTTCACCTCACTATTTATGTTTTCTCTAATCATCTTTGTAATACACAATAAAATTATGACAAAATAAAGGAATGCAAATATTTATGGAGTGAATTCCCGGCTAAGTGGTCATTCATTTTTATTTTTGTAGTGCATGGATGACTTGCAATAGTGTATATATATATAGATGTTTACATTATTGTGTTAGCATAGAATCTTGGTGGAACCTGGTAAGACACGTGGCATACTGACTTACATAATTAACACTAATTAATGTTATTTAATTCAAAACATTTTCTTTAACAAAATAATTTTACAAATGTTACTAGTACTATTTCGTACCATAGTACAAAATACTTATACGGGGTGGAGTACTATTTATAGTATTAGATAAATTTAATTTAAATCTCATTAACAATTTCTATTTTTAATTATTAAAATAATAATTTTTCTGTCCATGAATACTCGTCCAACTTGGACTCGATGGATTCAAGTTTTAAGAAAAGTTAGTAGAGTATATATCCTACTCTTATATAGTAATATAATATTAGTTTTATACTCCCTCCGACCTATAATATAAATATTGTATTTTCTCTTTCTACCTAACATACAAAACAAAATTTTCTAAAATCTCGTGTCATCCCACAAGTATGACATTTATTAAATAGTTAAATGTGAGTAAATGTGTAAGTGAAATGTAAGATTTATTACCAAAAATAATTAAAGATAAATAAGACCTGCAATGACGGACTGATCGAAAATGAATAGGACAAGTATTTGCGGGCAGAGAAAGTGAAAAACAAGCACTTATGCTATCCTTTTTGTTTTAATTTTCATTTCAGTCAAAATTCTTAATTAACCATCACTATTATCCACCAAATATTGCTCTCATTCATATTTTTCACCAAATGATATAAAATTGCAAAGGTCATCACCAGTCCCTTCAAGCATCCGCCAATAATTAAACCATAAAACAATACAAATTTCTCATCACCATCATAAGCCGTACATGTTCATAGCACATGAACATGAGATTAATTAAAATTAAAATAAAAATATTTTGGAACACACATCAACTCTCGAGTTGACCCAAGTACAATTAACTATTTGGTTAGGTAAATTGCAGGTTATTAATCCACATCTCCCACATAAATAATCACAGCTCACACACACATTAATTTAATAACATTATCACACTACAAATATGCCCTCAAAGAAGTAACACCAAGAGCCATATATCTTCTCTCTCCCTTAATTTCAAGAAATGGAAGCCAAAGCAAGTGTGATTGCAAAACACTTCATCTCAAAAATTTGTAGGCTCTAACAATTAATAGAAAAAATATTTCAAGATTAATGGATTTTTTCGACGGTTTTGATGGGATTCAAGGGAGCTACATGGGGTTCGAAGGCGTGGTGAGGAATCTTGGAGCTTCCCCGTCTTCGTCTTCTTCTTCCATGTTGCTTCTGAATAGCGAGACGGGAGAGCTCACTATGAATCCGAGACATAAGATGGGAGACGCGAATAAGGCTTTGATTGCTCTGAGGAATCACAGCGATGCCGAGAGGCGGAGAAGGGAGAGAATCAACGCTCATTTGGCTACCCTTAGAACCCTAACTCCTGGGACTGCAAAGGTGTTGATTTTGTTGTTTTCTTTCTAGTTATGTTTATCTTGTTGTGTGTGTTTTTGTGTGTGTGTGTGATAATTTTGATTTTTTGGTGATTCTTGAAAAGTATAAGATGGTTTGGAGCCAGATTGATTTTATGATTTTTTGTTACACATAGAAGTTAGGGTTTGTTATCTAGAAAGTCTGTAGTAGATAGAGCAGTCAAAATCTATCTGGTCTGAGTCAAAATCTATGTTTTTTTGCCCAATGGGTGCGCCGGAACAAACCCTAATTATAAGTTGTTACTTGTCATGTTGATTTTTTTACCACGAATCCAGCTACAACAAGGGGTGCAGATGTACTTAATCCTAAAACTTTTATATAGTACTGATCTTTTTAATTATAAATCCTCAAAACTAATAAAATTTCAATTTTTATAGAGAACATTTAGTTCAGCATTTTACTTGTCAGCATTTTCGAATCGAAAATTCTGAATCCACCATGGGCGACCATTAAATCTTTGACCGTTCTAATTACATAATACTACTACTATTAATTAAACAAATTAACAATAAGAATATGTTTGGATTGTTTGATGATTTTGCATTGATTCAACATGATTAGATGGACAAAGCTGGCCTACTAGGTGAAGTCATCAACCGAGTGAAGCTACTAAGGGAGACTGCGGCCGAAGCCACCAAAGGCACGGTGGTGCCAACCGATGTCGATGAAGTGACCGTGGAAGAAGAGGAGGATCCCAACGACGCCGCCTCAACTTCCATCCGAGCTTCCCTATGTTGCGATTTCAAGCACGAGCTTCTCTCCGATTTGAGAGAAGCCGTGGAGGCTCTCCCTCACAGCCCCGTGATGGCCGAGATTTCCACCTTAGGGACTAGAATGCTAGGCGTGTTCGTGATCTCGGGACTAAAAGGCCAGGTCCAGCCCCTTGTTGCTTCAATTCGTCAGGCTTTCCGTTCTGTGATGGATAAGTTCTATGCTTCAGAGGAGTTCTCATCGAGAAATAGCTCGAGCAAGAGGCGAAGAGTGTCGTCGCTCTTCGCCTCTTCTAGCTCGTAACTGGGATTTGTTTGGATGAATTTGATGATGGCAATAAGCATATGGGTTGGCATACATATTTTTAATTTAGTTTGTTGTACAAAAGGGGTATGCATGCCTTGTCATATGCCTTCTTCCTCTTTGTTTTATTTCATGATTTATGCTTTGTATATTTGAAATAATGTAAACACTTTGTTGTTCCCTTCATTCCAAATTGTCAAAATCGATCTTCTTAATTTTCTTTGTATTAAATTCCCATTTAATGTGGTAATAACTTTTCAAACCATGAGTTTTGGCCTATGTATCTTATAATTTAAAATGTGGACATGACTTCGTGTCATATTTAAACAAAGTCTAGTTCAAAATTTTAGAAAATGTATAATCCTATCTATTAATAAATTATTAACGAATGCCAAATTGTTGGAATGCAATATCACTAATCTACAAGTTTAGGAAATTATAAGTTATTGATCCCAAAATTTATTTCCTATTGGTATTAATTTATAATTAATGGCACGTATTATTGTTAGCATTTTATACAACAACAATTAATTTAATCACATTCACAACCCAAACTTCAACCAATCACTTGGAATCCTAGGCGTAATGACCTCACACACATGCAACGTATATCTCTACAAAATGAAGTAGTTAATTACTTCCTTATTTTAACACAAATTCTCCCCACATTCGTGTCAACCAATTATTTTATACATTAATTATTTGACATTTTTAACATAATTTGTATAGTTTATGCATATTAAATTAAATTCTCGAGAAGACGATAAAACCATAATCTCAACGCCAGCTGAAAATTAGAAGAGACAAATTTACTACTACAAATTGAAAGGTTTAGATTTATTAACGCAATTTGAAGATTAGATCTAATTTACAATGATCTCAATAATTTAAGATCAATTAAATGGAGTTAATTATTTAAAGAAAGCGTTGACATAGAAGGGAGGCAAGGATACCGCCCATCCAGGAGGTCTTGAGTTCGAATCCTGAATGGTGCAACCTGGGATTAATTTCCCCTGTGGGCCTGTTCAAGGTTGTTTCCTTGGGGCTTGGCAAGCTTTCGAGCCTGGACGCGCCTGAAGTGGCACGAGTCTTCGGATCCAGACCCGGCTGACCAGGACCCGTCGAACGGGGGGCTAGAGAGCGTGCCTGAACAAGGCTTGCTCACAGGCTGGTGCTCGGTGCGGGGGATAGTTGTATTCGAAGCTTAACGGGCTGTGTAAGGCCTAGATCGCTTGCCGAATGTATCTCGAACTCCGATGTAAAAAAAAAACATATACGTCTCTCTGATCAGTTGTATACTGTATAAACAATTATTGAGGTTAGTTGCATCTAAGTTCTTATTGCTGATCATTCCATCTAGAGATATTACATTTTATTAAAAATAATAATTAAATTGCATTGCGTAGTAGTATAATTTATGCATACGTGCATATGTGGGAATTGGATAAGGTATAAACATTTTTTAAAATATTGTTATAAATTTTTTGTGGTCATTAAATTGTAGAGATCATTTATTGTTTCATCATTAAGTTGGTTGAAAATGAAATTGGAGTTAGAATATGCGGTATTTTTCACTCTATATTTTCCGATTCAATTTGTTTCCAATATTTTTTTGACTTTTCATTTTTGAAGCTATATTATGGTTTTCATTTGTATAGAACATAGTGGTGGAATGTGTAAATTTTTGACCAAATGTAACAATTATATGAATCTCACAAACTCCTAGCTAATAGGTGGAGCCTATCACACAAGGTATTTTTAGAACTATTTGTTTTTTTTTTAATAATTCCCCAATACATATAATTAATCAATCTTAAAATTATATGGACACCAATTAAAATAGACAACAAGCTAACTGAAAACGTGTCTAATATATGTGTTGAGTGGAAAATATATCTCACATGTTGAACTTAAATTCCATTCAATAAATGGTAATGAATGAAGAGTTTATGTCAAGAATCAAAATAATATACCTCCTTAACGCAAGTTGAGCAAAAATAAATTAATAATCGAGACTCCACCGCTCTTAAATCTTAATCAAACCTACGATGAAGCGTAACTCGATGAAAATTGATTGCAAAATTGATATTATTATTTCTACTAATTTTAAACATAGAATAATTAAATAGTTTCTCAAAAATTAGGACATAACAACCTTTTACTAAAATACTCCATCCGTCCTATGTTACTTGCACTTTTCATTTTAGGCCATAAATTTGAATTGATTTTTTTAGTGTAATTAAATTAAAATTTTAAGTGTAATAGACATCACTTGATAAATGAGCTCTTAACTTAAACTAATATTTTAATTAAATGCATTAATTCTAACTTAAACTATAAATAGTGTAAGGAGTTTGTGACGAGCCGAAAAACAATAGTGCAAGTAACATGGGACGGAGGAAGTACTATATCTAGAGAGCTAGAAGTCTAGAACAAAAAATACTGATTGCATCTTGTTGCTGCATACTCGGCGGAAATTTTCGGCACAAAGTTTTAAAAATGGATATTTAATATATTAAATTGATAAAAAAAGTAAGAGAAAAAAAGTAGAAAAATAAAATACAAAGTGAATAAAGTAAAAGAGTGGAAAGTAAGAGTGAGAAAAATATTTATTATTATTACTATAATGGATATGACTCGACTATGAGTGAACTTCTCAAAATAAAAAAAAAACAATTCAAGGAAACAAGAGAGTACAAAATTATCTTAAGTAGAACTTATTAGGTGGTGTACGGTTAAATAAATTATATACTACTAGATTAAGACTAATAAATATTGTTTGATTAAATAAACAACAATTAGTCAAAATATGGAATAATAAAAAGTAAAATTAAGGTTGACATAAATATTAATTCCCCAAAAATAAATAAGTCTATACTAAATCCAAGAAGGGTAACCACATTATTGAAAATTCCTATCATGTCCTAAAACTTCCAGATCAGAGACGATTGCTTTGCAATTAAAATTCAATTCAATTCAATTAGGTTAAAGACTGATTGGGAGGTTAAACGATTGAATTCAATTCAGGATATATCTTGGATTTGGACAGTTAATTGCGATCGTTTTATTGATAAGAGGATCATATCACATGGAGAAAGACAAGATAACAGAAGAAGAAGCAGAGGCAGTTGAGCTGGTTCTGTTTCAAGTCCCGGAATGCTATGTTTACATGGTAAAATTCAATGTTATGATTCGATTATCTCTACATGTAGCAAAGAAAGTATCTGATGATTTGATTTAATTTCATTTTCCTTAATTTTTTGGGGAGGTTTATTTAAAATTGTTTTTTTGCTCTTACTTGCTTGATTGTGCTCTGCATTTGGTGTGCTTTAGCTAGGATGTTCAATCGATTGTTGTGCTCTTTATGTATTGGGTTAACTATATCTGTTTTGGCTAAATGTATTGTGTTGTTTTGAGACTAAGTTGTTGTAAATCGATGAATGTTTGTGTTTTTGTGAAATGCAGTTAGTAAGTTTCTTTCTTATTCTACTTCTGTATTCTGCTACAACTGTTCTCCCATGATTTGTCGTTGTTGCGTTGTTAACCGATCCTCGATATATTCAAGATTTTGTTGCCGAGAAGGAGTTAAGCTAGTTTTGTCTGAATTAGTTTCGATTTGTTATGTATGTGTTGATGGTTGAATGAATAAGGTACGTTTACAAGCGATGTAGCTAATCATGTTTCTTATGGTCGGACAAACCAATGTATATACCCGAAAAACTAAAGATTGGATCAGCTTAAGAATTGTTAATTGTTCTAAAGTTAGAAATAAGAAAATGTAGTTGCTCATACGTTCTAGTCGATGAACATATAGCTAAGGTTGCACAGCAATGATGTAAATTTCATACGGATATCAAACGGTTTTTGTTTTGGGCGTTTTAGTATCTCATGAAATTCACTATGCTGTAAGTAATTGAAAGTTCCAATAACCTTTAACCAGAAAGATGTTGCATCATTCTGAATAAGTATAGACTTTTCAGAGTTCTTTTCGGATATCCTAATGTTCTTGTGCTTAATCTTGCAGATACCTCCACGGAAATCTGCAGCTTCTTACAGGTTTTCCTCTACATTACTTGTTGATTAGCATTTCCTTGATCATGATTGAGCATCAGTGTTGGTCAATAAAAATTCATCTTTTTGTACTCTGTCAAGTACTCCTCAAGACAGTTCGTGAATTAGAAATGATAAGTAATTTCTCAGCACTCATTCGGAAAAGAAATTATTATTTCTTGCAGGGCTGATGAATGGAATGTCAACAAATGGACGTGGGAAGGTACTTTGAAAGTTATTAGTAAAAGAGAAGAATGCATTATCCGTTTGGAGGATAAGACAACAGGTGGATATTCTCAACTTTCTACTGGGTGCTTGACTAGAGATTCTGTCTCGTTTAATCAGTTAATCTCCAAATTTTATGTAACAGGTGAGCTGTATGCTCGGGCATTTTTGAGAGATGGCGAGCTGCATCCTGTGGAGGCTGTAATTGATAGCAGCAGGTAAAAGAATTGGTCACAATTGAAGTCACCTGCTCGAGAAAAACTCTTGTTAACGTTTAAACTCTGGTTCAACTTTTTGAGACTGCTATTGGTTCTTTGCAGATATTTCGTTCTTCGGGTTGAAGAGAATATTGGTAGTCTACAGAGCTTCCTTCTTCTATTATTTTCAAGCATCTTGTTTTGTCCTTAGAATTGTAGGCAAAACTTTATTCACCTGGAGACATAACAGACACTCATGTCAGGATAAGTTACTAATTCAATTTTTAATAGTAACCTAACAACATGCCTCTTATCCTGTTCATTTGTATTTTTTCTCGTTTCCACTCGTGTTGAAGGTGACACATACTAGACGTGCTATACAGACATATAAAGTTCCAACCTAAAAAAGGAAATTTAGTGCTTATTGATTTGTGTTCCGGGGTGGAACAATTAAAGAATCATATTGCTCTGAATCTGAAAGTCAGGTTAACTCACTTAATCGTATGTTTTCCCCTATCACTGACAATTTGGGTCCCGTCTTCTTTCTCAGTCAGTGATAATCATTTGCAGACTGCATAGCCTTGTTGATTTTGCATCTTATCTTTAAACACGAACTGTTTGTAGTTACTTATTTTCATGTATGCTCATAAACACAAATGATACTGACTCGTTACGGTTCATGCAGATGGGCGCCTTCGCCATGCTTTCATTGGTATAGGATTTCGAGAAAGATCCGAAGCATACGACTTCCAAGCTGCTCTTCACGACCATATGAAGTACTTCATCTCCTCGTTTAATTTCTTTTCCCTTTAATAAACCATGCTTAAGTGCGGTTTTTCCCCTTGCTGTTCTTCAATCTTTAGGTATCTGAATAAGAAGAAAACTGCAGAAGAGATGGAGCATCAGTACCAGCATTCTTCTTCAGTCGATTATAGTTTAAAAGACGGGGAGACCCTAGTGCTTCAGCTCAAGAAAGTAATACTATATCTCGAACTCCTTATTACTTTACATTTGCTCAACTAATCTTGTTTCTCTATTCTTATGAAACAGAAAGAAGGCGGCACAGGCAGCACAAGATCCAAGTTTTTCGAGCAGAAATTGAGCAATCTTTCTCTGGATGACAAGTCTAAAAACAAAGAAGGCTCAGTAAGCATCAAACTGCCCCCTCCTCCTCCTGCACCCCTCTCACCCGTTGATGCTCCCGATAGGCCTCCATTAGGGATTTCCCCTAGAGTTAGCCCAGGCAAATCTTTTGAAAACGAGGAGTCAACTGGAGTGGAAAAATGTGAAGAAGGAGAAGCAGAAGCCACCGAGAAGAAAGAACAACACGATGCACCGGATGATGATTTTGGGGATTTTCAAGCAGCCAGGTAACGGGGATGCTGATAACACCAATCCTTGTTCGTTACCTTTAGCTTAGGTCCCGGAGCTTCGTCCTACTAATCTCGAGAGAGTGCGATCTTTAAGGTGTGGTTTAGTACTTGTGGTGTGTGTGGAAGTCTTGTGTTGTGTATATTATGAATTGGTGAACTTTATAAATTGCTTTTAGCTACACTCACAATGAATGCTTGAGCAAGTCTTTTTATGGATGTGTGTGTGTGTGTTTTTTTTTCTTTTTTCAATCCAAGATTATTAATATTGGTTCGACGTTTATCTTTGTGGTGACTAGAACCTCCGATCGATTAGAGTCCGTGTTTGCTTGCAGGATAAAATGCAATTTAATGGATTTTCAATTTGATGCAATTTTTCGATTCTGTCACAAATTTAATAAGAGATCCTATAATAGGGTCAGTAAGTGATTTAAAAGGTTGAGTGAAATTGGATGAAATTTATTCGTGTAAATTACAAATGTTAGAATTAGTTTTACTTGATGAATTCTCAAGAACAAAAATTCGATTACAAAAAAAAAGTGGAAGCGTATGTCCAACTATTGATATATATCGAATATTCAACAAGAAATTGGACCTTTTTTTAACTTTACAACAATCCCAAATTATTTTTGGATATTGATAAATAATTAAAATTTTAATTTGTCGTTTAAAATTGGTTCATAAATATTAATTAATGTAAAATGAATAAATATATATAATTACTCATCTACGCTAATTTAGGAAAAATATTAAAATTTTCAAATTAATATTTGCATAATCACATACGAATATCTCTCCATGTATTTATTTGTAAATTATTCTTTGTCAAACTTAAATTAAAGTCTATTAACAAAACTACAACTATAATATCGTAAAAAATATAGTAATAAATAGTAAAGAAATCAGATTAAATAAAATTGATATAATTCGATTTAAATTTAGGACCAATTATAGGAGTACAATTTCTGTACATCGTATAGACACCTGAAATGATATGTCAAAATCATGTCTTGATTAACAATAAATGATGTAAACTAATTATCTATAAATATGAATCTTTGTGTGGTTTTATTTTGTTAATATTGACCCAATTAAATCCCTTTCCTAATCGTACGCGTGGCCAAGAATGAAGAATCCATGTCCAAGGGAAATCAGTTGAATGTATTCATCCACTCCCTCCATTCATCCTCTGTCTCTTGCCAAGTTCCTCTTTTTAATCCCTTTTCCACTGTTTTCTGCCTTGATATTGTAATCAGTGTATGTTTCTATTTTGTTTCTGGTGAAATTTATGATTTTGGCCTTTTGGGCTCATTAGCTTTCTGTTTTGTGTGTGTGCGTGAGAGAGAGAGAGAGATTTTCTGTTACTTTTTTTCTAGCTAGTGTGATGCAATTGTGTTCTTGCTGAAATGATGCTATGAATTTGATTGTTGATTTGATTGATGAATTCTTGCTGGGAATTTGGTTTTAGTGAAGGTTGAAAAAGAACCCTTGATTTGAACACTTAGATATTGCTAAATAGTGTTTTTTATTTTTTATAATTGGAAAGTATGATCTTAGGTAGTGACAGTATAAGCTGAATTACAAGAAACTGAGGTCAAATTTAGTTCTTTTATTTGGTTCTGGTTTGGAGAAATTACTGGTTATGTTGAATTAGGTTTTTCTGTAGTGTTGTTCTTGCCTTCGAGGCTTTCGAATTCGAGGCTCTTGTTTTTGGCTTCTCTAGTGATATTTGATTCTTTGTTTCTGTGAATGTAAGCTCTCTTTGTTTCTGATGCTTGGCTGATAAAACCTTGATTCTATAGAGGTGAACGTTTGGCCGATATACTTGATGCCACACGGTGTTGATGCTTTCGAATCCGAGCTTCTTGTTTTTTGGCTTCTCTACTATACCTACTCCAATAATGTTTGATTCTTTGTTTCTGTGTTTCTGTGTTTCTGTGATGTAAGCTTCGTCTTGTAAAGAAAAGCTTCTGACTTGTTTGATGTTTGCTTGATAAACCCTTGATTATCTAGAGACGGACTTTTGGTCGTAATAGATGATGCTACACGATGTTGAGGACTCGTTTTCTTGATAAACACGATGCTGCACTTTAACTGTTATCTTTGTTTTTCAAATTCATCAATTTAAACTCTGTGATTTCGAGCCCTCCTGAGTCCTGTCCTTTTCACTCGTTGTTCAAGCTTCACTATCTCGTTGATTCTTTAATGTCAGTTAGATAGTTACTAGAACATTTGTACAGTTGGAGAACACTGAGAATTGGCTCAAATCTTTGATGGATGGTTAATTAGTTTAGTTGCAGCTTTTGATTAGATACATTGTGTTGTTTTCTGCAGTTTGCTAAGATACGAACGCTCGTTATTGCTCTTTCCGTTGGTTGGTTGGTTGGTTTGTTGGTTGAGAAATTTCGATTCGTGCACTTAAGTATAGGAGCGATATCCTGCTATGGATTTCAAAGGTGTAGCTTGGGCAGGAGACATATATGAGAAGTTCGAGGCGATGTGTTTGGAGGTCGAAGAGATCATGTACGAGGTATGGCCTCCTTTCGAGTTTTTGTTTTCCGATAATGGCAGTTTGTTAAGATACAGTGTTTGAACGAACATTTTCTCCGTTTCTTGTCCAGGATACTGTCAAGTACGTTGAAAACCAGGCGCAGAAAGTCGGTGTGAGTGTAAAGAAGTTGTACGAAGAAGTAATGCAAGATTTGCTTCTTCCGTCTCGTCTAGGCCCTGTGCCACCACCGGAAACTGATATCAACGAGAAGCCTAATCCGACCATATCAGAGATCAACAACAAACAGGCTGTAGTCGAAGAAAATAATTGCAATTTAACACCTCAAGACTCGACCCCAAATGTTCGTGACGATGATGCAAAGGGTCTCTCTCCCACGCCACATAGAGTTTTGGTCGAAACCGCGCAATCAGAAGAATGTTGTGGAGAGAATAGGAGAGCTGCTCCGACCAGACGCCCTATCAGCATAAAAAGGATTTCTCACGCTCCAGAAGCACCTCATCCCATGTCATCTTTGTGTGAAACACGAAGCAATTACTTTGTGGTCAATGTTGACTTGAATGTAACAGCATCATCGGAGTTGTTTGCTCGACATGATTCTACCAAAGCAGTGGCCACAAGTCGGCCTATTTCTGATGCTTCACCCAAGCCCTGCAGCTCTAACCAAATCCTTTCAGCCGAATCTGTAAAGCAAGACGATGGTGCTACCCCTGCGCCTAATGGTACTCTTCAAGTTTCCGTTTAACTTCTTCTATTCGTTTTCTAGGTTGTTTTATCGGAAGAAACCAAGAGCGTTCGAGGTCACACTTTTCTTTTTTTTGTCGTGGCAGATATGTTCAGGGAAGATGGCTCACTTTCTCGTACCAATTCAAACATTAGAGAAACATGCCATTTTGGATCAGCGGGTGAGGAAGCCACTGCGTCTTATGAAGGTTAGCGACTCGTTTCTTCTGTTCGAGAAAATGAAGCTTTTCTTGCTGTTGGATTGAGATCTTGTACGTATGATGTTCAGATAATTTCGATATTGAGGTAATTGATCCTACTGAAAAGTCGAGGTTGGAGGAAAGCTGCGTCTTGGTGGAAGGGAACGATGATGAACTCCATTTCGTCTCTCGAGGGTCGAAGAAACACAAGTCGTACAAGGTCTCTACTTTCTATTTCAACCTCTTAACATTATTCTCAGCATCTTCACTGCATATCATGTGTTAACCAGCTGTTTCCCTCAGAAAAAGATCTACAACGTGCTTTCATCGAAGTTGAGGTCGACAAAGAAGCGAGACCTATGCATTTCCGGGCATGAAGATTTGAGCGACAAGAGCGAAGCAGGGGTGAAGAGCTCAGCTCTTGTAATGGACTGCAACGAAAGTAAACCGGCTGCTGAAAGTTCTAGTGACTTTGGTTGGGAGCTTCTTTAGGTATGTTTCCGAGCTGCAACGAATCCGAAGACGATCGGTGTTACTGGCTCGCGGCTAAGATAAGGTTTAGTAGAGTTGAATGCATTGTAAAAATATGGCTTGCTTATTATAAACGTCAAAACATTCAAGAATTTAAGCCCCTTTGATATATTTGATAAATGAAAACAGTGTCTTTTGCATAGTAATAGTGTGATTGCTAAAACATCAAATTTGGAAAGGAAAATGCAGCAAACAAAATCGAAATACATAACAAAGGTTTACATATTCAATTGACAGTAGCAACGGCAAGGGCTCTAGTTCTTCACAGCGCTGTTTCGGCGTCTGATAATCTCGACGCCCAAATAGTCAACCGGGCCGACCACAGCCACGTGCGGCTTTCCCAGCACGATACGCACAGCAGAAATCCGGGGATGATGGCTCAAGATCTTGGACGCAATCGATTCAGTTACTGATTCGAGAAGATTGTGAGGGGATCCTTCCAATACTTCTTTAACTATGCTGAAAAGTACATTGCATATCAAGAATTTGAACCCCAACAAATGAGAAGAGAGATGAGCATACAACTGAGATTGGTTAGTCACCGATATATAGTAGTATAGCTGATGGTATCCGAGAGGGTGTCGGAAACACCAGCTGATTGAAGATCCATCCAGGCATCTACGTCGACCAGAAACTTTTGACCCAACTTCCTCTCTTCTTCCTTCACCCCGTGGAACCCGTGGAACTGAAGACCCCTCAAAACGAGCTTGTCTCCCGTCATTTCCCCTTAGCCTGTTGATACAGCTCACGAAAGTAGCAACATAAGATCATGTCATCACGAGCTACCAAAACACGACAAAAGAGTACTGTTTTACAGTAGCGTTTATCGAGTACTTGCACGATCAAAATATATGGATCGTCGTGAAAATGTATAGAAAAGAAAAAAATCAAGCTGTGCTTCTGTATTTAGACACACATTTACATTTCCCACTTTTTTCACTTTGCAATATCCAAGTTTAATCAAGTAATCACCTAAAAAGGGAGAGTTCTTGTTCTTATCTGTATGTTTTGTTAAAAGCGATTAATACGAAAGGAACAAATAAACCTAATACAGCTACGGTTTACTCAACCACCATGTTCTTGGAAGCAAGCCCCACTTTAAACTAGGAAGTAAATATGAAAACTGAAAACACCATGTCTAGTAGAATCTTATCAGATAGTAATTCAGTTTCATGCATCTCCAGTTTCATATACGCGTGAAAAATCCATACGGGTAAAAGATAGTACCAAACTCTTTCCAAAGAATCGCATATACACATACAAATTGAAGACACAGCAACTTATAAAGCTATATCAGTAGTGTGTGTGAGTGTAAGAGAGCACAACGAGTACCAACCAACGTTGGATGACGTCGTAGGTGATGAGCTCCCGACGTTTGCTAGATTTCACAGGTGACTGGTCCCTTTCACTCTGTAGTGACAAACAGAGTGTCATGTAAAATACAAGGGCCACTTTACTTAATGGAACACAACATAACAAGTGTGACATTCCAAATAAAAAAAAAACCATCATTTCAGCTCCTCAGTGTATAGGTCTGATCATTTTCAGCTTATGACAAAGCACAAAAAGATATTCTTGAAGCAAAATATTTCACTAGCAATTTCAAATCACTAGAAACTACTCACATAAAAATAGAATCAGTAAAGTAATCAAGCAGTTAACTAGAAAAACACATTGACATTTCGTCGAACACTTCGCAGGCATGGAAAACACACCACACAGTTCCACAACCAAACTCCAAATCAAATCCGCATTGCATTCCATTTCCTGCTTCATATTACTAGTAAGTATTTATTTTTAAAAATATGTAAACTAAATAATTTTAACGACGCCGGCCGTGTTCAGCTTCCGAGACTAAGGGATGAATCCGTCGGTATTTCTCTTACCAATGTTGATTTCAATTACGCTCGATGTTTGTTGTTGAAATGAATTATCGATGAATTTTTTAGTGAAATCATGATAGAAAAAACTGTGAGTGACCCGTTTATTTTTATAGTGCAAGTGCTTAGTCCTCTTTATCATTTAGAACATCCACAATGGCGGCGAGCGGACCGGCTAGCCGATCTACGGTGCTCGCCGGTTCGCTCGCCGAACCATTGTAACCGGCGAGCTCCATTTCGGCGAAAAAATCGGCGAGCGCTGGCCGATGCGCTCGCCGCCATTGCAGGCTCCGAACCGGCGAGCGAAATTTTCTTTTTTTAAAAAATTTTTCAAAACACTATATATATGCGTTTTGCACGTCATTTTCATTCGGGGCCGACGGTGGCGACGGAGTGAGGCGGAGGTCAGGTTTTTTTTAAATAATGTAATTTTTTTAAATTAATGTATTAATTTAAATGTAATTTTCTTAAATTAATGTATTAATTTTAATGTACTTTTTTTAAAAATTAATGTAGTTTTTAAATTTAAATAATATTATTGAATTTTCTCGTATCTGTGTCGTAAATTTAATTCTGTATTTTGTGTGATTGTCAATTATTATTTGTTTTATATAATTAGGAGTGATGTAGCTAGGCTATTGCTGGGTTATTTGGTTGTCCTGATGATGCGGCAGGAGGATTTTTAGTGCTGATGATGTGGCAGGAGGAGTTTGTGGTTGGAATATGATTGGGCGAAAATAATTATGGATGCTCTTAAAGTAGGTAAATTGGCCAATTTTTATTTTTTTCTACTAGCTTCTTATATCATCATAATTGACATTTTGGGCAGGACAAAAGGATACTACCAAATAAATATTGTAGTGTATTTTTTGGACTTTTGCATGGTTGTTATAAAAGTAACTTTCGTAACAACTTTTGCAAAGGTGCCTGTGGGTCATTTTTGCTTTTGGTAAATTAGTCCAATTCAAAATTATTTTTTTATTTGCCATTATTACCCCATTAACATAACAACTTGTTCCAATTTGATAATTGAAATTGACCTTTTGTTGCTTAAAAGTATGAATTGGTTGTGATGCTGTTGAAATGATCTAAAAATATTATGATGGTTCACAATTCAAAAAAAAGAATTATGAAAATTGATGGAATTGGGTGTTGTTAGATGAGAAAATTCCATGATTTCCAAATAAAGTAAGTATGGTGGTGTATGTAATATTGTTAGCTTTTGATGTCATGTAATGGGTTGTGTATATGCAATGACAGACTTGGGCCAGATCAGGGGCAGACAAAGTTCACCTTGAGACACCTTCTATCCATGAAAGTCGACAATGCCGCATCAACGGTGCAACAACTTCACTTCAATTCTTTAGGGTTGAGATTCATTTCTGTTATTCGTCCGTCGTTCATTGGCAGTGATGACTGGCGCACCACTTTAATCTTCTAATGCTGACAATGACCTTTTTCGTTGTCGTTGTGTTCAGACGACTTCCTTTCTATATATCCGCTATATGTATGATATTTATTGTACATAATCAATTGATGAATTTATTCAAATATAGGGCCATAGCCCAATGGAATAATGGATGATGGATTGTTCGAGCGGTTCTAAAACCATTCAAGGCCCACAATGGTAAGGCTTAGTAGCAATAATTTGACTTTAGCATAATTGTACTAACAAAATAAAATAGTACTCTGAAAATAAGCCTTAAATGGATTTGGGATGAATTTTTTTTATAGGATCTTATTTTAAACTTGAACATATCTGAAAATTTCATGTTATAACTTACAATTCATGCAACAAACTACAAAGAAAGTCGTTTTTGCATAAAACCGAAATGCAAGTCAAGTAATATCAAAGTACAATAATTAGGGCTAGGGTCCCTCCAACATAAATACCTAAATAAAATAAAAAGTAATAATAATAATAATAATAATAATAATAATAATAATAATAATAATTGTATAAAAAACTATACCTTCTAGTTTTCATGTGTGATTTTAAAGTAACCACGCATCATAGTCGATGGCCCGTTTGACAAGTGGGAAATTGTCGGGTCTATTTTTCGAATGTTTTATTTCATCCACAAATAGTGACGGACACAAGTGGCAACCACGACGGGCTCGAGACCCGATCAAGCAATTTTTTTAATTATAATATTATCAAAATTTTATATTATTCAAATGAATCATATTAAAATTCATCTTTCACCATTTCGATAATGAAATTTCCTGTGAAAAATATGAAATTAGTATGCAAATATTCAATAAGGATTGCTCGGACCCTACATTACCCTTGTCAAAAGAAAAGGCCAAACACGTCGCTACTTATTTGTGGGAAAAAAAGGCATTAATAATGTATCGTAAGTTGTGGTCTAGATAATTTTCATAAGTTTCTTTAATTTTGGACTCTCTTCTTTTATTATTAAATGACTTAACTTGAACTCAGTCTGATTAAGATATACAATAGAAAGTGGATAAAAAAATCAATAAACTCCTATATTTAGTATAATTGTATTGTGTTTATTGGTGAAGATTATTCAACATTCTAGAAAATTATAAATTAGATGTCACACTTTACATAGGTGTCTTGGAATTTAACTAATTGATAATGATTCCAAATTAGATCACAATCATTCATCTTCGATTACTTCACCAGCTGGTGGATATATTCAATTCCTTCTCTATCAAAAGTGAAATAACTAAGATTAAGGATTGGTTAATTAATGTCTAAGAAATGAGTGATCATTTTTTGAGTTTTCTTCATTAATAAAGTTGTTCAATAAACAATACATGTAACCTATTCCAAGAAGTGAATGCAGAAAAAAAATATCGATATGAGTCATGCTTCCTAAATTTTATTTGAAACTATATTTTGGTGCGAAGATTTAGATTCAAGTGCAATGTTTAATTTACTGTCTGATTTTATTCAATAATTACAACTCCATTTTTGAAAACAAATACTACATTTTTGATAATACAAAGAAAATAGATTCACACATTTTTTTATAAGTACTTCCTAAGACAGTGAAATGTTATGTTTTATTAGTTCTTACAATCGTATAGTATCATTATTATTCCATGTGATTTATTGATATATGAAAAAGAGAAGATCGAAAGAGTATATAAGAATAAACAAATTATCGTGCACCTATTTTTAGTAATAAATTGTATGATTATGAGAGTATGATTATTTACGCAATATTCTCTTTTAATAACTAGAAAAAAAAATACTACGTGAGTTAAATATACATCGACTATTATCTCAATTATAATTTAATAGATCAATCAATGTACTCGAGATCCATAATTAATCTTTATTTTAACTTTTGTTGGATTTGTAATCTATCATTATTTAATTTATCTTCAGAAAATGAATGTGACACGATCCTTTATTTTAATTATCGTACCAACAATTGCAATATTTCGTATATATGAATAAATAAACATTTTATGTCTGCTCACTCTTAAAAGCATTAATGGTACAATAAATTAACTAAAGTAAGAACATGAGATGCCATCTTAATGGGATCATAGAGTTTTAATTATCTACTTTTTCTATAGGATTTTAATTATGTCTTAATTAGACTTGATATTTTAATTATGTATAAATATATAGATGCATAGGAACATAGGAGCTAGGCATACTATCAAAATCAAAATTAATAGTACTACATTGACAAATAGTTTAATTAGCTGGTGACCACTTATTATATACACACACATCTATTATTTATACACTACATAAAATTAAATAATTATATGAATTAAATTAGTAAATGTTTTGTACTGTTTATTTGGTCCTTCGCCATCACCTTTGGTGGGGATTTTGCGTGTTCCAAATTTTCTTATTTTCTGTCGAAAACAACTTAACAGATATTCGTCATTTTCATATTATCCGAAATATTTTTCCAATTATAATATTGCAAGTTATAACAATGTAAAATTGTAGTTTACTAGTTATTACTGATTTTGCCTATTTAGCCCTCTTGTTACACTTGTAGAATAAAACATATTAATTATCGAAAAAAATATCTAGTAAAAGTTGTGTGATGACCAACGAAACTCGTGAGATTGTATAATAAAAAAATTTGACGATGCGTCAGAAAATAGAAACAATGTGACTGCTACATCGATGAGTGACAAAAGAAGAACATAAGTGAATATCACTCCACATGATTATGGCCGAACTAAAACGATATAACTTTAAAGATCGAATTTAATGAAGTTTTTCGCTCTTATTAGCTGGCGATATAGCCAGTCGACCTCCAACCTCACCACATGTCACATA
Organism: Salvia splendens; assembly: GCF_004379255.2. NCBI lineage: Eukaryota > Viridiplantae > Streptophyta > Magnoliopsida > Lamiales > Lamiaceae > Salvia > Salvia splendens. The sequence goes on along the minus strand of NC_056043.1, from coordinate 1,671,051 downwards.
ATTTTGCAATTTCATAAAAATATGTGATCCGACCTTATTTTATCTTTATCACACATCACAAAAACCAACACAACTTTCACTACTTCTCTATATGCAATAAAGAAGTCGATATAATTGATCTCACCCCACATGCACTTAATTCATCATACATATCCAAATTTTCATTTATTTCCACTACTCGTACATTAATTATTCATTTATTTTTTCGCTACAACTATATACATCTATATATGTGGCTGCTGTAACTGCACATTTTCATTTCAGAAACAATATATGTTCTCCTACAAATGCAACTTTTTGGAAAAGCAAATTACCTTAAAATCATAAATTTTGATCAAATACTATAATAATCCACAATTTTAAATTTACCATAATTTTTCCTAGATAAAAATATTCCAATTTGCAATATATTGTAAATTTCCATAATTTTAATATTTTCTCAATTTTTCCTGGACAAATAATTTCAATTTTCGATAACCAATATATTGATAATTTGATGTATCGTTTTAAATTGATAACACGGTTGTATGATAAAATTCATATTTTCAACGGTGATGGTTAAAGTTGCCGGACAGACCGGTATTTGACAAAAAAAACATGTCTTTCGCGGTTCCGCCAATTTACTCTTAAAAAAGTTACAACGGTAACTCAGCATAAATGATCTCATCTTCGTAGAATTTTTTGGATATATTAGAAATTCTTTTATAGTCGCCGCCTTTTAAAAATGTGGGAAAAACTAAAATCAGATCAAAAATCAATATCTTTCTATCATCTTCGAATTTTTGATATTTCATGCAAATCGACGCACAAAACCTCCATTACTACAAAAAACATAGAAAAATTATTATTTCGAAATTTCAAACTCGAAAGTTTAGTATATATAGCTTCAACCAAAATAAATTTCTCCGTCAACCTATACCCCTACCCTACTCACCCACCCCACCTCCTCACAACAAACTCTGCTATGCTTACATGCATAGGAGTATAAATAGCATCCAACTGTCTCCTTCAAATTTCCTACTCCAATTTCAGAAAAAATGGGGCTTCTATTCACACTCCTTTTCCTCTCCCCTCTCTTCCTCCTCTCCCCTGCCTCCGCCGCCGAGCTCAACACCACCCGCCGCGCCCTTGCCGGCGCCGCCAATTGCAACATTTTCCGCGGTAAATGGGTGTACGACGCCTCCTACCCGCTCTACGACTTCTCCACCTGCCCCTTCATCGACGACCAGTTCAATTGCCTCAAATACCGCCGTCCCGATCGGAATTACCTCAAGTACCGGTGGCAGCCTTTCTCCTGCAACCTAGCTAGGTAATCAATTGATTCAATTTCACTCACAGTCGCCGCATTGTGGAGGAATCGGTGATATTTTCGATTTTGAGCTGATTTGAGCTGGAAAATGCAGGTTTAATGGTTTGAATTTTTTGGAGAGAATGAGGGGGAAGAAGATCATGTTTGTTGGTGACTCGCTGAGTCTGAACATGTGGGAATCGCTGAGTTGTATGATTCACGCGGGAGTGCCGAAGGCGAGAACCTCAATCGTTCGAACTGAGGGACTGAGTCAACTCACTTTCCTGGTTAGTTCGAATTACTTTTTTACCCTCCTATTTACCTTTTCCGTTTTACCCTTGCGTTTTTTCACCTTTTATTTTGGGGTTTTTGCAATTAGTTATAACAATTATTTATCTCACGTCACTATAAAGTAAATAATTGCGAATTTTTGGAAATTTACCACAATTATAGTAAGGGAGTGAAACTAATTTATAGGAAAAAGGTTGATTTTAGCTTTTATTTATTTGGGCCAGCTTGAAATTCTAATAATTGGGGATTTAATTTGCCCTTTTTAAACTTTAGGGAAAATGGTCAGTGTATTGATTGGTTTCTGCTCTTTTTGTTGCAATATTTTGTGGACTTTTAATTCTATATAATCATCATGTAGCAATGTTTGGGATTCTCTCTCTATATAAAATAAATGTATATACTAATATTATAGGCACAAATATTTATAAAGATCATAAATGTTTCTGAAATTAAACAATTATGGAATAAAAAACTTTATAATAAAAAAACCAAGTAAACACTCTATAGCATTTTTATATGCTATAGTTTGATGGGGAGCGTTATTTACCTATTCATCCCTTAGATCCTTTATTCTTTTTAATATGGGCCGTTAGATCCCATTCATCAACGGTCCAGATGATCTGCATTATTACACTATAATGATGCATTATTAGTCGGTGTGCATTATTCAACTGAAAATCTGCATTATTACGCTATAATGGTGCATTATTAGTCGGTGTGCATCATTCAACTGAAAATCTGCATTATTAAATGACACGTGGCATCAATCTAACCGTCGGATGACAAAATCGTGGGGCTGAAATCAAGAAGGAAAAAGGAGGAAATATGAAAAAAAATGAAATGAATACATCCCATAGTTTGATAGTTTTATAAATCATTACTAGTGATAGTGACTAGATAAATCATAAAGAATAATATAAAATAATTGGGTTGAATAGTCAAAACATAAACGTCATCTTGTTGTTTTTTCTCATAATAATATTTTCAATTTATCCTCAGAATTTTTATTTGTTGTTTACATAATTTAGATGATATTATGACCATTAATCATCAGTGAAGAAAATTGATAAGACGTTAATATATTCTCTAGTTACCAAAAATAAACCAACATGGATGAGATATATATCTATGTATGAATGACTTACAATTTCATCAAAATATAGACTATACAGGGTCAATATATCCAAATCTGCACGTGCTTTTATCCTTTTATAATATATACACATGACAAAGTATATTTATTATAAAGTGATTTATAAAGTGCTTATGTCCTTGTATAAATGTATAGATATGACAAAGTATATTTATTATAAAGTGATTTAAAAAGTATTGCAAGTGTCATAGCGTAGTGGCAATGGGTTGGAAAAAGGAAAGGCAAAATTCTACCATGTTTTATTTCTTGAACAAATTGAAATAATAAGTATTAGTAGTGTATTATTAGTCACAATATCTGTTAACAATATTAATAAAAAATAATTGAAGTCATAAATTGAATTTAATAATTTTGGAGGCGGAAAAAGGGTTACACTTTTTGTTAGTGATGAACAATTATTGAAACATTAAAGGCGATAATCGTGCTGAAATTATAGCCCCACAAAACACACTTTTTAAAAGTCGTGATGCCTTTAGGAAATTATTTTATTTAAATTGTTTATCTAAAAAATTAAGGTAAATTTTCAATAATTAAATTTAGTTATTTTCTTAGAATACATTATTATACTTTATCGTTTCATATTTTTATTTTTTATGTATATTATATACTGACAATGGTAAAGTTCATCATAAAAGCAAATAAAAGATGATTGTGTAAATTTATATATGTTTGGCAATATATGCGAAAATCATGAAAAATATCAAAATGTGTCATCATGAAATTTCTGCATAATCGGCGCCTATATATGTATTCAATTAGATGACGTAATTTGACTAAGGACTCAAATTCAAATGAGGACTTTATGTGATGAATTCATGATAATTTTTGAAAAAATAAAAGACAGCCAATAATTGATTTCACCAAATTCCACTTAATTATCCATGTCATTTTTCTTCTTCTTTAGAAGCTACTCAATTAAGTTCAATAAATAAGTATACCTTTTTTTTGGCATAATGAAGAATTAATGATGATTTAGTTTAAATAATCTAACACTTCACGAATATTATCCGTATATTTAATTACAACATATCGTAAACCAAAAATCTGATCTCCTTCATAATGTACACACCAATATTTGGTGACAATTTTAATACGATTGAATTAAAAACAATTTTTAATAGTTAATTTTGCGTACACGTTAACGACCTCTGTCTACAATAAAATAGTGGGGTTAGTACATTTATTATTAATTTTTTCCCACTTTTGCCTCAATTATTTTGCATCGAAATTAATGTCCATGTATACTTCAGTTCATTAATGACACACTAAATGTAGTAGACTCGTGCAAAAAGAAAAAAAAAATTTAGGAGCATATGATATCGTTATTTTAACAATTGAATAGAGTTATGGGGTCACAATGTCATTAGTCATAAATATTTTTTTTATAAATTTAATAATAAAATTATATACTATGGCTATAATTTGAGATATAACATTGTATCTTTTCATAATAATTTATGGAAATTTTGCCGACATAATTTGAAACTACATAGATCAATGTCAACTTATTGAGTTCCATACACATGGGATATGGACAACGTGACCACGAGGGCCCACCAAGATAAAAAAAAAATCAATCTAAAATAAGAGAGTGATACCGAAATAAAATGATTTAAATATTATTAATGGAAAATAGAGTTGCATAGAAAAAAATATCATAAATGATGGTTGGTGGACAAACTGAAAAAAATATGATTATTTTTCGTAGACGAATAGTAAGACAAAAAACGTGGAAACTATAAGTTAATCAATGTTTATTAGGTATAATAGAGTTAATCAGAACGATTTAGTATTAAGGAATAAATTCGTGGTCCATTTGTTGCCTCATTATTTAGTTTCTTTTCTTTTTACTTAATTTCACCCCATGTGCAAAGAGATAATACTTGTACGATTATGGTTAGTTTTATTTACATAATTTTGGTCCACCAATTTGTTCTATAAAGTTGTCCCTGAAAAGAGTTTGGTGTTACTTGCTCAATTTTTTTTCCTTTACACTTTATAAACCAACTTTAAGCATATAAATAGTAAGAACAATGATGTCCTTTCACAAATGTCATTTTTTTTATCTTTTCATAAGATTGTAAGTTAGTTTGTCTTCTATTTTGTGTTATAACTCTATCTCAAAATTGACAGTTAATGACATGATTTGTATCGTATTCGTCGCCCTTTTGCTTATGTTTTCTAACGTTCGTTCGTTGCTTTCAATCCGTGATGATTTTTAGATAATTTTATATTGTATACGTTGATTTTGTGGATTTTTTGTAATACATTATGATATCTTGAATGATCTAAGTACCATGTTTTATCTATTATTGTTTTAGAAATAGATAAAAATTGGTCCTTAAATTAATATTGGATGGGGAAATATTCAGGATTATGGGGTGAAATTGCTATTGTATCACACTCTATACCTAGTTGACATGGAGACCCAAAAAGCGGGCCGGGTTTTGAAGCTGGATTCGATCCGGAGCGGGAATGCATGGCTAGGAATGGACGTCCTGATCTTCAACACGTGGCATTGGTGGACTCACACCGGAGGTTCTCAGCCGTACGTTTTCTCTACTTATATATTTTCTTGCTAGCTATTGAAAAAATTGAGTTTCATTTAATTGAATTTTATTTGGATTGGTATGTGAATATATGTAGATTTGATTACATAGAAGAAGGCGGGAAAATGTACAAAGACACGAACCGACTTGTGGCATATTACAAAGGGTTAACTACTTGGTCAAGATGGGTCAATCGAAATATCGATCCTTCCAAAACTAAAGTCTTCTTTCAAGGAGTCTCTCCCATGCATTACGAGTAAGTACTTTTACGTTTATTTTGACTAATTTATCTTTGAACTCGAATCCAACATAACCGAAAAACAACTGAAAAACGACCAAAGCATGTAAGTCGAGCCAATGAGATGACCTAATAAGCTATGTATGAATTGCGTTATTGCGTGAATTAGTGTGTTTCACACTCTCTAAACCTATTTATAGGCAATAGCCGGGACCTAGAGTCTCGCCATTGATGGCGAACCATAAGAGCGAAAAGCCTTGGCTAACGAACATTTCCAGCGATATATGCATCGGATTGTCTATCACATTTGTCTATTGTATTTGCGAATGACTGGAAATTTAATTTTTGACCGAAACTTGCGCAGGGGAAGGGAATGGAACGAGCCAACTAGATCATGTAAAAGCGAAACACAACCATATTTCGGGTTGAGGTATCCAGCAAGCACACCTCAAGCAGCACTTGTGGTGAACAAAGTGTTGAGCAGAATCAAGAAACCTGTGTATTTGCTTGACATCACATTGCTCTCCCAATACCGAAAAGACGCACACCCTACCTTCTATAGCACCCACAGCGGCTTGGACTGCAGCCACTGGTGCCTCCCGGGTCTTCCCGACACGTGGAACCAGCTGCTCTACACGGCGCTCGTTGGCTGAGGACTGGATTCTCCATTTCCCGGACGAGTCTCATTTATTCCATTGGTTCGTATTTATGTGTTTATAGGACGGGACGGGATAGAAAATAGACGGTCTCGTGTGTGTAGGGAGGAGGGAGGGTTTGTTGATAGAGAGGAGAGGAAATTCATTTTCTTTCTTTCTAGTTTCATATTTGTTGTGAAAGTGTTATTAATAAGAATGGTGTGTTGGTGGTTCAAATGTAAACTAGCTCATTGTTTTGGCAATTGAACATCTAAATAGTGCCTCATATTGGTGAAATGGAAGAAGATTACAAGTTATGTACCAGTTTGTTCAATCTTATACAATACTCCTTTTGTCTTATAAACACTAATTCTGTTTTTGTCCATTATATAAAAATAGTTTATTTTTATTTTAATACAGATCATTCTTTACTAATAATATTATTTTTTCTTTTTATTTCTCTGACTTTTGTCAATAACTAATCTCATCACTAATATTGAAAGGTAAAGATGATCCTATATTCGAAGCAGAGTATAATAAAAGCAACTTTTTGTAAAAGTTGAACACTTTTCTTCTCCTCCAAACATTAAAAGCAACCCACAAACAGCTAGACATGATGCTTTTTTACAAAGTACTGAATATATATGTGCCTCAATAGAATACAAATAAAACTTTAAATCATGATAAATATTCAGTTTATATTCTATAGTTTCAGCATTTTATACAAAAAAATCTGAAATTTAAGTTAACTGCAAAGAGCATTCAGCGTATCAAATTTGCATATCGCACCAAAAAATTCTACGCCCAAATTGCCCCGATAGCTCGGAGGAATGTTGAAATACTCCAAGGGCAATTTGGTCGGAATTTTTTGCAGGACATATTTAAGATAAAATTATAATTCTGCATTCAAACTTGAGCCGTTTTCTTTTTTGTATTATTCCACTATAATTTAGTACTAATAGTAGTATAACTTTTTTAATACTACAAAATAACTTATTTAATTTGTTTTGTTTTATTATCTTTTCATTTAAATTATAATTTTCTCAATTTTATAAAAAATGTCTCAATTATAGTAGGAGAACAAAAAATTGTCTCATCATAACGAAGCAAATAATTTTCCACAATTATTCCAATATTGAGATATTTTCCTTAAAATAATATGACAAAAATTAAATATTTGTCCCGAACAAGGAGTAGTAGTAAAACAAAACAAAACGTTTATCATTTAATAGTATTTTTGTTACTAGATAACATCTCATCAATAATCACAGAGTTAATCTGCAAAATTAGGCATTTCCACACAAATCCCATAAACTCACCAAAAATATCACAAAAATCATAAAAACACAGAGCAAAATAAAATAAAAAATGAAAAATTAGCAAGGGATCTGAGAAGTGAACCACTCCATGACGCGAATCGGAGCTTTAATGAGCTCGAGCGCCATCTCCACCAGCAGCGTCACGCAGTAACAGCACGGGCATACGCAGCTCAGCACCAACCTACACACACAAACACGCATTTGTATCGAATTTTCACCACCACCGATTCAACGACGCGAAAATTGAAAAAAAAAAATCAGAGATCGATCACTGGATTGAATTAGTTGCTGACCCGACGATCCAGAAGAGTAAGCCGACGAGAGAGATGATCAGAGAGAGAAACGCGAAAGGCAGGCCGAGGAGAAACCCTAGAGGCCTGCAATCGCCGTCGCAGCACATCGGAGACTGCTTTCGCCGCCTCGATTTTGGCTCTCGATCTAGATTTTGCGTTTTTTTTTTGGGAGAAAGGATGAGTGTGTGATAGTATGAATATATTTGCATATATTGTAAGTGAAGGTGATGAATGGATTAAGTTATTCAATAATGAATAAACCAAGTAGTTGTGGTTAACTTTATTCTCATTCTTCAAATTAAATTATACTAAGTACTAAAATCTTGTTTGATTGCAAAATCTAATTATATTAATTTTAAAGTGGATATACTAAATCAAAACTTGATAAAAGTATGGTTCACCTCTTCTTTCTATTTTTCTTTATAATTTTTTTTATATTGATAATATTTTTTTTAAAATATGGATCAATAATAATTCCTCATTTACTGCCGAGATGACTTGAACTCTCCTCTATTTGAAACGTCTTAAGCTACAATTCATTGTTTTATATCGACAATAGGTTATTAAACTTTAAGATACCAAAACACAATTTTTAAAATAAACAGACTTAATGTATAAATTGGGCTTATTAACTAGATTAGGTTTCTTACCAAAAGGAGGAATGGAAAAACAAAAATAAATAATATAACAAATGAGGTGTGGTTTATGCTCGTATGAGGCTCACTGCATGTGATTAGATATTTGGAAATGCATCTATACAATAAACTATATTTAATCATATATCAACGGTTATAACTATCTACTAATTTGATTCTTTTCAATATTATACGACCTAACTATTCATTAAATAGAGGCTACATTAATATTCCATGGTTTTTCTTTTTAGTTGTCATGGTACATGCTTCTAAGAATAAAGTGAATAAAAAAGTATCTTGGCAAAAAGAGTGACAACTATTGCGTAAGCTAAATCGAATCATAATTGTTTTAAACAAATTATTCGGAATAAATGTTTTGATAATATTTGATGCTCGTCATTTCAAATGATGTACCATTTCAAATAAATTTGTAATTTGCAATCTTTATGTACACATAAACACAGGACAACGATTCAAATGAGAGTCTAACTGGGCACCAGTGGAGCCGATTACAGACATCAACAAAACCCGAACACGGACGACGTCTGGGGGAAGACGGAGCTTTCATGTGATTACAGATCAAGAGTTGTACAATCGGGGTGCACGGCCTAAGCATATCATACAAGCGACTACCTGTGAGCAACGTACCTCTACGAGACGAACGTGATTACCATACACGTCCCCTTAGCAAAAATCTACAGTTACCACCCACTACAGGTATTTACAGATTGAGCAAATGACCAAGAATTCCTGTCATTCAAGTGTACACTTCTAGCCTTATCGTCAGAGTGAGATTTGCCAATATCTGCAAATCGACGTGGTGAAATAATCATCAGAGTATGAGATCAGTAAGAAAATCAAAGTCGAGAAAAATCCAGTTCAAGCATAGCAAGAAACGGTTACTGAGCATCATGAATGTCGATCAAGGAGACACATTTGAAATGCATTTACTGATATTTCTCAACTATGCACAACTTACAAAAGATCGGGACTTAAATTAGTCCCAACTCTCGATTGATTATGTATTTACAATTTTAGTTGGCACCATAGTATGCATCTATATATCCAGGAACGTTCCTTCACGTTGCATTTGTAAATAGTTCTACAATGGTAGTTTTTATTCTACACAGAGAACCTAAAAACAAAGCAATACAATTACCAATTTTATCCAAAATAGTGTTATTCTCATCTCTGCTGCCCTTATCTTTCGGTTCAAGATCATATTACGTTCTCCATCACCATGCTCCACATCATAATCTTATAGCATCTATCCAGCCAGCTCATCTTAATCCAATATATGTTCAAATGCTACATCATATAGCTAGGAACTGTAATGTTAATTGTAACCTACTTTATCCTAGTCCAATTTAGTACCTCGATAACTCAATTCTCAGGTGAGCGTTTGCCATCAGAGCCATCTGCTGAGGAAGTTTCTCCTTCAGAATCTACGAAAATATAGGATTAGTAAGAGGACATGCATGACTTTCAAGTAACGTATCCAATAAATGTGCATTTAATGCGCTACAACATGCAAAAGAGCTGTTTTAGAAACAACAGGAAATAATTTTTAATTACTACCACTGGAAGAAGATCCCGAATCAGAGCTAGAGCTGTTTTGGCTGGCTCCTTGGTTCTTGTCACAGTGCTCTATGTCCGACACTTCTACTTCAGCAGGAGGTGAGGCGATTTTCTCTTCATCTGCTCAAGAAAAAGAGTAGACAAAATGATCACGTTAATCTTTTTTTTTTTGCATCATTCGAAACTTCTAGTTTACTCGATAAAATCTTTACCTGTTCTACTTGGTATTGGCATTTCCGTTACAACAGAGGTAGCAACCTGCCGAAAAAAACACAAAAATGAAATGCATCAATAAACACTCTAATGCTCTAAACTAATACAAATTGAGATAGTAAGTAAAGCAAATTAATTACCATATCGTTGGGGATCTGCTCCTGACCAGCTACTAAATTACTGACAATTTCAGCCTTTCTTTTGTTCTTGCTCAAATTCTTCTTATAATTTGCGATGAACCGATCAAGCTCCCAAAGAGTTTCAGTATCAACACTGTCAATGTCAACCTCAATCTCATCGTCTTGCTGGGAAACAGGCGGATTCCTCTTCTTAATGATATGAACAACATTTTCTAGCTTCTCCGAAGGCAACTCCTGTAAGTTTACACTAAGTTTCTGTTTTTCATCATATGTCATCTCCCTTTTATTCGGATCCTTTGCCTTTGGCTTCTTTGGCGCATGAACCTTGCCAGACTGTGCGCTACTTGGTTTCTTTCTTTTTGGATCACCCGAGTAGGCCATTGCCGATCTATCTAAAGGCTTTTCCATATCAGGCCGCTCCCTTGGCTGCTGAGGAGCCTTCCGAGATGTAGGCGTTGGTGGCCCCACATCATATTCCGCAGCTAGATTCATCTCACGTTTATAACCAGCCTCTATGGGAGCCCATTTATCCTCGAATAATTTGCACAGCTGTTCAGCCATCACATAAACATCTTGCCCTTTCGGATTGTATGTCATAGCATTCTGAAACGTAAGCACGACATCCTCAGCAAACTCCATAGGGGACTTGTACCAATTCTGAGTTAACCTGCCTTTCACAGTACCGAGGTCCATAGGGTTTCTAATAATCTCGAAATAGTCATGCAAACCAAGAGCAACTGCATCAACCGGCTTGTTAAACACCCAAGCATGCTTGTGCTTCATCAATCTTTCTAAGAGCGCGTTACAGCTCTTGAAAACATGATTGGGAAAATACTCCATCCCCGCCCCACTTCCTCCTCCCTTCTTCCCGTTCGCCTTCAATTTCTTGTTACTTTCACCGGGCGGAATCTTGTCCTTCGCAAGCAAAAACTCGGTATTTCCATATAATTTACTTGCCTTTGGCGTCCTTTTCTCCTTCTCAACAGTATCATTTCCCGGCTGGCCATTCTCATTCACAACCACACTCAATGGATTCAATGGCTTCAACGTCCGAGGCGTCCCCAATCCCGCAGCTACGTAATCCCGATCTCTACCACCAAATCCCTGAACTCCATTCTTTAGCGACTCAATCCTCCTCATCAAGCTCCGCACCTTATCCCTCTCGCTCTCCAGCTTCCTCCTCAGCTCCAGAGCATCACGCTTCGACTTCGTAGACAAATTTATCCCAACAAAGCCATCACGGCCCACACCAACACCAGAATCATGCATTCTTCTCATAGAATTCAAGCCATCTGAGGCCATAGCTTGAGACTTCAGCTGCTGCTGCTGCTCCATCAACAAATTACTACTGCTGTGACTGTTTTCAAGCCCTTTAAACGACGGCGTTCTACTGTAAACCTTACGCTCCCCCAATTTATCCTCCTCCGATCCCTCATTCCCATCCCCCAACATTGCACCACGCCTCAACCAAATTATCGCAGAGAAACACACAGAACACACACACCAGCTCAATTTCACGAAATTTCAACGCGAAGTCAAGCCATAATCAATCCACACGACACATAAAAACCAGCTCAATTTCTCAAAATTCCAACGCGAAGTCAATCCCTAATCAATCCACGTGACACACAGCACACACACAAGCTCAATTTCTCGAAAATTCAAAGAGAAGTCAAACCCTAATCAATCCACATAAATTACAAACTAAGCTCGCCGAGTTCAATCAAAACAGGGTATGTTCTGTTTCTACACACGCAATCGGCAGAGAGCTTAGATTAGGGCTTTGAAACATACCTTTTCGAAGATTTTTTTCCCCCTCTTTGCGATCTGTCTTTACTCAACAATGATTAATGGCTTATCTTGGACAAAGATAGGAGACCGGCGAGTAGAGGGAAGACCATGCGCATAGATGGAGCGTGATGAACACGGGGAGCTTCAACGGCTGCGATTACGTTTTATTAGCTGCTGATGACGATGGACGGTCGGGATGTAAATGAAGGTGTTTCTTGTACATGAGCTTGACCTTCAACTCCCACGCTCGGTGGTGGCGCGTGGAGAATCCCCAGATTTGGCGGAGTTGACTTGACTTGAAGAATATGGGTTTTTTTCCTCTCGGACCCGAACTGGGTCCGCATATTATTTGGATTTCTATTTAATTTTAGATCTCATTTTCAGGGCATCAGCAACGCGGGCTCGCTAGCCTGTCTCGTAAAAATGAGACGGGCATGGCCCGCGTTGTACTATGTGGTGGGACAAGATGGGGCGTGGGGGAGGGAAAGTCGATGGCCGCTCGCCACCCACGCACATACATGTGCGGCGACGCAGCCACTGCGCCAATGAAATCGTGCATGTTTTTTACGCTCGTTGAAATGTGAGAGGCCAGATTATTTTTCATTTTAAAAACGTCAATGTTATGAAAAGTTTGATTTATATTGCATTTGACCTATTTAGACAACGAAATAATGAGTTAGTTTCAGGATTATCAGGTGGAAGCACCTAACAATCTGCAGCAAGTAATTCATAGCTCGATATACCAAAGAATTCTACGAGCTGATTCATTATTTTATACCGATATATGTCAGAGTGGTACATATTTAAAAAACTCCATAATATAACATATATTTTATTTCAACAACATTAATGTCACGAAGAGTCACATTAACGGAGTTATGGAGTACAACATTCTATATTGTACCATAATAGTCAATATCAAAACATAAAACAAACACTATTTATAATAAAGGATCTTGTGTGACGCTCATAGGTGGCACGGAATAGTGATGATGAGGATCAGGGCCACCGGGAACAACTCTATCATCATAACCCGTCTCGAGTGATCTTTTTCGGTAATAATACTCTAATTCAGCTCCAGTGAGCCCCAATTTCCTCCCGAAATGTTGCCTCTTGAGGTTGGCTGGGACCACACCCGCCGCCTCTCCGGTCAATAACGAGAGGAAGAGGAGGAAGAAGAGGGACAAGTACACAACTCTTGAATAAGCCATTAATTAATTGACAAATGGAGATGATAAAGCCCAAGAAAAATGGAGTCAAATAAATACTATTGCATGTATCTATTTATTGCATGGGTATTTATAGAATAGAGTATAAGAGGAAAATAGGGACCGAGCAAAGTGGATAGAATGTGACATTTGTTTCAAAATTTTATTTATGACTTCAATATTAGTAAGAATTATGAGCTTTGGATAATTGTCTCTATGTTACATCAATTTGACTCGACCATTAATTATAATTACTTAGTTCTCTGTTTCTAGTATGATATTGTCAAAGAAACGATAAGTTCCACCGCAGAAATGGAGATTTACACAAGTGCAATTGCTTTAAATTGGATCATGATTATACTTACACTATCTTATAATTTAATATGAATATATAATGTGTCCAATATGAATATATAATGTCTCCAGAGCCTTTGTCCTAACGGCAAGGAGCTTAGACATTATTGCATGAGGTGCTGAGTTTGAGCCCTCTTGATATTTGTTTTAATTTCCTCATATCTATAGTATATGAGTTTATTTGTAATTTTCTCCTTTATATAGGAGCTAATTTTATAAAAAAAATGAATATATAATGTTTTGTTTTGCGACGGAAATGTCCGTCTCTAATTCCGTCGCAGAGTCTTCGGAACAGTCGCAAACTTATGATTGACGCTTTTTTCGTCGCGAAAATGTGCCTATTTAGTGAATACGGTTCATATTGAGTGCAACAGAGAAAATATTTTGCAAATTTTTTTAATTCTATTAAAAATTTAAAATAGTGAAAACTTTCATAAACGATCCACTGCCGGAATGAGCCAAGGCCAAATATCATTTTCATAAATCTTGTAGTTGTTGTAACATTATCTCTAAATTTAAAGTTACTAAGTTGCTTTAATAGTGGTTGAACTTGCACTTAAAATTGTATATATAATTAATTAGAGATTTCATTGCTTAAGAAAAGGACCCAATTTGAATTTGACTCGTATAACTAATCATATTTCTATTATTATTTTAATTAAATGAGACATATATAATTAAGTTGAAAGAAAAATTGACATGCCACTTTGTTCAACTCAAAATTTAAAATTAATTTAACCACTCGAATTTCGACACCATATATAATAAGTGGAAAATTTGGAGAAGAATCATAAATTATTTTGCTAGTTTATCATGGAAGGTGTTATGTATAAAAAGAAAAGTGAAATTAGTATTTATAAGTATTATAAATTATTTTTTTCATTGTTGATTTTTTTAAAAACAAAACCTAATGAATTTCTATCAGTGTATAAGAGTGGGTCGCTCGCAATGTAACGCTTTTAGTTAATATTGCGTGTAAATAAAATTTATAAAACAACATAGACAAATGGAGTAATAAATAGGGATATATTCAAGATGGCCTAAATCTTTAAATTATAGTATAAATTTTTATAAAATAAAAAATGGCTAGTTTATTTTTAATTACCACAAATAAATAAACCTGAAAGGTACTTGGAGGCACTGGTATATATAATTATTAAATTATTTAGTACTTCTACTATATATTTTGAATTTCATTCCAAAAAGTGGCTAGTTTAATTTTCATGATCCCAAAATAAATAAACCTAAAAGGTAGTTGAACTCATTAGAGTATTTTGTTATTTCAAATAAAAGAGGCCAATTGCAATTTGAAATGAATTTTCTGATGTTGAATATATATGAATATGACACATCAAGAAGTAGCTATAACATAGTAGTGGGTTGTTGGTTTAAATGAAATAGTTATTCCGCTGAAGCAATAGTGATATACAATAATCCAATCAAATGCAATTCCATATTACTATGTCATGTTTCCTTTTTCAATAGTAGAAGCAAATGACAATCCAAAATTATTAGTAATGTCAAATTCAGGTGAAGTCTAGGGTTCACGATCCTACAGCCTATGAGGGTCGAACCCAAATCCGCCTGAACCCACCTCGAAATTATCGTGTCCTTGTCGAATCAATCCAAAAAGAACACGATCACAATAAGATTTGATAGTTACCATTTAACGTCATGCTTTTTCATGTCATGTCGAAAATTATTAGCCGAAATTTTTATTATAGGAAATGTGTCGATTTGAGTCACATATCCCCAAAAAAATGTCTTTATGAGTGCAATTGAACTAGTATATTATAGACAAGTAATTAAGTAGTTTTAATGGTATTTTCTTAAGATATGTTTAGGTTTGTAATCATGCAATAACATTCACTTAATAAATACTCCTAAGTCCTATGTATATTTCAAATTCATTATACATGAACAACCAGGCTCATTCCTAAACGACCAACCCATATTATTTCTTCTAGCTTAGCATCCATGCCATTAGGATGTTGTAGGAACACCATTATGTCGAGGACCCGCTCCACGGGGCACCTTTCTAAACGACGAACTTGCATCAATATGGTGCGAGAACCCCACCAATGAATCATCCCCGCTCACTTTGGATGATACGAGAGTAACACCAATATGTTAATGATCAGGTCCACTTGGCACCTTTCTAAACGACGAACCTACGTTATTTTTGATGTGGAATTCGTCTAGGGCAGCACCAAACCCTAATTATTGAAAAAGTTCTCGGCTATTCAACGAGCGCGAGAGGATCACCGGAGATGCACAAAGTACAGTCAAGCATGAAAATAGTGATTTAGCTACAAAGGAAGGAGCCATGCTTGCAGTTATAAAACCAAGAGGTGTCAAACCCATATATATAACATGTTGATGAGGAGATTGCCTTTATTTCATTTTTATTTCTTAATGAAAGATTAGTACAATTTTTAAAACAAGGTAATCTCGTGAATTAATAAAGGACATCCAATGTAAATGTAATTCTTTTATAATAATTAATGTATAGATCGATGTAAGAGTAAGGGGTATTATTCCATAAAATCACAAATATTTGGCCAAAGATGGTAGATCCCACAAACTAAAAAATGATGCAAATTCCACAATTTATCATTGTAGAGAAACATAATAACCCTTTGTTATAGTATATTATTAATAACCGTCCATGCTATTGTCAAAATATTTTGTGCCATATATTATTATTGTAACAATAGTTGTTATTATTATTATATTATCATTATTATATTATCATTATTATTATTAAAAAAGGGGATTATTTTAAGGACTTTCAAAATTTGAAGGTATATGACTCATTTGATCACTAGATTATATTACAATGCTACAATTCAAGTTACACCCGTGTGATGTACGAAATTTTAATTTGTTTTAATTTTACTTGCTTTGAGTAAATTATTTGAGATAAATAATGATTTTATTATAAATTATTATAATTATATATGTACACAATAATAGTTTAGATATAGAACAAATAATAGTAACATTAATAGATCTGACAATAAATCAAATGCACATGTTTTGATAATATTACAATATTAAAATTAAAATACTTAGGTTTTTTAAGATTATATGACAGTTACTATAACAATTAACAACATACTTAAATTTATTCTTCAAAACAATTCTTTAAGAAACTATACACGCATAAATTAATTATAGAACAAAAATTTACAAAACTAGTTGATTTGATCACAAAAATATATTATAGACTAAAATTTAAAATTGGTTCTCTACATTTGCCAGAAAAAAAATTGTCCTACACAAAATGCAATACTATGTATCCTAAACGATATGTTTTAGTCCATATTCAACGGTTTTATCTAAAAGTTGGCGGTCAACAATATTTTGACCAAATCTGTGAGCTAAATAATATTCTAATTATAAGAGTTAAGAAATACTTATATTTGACAAAACACATATATTAAAGATAAAAATATTAAAGGACTTTCTTCTCCTTATAATTTTTAATTTAGATGCAATATAGTTAAGTTACTAATATGCTTAAAATATTGTTGGCTGTTAATTTTTTTTGACAGAATTGTTTAGGATCAGAAGCCATGACACTTATTATGTATGACCAAAAACATTTTTCGAACAAATGTAAATGACAAATTTTGGACTTTAGTCTATTTTATTACATATCACAATTTTGAAATCTTCAAATATTCACTATTTGTGATTCTAGACATCTTAACATTCAGCTACCTATGACTAAAAACTGATATTCTTAAAAATAGTTTAACTTGAGCAAGAGTTTGATGTTGACTTTTATTAATTGTCATTGTTAACAACACATCCAAATATAATTAAAGATAGTTGCTACTTGGATGACCATCTTAGATCAAACATTACCTAATGATGTAGAGGATCTGGACCACTAGGTGCAGGCCTAAGCAACGAACCTACACCAGTATTGCGCGATACACCTCTCAATGAAGCATCCTCGTTCACTTTAGATGATACTGGAGTAACACCATGGTTAAGATGATACGGTCCACTGGGCACAGTATGTTGTAACGACGAACCTATGTCATTCTTGAGGCTGAATTCGTCTAGGGCAACATCAAACCCCATATCATGAAAAAGTTCTCGACTATTCCACGGTCGTGAGAGGATCATCGAAGATGCACAAAGTACAATCAAGCATGAAATTAGTAATTTAACTAAGGAAGGGTCCATTCTTACAATTATAAAACCAAGAGGTGTGGGTGAAACCTCTTTATATAACATGTTGAAGATGAGATTATAACAAATTTATTACAAGAAAAAGATATATAAAAAAGGATATCCAGTATAAATGAAATTCTTCTAAAAATAAAAGGAAAAAATCATTAATTTTGATCATTCCCACAACTTTAAAGAATACTTAGTTAATAGTATTATATTATTACGTTTGACATTTTTTCAATTGTACTATTGATTTAGATTCGAGGGGAAATTATGTGTGCTTTGGAAGCCAAAAACTTAAGTCTAATCTAAATTTTTTTTATATTTTTCATATTAAAACCAATTGGTCTTATGAGTGATATATAAATTTGCAAAAAGATCATGGGTTTCGGCTTCATGCCAAACACAATTTCCTCCAAATACGTATGAATGAGACAATTTTTAAAAAATGACAAAATCATGATTAACATTTTTTGAAGTTACGGCATTAACTAGAATTTGATCAAACTTTGCGTTTTTTCAACAATTTGCCAAAAAATAAAAAATATAAATGTAATCAATGCAAATTCAAGGTCAACTAGCTTTACTGAAATAAACTCCCTCCGTCCTTGGGCATTGAATACAATTTGATCAAACTTTGTATTTTTTCAACAATTTGCCAAAAAATAAAATATACTTATAAATGTAATCAATGCAAATTCAAGGTCAACTAGCTTTACAAAAATAAACTCCCTCCGTCCCACATAAGCGAGATGATTCATTTTTGCACTCGTTTTGTAAAAATAATAGGAGTATAAAATAGTAAAAGTAGAGAGAAAAAAAAGTAGAGAGAATGTAAAGTTAGAGAGAGAATATTGTCAAGAAGAGTCTCATCTACATTATGCTATCTCTATACTTGACATTATTTTTCAAAAACGAGTGCAAAAAAATAAAGTGTCTCGCTTATGGTGTAACGGAGGGAGTACTACATATATACACTACTAGAATTCAAACTAACTTATGAATAATGAATGTGTTTAAACTTTGAACTTCCCAAATTATAATCCACAAATATTAGTTTGGATCATAAGCAGAAAGAGTATAAATGTAAATAAAGAACATAAATGTATACTACTCCTACTACTATATATACAATCCAAATTTCCCAAACTAATGTTTATACTGCAAGAGCAAGCTCTCCTGCCGCGCTTCGTCTCTTGCAGCCCTCGAGGAAACTACGCCAAATCATCGCATTAGGCGCGATAGGCATTCCCAAGATGAGCCGCTCAGCGTCCTTTATATGCCCGTATCTTGTCAACAAGTCGACAACGACAAGATAGTGATCAACGTCCGGTTCCACGCCATACTTCACTCCCATTTGCTCAAACAGATCCATCCCCTCCTTCACCAATCCCGTATGCCTACAAGCAGAGAGCACCGCCAAGAAAGCAACCTTATCCGGCTTGATCCCCAATCCCTCCATCTCCCCGAACCTCTCCAGAGCCTCGTTTGCATACCCGTGCAGCCCTAGGGCCGAGACAAGAGCTGTCCACGAGAAAACATTCTTCTCCCCCTTCATCTCATTGAAGATCTTGACCGAGCTCCCAATGCTCCCACACTTCCCGTACATGTCAATCATCGTGTTGCAGACGAACGTGTCGCACAGACTAAAATCCACCTTCACAATCAGACCGTGAAGGGAGCTGCCTAGAGCAAGGTTGCAGAGCCTGGTGCAAACACTGAAGAGGCTAACGAAGGTGTAATTGTCCGGGAACGCTTGGGATCTAAGCATGTGATTAAAGAGGTCGAATGTTTCTGCATAATAGCCATTGCGAGAGCAAGCAGCAATCAGAATGTTCCAGGAAACAGTGTCAGGATTCTCCACCTCAACATACAACTCCTGAGTTTTCTCGTACTGCCCGGTCCGGTTATAAATCCACGCAATAACATTTGACGGAACAACAGGAAGCCTTGTGTTACAATCACCAGACTCTGCAAATCGCAGAGCATCGGATATTAGGCCATTTAGCGCATAAGAGTGTATAAGAGAGCTCGACACATGAGCAACGTCGTTGTAGCCCATTTTGGTTGCTAGAGAATGCAGCTGTGGCAACTCTCTCGTCATTGCTGATTTAATAGCGATAGAGAAAGACGTTCCATTCGGGTAAGAACCCGAATGGATCATGTCTCGGAGAATCTTCGTTGTAAACGAAGAGCCCCTGTTCGAGTACCCCAACATCAAAGAATTCCAAGAAACCAAATTTTTCTGAGTTATGGCATCAAAACAAGAATGTGCTTCTTCCACTTTATCACACTTGGCATAAAAGCTAACCAAAGCACTCCCACATACCACATCGCATTCGAAACTCTTCTTGATCATCTCAGCATGGATGCATTCTCCACGCGACAAAAGGCGCAGTCTTGAGCAAGACTGGAGCACGTTGACAAGTGTTGAATCGTTCGGAGCAAGACCGGTGGCGCTCATTTTTTGGAAGGTACAGAGTGCTCTTGTCGGCTTATCACCATTCGCCATGGCGCCAATTATCGTGTTCCACGAGACTACATCTTTTGCAGGAGCAGTCTCGAACACTTTCTCAGCCAAGAATGAGGCGCCGGACTTCACATACATATGAATCAGGCAATTGTAAACAGAGGCTACATTGTCAAATCCATGCTTTATCACTAAACCGTGCATTTGCTCCCCTAAATCCATATCCATCTCTTGCAAATTTGATAGAATAGTAACGAAAGTCGACTCAGACACTCGAATTCCACTCATTAGCATCTCAGAAAACATCAAAATGCAATCTTTTACACACCCCATCTGGCCAAGAACAGATATCAAAGTATTCCATGAAGCTGAGTTCTTTATCGGCATGAATTCGAAAATCCCAAGAGCTTCATCGAAGCAACCGTGCCTCGCGTACATTCCCAGCAACGCAGTTCCAGCAAAAGCGTCAATGCAAAACAATCCACTCTTTTCAATCAATCCCTGCAGCTGCATTCCTTCGAAAACATCCATCCAACGACACGATAGCAAGCCTCCGAACGTAAATTCCGTCGGCTGAAAACCGCGGTTTCTCATCTGAGAAAAGATCCCAAAAGCCTCCAGCATAAGCCCTTGCCGAACATAGCAACTAATCATGGAATTATAACTCACTGCGTTTCTCTGCGGCATTTCATCGAACAGCTTGCGTGCCATGGAAAAATCCCCCAGTGCAGCATACCTCGCGATGAGGTTGTTGTGGAGGAAGACGGGCTCCTGCGTCGGGAAGGATCCCAGGGTGATGGAGAGTCCGTGGAGGCGCTTCGCATCGTTGAGCGTAGCGATTCTCGAGGGGTCGTGGAGCAGGCCAATGTAGCTATGGTGTTTGATGTATTGTGCATTAGAGCTGGCTGAGAAAAGAAGCTTCTGCGTGTGAGAATTTGAATTGTTTTTCACTGTGGAGAGAGAATTGGATTTGGGGGAGAAGGATGCAATTTTTCTCATTCCTTCGATTCTTGAAACATTGGGTAATCAAGAATATCGATGTTAAACGACTGCGTTTGGATCCTCTGCTGTATCAAACGGCTGCGTTTTGGTCAATTACTGCGATACTATTCCTTTCTATGCACTTGTGTGTTAACAAATTTTATTATGAAATGCTTTTTTAAATGGGATATTAGCATCTAATATCATGAAACTTTCAAAAAGTTGGATTTTTCCCATGAACTTTAAAATTGGCAAATAATATCACGAACTTTACCCCAAATTTATTTTTTCCCACGAATGAAAAAATTCATGTTATTTTAATAGATTGAAGAACTTTTTGAGGGTGTGCTTCAAGAAAAACTATCTTTATAGATTGAAAAACTTGAAGCTCTCAAAATTATTGTCGAGAAATTACGAAAACAAATCTGTATCATAATATTATTTGTAAGAATTTTTTCATTCGTGGGAAAAAAACAAACCAGGGGTAATGTTCGTGATATTATTTGCCAATTTTAAAGTTCATGGAAAAAACGTCAACTTTTTGAAAATTTTATGATATTAGATGCCAATATCTAATAACAACGGTAACTAATAACACCACTCGAAACAATACTTTTACTATGATTTTTAAATAATAAATTATTGAAATTTCACTTTCAATATACACTTTCAATATACACTTTCACTATGATTTCAATTTCAATTTCAATTTGGCAGGAAGGAGCCATTCTTGCGCCGTCGAAATGCAAATTTACATGATTTGATAGTATTACAACTACTAAAATTAAAGTATTTTTATATTTTCGAAGATTATATGGCAGTTATTACAACAACATTATAAAAATTATCAGTTCAAAATAATTGTATCACAATTTTCAAATCTTCAATCATTAACGACTTGTGATTATTGATACACGTAGGCTAAAAACTAATTGTTTTAAAAATAGTTAATTTTTGTTAATTGTCATTGACAAAAACATATCCAAATAAAATTGACGACATGCGTTGGAACTTGAATGACACCTTAGATCAGACCATGTTAACGATATTTTAGTATTACCATCTTATGCCCAACATTAGGCCCACTTACCATTTTTCCTTCAAAACATGATTATCTTGACACGTAATAATCGATCTTGTAAATTTGCATAATCCATTAGCTTGATTTTTGGCTCTAAATAGCAATGACAAGAGCTAAAAACATAGAGATTTTAAATAACTAGTGATACATAAAACATTCAAAGGAGATTTAGCAACTATATTGCCTTATTGATACATAATCTTTCATGAAGAGGATTGTTCTAGCTTGCGCGAGAAACCCGCAAAGAAGCATCCCCGTGTCATTTGGACGTAACGGGAGGAGCAGCACCATTATGTAAAGGATCCGGTCCACCAGGCACTTTTCTAAACGATGAACCTACATCAATATTGAGCGAGAAACCCACCAACGAAGCATCTCCCCTCACTTTGGATGGTGCGCGAGGGTTATGTATAGGATCCGATCCACGGGGCACTCCTACAAATGATGAATCAACATCAATATTGCGTGATAACCGCACCAATGAAGCATCCCCACTCACTTTGGATGGTGCGGGAGGATTATGTATAGGATCCGATCCACGGGGCACTTCTACAAATGATGAATCTACATCAATATTGCGCGATAACCCCACCAATGAAGCATCCCCGCTCACTTTGGATGATACGGGAGGATTATGTATAGGATCTGGTCCACTGGGCACAGTAATAAACGACGAACCTACATCAATATTGCGTGATAACCTCACCAATGAAGCATCCCCATTCACTTTTGATGATACGGGCGTATCACCATGATGTATAGGATCCGGTCCACTGGGCACTTTTCTAAACGACGAACCTACATCATTTTTGAGGTGGAATTCGTCTTGGGTAGCATCGAACCCTAGTTCATGAAAAAGTTCACGGCTATTCAACGGGCGCGAGAGTATCACCCGAGATGCACAAAGTACAATCAAGCATGAATATAGTAATTGAGCTAAGGACTGAGCCATTCTTGTTGTTATAAAATAAAGAGGTGCATGTGAAGCTTTTATAGGAGGAGATGGCAAATATTTTATTTTTATTTCTTTATGAGAGATTATTACAAAATAATTACAAGAACATATATAAAAAAAAGGATTAACAGTATAAATGTAATTCTTCTATCGAAATTAAAAGGCAAATTACCATAAAATTATGATGTTATGGAAAATTTTAGTTAATCCAGCTAACTTAAAAGTTTGCCAATTATATCATATGATTGACATTTTTCTGAATTATCCTATTAATTTAGATTTGAGAGAAATTATGTATGATTTGGAAGCCATAATACTTTAGCATAATCCTGGCTATGTTCTATATTGCTATATTCTATATTTTTCATAAAAAAATATGTAACTTTCGTGAGTGATATACAAATTCGATAATTAATAAAACATAGATTTGGGCTTCCATGTCGTACACAATTTCCTTCAAACATAAATAAATGAGACAATTTTAAAGTAGCAGGATTATTCAGAATTTGACCAAATTTCAAGGTTTATTGTGATTTAGTATCGATGAGTTTTACATTATCTACGTTCACCCTCAAATTCCTATTTCCTTTTAGTATTATGTTCCATTTCAACAAGTTGAATAATTAAAAAATTTATAATAAAGAGAAAATTGCTAGCTTTAATATATATTATTATTATTATTATTATTATTATTATTATTATTATTATTATTATTATTATTATTATTTCGGCTTCAATCGCGAGCATCAATCTCGTATAACCCACATTTAGAGTAATATTTTTTAATATTGGGTTTACTTATAATATTATAAAATTATTGTTCGCATTATTAATTTTATAAACAACTTAAAAAATCAAAACTTAGTTTGCTTTTAACCATTTATTTAAAGTTGTAGAATCAAAAATAAAATTTAGCTTTGATATTAATTAATTTATAAAATTAATAACATCACTGATAATTTTTGAGATAATAGAATCATCCAAAACAAAACAATATTGACTAAACCAAAACGATGCTTATAAATAATGCATATATATATAGGTAACTATGTAAGATATAATTCATCCACATTTTGATCATGAATTCACTCACTTCACCAACAAAGCTTTTCCTAAAACTTAATTCAAATAAAATGGGACAATCACAAAGATGTCAAATACAAAATTCAAAATTAAAACTACTTTAGAATTGGTTTGTAGACAGGCATATTAGTAATGCCTAATAAAAGTTCAACACACTTTCAATTCTATGAGGAATTTTAAGTTAAATTCAACACTTACATAACAAAAAAAGAAGAAAAACTTATTCAACTAGTAAAAAAATAAGTGTGATTCACAAAAGACTCAAAGGTGATGGTGAGGATCGGGTCCTCCGGGACTATACCGACGAGGCTTGTACCGACCATCCAAGCTCGTGTCACCCTGATCGCCCTAAATATGGTGACACCCTCAAATTATTTCCTTAATATGTTGATAATTGTTACTATACACTTAATATGTATATATATAACCATTTGTGATGGAGTATTTCACAACCGTTAATTCCTCATATTTCTAAATAGCAACAAGAGCTAAAAAACAGAAGGCGATTTTACAGAAAATGTGATTTACATGATTATCTCAACATGTAATAATCAATCTCGCACATTTGCAGAATCCATTAGCAATTTGGCATGGTCTATATTTCTAAATAGCATAACAAGTGATAGAAACAAAAGAAGTTTTAAAAAAAAATTAAATGTGATTTACATGATTAAGTCGACTTGTGATAATCAAAACCTTGTACATTTATAGAATCCATATAGGAGTATAGTTTTATTTTGTTAGTTAAGCAGATTAAAAAAAATAAAATAATAATATTTCTATTCCCTCCGTCCCATAAAAATATGTGCACTTTCCATTTTCGTCTGTCCCATAAAAATATGTGCATTCCATTTTTGGAAAGTTATCCAAATTTATTATCTATATCCATCAACTTATTTACAACTTATACCACTATTAAACACTTCTAATAATGTGGATCTCACTATCCATTAACACCACTCTTCTCCCTCTTTCTTTTACTTTACTAATTTTGTCTTAATTCTCATGCTGTATCAATTGTCCATATTTTTATGGGACGGAAGGAGTCTTTTGCAAAAATGTGTCAAATTGAATTAAATGTCCCAAAACAATAAGAGTATATTATAAAGAAGTAATGAGGTGGTTTTAATGGTAATGATATTTTCTCAATATATGTTTTAGTTTCTAATCAACTCATAAAATTCACTTGATAAATGTTAAATTTCAAACTAATGATACATAGACATTCAAAAGGAGATTTAGCAACTATATTGCCTTATTCATACATTATCTTTCATGAAGAGGATTGTTCTAGCTTGCGCGAGATACCCACAAAGAAGCATCCCCATGTCATTTGGATGTAACCGGAGGAGCAGCACCGTTATGTAAAGGATTCGGTCCACCAGGCACTGTTCTAAGCGACGAACCTACATCAATATTGACTTTGGGTGAAACGGGAGGAGCAACACCGTTATGTAAAGGATCCAGTCCACCAGGCACTTTTCTAAGCGACGAACCTTCATCAATATTGACTTTGGATGATACGGGAGGGTTATGTATAGGATCTGGTCCAGCGGGCACGGTAATAAACGACGAACCTACATCAATATTGCGTGACAACCTCACCAATGAAGCATCCCCGCTCACTTTGGATGACACAGGAGTATTACCATGATGTATAGGATCTGGTCCACTGGGCACAATAACAAATGTCGAACCTACATCACTTTTGAGGTGGAATTCGTCTAGGGTAGCATCGAACCCTAGTTCATGAAAAAGTTCGCGGCTATTCAACGGGCGTGAGAGTATCACCTGAGATGCACAAAGTACAATCAAGAATGAAAATAGTAATTTAGCTAAGGAATGAGCCATTTTTGTTGTTATAAAACCAAGAGGTGCATGTGAAGCTTTTATAGGAGGAGACGGCAAATATTTTATTTTATTTTATTTCTCTATGAGAGATTATTACAAATTTATTACAGGAAGGTAAATTAAAAAGGATATGCAGTATAAGTGTAATTCTCGAAAAAGAATTCGTCTAGGGTAGCATCGAACCCTAGTTCATGAAAAAGTTCGCGGCTATTCATCGGGCGTGAGAGTATCACCTGAGATGCACAAAGTACAATCAAGAATGAAAATAGTAATTTAGCTAAGGAATGAGCCATTTTTGTTGTTATAAAACCAAGAGGTGCATGTGAAGCTTTTATAGGAGGAGACGGCAAATATTTTATTTTATTTTATTTCTCTATGAGAGATTATTACAAATTTATTACAGGAAGGTAAATTAAAAAGGATATGCAGTATAAGTGTAATTCTTCTAACAAAACTAAAAGGCTAATCGCCATAAAATTTATAGAGTTATGGCAAATTTTAGTTAATCCAGCTATCTTAAAAGGCAAATTTTAGTTAATCCGGCTAACTTAAAAATTTGCCACTTATATCATATATTTGACATTTTTCTCAATTATCACTATTGATTTAGATTTGAGGGGAATTTATGTATGATTTGGAAGCCATAATACTTTAGCATAATATTCCTGGATGACTGGATGTATTCTATATTGGTATATTCTATATTTTTCATAAAAAAATCAATAACTTTCGTGAGTGAAATACAAATTTGATAATCAATAAAACATAGATTTGGGCTTCCACGTCGTACACAATTTACTTCAAACACAAATAAATGAGACAGTTTAGAAAAATGTTAAAGTTATGATATAATTAGCTATTTTTTAAAGTTGTGGAATTAATCAGAATTTGACCAAACTTCATGGTTTATTGTGATTTAGTATCGATGAGTTTTACATTATCTACGTTTACCCTCAAATTCATATTTCTTTTTAGTATTACGTTCCTTTTCAACAAGTTAAATAGTATAAAGAGAAAAATGTTAGCTTTAATATGTATATTATTATTTTGGCTTCATTCGCGAGCATCAATCTCGTATAATACACATTTAGAGTAATATTTCTTTTGTTTTATACATTGAGTTTAATTATAATATTTCAAAATTATTATTCACATTATTAATTTTATAAACAACTTAAAAAAACAAAACTTAGTTTGCTTTTAACCATTTATTTAAAGTTGTAGAAACTAAAAAAAACGCTGAGCTTTGATATTAATTAATTTATAAAATTAACAACATACTGATCATTTTTGAGATAATACAATCATTCAAAACAAAACAATATTGACTAAACCAAAACGATGCTTATGTAACTATGTAAGATACTATTCATCCACATTTTGATCATGAATTCACTCACTTCACCAACAAAGCTTTTCCTAAAACTAATTCAAATAAAATGAGGCAATCACAAAGATGCCAAATACAACATCCAAAATCAGATGAAAACCACTTTAAAATTGGTTTGTACTTTAATCTGTAGACAGGCATAATATTAGTAATGCCTTAGAAAAGTTCAACACATGCATATCTTCAGCTCTATGAGGAATTTTTAGTTAAATTCAACACTAACATAACCAAAATAAAAATAAAAATTATTCAAAAAGTAAGTGTGATTCGAAGAAGACTCAAAGGTGATGGTAAGGATCGGGTCCTCCGGGACTATACCGACGAGGCTTGTACCGACCATCCAAGCTCGAGTCACCCTGATCTCCCTTGAATAACATCTTTCTATCGAAAATTGCTCGAAAAGATTCGGTCGTGCTAATCCCTTGACGAGCTCCATAACTTAATGTCACTGCGGACAACAATAGGAGAAGCAAGAAGAATTTAGTGCACAACATTGTGGTTAAGGGATGAAGATACAAAGGGCTAAGATCAAAGGTATTTATAATAGCAGAGTACATTTGTTCCCATCAATTTTCTAATTGCTTTTTTTGGACATTTTTAGGTATTTGATGATCTAATGTATGTAACCAATTCCTAGTCACCTTTGAGCTGTCCACGTCATTATTCAAGGGGATAGAATCTTGAAGTTGGAATTTTTATAAAACATTCAAGTATGATATGGACATTTTCTAACTAACCTCTCAGATTATAATATGTTAATTTTATATTTTAATTTCGAAGTTATAGGATTGTCTACAAATCAACTAAAAGGTATACTAGTAATTTAAATGACAATTATCCTTTAAATGATGAAATAAACTCATTGACAAAAACAAACGCTCCATCCAAAGAAGGCCACGAAAAAAAAAAGCAAAGTAACAAAAGAACATATTGTACCTTAAAATAATAAAATTAAGAGAAGATTTTATATTTGAACTAACAAAAGAACTCCATTGTTAAATTCTCCACAGAGTGTTGGTCTACTCAGCAGCAGCATTTCAAATAACCATTTGAATGTCGAAAGGTTCAAATAAAATGAAGTTTGCTCGCCACTTAATTTCCCTCTCATCAACTTTCTCTCTCATTAAGAGTTTTTTTTTTTTTTTTGTATTTTTATAAAAATATCATGATTGATACTATCAATAAAAAGAATGAAAATAAAAGATTCATTCTCTAAAGGGAATCTATGGGTGGTGTGAGTAGTGATTTTTGTGTCATGAGGTAGAATTTATGGCCTTTTGGATTGTGGAGTGTCCATCATCATGAGAAGATGTCTCATGGCATATTCCAAAACGCAAGCACCACTATATTCTAATCATTTAACAATAAGATTCTTCATTCATCACATTCCACCAAAATAAAAATAAAATCATGTTGAAATACATTTCTCTCTGTACCTTAAAAATAGTGCAACATGCGTTTTAATAATAATGAGAGAAGAAAATGTAAGAGCATATGCAACGGTGGATGGACGTCGTCCGTCCGTCCGTGCCGTTGGAATGAGCTCCACCGCCGCTGCGCTCGCGCTGCTCGATGCATCGAGCACGTCCGTGTCAGCGAGTAGCTGACGTGGCGGCACGCGATTGGGCAACGGCTATGTCGTTGCCTTTGAATTAATTGTTTTTAATTAAAAATCAGTTTTTAATTTAAAAGGCCGATTAAAAATAAAAAAAAATTCCCACTTCCCAAAAAAAATATATCCGTTTTTTACCGTTTTCCATCATTTTTTAAATTTTTTTATTTTTTCCCCCAAAATACACATTCTATAAATACCCCACTTTCACACCCAAAAATTCACCCCACACTACACAATTCTCATTTTCATTCTCTCATATCCATTCTCAATCTTTCTTCCACTCCTACAACATAACAATGTCCGGCCAAGGCGATGACCCCCAGCCCTCCCACGGTTGGAACCCCGAATGGTTCGGTTCACAACCGTTTCCTAGTCCGGAAACGGAATATTCAGCCCCTCCTCAAACCCAAAGTTCGGGCATTCCGGGTGGCTACCGGCCATACCCAATCGACGACCAAGGTGCCCCCGAAGGGCGATACGGGTGGACACCGGAGCCTAGGCCTACCGCCCCCTCCCAAACTCCGACGGATAAATTGTTCATGGCGTACTTGGAAATCTCCGAAGATCCGGTGGTTGGCACAAACCAATCCGGCGATCACTTTTGGTGGCGCATCGCTCGCCGGTACAATGAAATCCGGCCGCCGGGAAAAATCGAGCGCAACGAGAGTATGGTGCGCAACGCCATCTACCGAGCCAACGATGACATTGGCAAGTTCAATGGCTATTTCCTCCAGGAAGAGTGGAATGCGGGGAGCGGACGGAGCGAGGTCGACATCATCACTGCCGCGTTGAGCACCTACCAATCCATGAACTACAAGTCGTTCAAGTACCTCAACGTTTGGCAGGGGACGTGGACGCACCCGAAGTATATGGGAGGCGTAACATCCTCCTCTAGCGGCTCCTCCAAACAGTCAAGGTCGGTATCCCTATCCGACGCCGGCTCCGAAGAAGTGGCTAGCCAACTCGCCGGAGCTAACTTGGGTAGCCCCGACGCCGGCCCGAGCGGTTCCCAACGCCGACCGCAAGGAAGGAAGAAGGCGGCGGCCAACCGCCGTCGAGCCGCGGCTGCAACTGCCGATGCTCCCGTTCCCGCTCCCGTTCCATATGCGCCACCTCCACCCCCCAGCAACTCGTTGTGGCAGCTTTTGGCCCAACTCAATATGGCCGATAGGTCCACTATGACCCCCTCGCAACTTTGATCGCACGAGGCCATGATATTGGGCCTCCAAAGGCAATTGGGGGTAGTGCCGCCGGATGAGTAGTCGTCCACAGGGGTATTTTTAGCTTTTAATTATGTAATTTTTAATTTTTAGGAGTTTAATTATGTAATTTTTTATTTTTAGGTATTTTTAGTATTTTAATTATGTAATTTTTAATTTTTAGGATTTTAATTATGTAATTTTTTATTTTATTTGTAATTTGTAATATTTATTGTGGTTTTTTAATGAATTTTAATTTTATGAAAATGTTTTGTTTAATTGAATTTTAAATTGAATTGTGCTCCTCCTTGCGGAAGAGCACAGCTGTGGATGTTGTGCTCTTGCCAGAGAGCTGGCAGAAAAAATGGGGTCGGGCACAACCGTGCTCGCTGGCAAGAGCACGGTTGTGGGTGCTCTAACTTACTCCCTAACCATGTAAAATGTTGGGTCGGGTGGTGGCAGAAAAAATGGGGTCGGGCACAACCGTGCTCGCTGGCAAGAGCACGGTTGTGGGTGCTCTAACTTACTCCCTAACCATGTAAAATGTTGGGTCGGGTGGTGGAAATTGTAATTAAATTGATATATTGAAGGTAGTAAAATAAAATAGGAAAGATTAAAATATTAGTTTTTGGATTTCTCCTTTCTTACAAATGTCTCTTTATTGGCTGAATTTAAAAAATGTACTTTTACCATAAATGAAAAGTAATTCTTTTTGTACAAGTAAGAAAGTTAAACTTGATTTCATCTTCCTTGTTCTATTGAATCACAAATTCTACTATATTAATAAGAAAAAAAAAGAATTCACATCACATACAATTATCCGTGATAATCTATCTAATGTAATCTAATTATCTCTCTATTTTATCTATCTAAACTCCCTTCTCAAAATCTTGGAGCAAGTCCTCTGCTCTTCACCATCATCACCAATCTTCCGTTTTCGACTACTCAGAAAAAACAGAGACTAAAACAGGGTGATGGAGTACGTACTAAACAAATACTAAACAAGCCCAACAGCAGTAAAGCCCAAGAAAGAGTATCAGTTCGGCATGGCTAAAGAGTATCAGTCCGGCATGACTCAAGAGTTCAGTTCGGCACAACCACAGAGTTCGGCCCCAGCCTACAGCTCGGTAAAAGCCAACCAATCAAACTCTGCTCTCTGGTCGGCATCAAGCTCTACTCTCAGATCGGCAAAAGCTGCTCGGCAATAATTCAGCAGTCCGGTCTCAGTATTCGACCGAACTAGGAAATAGTGGACTCATGCAAGATTTCCACCTCCGCAACACCGACGATCTATTTAGTGGTGTCAAGCAGTCATTAACTCATGCAGGATAGTGGACCCATGCAAGGTCGCCACGACCTCCACGACATCCACTACCTAATAAATGCTGCATGCCACGATCTTGGTTCAATGTATAAATAGAACCTAGGTCAGATAGATAATCTCCTTCTGTTAACTTCTGTTAAGCTCTCTAGAGAGAAAATAGCAAATAGCAAGTCTGTATTGTTAGCTGTAGAAAACAGATCAAGCAGTACAACTCTGCCCTCTTTTCTTCCCGTGGACGTAGATTTACCTCAGTAAATCGAACCACGTAAATCTCTGTGTGTTGATCTTCCTTTATTTTTACGAGCATTCATCACCATCAAAAATTCGCCGACTCATCACTGGCGCCGTCTGTGGGAAACGAAGAACCAAATTTGTGATAAAGCGAATTTTTGACCCTTTTTCCACCCCAAAAAAATGCATACCAGATCACATACCACCCGTAATACCGTTCGTGATCACCGTGAGGAAGCTAGTCCAGCTCGCAGGTCTGAAAAACGGCCTCGGGAGACATCTACCTCCGGTTCTCACGAAGGAGGAACAAGCCACTCCAGGAGTCATCGCACCGAGTCTTCCCAGCAGCCCGATTTAAATGAAGCTGTCAAGCTGTTCTTGGCCGAGAAGCAGGAGGAGTTCTTAACCTTCCTGCAGAAGAGCCAACAGCCGGAGAAGACAACGGCGGATTCTCCCTCCTCATCCAGACATGAAAGTCACTACCGCAGTAGTGACGTGTCTTCCAGGAGAAAGAATCCTCAACCCCGACATGTTCCAGTTCCTCCTCGGTACCGGAACCACAGGAGAACTCCATCTCCTCCGTACCGAAGAGATGTCGGGTTCGCCATGTACGGAGCATTAAAGACTCCGTTCTCGGACGACATCACCCGAACTCCTTTGCCGCGGAACTACCGGACACCGTCAATGACTTATGACGGGCTAGAGGATCCTCATGACTTCTTGGGACGCTACCAATATAATATGGCGAACCAGGGTCTCAATGAGGTCCATATGTGCAAGCTGTTCCCCGAGCTGCTCATCGGGAACGCCAGAAGGTGGTTCGACAGCCTTCCTCAAGGCAGCATTAGATCCTACCGAGATCTAATGGATGCTTTCCACAGGAGGTTCTTTCAGAAAGCAGAAGCCCGGATCACTTCGGCTCAGCTGCTTTCTATACGTCAAGGTCGCGACGAAAAGATCAGCGATTTCCTGACGAGATTCCATAAGGAATGCCTACAAGTAGATAATCTCAATGATCTACTTGTCATTTCGGCATTCCAAAATGGAATCCTGCCCGGAGCTCTCTACAGAAAGCTCGTGGAGTGCGGTCCGCAAACAGCTCAAGAAATGTGGGACATTGCGGACCAGTTTTCCCGTGCGGATGAGGCAGACCGTCGAAAACGGTCTTTAGACAGCTCATCCCGAGGAGACGAAAAGAAGCCCGATCATAGCGATCAGAGGCTTCCTCGCCGAACTCCTTTTGAAAGAATTCAAAGGGCACCGGTACAAGGCAGATTGGGACCACGTCTCAATCCTGAGAAACCGCCCGCTCAGTTCGTACCCTTAAACAAGTCAAGAGCGGAAATTTTCGAACTACATTCCGATATGTTCGAAAAACCAAGGCGGATGACGAAATCGGCCGCGCGCCGACCTCAGGATCAATATTGCTCCTTCCATCAAACCCACGGTCACGATACCGAGGAGTGCCGAGATTTGGCTGCAGGTATTGATGTTCTTGTAAAAACAGGAACGTTAAAAAAATACCAAAGCAAGCAGTCGAAAAAGAACAAAAGGCAGGGAGGTGCGAACTGCAATCCTCAGGATCCGAAAAGGCATGAGGATCCCGAAGACGACGACGAGCCGCAATATGATGGAGTAATCCTGACTATTGATGCTCTCCCTGCCGGGAAGACTAAGTCGTCCCTAAAAGCAGAACGCAGAGGTTCCAATCAAGAGGAGCCAACACATAAAAGGCTGAAGAAAGACGAAGTGATTACATTTTCAGATGCCGATCCCGTCCCAGCCATCTCTCCTCACCAAGACGCTATTGTCATTCAAGCCGGAGTGGCAAACAAATTGATCCACAGAGTATTTGTGGATACAGGAGCGTCAGTCAGCATTCTTTTTAAAGAATGTTTCGATAAAATGGAAGTGGATCCAGCTCGGCTCAGTCCGGCTCCGCTTCCTCTGAAAAGTTTCGCCCAGGAGGACACCCGCCCGGAAGGTATTATCAGCCTTCCAATCACGGTGGGAAAAGCGCCTACAAGCTCCAATACGATGATCGAGTTCTTTGTGGTGAAAGCTCGGTCCCCGTACAACATCATCCTGGGGAGAGACTGGCTCAACACAGTTCGGGCCGTTTGCTCTACTTATCACCTCACCATCAAGATCCCCACTAAAGGTGGGATAGCGGTCATCCGAGGTGACCAAAAGAGAGCAAAGGAATGTCTGCAAATTGCGCTTAGAAGTGCCGAGCAGTCAGATCGGCACCACCAAGCATAGCAATCACAGCAGCCGGAGTCAGAGGCGATGACCGAAGTCATACCGGAGCCGAACTCGATGACAGTTCAGCTGTACGAAGACGATCCATCCAGAACGGTTAAGATCGGCTTCGCGGGAACACCTCTACTTCGGGAAAAAAACCATCCAGCTCCTCAAGGAGTATAAAGACGTCTTTGCATGGTCTCCGTTGGACATGACCGGAGTGCCCCCCGAGGTAATCACTCATCGGTTAAATATTGATCCTTCGGTCCGGCCGATAAAACAGAAGCAAAGACTCTTTGCGGCAGAACGAAGTCAAGTCATCCATGACGAAGTCCGTCAATTATTGAAGGCGGATGTGTTATTCGAAGTGAAGTATCCTTCGTGGGTGGCCAATCCTGTCATGATCAAGAAAAAGGAAGGAGGATGGCGGATGTGCATAGATTTCACCGATCTAAACAAGCACTGTCCTAAAGATTGCTATCCCCTTCCGAATATAGATAAAAAAGTAGAAGCTTTGATCGGCTTCGAAATTTTCTGTTTTCTTGATTTATACAAAGGATATCACCAAGTATTGATGGATGAGAGTGACGCTCCGAAAACAGCTTTCATTACCGATTTCGGCATTTTCGCTTATAAAAAGATGCCATTCGGTTTAAAGAATGCCGGAGCCACTTATCAAAGGATGGTAGACAAGCTTTTTCGGCGCCTAATCGGAAAACAGGTTGAAGTGTATGTCGACGACATAGTTGTCAAAAGCAAAAGCACTTCGGAGTACGAGCACAACCTCAAGTCCACTCTCAACGTGCTCAAGAAAGCCAACCTCAAACTTAATCCCCAAAAGTGTACCTTTTTGGTAGATTCGGGAAAGTTTCTGGGTTGTTGGGTTTCAAAGGACGGACTCAAGGCAAACCCCTCAAAAGTTCAAGTCGTTCAGAACATGGCAATGCCGAAGTCCATACATGACGTGCAAAGGCTAACCGGATGTCTAGCCGCACTGAATCGATTCCTTTCCCAAGCAGCCGAAAAGCAACTGCCGTTCTTCAAAGTATTGAAAAAGGCACCAAAATTCGAGTGGGGAGCTGAGCAGAAAAAGGCCTTTGACGAGCTCAAAAGTTATCTAGCCGAGCTTCCTATTCTCTCTGCTCCAACCGAAGCCGAAGTAATATTCTTATACTTAGCGGCATCAGATCAAACCATCAGCGCGGTGCTTGTACGAGAAGAAGGCCTAAAGCAGTTTCCCATCTACTTTACAAGCCGAGCATTAAGAGGTCCAGAAACAAGGTATCAACCTCTGGAAAAAATTGCTCTGGCGTTAGTAAATGCAGCAAGGAGACTGCGGCCATACTTCTATGCTCACAAGGTATGCGTCTTAACCGATCTGCCTCTTCGGCAAGTTTTGACCAAGCCAGAAGCATCAGGCAGAATCGCCAAATGGGCCATAGAGCTGGGAGAACACTCAATCGAGTACCTACCTCGGAAAGCCATCAAGGGACAAGCCTTGGCAGATTTTCTTACAGAAGCCAAGTTCGATCAAGCAATTCCTGTCATTGCCGAACAGAAAAAGTCTGCCAATGCCGAACTAGCACAGCCCTTGGAATCCGAAGTAGAGCCGCCAGACTGCTGGAGCGGATTCGTAGATGGAGCTTCAAACAAGATGGGAAGTGGAGCTGGTATTATACTCATCGCTCCCGACGGACACGAGGTAACCTACTCACTTCGGTTCCTATTCCCCACTACTAATAATGAAGCCGAGTACGAAGCCCTCCTGGCCGGACTCCAGTTAGCGCAAAGTCTGCTCGTCAAATCTCTCAAAGTCCATTGTGATTCACAAGTCATAGTAAATCACATGTTGGGTACAAGTGAAGCTCGTGACGAGAGAATGAAGAAGTATTTGGACAAAGCGCAAAGCATCAGCCGAAGTTTCTCCTATTTTCGGATAATCCGCGTTCCCAGAGCGGAAAATAGCCGAGCAGATACCTTAAGTAAGTTGGCCTCAGATCCGAGCTCAAAGGCGGAAGAATTAATGCATCGAAGCATTGATGAAGCCGAGGTACATTCAGTATCCAGCTCGCCGAACTGGATGACGCCGATCTTGCAGTATCTGGATCAAGGACAATTGCCCGAGGATAAGAGAGAAGCTCGGAAGATCACGTGCCGAGCACTTCGGTACGAACTTCATGAAGGAGTCCTCTTTAGAAAGTCTTACCTCCAGCCGTTATTGCGGTGCGTAGGACCAGAAGAGACGGACTACATCCTCAGAGAAGTTCATGAAGGATCGTGCGGCAGCCACATCGGAGCTAGAGCTTTAGCTAAAAAAGTTCTAAGATGGGGATATTATTGGCCAACCTTGGTACAAGAAGCAGTGCAGCTCGTCAAGACATGCCCGAAGTGCCAAATCCATGCAAATATCCCAAGGATGCCGCAGACCGATCTATTCACTATGCAAAGCCCTTGGCCTTTCATGCAATGGGGCATAGACATAGTGGGACCACTTCCTCAAGCTCCTCGGCAAATGAAATTCCTAATCGTTGCCGTGGACTACTTTACGAAGTGGGTGGAAGCTGAACCATTAGCTACGATAACAAGCTCGAAGGCATTGGATTTCGTCTGGAAGAACATAGTGTGCCGATTTGGCATACCCCACATCCTCATCTCGGATAACGGGACTCAGTTCACCGACAAGACGTTCAAGAATTGGTGCCAAGAGCTGAATATTCAACAGCGGTTCACTTCGGTCTCTCATCCACAAGCAAACGGACAAACGGAGGTAACAAATCGTATCCTGGTGAAAGGGTTAAAAGCTCGGTTAGAACAAGCCAAAGGACAATGGGTAGAAAATCTCCCTCAAGTCCTATGGTCCTACCGAACTACACCCACAACCTCCAACGGTGAAACTCCGTACAGCCTTGTGTACGGCACTGAAGCCGTAATTCCGGTGGAGATCGGCGTACCCAGTCCCCGAACTCTAAATTTCTCCTCAGAAATGAATGACGACGGACTGAGAGCCGAGCTAGATCTTGCCGAAGAAAGAAGAGAATTGGCATGCATAAAAGCAGCCAAGTACAAGGAGCAAGTAGCCCGATATTACAACCAAAGGGTGAAGAAGCTGCAATTTCAAGTGGGAGATCTCGTCTTGAGAAACAACGAAGTAAGCCGAGCAGAAAAGCTGGGCAAGCTCGAACCCACATGGGAAGGTCCGTATCGGGTGTCAGAAGTCCTCGGCAAAGGGTCTTACAAATTGGCTCACATGTCAGGAGAACAGGTACCCCGAACATGGCACATTTCCAACCTCAAGAAGTTTCATTTGTAAGAGACAGTCCGGTCAGTCAGTCTTGAGTCCTGTCCGGTCAATGTGCTTTATTTGGTTTGCTTGATCTTTGTTTCTCTATGTGCTTTTTATTTGCCTCTATGCGTTTTGTCTATGTGTTTTGTCTGTCTCTGTGCGTGTCGTCTCTTACAAATGTTACTGAGGTATCTTGTTCTTCGAAGGCTGATCCCCTTCTTAGAACATATATAAGCACACGATTGTGAGTCAAAGCTTCTACAGAAGATACAAGACCACAATTCAGCTTAAACAAGCAGTTCGTCTGAAACGAGCTGCAACAAGCACACGATTGTGAGTCAAAGCTTCTACAGAAGATACAAGACCACAATTCAGCTTAAACAAGCAGTTCGTCTGAAACGAGCTGCAATAAGCCAACGATTGTGAAGTCCAAGCTTCTAAAGAGGATACAAGACCACAATTCAGCTTAAGAATCAAGCACTTCGTCTGAAACGAACTGCAACAAAAGTCTGATTCTCGCGATAAAACTTGCCTGAATTAGGACTAGGGAAAGTCCGATCCACGCGATAAAACTCGCCGAATTAGGACAAGGGAAAGTCCGATCCCCAAATTAGGACAACGGAAAGTTCGATCCGAGCGATAAAACTCGCCAAATTAGGACACAAACCAAGTCCGGTCAAAGAAGAGTTCACTTCATCAGACCAAGGACAAACATCAACTTACCCCGTACCTTTATCCAGAATGCCGAAGTGATTCACTTCACTTTTCGGGGGGGGTAGTGATGGAGTACGTACTAAACAAATACTAAACAAGCCCAACAGCAGTAAAGCCCAAGAAAGAGTATCAGTTCGGCATGGCTAAAGAGTATCAGTCCGGCATGACTCAAGAGTTCAGTTCGGCACAACCACAGAGTTCGGCCCCAGCCTACAGCTCGGTAAAAGCCAACCAATCAAACTCTGCTCTCTGGTCGGCATCAAGCTCTACTCTCAGATCGGCAAAAGCTGCTCGGCAATAATTCAGCAGTCCGGTCTCAGTATTCGACCGAACTAGGAAATAGTGGACTCATGCAAGATTTCCACCTCCGCAACACCGACGATCTATTTAGTGGTGTCAAGCAGTCATTAACTCATGCAGGATAGTGGACCCATGCAAGGTCGCCACGACCTCCACGACATCCACTACCTAATAAATGCTGCATGCCACGATCTTGGTTCAATGTATAAATAGAACCTAGGTCAGATAGATAATCTCCTTCTGTTAACTTCTGTTAAGCTCTCTAGAGAGAAAATAGCAAATAGCAAGTTTGTATTGTTAGCTGTAGAAAACAGATCAAGCAGTACAACTCTGCCCTCTTTTCTTCCCGTGGACGTAGATTTACCTCAGTAAATCGAACCACGTAAATCTCTGTGTGTTGATCTTCCTTTATTTTTACGAGCATTCATCACCATCAAAAATTCGCCGACTCATCACAGGGGGATCCATCTTCAAATCCAATCGCCTCGATTCAGCTTCTCTATAAAAAGTAGTAACATCCCTCAAAGGCCTTCTTCTCCATTTCATCTTGGCCAAGGCGAGATTGCCCTTTTCATCATTCGGGCCGGGCTTTTTAGACGTCGAAAATGGTGGGATGTTCTCCTTGTCCATTGATTTGATAATTGTGGTGGTGATGGTTGTGAATTGGTTGGAGTTTTATAGGGATTGATTATAATTTGGAGGGAAGTTTGAATGAAATTGGTTTGAAGTTGTTTGTGATTGAAAATGGGAATTTTTGGGTTGATGGAGGGATTTTTTATTTTACAATTTGGGAGTTTGGTTTGGGAAATAATTTGAGTTTGTGAAGAAAATTTGAAATATTTGGAGTGGAGGGAAGTAGATTTAGTAATTAAATCATTAATTGGAATCTTGAAATGGAAATCGGCGGGTGGCAACTTTATGTAACGCTGCGATGGCGCCTTTTCGATGTTGGATTAAATAATTTTGTTACTTATTTTGGAAATTCAGTTTATGTATTTATTTCAGATACTTTCATTATTATGGAGTACTATTACTTAGACTAGATTTTGTTTGAACTAAATGAAATACAATAGATTTGTTGGTATACAAGCGCAATTTAGTTATATATTTTTTTAAATACAATAGATTTGTTACTTGTTTGAGGAGCAAATTTTGGAAATGGAATGATTAGTCACAATCAGAATGAAGAGAAAATTTCCCATATTTGGAATGGAAAAATGAAAACAAAAATTTATTTATTTTATAAAAGAATTAAGTACTAAAATTATTTCAATTCCATGTTATAAGTGACAACGAGTATACTATAAAAAAATATGGATGGAACAATTGTATGTGTATTAATCGAACAATAGAAATAGTTGATATTTGAAGTCTAAGATTTTATGTGAATTGAAGTGGTTTTTTAATTTAATGTTGTACAAATCATAGATCCTTCTTGCAATTAATCGTTATGGAAAATTTGCATAACTAACTTGTGTAACCCACATTTTATTTTACATAACTATTATGAATTTAAAAAAAATTAAAAATTCTCATTGAAAAAAAAGGTTTCATGCTATGATTACACAATTAAATATATATATATATGTATATATATATATATAGGGTCATGTTAAAGTCCTTTTCTATGCTTAGATTTAAGTTCCAATTTGATTTTGATCGTTGGATATGCTAGATGAACGAAGCGGATTTAAGTAGTATATAAGCATTCCGTAGTTCATTATTTCGTTAATTTGATTCATTATGAGGGTGAAACAGTAAATTTATGTTATCAAATCTGAAGAAAACGAGGAGCCGCGATTTTAGCGTGATACACCCACTACTTTCCATCTACCGCCTCATTCATCATAAACCGTATTTACTCCCGCTTCTCTCTCCAAAATCGTCTTCACAAATCGTCTCTCAACGCAGTCTCTCTACACATTCCTCACTAAAAAACCCTAGCCGCCACAATTTCTTCTCCACTCAATCTCCCAACGCAATCGCTCAACGCAATTCTCGCTTCAAAAACCCTAGCCGTTGATCGTCGCCTGGTTCCCGGTCCAAAAGTCGGCGAAGAGGTAGGTTTGAATAAGTTTAATTTCTGGGTTCCATCAACTCGATTTTCGCCATTTTCGCCGATTGTCGCCGCTTTATCCTCGTTTTTCGCAGCCTACCAAAACACCAACTCGGGGATTCACAACTTTTAACCCACAAAAACGGGATCTTTTCAAAATCTTATTCGACACGATTGCCATTTAAATAATTATTTCGTATTCATTGTGGTTAGGGGTGGCTCTTTAATTGATATGGTAATTATTGGGTGGGTTACAAGTGTTTCGTGACCCAATTTGTATACGAAATCTGCTAGGGTTCAGATTTTTTGGTACTTTTCCCAGATTAATATTGACGAAAAGAGGACGTCCTTCAACCTCTCAGCAATCTCAATCTGAAGGTGGGCATTCTATCTCATTTGCATGTCGATTTAATGGAATAGTTGCCTGATTCTGTACATGAATTACTTGGTGAATGTAGTATTTGTATGTTCATTATATGATTGAATTTTTTCATTGTGTTACTTTTTCTATGCATTATGTATCATGTTTTATGCATCATGTAACTGCAGTTGTACTGTGGTCAAATAGTGAATGTATTATTTGTATGTTCATTACATGATTAAATCTTTACATTATGTAACTCATTCAATGCATTATATATCCTTATTTAATGCAGCATGTTACTGCTTTTGTATATGGTCAAAGAGTGAATGGAATATTTGTTATGTTCATTACTTGATTTAATATGTGCATTATTTGGCTATTTGAATGCATTATGTACCATGTTTTATTCATCATGAGACTGCTGTTGGACATGGGTCAAAGAGTGAATGTACTAATTGTATGATCATTACTTGATGTAATCTGTGCATTATTTTGATATTTTAATGCATTATGTACCGTGTTTCATGCATCATGTGACTGCTGGTTGACATGGGTCAAAGAGTGAATGCAATAATTGTATGTTCATTTTTTGACCGGATCTGTACATTATTTGGTGATTTTAATGAATTATATACCATGTTCCATGCATCATGTGGTTGCTGTTTGACATGGTGCATTATTTAATGAAAATGTGACACAATATTGATAGCTTCCCATTTAAATAATGTTATGATGTTGTATGTAGGACAGCAGCGAAGTAGCTGAGATTC
Organism: Salvia splendens; assembly: GCF_004379255.2. Classification (NCBI taxonomy): domain Eukaryota; kingdom Viridiplantae; phylum Streptophyta; class Magnoliopsida; order Lamiales; family Lamiaceae; genus Salvia; species Salvia splendens. Next base: position 1,629,267 of record NC_056043.1, on the reverse strand, counting down.
AGGAACAATGAAGTGAAAAAAATCGCAGATAAATACTGTGAAGGCAGATGGATGAAGACGAATCTGTACATTATTAAACTAGTAGTATACATTATGTATCAAATATTATGCATTATTTGACCGCTGTGTACATAGGTGAATAGGTGAAAGTCATATTTCCTTGTGCATTATTTCATTACTTCTGTACACTATTTATCAAGTATTATACATTATTTACCAAGTATTATGCATTAGTTGACTGCTTGTGTACATGAGTACAATCACCACTGTACAAAATCACCAAAAAAACATCTCATCCAACATTTACGTTATATATCATAAATGGTCAATTACAGAAATTAAAATAACCATTATAGAGTAATATATGTACATTATGTGTGTCACTAAAAACTACTTCCCTACCCGATATAATATCCTGTTCTATGCATTATGTATCCTTTTGTTATGCATCATGTAACTGCAGTTGTACTTTGGTCAAATAGTGAATGTATTATTTGTATGTTCATTACATGATTAAATCTTTACATTATGTAACTCATTCAATGCATTATATATCCTTATTTAATGCAGCATGTTACTGCTTTTGTATATGGTCAAAGAGTGAATGGAATATTTGTTATGTTCATTACTTGATTTAATATGTGCATTATTTGGTGATTTTAATGAATTATATACCATGTTCCATGCATCATGTGGCTGCTGGTTGACATGGTGCATTATTTAATGAAAATGTGACACAATATTGATAGCTTCCCATTTAAATAATGTTATGATGTTGTATGTAGGACAGCTCATGTCTCGACCATTACTGAACCTAAAATAACCATTATTTAGTATAATATGTACATTATGTAAATCAGTCAAAACTACTCCCTAGCCGCGATGATATCTAAACCCTCGCTTTATAACTGAAACTCGTGGACTTTGGTAATGATTTTGTCAATTAGTACATACTGCACCCTAGCCCCAAGGATTGTTAAACCCTTTGGAAAAACAAGAAACGTGCGCCGAACAAGCAAACACGACAAAACTTAAATTAAAGTGGTCATGAAAAATGTACATTATAGATCACAAATGATGCATTACAGAACCTAAAACAACCATTATATTACAAAATATGTACATTATGTGTATCAGTTACAAAATACTACCTAGCCGCTATGCTTTCTAAACCCTAGATGAATGACTGCAGCTCGTGTACTTTGACGATGTTTTTAAGGCTTAGAACATACTACACCCTAGCCCCAAGGACTACTAAACCCTTTCGGAAAATAAGAAACGTGCGCCGAATAATCAAACACAGACAAACTTTAATTAAATTTGTCAGTAAAAGTGTACATTATAGATCACAAACCGTGCATTACAGAACCTAAAATGACCGTTATATACTATAATATGTACATTATGTGTATCAGTTAAAAACTACTACCTAGCGGATATGATTTATAAACCCTAAATGAATGACTGAATCTCGTGTACTTTGGCGACGGTTTGCTTAACTTAGTACATACTACACCCTACCCCCAAGGAATCTTAAACCCTCGGGGAAAAGACGAAACGTGCGTCTATCTATCATACACGACCAACTGTAAATAAAACTGGTCAGAAGAAATTTACATTACATATAACAAATCATGCATTATATATCCTAAAAAAACCATTATATAATATAATACGTACATTACGTGTGTCATACTCGCGGTCCTACGTACAAGTTGTGTTTCACCCAATATACTACTACCCTAGCCCCCGGAATTGGGCAACCCTAGGGGAATGAAGAAAACCTAAACCCCACCTTATCAAAACCTGGAATCATGTTTCCATATAAATATATTGAGACATGACTACCGGCTCATTAAACCTAATCATTGTCGTTTACATATCATGCATTATATAGGCAATAACATCCATTGCATATTCACATTTGGTGCATTATTTGAAGCCGTTTAAACTACTAACCTAGCCACGACGAAAACTAAGACATAAAGGAATGCATCATACTCGCGGTTCTACGTAGAGTTTGTGTTTCACACAATATACTACAACCCTAGCCCCCAGAATTGTTAAACACCTTGGGAATAAATGAAACGTGGGAAAAATAATCATAGGCTTCAAAACATGGGAAAACCTTTTTGCAATGAATGAAACCTACAACCAAACGGTTTTCAAGTTCTCTAATCCATTTAATCTCAGCATAAATTCTACTTAGATTACCTTCTTCCATTGTTGAAGAAAACGAAAACAATAATATGCCGAAAACGATGCGGGTGTGCTCCAAGAAAATAGAATTTGAACGCGAAATAAAAACCAATGCAAATTTCGCCAAAAAATTTAGAACACAAATTGTCTTCAATGGAGAATGATGGGAGAATAACCGGTGACAGAGAAGAAATGATTCTGGAATCGTTGAATAAAACCGCTGCAATCTTTAGATGGAGATAATCAAGCACTTTCCATAACCGACGTTAATATGTATACCATAAAAGCCCTTTTCTATTTTTTCAATGAATAAAAAAGAAATAATCAGGCTCTATTTTCGGCCTTAGGATCTTGAAAATGGATGACCGAGATTGAGAAGGAGATTGGATTAATTAGGGGAAAAGGATTTGAATACAATCCTATATATATATATATATATATATATATATATATAGGGATGTATTCATTTTCTTTTCCTATATTTCCTCCTTTTTCCTTCTTAATATCAGCCATTAGATTAGAGAAATAGACGGTCAAGATCAACATTGGGTAATTAATCCCGTGTTGCATTATTTGTCATATTTTGTGCATTATGAGGGTACAATAGTAATCTAATAATGGCTGGAAACCGCTACGAATAATGCACCACATGGTCACGAGTAATGCATATAATTGCCTATATAATGCACAATATGTGAACTGCAATGCATACGAACAAGATGTGTTGTGTTATGATGTTTGACACACGTTTCTTGTTTCCCCTAAGGGTTTAATAAGCTTAGGGGCTAGGGTATAGTACGTAGACATGTATGTAATCTTCACATGGTAGCGAGTAATGGATATATTTGACTATATAATGCACAATTTGTGAACTGCAATGCATACGAACAAGATGTGTTGTGTTATGATGTTTGACACACGTTTCTTGTTTCCCCTAAGGGTTTAATAAGCTTAGGGGCTAGGGTATAGTACGTACGCATTAATAACAAATTATAAAACGATATGAATAATTCACCAAATTATCACGAGTAATGGATGTTATTAACTATATAATGCACAATATGTGAACTGTAATGCATACGAATAAGATGTATCATGTTATGATGTTTGACACACGTTTCTTGTTTCCCCTAAGGGTTTAATAAGCTTAGGGGCTAGGGTATAGTACGTAGACATTACTAAATGCACGTATGTAATCTTCAATCCGTTGATTAACCCATATACACAATACCTCTAATAATGCATAATATACTGAGATAATGACAATTAACAGCTACATAATGCACTACCTAAACCAAATAATGCACATACGTATATTCCAATAACAACAATTTGTTAGTAATGTCTACGTACTATACCCTAGCCCCTAAGCTTATTAAACCCTTAGGGGAAACAAGAAACGTGTGTCAAACATCATAACATGGTACATCTTATTCGTATGCACTGTAGTTCACATATTGTGCATTATATAGTTAATAACATCCATTACTCGTGACAATTTGGTGAATTATTCGTATCGTTATATAATTTGTTATTAATGCGTACGTACTATACCCTAGCCCCTAAGCTTATTAAAACCCTTAGGGGAAACAAGAAACGTGTGTCAAACATCATAACACAACACATCTTGTTCGTATGCATTGCAGTTCACAAATTGTGCATTATATAGTCAATTATATCCATTACTCGTTACCATGTGAAGATTACATACGTGTCTACGTACTATACTCTAGCCCCTAAGCTTATTAAACCCTTAGGGGAAACAAGAAACGTGCGTCCAAACATCATAACATGGTACATCTTATTCGTATGCATTGCATTTCACATATTGTGCATTATATAGTCAATTATATGCATTACTCGTGACCATGTGGTGCATTATTCGCAGATACCAAAATGTGGCAGTTACTTTTCCGTCAAATGTCAATAATAACCCTGTAATGCATACAACCACCTTCTATAATGCAACACGGAACCAGTTTTATAGAATCAATCTGATCCGTTGATGCCTTAGATCTAACGCGTAATATTAAGAAGGAAAAAGGATCTAAGATGTGAAAAGGAGAATAACGCTCCCCTATATATATATATATATATATATATATATAGGGTTTTAATCTACCAAAAGAAGCCCTTATGTAAAGAAATACAGACCAAATATGTACCGTGAGATCTGGAAATGAATGGCCACGATCTAGTGTTGTGAATGATTTTGTTGGGTCATAATAGGAGGGTGTTGTGTCATGAAAGGGTAATTTAGGTATAGAAAATATTAACAACTGCCTTCCGTTATTTACGAGCGGATTAATTGAAATCATTACTCCACACGTTATTAACATATTAAAAACTAATTATTAGTACAAACGAAGAATATTCTCGTGTTTTGAACATATTTAAAAACAAAAACGAGATTCTATGCAAGTTTTTAACATATTAAAAAAGTTAGAGCGATTGAATCATGCAAAAACAATTGTTATGAACATTAATTATGCTTTTGGGTCATACTAAACAATTTTATATGTCATATCATTGTGTGGGTATATTGGGTCATATTTAGGCAACATTAGAGTCATCATATAAAACTAGTGTTTTATACGCCAAGATATTAATTTATTCACTTGGGTCATACTAGATGAATATATGGGTCATGCAAAGTTAATGTAAAACTGAGTCATAATAAACCACAGTTCAAGACATGACATAAAACTATTGACAAACAGAATGCCAAATAAAATTAAGAATGAACTCAGTCATTTCTAACAACGTAACATTGCAAATAAAATGGTCTCCAAGAAAAAGATTTAAACCGACGTATTACTTAAAAAAACAAAATACATTGTATCAAACATCAGAATTTCTTCTCGACCGCAGCTTTTCTTTCTCTTTGAATTTGTCGCAATTCCTTGAATCGTGGTGACCCCACTCCTGACATTTCTTACATTGACGCAAAGGCTTGCTCTTAAGCTTCAAAACCTTCTCCACTCTTGATGGGAGTCTACTTCCACATCCCTTCGTGCTGACGACTTCAGGAGGTTGTACATCTACCTCCTGGGGTGCCTCAACACCATAAAATTCCTCCATTAGTTTCTTCTTCTGGGCTGTATAATGATAATAGGTCATAATAGGATGAAATCGCGGCATACAACTCATACCACTATCTTATTTGAAAATGGGTCATACTATACAAAAATCGAAACATAGCGGACAAATCGGTCATACTTAGTGCATACAAACGGTCGTACAATAACATGTCATATTAGCAATACAAATAAGTCATACTTGCATCATTAATGATACTGATACAGAATCAAGAATAAAAATAATTGATGATAAAGTTATGTCATACTAAGTACGGACTGAGGTCATACGTAATCATGTCAAAAAAATGAGAATTCAGATACTTAAATTCTAGGTTAAATAAAATATGCCCGCAGAAATGAAAAATGAGAAGAAAAATTGAAGTAATTGATTTAACAATCCATAATTTCATCTCCTTCATAACACGAGAATTAGTATGATTATATGTCATAATAGGATGAAATTGCTTCATAAAAGTGAAACAACTACCCTATACAAAAATGGGTCATACTAAACACACATATAAGCATATCACAAAAACGTTGATACCAATTGAATACTCTAATACACTACGCTAAAGAGCAATTAGTGGAGAGATGACGGAGCAAAATTATAGGAAATACTATAACTACCAACATACTGCAATTTACTTAATTAACCTTTTTAGATTATAAATAATTAAAATAATAATATCTTCCCATTAAATCGGGCCGTTAATTAATGTAATCTTAAGATTAGATTGTCTAATCCAATGGACATAAAACGGTCTGCAATTCTTGGTTTAAGGCCATTTTTGTTTTGATCAAATACCTATATATATATATATATATATATATATATATATATATATATATATATATATATATATATATATATATATATATATATATATATCATTTGGATGTCATTCTAAACAAGAATTGAAGTCTAAAACATGATTATCTAACTAAATTAATCTCCCCCTCTCTATACCATACTAATCTATCTATACTCTCTTCTCAAAATCTTGGAGCAAGAAGGCCTTTGCTCTTCACCATCTTCAACAAGCTTTCGTTTTCGACTACTCGAAAAAACAGAGGCTAAAACAGGGGAAGCCATTGTAAAATTCAATCCCCTAAATTCAGCTTCTCTATAAAAATTAGTCACATCCCTCAAAGGCTTTCTCCTCCATTTCCTCTTCGCCAAGGCGGGTTTGGCCTTTTCCTCGCTTGGGCCGGGCTTTTTCAACGTCGAAAATGGTGGGATGTTCTCCTTGACTGTGTCCTGCTCCAAGACAGAGATGTTCTTTGCCTCCATTGATGATTATTTGTGATTGTGATGAGGAAATTGAGTGAGTGTGGGGATTTTATAAGGATTGTTAATTAGAGGGAAATTTGAAAAAAATGGTTGGGATTGAGAATTTTGAATTAAGTTTGGAAAAAAATTGAATAGTTTGGGATGATGAAAATGCATACTATTATTGAGTGTGGGGGAAATTATTTTTTTTTATTGGAGGGGATTAAATTTAGTAATTAAGTTAGTAATTGGAATCTTGAATTTATTAATATTTAATCTAGATTCTATATGCATTCATTTAGTTACTTTAGTTGTTATGGAGAGTTGCGTTGATTAGATTTGTTGTTTATTTTGAAGTGCATTTTGGTATGAATGCGTGTTTTGTTTCGTTTAAAGAAACTATGTGTAGAATATGTTATTGTTATTATTTTATGTGGATTAAGACATATGATTAAAATACAAAAAATGAAGATACCTTTAAAACTCGTTTTTGCATGTGTTTATTTCTAGTTTATGATGTCATTATTATATTTGTTTGTGTTTTACAATTTTTTATATGTGTACTTTTGTTTTCTTGAACTTGAGTAGTAATATGGAGCCTACTAAATTACATAAAATAACTAAAATGGAAAAGAATAAAGACATGTATCTATAAAATGGCTAATAAATAAATAATGTTTCCGTTATCGGCGTCGCCCAATAAATAGAATGGACAATTAAAATAGAAACAATAAGAAAAGATTATTGGAGTTGGAAAATAATTAAATATTTGTTTTTGTTTATTAGCATATCATATGTTTAAGTAGTGTGAATAGGCTTAGTAAGCACAAATTTATGGGCCTATGATGATGCTCGTTTCATGCATGTGTTCTGTGATAAAACTACATTCAAATCTGTGACCTAACGTCTAATTTTGAGTCAGGTGTGTGTGAAAGTCCGTCATATTCATAAAACAAGTGGATCAACTAGGCGGACGAATGGATCAAGGAAAAGGAGTCAACTCGCTGTGCAAACTGTTCAAGTCAGAACAAATGGCATGCAGCAGGAGCACCCGATTAAAAGATTGAGCGTCACACAAGAAAAATGTTATAGTGAATTATAGTAATTTTTTATTTAAAAAATGTTACTATACTTAAGTGAAAAATAAATATTTTAATTACCTTAATTAAAATATAGTATAGTGAAAAATATTTTTTAAATATAACAATTAAAATTTAAGTGATTTATATCTAACGTAAATTAAAGCGAACTCTTGCAAGTAACATTTATTTATTAAAAATATTAAAGTGAACTAGTAATTTTTTCATTATGAAACATAATCTATACGTTATTCAATAACTATTTAAAAAATTTAAGTGAATTAATTCAAAAGAAAATATTTTTTGTTGTAAAAGGTGTTTTTATGTCCAAAATAATTGCATGATTAAAGAGGTACCAAAACTGTAATTTTCAGATACCAAAAATGCCCTCCATAACATTTAGGAGATTTTTCGAATGCAGAGGGGTATAAAAGACCGATAAGTACTAAAAATGTAATTTTTTAGGGACCAAATAAGCTATAAATTTTTTTTATGGATCATTGGTACATTTTTCGACAAGATCAGAGACTGTTATTGTAGTTCACCCTTAAATGTATTGTTGTTTTCCATGTGCTAGTTAGGAAATTAAGATTATTTGGCTATAAATAGAGTTGTAAGCATAATTGAGGAACAAGTTTAGCTAAAATATTGTTAAAATACCTCATCTCTTTGGCCAATCACTAGAAAAACCATCAATTTTGATTCGTTTCTCAACTTTAAAACCATAAATTTTAATATTTTTTCTCAACTTTTGCACATGGTCTATTTTGGGTGAAATTTGTGAGAACGAAACCGCCTATTAATTTTATCATTTTACTCAGCATATTTACCAAATATTTCAACCACATCATAATTTGAAACACTTGTGCGCCAAATCTACCACATTTACAAATAGAATGTCGGATCGTCATAGGAAAATTATGTAAATTGTCAAAATTTATGGAATGTCGGATCGTCATAGGAAAATTATGTAAATTGTCAAAATTTATGGTTTTTAAAATTTTACAGGTAATTTCTAAAATTGCGTTATAGATCAGAATTTAATCAAAATTCAAAAATTTTCCGGCAATATGTCCAAACATAAATATAACTGATAATTTTCATCAGATGTAGAATCGTACGCTCATCGGTAGCTCAAGCAGACGATTGTAGAAGTTACATTAGTCGTAGCAACAACGTTCATAGCAAGCTCACGCTACAACGACAACCAGAAGAGTTACCTTGGACACGGGCCATCCCACTCCCCCGAAAACGCCTGTGTACACCGTTCGAACAGCACCAAGAACGGGTAGACAAGAGAAAATATCAACATAACATACTCAGTAGTCACCTATGAACTCCTTTAGCAAACTAGTAGATAAGAACAATGGAGAGTTTCATTGACAACATTTGATCAAATAAACAGAGAAAAATCTACTCCAAAAACGGGGCAAAAGACGAGCATACATGGCCACGAGGCACTAACAAATGCACTAAAAAATGTAATGCAAGCGATTCTTGAACAGTGCTTTCAACGAGCATAGTCTCGTCTCATCAGAAGACGAATGCAAGGATCAGTTTCAACATTCTTTAAACACAGCTCGACTCTAACTCTAACTCTTAACAGAGAAACATGAATATGCAAGGGATTCGAAACTAGCACGTATACGTTAACTTCAAGATCGCGTCCAACACACCAACATCTTTACACAGTCAACTAAGAAACAGAGACAAAATCATCACAGAATCACAACTTCACCAATATGATCAAACGCAGCAAGAAAAAGCTCGATATTTCACAACAACAATAGATCCGAGCAGAGAAACAAGCTTAGCATTTACCAAGCTTCAACTTTTAACTCATCAAACCAATAATCATCACTCCATTACATCGCCTCAACAAACGCATTTTGCTTTTGCCGTTGCATCAAAAAAATGTGGCCTCAAATCATCATACTACAAGTGGAATTGCAAGCAACATAAAATTCACAAGTGATCTCAAGCGAGCGATTGAACTAGAGCTACTCGGATCCACGCCACCTGAATCCACACCGGCCGCCCCACTAAAGTTACCGTTGCCCGCAGTTAAGCTGCAAGGACATATACACACACAATGGTAAAGATTCCAAAACCAGAATCCAACTTAACTGAAACCTAAGATTCACCTACATTTCAAATTCACAGCTCCAAATTCAGTTCTTTTCACAATATTAGATCAAACTAACACTCACAAACCACCTACATCTTAGCATTTACATTTCCGATTACTCCCTCCGTCCCAATTTAATTGATCCGTATTCCTTTTCGTAACATCCCAAGCTAAACAAAAAATCAAATCTTTTAACCTCACTAACCACCATTTTCTTAATTAAATTCTAAAATCCAACACATCTCAGTAAGATCAAGCAAGATCACTCACCTGGATGGAAATTTGCAGCTACCATGGCCTGCAATTGAATCAAAAAACACAAATTCAATCCCAATTTCACTCCAAAAACAGTAAAGATTCAATTTTTAATCAACATAGACAGCTCACTAGGGTTCAAATCGGTGATAGCAGCAGTGTTGGCGAAATTGCAGGTCTCCTCCGACGGGCCGTGCTTGAGGAAGTAATCATTGAAGGCGAACGACGCCGTTTTCTGAAGATCGGCGGCGTCGTAGCAGGGCCCGCCGTTTTGGATGGGCCCGCAATCGGCCCCGCCCGGCCCGCACGTCCAATCCAGCGCCGATTGCAGCGCGGCGTCCTCGGCATTGTTCTTGGCCACGCACCACAGCTGCCTCGCCGCCCCTCCGCCGCCTCCCTGGGCCGCCGCCGCCGCCGCGGAGATGAGCGAGAATAAGGCGAAAAAGATATCAACTCCGGAATCCATTTAGGAGAGAGGGAGAGAGAGAGAGAGCTAATGGGGTATGAGAATTTGAGAGGAGAAACTTGAAGAAGGAAGTGAAGAATACAGAGCGCATGAGATAAATTTGAGCAGTTTTTAAGGTTGTTGAGTGTGAACTGTGAACTGATTTTCAATCTCGAGAAGAAAACTACCGGAAATTTTGCTGGTAAGCATACTACTGTCGCAATAATAGTACTAATTTGAGAGATTCTCTTTTTTTTTCCTCGTGAATTTAATGGATTAAATAAAAATTAAATAAAGTAGAATAAGATAGGTTAGGAAGCGAGAGAATAAATGTTTTTTTATTTTTAATTATAAAAATTATTTAAATATTTTGAAACAGCTTAAAATAGAATATGGAGTAGTATATAAAAGGCGTGTAATATTCTAAATTTTTTTTAAAAAAATGATGGTAGCCGATAAACGCCCAATCTTTTTTCAATAAAATCACTCTTTTATTAAAATAATTTTTAGTAAAATGTAATAGTTTGTGTGTGTTGCTAGGGGCGTGCATGACATGCATGACCTTATCGATGGAGATTATTATTTCAGAGTGATTATTATTTCACCAATCATACACCCTCTTATTTTATTTGACCAAATTCTAATCAATTATAGTCAAATAAATAATTATCTATTATATGAACCTTTATTTGAAATGTATGCATATATTAATAAAATTCATATATTTGTCACATGACAGTACTATACAAAACAAAAATTACGAGAAAAAAACCCAAACCAAAACCATCAAAGTTTGGTAATATTTTGTAAATATGTAAATTTTCATTTACCAATAATATTCTAGAAATATATACAGAAAATTACAAATATTACTTTAATTTCCATATTAAACCCAAGAATTTCAAAATTAGAAATACAAGTTAGAGAAAACCCCAAAATTCTTACAATTCTTCCCCAAAATCGAAAGCTCACTCGATACGGCGGAGAGACAGAGAGACGGCGGAGAGTGAGAGAGAAGCCATAGCCATGTCAGATCGCTCTCCCTCCCCACCACAGCAAAACCCCCTTCAATCCGACGCCCTATCCGGAGAAGGCTCCCCGCCTCCCAACGAAGAAACCCCAATTCAACCCGACCCGGAATCCGCCAATCGGGCTGTTTCCGTCCCCGATCCGACCGAGGATCACAGCGCCGGAGAAGAGGAAGAAGACGACGAAGAGGGAGAAGAAGCCGATTCATCAATGGATCTCCGCATTGAGCCCCCAATCACTGACCTCCACGTTTCCGCCGCCCTCGCCTCCACCGCCGCCCGGCGGGGAAGCTTCAAGCGGAAGAAGGGTAAGGCCAAAGGTAAGGGAAAACCCCACGCTAGGAGATTGCAAGTGATTAATGAGAAATTGCAGAATTTGAGGTCGAATTTGAATCCCGTCCCCTTTATCCCTAGCAAAATTATCGATTTCGGCGTTCACGATAGGGTTTTGAAGAAGCTAGGGCTTTGGGATTTCGCCCAAATTGAATTCGATAGGACTGTTAGGGTTGACTTAATTGCGGAGCTGATCGCGAATTACAACCCTAAATCGCGGAGTAGCTGCGTTAATGGGTGGAGTGTGAAGGTGAATCGGGCGGATTTGGCGCGGGCGCTGCAGCTGAAGAGGGATAAGGGGAATGCGGGAGGGGCGGAGGTGGATTTGGATGGGGAGGATTGGGGTGCTGATGCGGTGGGGTTTGTTGTGGGGTTTGTGGAGAATTGGTTGCTTTTGCACGAGGATATGTGGATGATGCCGAACGAGGTGATGAATTGGATGAAATCGATTAGGGATGGGCATCCGGAGAAGGTGGATTGGGCGGGGATGCTTTGGTTTATGGTGGAGAAGGAGCTGAGGCAGGGGGGTGGGTTGAGGGATTGTTTCTACGCGTCGCATCTGCAGTACTTGATTAGGCATCAGCGCTCGGAGGTTTTCTTGATGGAGGATCCCGGGAATGGTGAGGGGGAGTCGGTTGCGGAGGTTATGGTTGTGGAGGATGGGGATGATGAGGTGGCTGTGAAGGAGAGTGATTTGGCTGAGAGCGTCGGAGATGGGAGGGATGATTCGGTTGTGGAAGGGCCGAGCACTAAGCTGACCCTTGGACAGGATAGTGAGAAGGAGGAGGAGGAAGAAGTGAAGGAAGTCCAATTGATGGATACTGAGACCTGCAAACAGAGTGATCCGGAAGGGGGAGGGGTTGAGCACGAGCATGAACATGAACACGAACATGAACACGAGCATGAGCATGAACATGAGCATGAACATGAGCATGAACACGAACATGAGCACGAGCACGAGCATGAACAAGAGAAAGAGCAGGGGCAGTGGCTGTTGGATGGGAAGAACGATCGGGGGGAGTTTTTCTTGCAGCGTTGTACTGCAGAAAACGAAAGCACTGAGGAATTTGGTGTCTTTGGGGATAGGAAAGACGAGGAAGAAGAAGAGATGGATGGGGAGGAAGATGGGGAAGAAGAAGAAGAAGACATGGATGGCGACGAAGAAGGGGATGATTTTCATCATGTTTTCAACAGTGATTCTCTGGATGGGGACGGGTTTACTGGGAATTTCATTCAAGGAATCGAGTCGAACCAAATTGGCTTCACTTCGCTGGAACAACACCTTCCTAATGCATCCACAGTGGATGTTAGGGCTGATGTGCAGCAGCATATAGCTTCCACGCCGTCGTTCTTCAACAACTCGGGAAAGAGGGTGATCGAGCACGACTACCACCAAGGTGTCAACGACATTAGCAAGAGACTGAGGATCAACGAGCCAGCAGATTTCGGAATGTGCATGGAGCAAATTCAGCAAATGGCCCAGAGGGCTCGGATGCTGTACGAGGAACGGGAACAGGCTGCAGAGCAGTCGGGGATGAACCAACAGATCTTGATGAACGAGTTGCAGAAACGGGATGCTATGATTGAACATCTTCACAAGGTCAGAGTGGACGAGATGCAGAAGAAGGATTTTGAAATTAACCGCCTCGAACGAGAGCTGTACCTAATGGGGAGCGTGCTGAGCGGTTACAGGAAGGCGTTGAAGGAAGTCAAGAAGTCGTTTGCAGAATACAAGGAACGGGCGCAGCTTCCTGAGGAGTCGACTTACAAGGACGCTGGGCACGGGGGTCTGATGCTGACTGCCGCGGAGATGGAGAGGCAACGCAAGAAAAGGGAGGAGGAATTCAGGATGAACTGCTTGATCGTTGAACAGAAGGCGAGGGAAGTCGAAGAGGAATACAGCGCCCGGTTTGATGGATTTGTCGACAAGATCAATCTTTTCTATCAGAGGTTGATTGGTCTCGAGGAAGATGCTAAAGAGCTCGTTGCTTCGTATTCTTCAAAGAAAAGAATCCCAGAAGCGGAGGAGGGAGAGCACGAAGTAGCTGAAACTCAACCCCCCGCGGAGGAACCTAAGGAAGCTGTTGCAGTGGCGGAACCTGAGGAAGCCGTTGCAGTGGCGGAACCTGAGGAAGCCGTTGCTGTGGCGGAACCTGAGGAAGCCGTTGCAGTGGCGGAACCTGAGGAAGCCGTTGCTGTGGCGGAACCTGAGGAAGCTGTTGCAGTGGCGGAACCTGAGGAAGCCGTTGCAGTGGCGGAACCTGAGGAAGCTGCAGTGGCGGAAGAAGTTCCCGGGCCTCCACCAGAGACGGAGGCGGACGAAGTAATGGCTGAAGCTGCAGAAGATATAGCAATTCCACAAAGTGAAGAAGAAAAAGATGAAAAATTGGTTGAAGCTGCAGAAGAAACTCTACCAATTGAGTGATTGTTATTCCTCACTTTTGATCTAGGAGATGTTTAGGACTACTTGCTGGTTTAACCTTTTAATGTGAACATTTCTTCTAGGATGTGTTATGGTTTGGAATTTAATCGAAAGTTATGATCAATTTTATATTATGTCCATTTCAATTGGCTAAAAATTTTGACTCATACGGACTTCAAAATTCAGGCTAAAAGTCACTAAGAATAGTGAAAAGTAACATGAATACTAAACAAAGTCTTCATTTGTTTGTTTATTCATGAACTTGCATCAACATTTCAATTTTTGCTCATCAGATTTAAAATTCATGTGTTAATTATTGAACTACTGATTTGATATAATTTTGCAATTGATTAAGATTTCAACAAATATTAAAACTGACATAACTTGATGAAAACGATGTAGTTTTGGTGAGTATAACTCGTTCAACTAAACCACGCCATTAGTATCCGTCGAAAATCTCTAACGATTGCAAAATCAGATCAAATTAATACTCATTATGTCCCGGCCTAAGTGAGACGATTCATTTTTGGAATAAATAGTTAAAGTGAAAATAAAATTAAGTAAGAGAGATAGGCATTCTCTCTATTACTTAATTTTATCTTCACTTTAACTATTTATAATCATTTTCCAAAGCATGTGAGAAAATGAAACGTCTCGCTTAGACTGGAATGTAATACTTCACATCATTAGTAAACACATTTTAAATTTACCGAAGTTTCAAAATTTACAAAAAAATTACTCAACCAAGATGGGTAGAAAATGGCCATTAATAAAGATATCACAAATTGATAATTATAGAACATGGCCATTAATAAAGAGGTCCCAAATTTATAATTACAGTCAAAATATAAATATTTACAAATGGTATTGCTACTTTTTTCTTTTTCTTGAAAAGAACAAATATGTTAAATAATGCAGATCAGATCAGATCAGACATAGGGAATTACAATAACAGAAACAAAGAAAAGAAAAGAAAAGAAAAGGGACCATAATCTGACATCCAATGACCACTAAATCTGACAATAAATGATACACACATTATACATACACCAATTAATCATCTACAGACATGCTTCTGAAGAATAAAATTTGATGATTGGCTGATAATCCAAAAAAATTAAAATAAAATGAAATTAAATCAAATAAACACTCTTCTCAGTTCTCCCTAATAATTAAGCCAAGAAAAGAGATTTTTGCTAAGCCCACAAAAATAAAGAGCTTCTTATTTGTAAACTTGATTACTCTACAGTTCACAAAGGCTCCTCTTTTATGGTAGTGCTAGAATCCTGCATCAAAGATAAAATTAATTGTAATTATTTCAAAATTGGGTTTATTGTCACATGTATATATTAACGAAAAATGTATTAAATGACCGAAATTAGTATAGTACCTTAGAAATTAATTAATGTGTGACATAAATATATGTCAGTTGACTGCTAGTTGTTCTTCCTCAGCATTATCGGCAAGTCTTGATGGTGAATTTGGAATTGTGTCATTCTCCAAATTCTTCATATTTTGTTGGTAATATATTTGCCTCAGTCTCTCAATTTCCCTCTTCAATGCTTCTTGATGAGCTGCATTTTTGTTAAATAAAAAATTATAATTCAATATAACTAGAGATTTGGGTATCACAAGAAATAGGTGTGAGTGTATAATCATTTCATGAATATGTAATAAGTAAAATACTACTACTTACCATGTTTAATTAAATTTATGTACCACTAATATCAAGAAATGTATTTTGGTGGATAGAAGTGCAGATGGGTTTGTGCTGTCACATATATTATAGTGTTCTATCCACTAACAAGTATGTATATCAATTGTCCAATTATTGCAAGAGTTTGGAATATAGAGAAAATTTGCTATTGAATTATTTCTTGGCAAAGAAAGAAAGATTAAAAAGTTACTGGATTTATCTTTGGCTACCTCTTTCTGCTTTTTTATATGACTATTATTTTTAAAAATCTATATTTGTGTAATTAATACTCCATCCGTCCCCGATTAATTGTCACTCTTTTCATTTCGGCCCGTCCCTCAATAATTGTCACACTTCATTTTTACCATAAATGGTAAGTAGGTCTCACATTCCACTAACTCACTTCATTCACATTTTATTATAAAACCAATATAAAAAAAGTAGGTCCCACATTCCATTAACTTTTTCAACCAATTTTTCTTTACATTTCTTAAAACTCATGCCCGGTTAAAGAGTGACAATTAATCGGGGACAGAGGGAGTAATATTGACCAAGAAAGGAGATTGGATTATTCTCCCATGTTGAGGTTCTAATATCACATGCATGTGAAGAACTACAATTGGAGAATTACATTTATTTTTTAATGATTTTTCCCACAAGGGAGACACCCGATTCAAAATAGCAAAAGAATTAGGGTTATACTCCACAATCTACAATTGGAGCATTACATTTAATTTTTAGTGATTTTATTCTACCACATCCAAAATTATATTCTTGATCCGTCACTGTGCATAATTACAAAGTACTAGTGTAGATTAGGTATATAGAAGTTATTAATTAATAGTATTTCATGAAAGTAAACTTCATTTTGAATAAAATCATGTTTATTTAATGTAAACTCTAGGAATAATATATTTACACTACTAATGCAAAAAATTAGCATAAAATTTGTAGGCTATTTTATGAAACACAAAAATGTATATATCAATTTGATGAGCATGGAGAAAATAATTAAGGCATGGTATCATGATCTAAATCACATTATAAAATTCCTAATAATTTGTATGAAAAAAAGTAATTAATTAAATAGGAAACTTACCATCTTTGAAAACTTTATCTTGAGCTAAAGCTGCGATTCTTTGC
The DNA here is from genome assembly GCF_004379255.2 of Salvia splendens. Taxonomy (NCBI): domain Eukaryota; kingdom Viridiplantae; phylum Streptophyta; class Magnoliopsida; order Lamiales; family Lamiaceae; genus Salvia; species Salvia splendens. The sequence continues at coordinate 1,612,186 of NC_056043.1, read as the reverse complement.
TTAAGAACACTGTTGTCAACATTTAGTACGAGGCGTTGGTGGTCCAAATAAGCTACTCGTGGTGATAACACTGAGACTTCAGCCTAAATTAAATTCACCATTTCAATAAATATATATATTCAAATTATCGAAACCAAGAAAAAAATAAATGTTTGATTCTCACTTGAAGTGAAGTAACGCTGCACTCAAGCTCAGAAATATACTGCAATTTTCTCACTCTTGACCTTTGTGCTGATTGCCGATTGGCCAAAATTCTGAAATTGTGTTCCAAATCTATAGTTTTTAATTACATGCATTATACATACATATATATAATACGTTGCAGTGTGTGTTTGTGTGTGGAAATGATGAGTAGTTTACCTCTTGATCCGCTTTGGATCGGCAATCCTCTCGCCGGAGTTATCCGCGGCGGCGGTGTATAGGCCGTCGGCATCCTCCTCCGGCTCGCTCTTCGGGCGGACCCGAGGCCGAGCCGGGTCGTCGTCGGAAGGGGACGAGGGGTTCGACGCGGGGCCCGCGGCGGCAACGCCGTCGTCGTCGAACATAGACATGAGCTGGTCGTCGTCGAGCCCCTCGAACCCGTCGGCGCCGATGGCGGAGGAGTTCGACCTGCGGCACTCCTCCGCCATCGGGGCATCCAGGAAGGCGATCGAGTCGCTCATCGACCGCTTGTGGGACCCGCGGCGGGCCGGCGAGAAGTCGAGGAACTCGTCGACCCACATCGGGTTGTTGTTGTTGTGGTGGAGGTGGTTGATGGACAAGCCCTCCATCTTTTGATGGGGGGAGAAATCACCCCAATTTGGAGTGATGGTAGGCACTTTGGGAGGTAATTGAGCCATGATGCCTAATTTTCTTTTTGCCAAAACCAAACTACAACATGTTAACATGAAAGGCCTTATATATACACAAATCCCACATTCAAAAAAAGAAAGAAAAATTCATTTTCTATCACTTTTACTATATTCCAAGAAAAGAAGATAGACATAAAATAATTATTATCATGATAAAACGCAACTTAATTGGTAAAATGCTTATATCCGAGTAATAAGTGAGAGGTTCAAGTCACGGTAAGATAAATAAAAAATCATTAGTAACCATCTCTTTAATACTCCGTCATAAAATATCACAGGTTAACTCGACATGGGTTTTAAGAATTGTAAAAAAAGTTAGTTAAATATGAATTATACATTTATATATTAGGTTTATAGTGAAATGCGAGTGAGATAAATATAGTTGGACATGTTATCTATCAGAAGTATAGTAAAAAAGTATGTATTACAAGTATTGATGGATAAAGTGAAAAAGAAACCGACGATAAGTAATGACTGACGAAGGAGTATAAAAACATCATTGCCGCTTAATTTAGAAGAGAGCTCATCTCCAACTAATAAGTCACAAGTTTGAATAACCATGGAATATATGAAAAAATAATTTTAATCTTTTTTTTAATTAAAAAACATCATCATCACATTCACTACTCTATATCTAGTATAATCTTTCAAGAAAAGTATTAAAAATAATTTATCAAAAAAACAAGAATTTCTTACTGTCCATAGAAGTGGGGTCACATGGGGGGGAGAAGATTAGGACAGCTATCAACAGCTTAGGGGGGTAGGGTTGGGGTGTTGAATCCCAACGGTATGAGTGAGAGTTGTTTATTAACTAAAAAATTGAGTGGGAATCAGAAACCACGTGCCCTTGTGGTTGTGGCCTCCAGCCCTTATTACACTCTTCCTAATTTCATACACATTTATTTTTTTCACAACATTCTCTCTTTGTTCATATCAACTTCTTTCCTTTCTTGGTGGGTTGGATCAATCTTCTATCAACATTTCATTCAAATTCATCACTGTTGGATCAATCTTGCGTCTCAAGTCAAATTTCGTTCTGATTAGTGCTATTCGATCATATTATGACTGGTCATATAGTACTCTGTCTCAATCAATGAGAATAATCTGAAAGATTGTTTTAACGTCTAACATAATTTAAGTGATTGATTTGTAGTAGTATTATTTTGGTGGGAATCATACTTTATGATCATAAATTATATTAAATTTGACTTATGAAACTATAACCGCTAACCTCAGGTGTGGTGTGTGTGTCCTAGCTCTTTAAAGTGACGGTTGTCGCATTGACTATGTCAACTCTATCCTATCTTGATTTTATTGGTGAAATTTTTTGACTGCGTTCATCCTCACAAGTTGCATTTATTGAATTTGCCATTGACTATCGACCATACTAATAGAACATTTTTTTTAGAATAATTACCCTAAAATGAATATATTTGGTCCTAAATCTTGGACAATCACGATAGGTGGATATGCAATCTAAGTCATTATAGTACTATATATCAAAGGTTATTATTAAAGTGAACCCCAACATGGTTTTCGTACCACGTATTGCTTCTGAAGATTCTAATCTGATTTTGTTTGGTTGAAATCCCAAAAAATGCCAACGAATTAAATATACTCATTAAAAAAAAGGAGAGAGAATGTGACGGTAACTTCATCGTGGGTGACGAATTTTAATCATGTAATTTTGTCTATAAATCATATCAAGCTGGTATTTTCTTTCTAATTCATTCAAAATTAAAAATGATGTTAATAATGCATCCAATTAACAGTGAAAAAAAATGACTCCAAAATTTGAATCTGGGTTTGCATTTATCTTAGTAAAAGAGATACATCCACAGTAAATCTCTTCTATCTAATAAGGAAAATAATGTTCATTTTTTACAATAATTTTTATTCAAATTCCCCCATCCTTTTCATTTTTTTATATAACAAAAAATGTTCAAAATAAAATGCCTATAGGAAGTCTAGGATCCCATAGTAAAAAATAACAAAATATATAAGATAGATACTCCAAATAACAAAGAATTCCAAAGACACAAATATATAAAACTATCTTGACACAAACAAAAGAAAAGAAAAAATAACGACTATAAATTAATCACGAGAAAAGAACAACAACACAGCACAACCTAACCAAGACACAAATACCTATCCTCTTAGTAAACGTATAAATATATATATACAACACGGAGTGTGATCAATTGCTAACTATTTAAGTTGTTAACTCTGCTAACTCATCAATGCAGTGTGTTAAAAATGTCAGTACATAATTTTGTTGAACTTCAATATACTGTGTTGATATTATGTGTTGACATTTTAATATCTTCGTGTTGACATTTTTAATACACTGCATTATTAATAAGTTAGCAGAGTTATCAATTTAAATAGTTAGCAATATAACGCACCCCTATACAACACATATATACAACACATCAGAATCAAGACACAAAATACTCATCCTCTTAGTAAACGTATAAATATATATATATATATACAACACAACATAACCAAGACACAAATACACACCCTCTTAATAAACATATAAAGATGTAGATATATCTTCAATTTGAAGGTTGGCAATAGTAAGTGGGCAATATAATGAAGAATGAAGGAGAATTCTAAACCCACTAGGGTGCAAACTTTATTGCATAATGAACCACACCACCACTTTGGCTGTCATAAAAAGGAATCACGATCATGTGCATACAATTCTTGGAACTCTACTTTGGACATAGGTAATGGCTGATTAGACTAATGCTGGAGGTGTGAGATCCTCACTTTTGCCAAATCATACTATATATTTTGGAACATATACCATGTGTCAAAATGACATTATATTGGAATGCTTTATTAAATTCTGTAATTTAATTTCGTGTTTTATTCCCCCCCAAAGTATGATAGAAATTCATAATTCCAGAAAGCAATTAATGATAGAAACGGTGACCATGACACATATATTCCAATTCTCTCGTACACTAAATTGGAGAGATTGAACTTTTTTATGATCGGATTGGACCAGTTCTCTATTGAAATTACCAAAATTTAAAACCAAGATATATTGTTGGACCAGTTAAATTTAGTCCACAATAGGCGACCTCAAGATTTCATCCTAAAATCAATTATTGATAAGAAAAGTGACAGCATGCGACCTTTATAAGAGTTTCAATCCTCTCTTTACGTCAATGTAAGATATTGTTATATTTATTTTTATTTTATTTTATTCATCAACAATCAATTCTATCTATATAATATGAGTGGAACATGTATAATGGCCCATCGTTTTAGCGTATTATACGAAAATGTCTCAGCCTTAATTAGGACAACTGAAAAAAAAACACCTGACATTTCATTTCTCGCTTAAAATGTTTTGGACAATTTTTCCGGGATATTTTTAAGCCAAAAAAGTGAAAAATCGGGTATGTTTCATTAAAACGCTAAAATAATGGGACAAGATCGAATATTTACACACAATTATGTCATTAATAATCCTTCATGTTATTGATTTTGAGCCGAAATGAAGAAGACGCGTATTCTTAATGATGAGGGAAGATTCTTGATATGATTTAATTTAATAATTGAGAAAAGAAGAAGAAAATGTTGGTAATGGAAGATGGAAGAGGGTATTTTTGGATGGATGAGCTGTGGAAAGTGAAGGGATATTAGAAAAGGATAATGTCTACCCATGTGAAATGTTTACTTCGGCTGCAAACTAAACCCACATGTAGGGCAATTCTGTCTCCATATTATATAGTATACTACTATTTCTCAGCACCAATCCGGCATGATATTATCTCGAGATTAAGTATCAGATTCTATCTATCCAACTAAACAACATGCATAAGACTCAATCTCATCTGATTCACCGCTCTACCAATCCAACTAAACAACATTCATAAGACTCAATCTTATCTGATCCGTCCAAACCGATCACTAAACAGATAATTTAGGTGACATTGTGAGTCATAATATGTACACTTAACTGAATAGAATGGAGGAAGAGCTAAGAATCATAGTTGGATGATTAGTTGCTCGGATCACAAATCGATCAAATTTTAATAATACTATATATAGGCTGATAAAGGACATACATTCTGTGTCTATCAATGGCTATATATATGCATGTTAAATCTTTTGTTCAAATTCACCTATAGGCATAGTATTTATGAAGGTATTAAAATAAAAGTACTACTTTCATTACTCCATACATGGGAGAGATATTTGAATATTAAAGTCAAATAGATATGTTATGTATTGATATAATAAAAAAAAATAAACACTGAATTACATTCCATAATCATGATAACTGATCAGAAATGCAAAATAGCCTTCGATATTGTCAAGATTAACTTGTGCCGAGATTGCCCAAGATTGAATTGACTCGAGAATAATTTAATAAGAGGAGAAGGTTACAGTCTTACACCTTAGAGTCAATAATATGCAAAATTGCCTTCAATTTTTAAATATTTTACTTGTCAAACGAATAATCTAACCTGAAAAGTCAACTTTTGAGATTTCCCTAAAATTATAGAGGTTCAATCAAATAATCTAACTGCATATGAAATTTAAACACGGAAGAGAATGAAGAAATTTATACACAACTCAACATATATGAAGCATGAACTATACACAAAGGAGACGCAACAAACCACTCAGCAACAGAAAAATAAGGCAAATCAGACATGAATCAAACAGAATTTCCCACCAATATACGTATACATGTCACAACACCTATATCATGCAAGAGTTCAGAAGCCAAACCTCGCACCGAACTTCAATTCCTCGAAATCAGCCTTGGCTCAAAAATGAAGATCACTTCACCTGATACAAGAAACAGCATGTTAGCCATTGTGCTCGTGTGCATTCTGTGCGTTTGCACAGACGCATGCCCAGAGAAGCCAACGGGGGAAGTAACGGTGATGGAGAGGAGATACAAAACCTGACTGAAGCAACATGGGAAAACATACTATAGCAAGGATGAATGGAACATGCGATTTGGAATCTACCAGTCTAATCTTAAGTTCATACAGTTTGTAAATGCACAGAATCTTTCTTACACACTAACTGACAATGAGTTTGCAGACATGACAAACTTTGAGTTCCAGACCACCTACTTGGGTTATAAGAGCCAAGGGCGTCGGCTTCCAGACAATCAGAAACATAGCTACAAAGTCGGTAACTATGCTGCACCATCTAGCATAGACTGGAGGAAGAAAGGTGCTGTGACAAGTATCAAGAATCAAGACTCTTGTGGTACAAAACTTTTTTCTTTTTGTTCAGGCAGTTTCTAGAACAAAGCTATCTCAACATACACACACTTCACATGCTGTTTTTTCCTCGGAAAATTGCCGGGAATAAACCACAAAGTTTGGCCAATCCCGCAACTTTCAGAAATGGCCGATTATATCATAACTTTGACATTTTTCTTAGTTGTTTGTCTCATAATCTCATATTTGGGGAAAATTATGTATGATGGGGAAAACAGAAAACACTATGTGGACAAAACGTCCGGCTACTTAGATAACGTCATTTAATACACCTAGTCAAGCTACGTCTTTAATTTTTACACAAGTACACGTCACATCAATAAATTCAGACACGTAGCACGACCTGAATTTTTCACCGTGGGACAATTGAGAAAAATGTCAAAGTTGTGATAATAGGCCATTTTTTTAAGTAGCGGGATTGACCAGTAATTGACCAAACTTTGTGATTTTTTTGGCAATTTGCCCATTTTCTATTCAAAGACATGGATTGAAAACCTTCCATTACAGGTAGTTGTTGGGCGTTTTCGGCGCTATAGGAGCAGTAGAAGGAATCAACCAGATCAAAACTGGAAAATTGGTATCATTGTCTCCACAAGAGCTTGTGGACTGTAGTTTAGGCATTGATAACCATGGTTGTAGAGGTGGACTCATGGAAAAAGCATACGAATTCATGATGCTGAATGGTGGCATGAGTTTAGAAGAAGACTACCCATATAAAGGGAGACAGGGCATATGTAACCCAATCATAGCAAGAAAGATAGCAGCAAGCATAACCGGCTATGTTCGAATACCTGAAAGGAACGAGACGGCCATGAAAGCTGCAGTGGCTTGTCAACCAATAGCAGTAGCCATTGAGGCCAGCGCATCTGAGTTTCAGCTGTACTCTGATGGAGTATTCACCGGATCCTGCGGGAAAAAGCTTAACCATGGGGTTGTGGTGGTGGGCTATGGCGAAGATAAGGGTGTGGGGTATTGGATTGTGAAGAACTCGTGGGGAATTGGTTGGGGTAACAAAGGATATATGAAACTGCATCGTGGATCTTCTGACAGGAGTGGTGTTTGTGGCATTGCCATGGAAGGCAGCTACCCTGTCAAAGATTTCTGAGGTATCTAGCCGTGTTGGAAGGATTTGTTTCAAAATGACTATGGATACTCAGAATAAAGTTCATAACAATGCTAGCCTATTTTAAGACATTTATTCCTAAATTTGTTCAGACATTATTCAAAATGCAAATCACTGTATCTTGGTATAAATAAAGTCAATGTTTTAGCATCTAGTAGCTTTTCAATCTTTCTACATGTGTCTTAAACCTCTGGTAGCCTTTTACAACGAAGCCGTTAACTAATTAAATTCACATTCCTAAAGTTCAAAAAAGATGCTTAGATTGACTGGTCTAAATATGTAGTAACAGACAATGATCTCAGATAGTTTTCCTATCTGTTTGAAGAAATTCATTACATCTGAACTCAGAATACACTATGATACTAACGAGACAATGTGGTTAATTGAGAGAATGCGAGTAATGAAACCTTATGTATAACAGCCACAGAAAGGCCTTGAGAATCTGCATTACGCTCAAATGGCTCTTTGGCATCTGGAATACTTCACAGTCCACATCTTGTGTTGGCGAAAAGTTCCATCTTCTGTCCACCACTCTCAGGAAGTAATAAGTGTGCGATGACAGCAATTATTTCCTCTGACATCGAACTGTGGGTCATAGCACCAAACTCATCAATACCGTGCCAATTCTGTGAAAATGACTGAACTATGTATCATCAGTTCAAGGGAAAAAACAACCACATAGAAATCGAGGTAGAGCAAAAACTTAGATATCAAACTAATGAACTTGAAAGAGGGATAAAATATACCATGATTGAAGAGTTATATATTAAAAACATATACAAGTCAACCAACTATGTATGGAGCCATCAGAGACTGAAGTATCCATGACTAGTTTAACTCACCAAAAATCTGGTCATTCACTTGAGAAGAAAACAAGAACTCTGGGTGTACTGCCTGTATTTTTACAGTAGAATTTGCTACCCGGACAAGTGGACATGCAGAAGTTTTTCCATGACAAACTTCATTCTGTACTAAACTCTATATATCAACCTATGAATGGAGAAGTTAAAAAAATCTTATGTAACCAAAAACATCATCATCTCCCATCCTCCCCTCTCTTATAGCATAGCTTTTCAAATACATCAATTATTTCTTCTATTTCCATCTCTCCACGTGTAAGTATTTGCAATATTATGAATGTCTATAGTGAGGAAACATGTAGAAACCTTGATCTGCAATACCTAATGTACCTTTCATACCATCCTATTAAGTTAACTTAACATTTAAATACATCTTTTTTTCATATTCATACAAACTCTTTAGTTATAGTACCAACAATTGGGGGAAAATAGTACTGTAAACAACAGCTCAAGTAAAGCAGCCAATTCTCTACTTGAACAATGAACATAAAACGAAGTTTGGTTGAATTTTTTTAAAATTAAAATCATAAAACAAGCAATCAGCTCAAATTTATCAGAAAGCCATGTCCCTGTCTGCATCGCTGTCTAATCCTAAATTCTCTACACATTTGAGCTAAAAGAGCCACAACTGATAATCTTCTACCTCAAATCCAACGCTACACTAATAAATTTCTACCTTAAAGATTGAATAAACCAAAATAAATTACTCAAAAGATAGAAATCGTGAATATACCATGCTCATCAGTGCCATCGGCGCAATCGCCGAAATCGTCGTTGAGACGATCTGTGTTGAAGGATTTCGATCCTTCCTTGCATTTGATCAGCTTCGCGTCGTAATACTTGAAATCTACAGCTCCAATCCGATACATAGTTTCACAAATTATAACTTGTCGAGTGTGTTTGTGAGAGAGATTTGTTTTCCTACTCAATATTTTTTCTATATTCAATTGATAGAATCAATATTTTGTCAACGAATTAAACGTGAGGCCCATTAACAAAAGTGAGATATAGCCCAATTAAGGCCCATACATACCAGCTCACTACAAGCTTGAGGCCCATTAAACGTGACTCGATTATTCTGATAATGACTTTGTCCGTCCATCTCAGTTGAAAGTTGAAACGTTTTTTTATGAAACTTATGAAACTTTTAAAAAAAATGTTTAATATAAATACTTTCCTCTGTCCCAAAATAAGCAAAAAACTTATTTTAGCCACGGAATTTAAGGAATTGATATTTAAATAGTTAAAATAGAGAAAGTAAAGTATGAGAGATTAAAAAAATGTAGGAGTGAAGAGAGAATAAAATAGGTAGAAAATATAGTAGGTGAGAGAATTTTTTGCTAAAAAGAAAAATAATTCACTTATAATGGGATATCCCAAAAATGAATACAACTCGCTTATTTTAGAACGGAGGGAGTATATGTTATTTGATTGTCACGACTATCGTATAATTATATATCTAAATATTAAAATTATGAAATTATTTTAATTAAAAAATAATTATGACTAATTATTATATAATTATTTATTCAAAATTAATCTATAAAATTTAATTTTATAAATAAACATAATATATATTTAATCATGTATAAATTTAGGCACTAATTACGATTCAATTAATTTTGCAAGTGATGGGATACGAACTAAACAACTAAACAATAATTGCGAGCCCAATAGCAGTGACGGCCCATCAGCCCAAAACCCAAGGAAGAGTATCAGTTCGGTACAACCAAAGAGTTCGGTCACAGCCTATAGCTCGGTAAAAGCCGACCAATCGAGCTCAACTCTCAGATCGGCAAAAGCTGATCGGCAAAGTTCAGCAGTTCGGTCTCAGTATTCGACCGAACAAGGAGATAGTAACCCAAGGAAGAGTATCAGTTCGGCACAACCAAAGAGTTCAGTCACAGCCTATAGCTCGGTAAAAGCCGACCAATCGAGCTCAACTCTCAGATCGGCAAAAGCTGATCGGCAAAGTTCAGCAGTTCGGTCTCAGTATTCGACCGAACAAGGAGATAGTGGACCCATGCAGGATCTCCACGACCTCCATTACACCCACGATCTATTTAGTGGTATTAAGCAGTTATCAACCCCTCTACCAGGGCTGCAAACCACGATCTTAGTTCGAATGTATAAATAGAACTTAGATCAGATAGACCAGGGTTAAGTTCTCTAGATCCTGAATCTCATATAGCAAATCAGTATTGTAATCTGTAAGCTAGATCAAGCAATACAAATTTGCCCTCTATTCTTCCCGTGGACGTAGATTTACCTCAGTAAATCGAACCACGTAATTTTCAGTGTTGTGATCTTCATTTATTACTTGCATTTATTCCCATCAAAAATTCGCTAAATCATCACTGGCGCCGTCTGTGGGAACACAGAAAACCAAAACTGTGATAAAAGCGAGTTTTTGATCCTCTTCCACCAAAAAATGCGTACCAGATCACATAATACCCATACGTCCGTCCGTGATGAACGTGAGGAAGCTAGTCCAGCCCGTAGGTCTGGAAAACAGCCTCGGGAGAAATCTGCCTCCAGTTCTCACGGTGAAAGAACAAACCACTCAAAAAGTCATCGCACCGAGCCTCCCCAGCAGCTCGATTTGAATGAGGCTGTCAAGTTGTTCTTGGCTGAGAAGCAGGATGAGTTCTTAACATTCCTGCAAAAGAGCCAGAAGCCGGAGAAGAAAACGGCGGATTCTCCCTCCCCCTCCATACATGAAAGTCACTACCGCAGTAGTGTCGTATCTTCCAGGAGAAAGAATCCTCACCACCGATATGTTCCTTCTCCTCCTTGTTACCGAAATCACAGGAGAACTCCATCTCCACCATACCGTAGAGATGTCGGATTCGCTATGTATGGAGCGCTGAAGACTCCATTTTCGGATGATATCACCAGAACTCCGTTGCCACAGAATTACCGAACTCCGTCAGTGACTTATGACGGGTTAGTGGATCCTCATGATTTCCTGGGACGCTATCAGTATAATATGGCGAACCAAGGTCTCAATGAGGTTCATATGTGTAAGCTGTTTCCCGAGCTGCTCATCGGGAACGCAAGAAGGTGGTTTGATAGCCTCCCTCAAGGCAGCATTAGATCTTACAGAGATCTAATGGATGCTTTTCATAGGAGGTTCTTCCAGAAAGCTGAAACCCGAATCACTTCGGCTCAGCTGCTTTCTATACGTCAAGGTCGCGATAAAAAGATTAGCGACTTCATGACAAGATTCCACAAGGAATGCCTACAAGTAGATGATCTCAATGATCTACTTGTCATTTCAGCATTCCAAAATGGAATTCTGCCAGGAGCTCTCTACAGAAAGCTCGTTGAATGCAGTCCGCAAACAGCTCAAGAGATGTGGGACATTGCGGACCAGTTTTCTCGTGCTGATGAGGCAGACCGTCGAAAACGGTCTTTAGACAGCTCTTCCAGAGGAGACAAGAGGAAGCCCGATCATAGCGATCAGGGACATCCTCGCCGAACTCCTTTTGAAAGAATTCAAAGGGCACCGGTACAAGACAGATTGGGACCACGTCTCAATCCTGAGAAACCACCCGCTCAGTTCGTACCATTGAACAAGTCGAGAGCGGAAATTTTCGAACTGCATTCTGATATGTTCGAAAAACCAAAGCCGATGACGAAATCGGCCACACGCCGAAGTCAGGATAAATATTGCTCCTTCCATCAAGACCACGGTCACGATACCGAGGAGTGCCGAAATTTGGCAGCAGATATTGATGTTTTTTGTGAAAGCAGGGACGTTAAAAAAATACCAAAGCAAGCCGCCGAAAAAGAATAAGAAACAGAGAAGTGCGAACTGCGCTCCTCAGGATCCTAAAAGGCAACAGGATCCCGAAGACGATGACGAGCCGCAATATGATGGAGTGATCCAGACTATTGACGCTCTCCCAGCCGGGAAGACTAAATCGTCTCTAAAATCAGAGCGCAGAGGCTTCAATCGAGAGGAGCCAACACATAAAAGGCTGAAGAAGGAGGAAGTAATTACATTTTCAGATGCAGATCCCGTCCCGGCCATTTCTCCTCATCAAGACGCTATTGTCATTCAAGCTGGAGTGGCAAACAAACTGATCCACAGAGTGTTTGTGGATACAGGAGCGTCGGTTAGCATTCTTTTTAAAGAATGTTTTGATAAACTGGAAGTGGATCCAGCTCGGCTCAGTCCGGCCCCACTTCCTCTGAAAAGTTTCGCCCAGGAGGACACCCGCCCTGAAGGTATTATCAGCCTTCCGATTACGGTAGGAAGAGCGCCTACTAGCTCCAGTACGGTGATCGAGTTTTTTGTGGTAAAAGCTCGATCCCCGTATAACATTATACTGGGAAGAGACTGGCTCAACACAGTTCGGGCCATTTGCTCTACTTATCACCTCACAATCAAGATCCCCACTAAAGGAGGGATAGCAGTCATCCGAGGTGATCAAAAGAGAGCAAAAGAATGTTTGCAGATTGCGCTTAAAAGTGCCGAACAATCAGATCGGCACCATCAAGCATAGCAATCACAGCAGCCGGAGTCAGAGGCAGGCGAAATGAACGAAGTCACACCGGAGCCGAACTCGATGAAAGTTCAGTTATACGAAGATGATCCATCCAGAACGGTCAAGATCGGTTTCGCGGGAACACCTCTACTCCGGGAAAAGACCATCCAGCTCCTCAAAGAGTACAAAGATGTCTTTGCGTGGTCTCCGTTGGACATGACTGGAGTGTCTCCCGAGGTAATTACACATCGGTTAAATATTGATCCTTCAGTCCGGCCTATAAAACAGAAGCAAAGACTCTTTGCGGCAGAAAGAAATCAAGTCATCCATGACGAAGTCCGCCAATTACTGAAAGCGGATATATTATTTGAAGTAAAATATCCTTCTTGGGTGGCCAATCCTGTGATGATCAAGAAAAAAGAAGGAGGATGGCGGATGTGCATAGATTTTACGGATCTAAATAAGCACTGTCCTAAAGATTGCTACCCCCTTCCCAACATAGATAAAAAAAGTAGAAGCTCTGATAGGCTTCGAAATTTTCTGTTTTCTTGATTTGTATAAAGGATACCACCAAGTTTTAATGGATGAGAATGATGCTTCAAAAAACGGCTTTCATTACTGACTTCGGTATTTTTGCTTATAAAAAGATGCCATTTGGTTTAAAGAATGCCGGAGCCACATATCAAAGGATGGTAGATAAGCTATTTCGGCACCTGATCGGAAAAGAGGTTGAAGTATATGTTGACGACATAGTTGTTAAAAGCAGAAGCACTTCGGAGTACGAAAATAATCTCAAATCCACTCTCGACGTGCTCAAAAAAGCCAACCTCAAACTCAATCCCCAAAAATGTACCTTTTTGGTAGATTCGGGAAAATTTCTGGGTTGTTGGGTTTCAAAGGAAGGACTCAAGGCAAATCCCCTAAAGGTTCAAGTTGTTCAGAACATGGCAATGCCGAAGTCCATACATGATGTGCAAAGGCTAACTGGATGTCTAGCCGCACTGAATAGATTCCTTTCCCAAGCAGCCGAAAAGCAAATGCCGTTCTTCAATGTTTTGAAGAAGGCACCAAAGTTTGAGTGGGGAGCCGAACAGAAAAAGGCTTTTGACGAACTCAAAAGTTATTTAACCGAACTTCCTACTCTCTCTGCTCCAACAGATGCCGAAGTGATATTCTTATATTTAGCAGCATCAGATCAACCCATTAGCGCGGTGCTTGTACGAGAAGAAGGCCTAAAACAGCGTCCTATCTACTTTACAAGCCGAGCATTAAGAGGTCCCGAAACAAGGTATCAACCTCTGGAAAAAATTGCTCTGGCATTAGTAAATGCAGCAAGGAGACTGCGGCCATATTTCTATGCTCACAAAGTATGCGTCTTAACCGATCTTCCACTTCGGCAAGTTTTGACTAAGCCAGAAGCATCAGGCAGAATTGCCAAGTGGGCCATAGAGTTGGGAGAACATTCAATAGAATATCTACCTCGAAAAGCCATCAAGGGACAAGCCTTGGCAGATTTTCTTGTAGAGGCAAAGTTCGATCAGGCAATCCCTATTATTGCCGAACAGAAAAATCCTACCAATGATGAACTAACACAGCCCCAGAAACCCGAAGTAGAGCCGCCGGACTGTTGGATTGGATTCGTAGATGGAGCTTCGAATAAGACAGGAAGTGGAGCTGGTATTCTACTTATCGCTCCCGACGGACACGAAGTAACTTATTCACTTCGGTTCTTATTCCCAACCACTAATAACGAAGCCGAATACGAAGCCCTTCTTGCCGGACTTCAGTTAGCGCAACGTCTACTTGTCAAATCTCTCAAAATCCATTGTGATTCACAAGTCATAGTGAATCACATGCTGGGTACAAGTGAAGCCCGTGGTGAAAGGATGAAAAAATACTTGGACAAAGCGCAAAGTATTAGCCGAAATTTCTCTTATTTTTGGATAATCCGCATTCCCAGAGCGGGAAATAGCCGAGCAGATACTTTAAGTAAGTTGGCCTCATATCCGAGCTCAAAGGTGGAGGAATTACCGCACAGAAGCATTGATGAAGCTGAAGTACACTCAGTAACCAGTTCACCAAACTGGATGACGCCAATATTAAAGTATCTAGATCAAGGACAACTGCCCGAGGATAAGAGAGAAGCAAGGAAAATCACATGCCGAGCACGTCGGTATGAACTTCAGGAAGGAGTCCTATATAGAAAGTCCTACCTTCAACCGTTATTGCGATGTGTAGGACTAGAAGAGACGGATTACATCCTTAGAGAAGTTCATGAAGGATCTTGCGGTAGCCACATCGGAGCTAGAGCATTAGCTAAAAAAGTTCTGAGATGGGGATATTATTGGCCAACTTTGGTACAAGAAGCAGTACAGCTAGTTAAGAAATGTACGAAATGCCAAATCCATGCAAATATCCCAAGGACGCCGCAGACTGATCTATGTGCTATGCAAAGCCCTTGGCCTTTTATGCAATGGGGCATAGACATAGTAGGACCACTACCACAAGCTCCCCGGCAAATGAAATTCTTGATCGTTGCCGTGGATTACTTCACAAAGTGGGTGGAGGCTGAACCATTAGCTACGATAACAAGCTCAAAGGCATTAGATTTTGTCTGGAAGAACATAGTTTGCCGATTTGGCATACCCCATATCCTCATTTCAGATAATGGGACTCAGTTTACTGACAAAACATTCAAGAATTGGTGCCAAGAGTTGAATATTCAACAGCGGTTCACTTCAGTCTCTCACCCACAAGCAAACGGACAAACGGAAGTAACAAACCGTACTTTGGTGAAAGGATTAAAAACTCGGTTAGAACAAGCCAAAGGACAATGGGTAGAAAATCTTCCTCAAGTCCTATGGTCTTACCGAACTACACCAAAAACCTCCAACGGTGAAACTCCGTACAGTCTAGTGTACGGCACTGAAGCCGTAATTCCGGTTGAGATCGGCATACCCAGCCCCCGAACTCTTAATTTCTCAACAGAACTGAATGACGACGGACTGAGAGCCGAACTAGATCTTGCCGAAGAAAGAAGAGAATTGGCCTTCATAAAAGAAGCCAAGTACAAGGAGCAAGTAACCCGGTATTATAACCAAAGGGTGAAAAAGCTGCAGTTTCAAGTGGGAGATCTCGTATTGAGAAACAATGAAATAAGCCGAGCAGAAAAGCTGGGCAAACTTGAACCCACATGGGAAGGTCCGTATCGGGTGTCAGAAGTCCTGGGAAAAGGGTCTTATAAATTGACTCACATGTCAGGAGAACAAGTACCCCGAACATGGCATATTTCCAACCTCAAGAAGTTCTATTTGTAAGAGACAAGGTCCGGTCAGTCTTGTGTCTAGTTCGGTCCTAGGGTTATGTGCTTTCATATTTTTATTGTTCTTTATACTTGTCGTTTTTTAAAAGTTTAAAATCTTTTTCGTCCTTTTTATTTGTCTCTCTATGTGCGTTTTGTCTCTTATAAATGTTACTGAGGTATATTGCTCCTTAAAGGCTGATCCCCTTTTTTAGAGCATGTATTAAAGACAATTGTGAGTCCAAGCTTCTAAGGAAGATACAAGATTCCACAATTCAGCTTAAGAAACAAGCAATTCGTCTGAAACGAACTGCAATAAGCCGAAAACCACTCCGGTTAACTAGGGAAAGTCCAATCCAAGCGATAAAACTCGCCAAATAAGGACACTAACTAAGTCCGGTCAAAGAAGAGTTTACTTCATAAGACCGAGGACGAGTACAATAAATGAAATAAAAAATCGCTGAACTGTAAATACGCAGTGATAGAAGCGAAATGAAAAAATTTCATTTACTAAGTCTTGTTGGGCATACAATTCCGCTGCCCTACGAGAATGTGTTACACCATTACAAAGGACTATTCTACTGTCTACGATTGCTAAAGTTGAGCCACCTATCCGAAAAATCCTCATGATGCTGAGTTCGGGCGTTCCGAGCAGTTGAAGAATAAGTAGGTGGACGAGATGCTCTGATCGACCTACCGCCTCTTCCCTGAGTCCGGGAAGTTCTAGCACCTCGGCGGCGAAGAGTCTCTTCATGAAGCATTCGCTGATCTTGCTCACTCATATTCACAACTCCTCTACGAACTTCAGGGCGTTCTTGTCTGGACGTTTCCGGTTGCTCCTGAGTCCGTTGCTGATTTGGAGTAGAATTTTGAGTAAGTGGATTAGAGGTTTGAGTTGGAGTGTGAGCATCTGTTAGCGGGAAACGGCTAAGGAATCTCTCGATTGAGGGACGCCGGGAAAGAATGATGTCGTACAGAGAAGCCAAGCGCCGCAATGATTTCACAACTTGTTGGCAAGCCGAGCTCTCCAGCACATTGTTCTTCCGGAGTACATGAAGCTTCTCCCACAGTTCATCAACTTGATTCTGAACTTCAGATATAGTCATTCCCCCGCGCCCGCAGATGAAATCTTCATATGCAGTCCTCTCAGCGATGACAGTATTCAGCTCGGCCTCCAGATCTTTCTTTATGGACTCTAAGTCCTTATTGTTGGACTCCAGCTCCACTAAACGAGCCAAGAGTTCATCATACTTCATCTGGTCATCTATAGCTTTTTTCTCAGCTTCATTTAAAGCCAAAGAGTATAGCCGCTTCCAGTGAAGTACCTCCAGCTCCTTAGAGTTAAGAATACGAAGCAGCTATGTCAGTTCGGCATTTCAGTTTACCGAGCAGGCAGTAAACCACAATAGGAGTAAAAGGAATTAAGAAAAGCTATAAGGAAGACACGAGTGTAGAAAGAAGAATTTTTTTCATTCACAAGAAAAAATTTACACAAGGAGGGCTTCAAGGCCATTTTACAAATAGAAAGAAAGAAACTAAACTAAGAGAAGGGAGACGAAATCATACTCCGCCAGTTTCGTCTCCGGCTTCCCTGTGGGTTTCAGCTTCTTTCTCCTTGTCGACCTCGGTCTCAGCCTCGGCCTCCCTCCTCCCTCCCTCCTGCTCGGCGCCCCCATCGCTGATCTGCTGCACCTCTTGCTCGGCGTGCCCGTCGCCGGTCTGCTGATCCTTCTGCTCGGTCTCCTTGCCGGCCTCATTTTCCTGCTCACCCTCTTCTTTGAAAATTGAAGCGGGTGAAACAGGCCCCAAGGAGGCAAAGATGGCCTCCATGTTCTCGTCACGGTCAGCACGGCAATTACGGACTCGTTCAGCAGAAAGCAGGACCGATGAAGACGCAAGCTCCTCAAGGAGCGGCAGACTCTGGAGACGCGCTGCAATCTCTCGGCCATACAGCGGCAAGACGACTTCGGGTTCCTGCTCAACATTATCGGTCATCAATTTCAGCAGATCACCGATAAGGGCCGAAAATTGATTGCTCAAAAAGAGTTTCTCCGTGTAAACACGGAGAGCCTCCCCCTGAGCAACCACGGCAGCCGTCTCCCTCTGTTTCGACCGCTCTCTCTGGATGACGAGCTGGTCTTTGGCACGCTGGGCTTCATCCTGAGCCGAGATCATAGCGGCCCTTGCCCCCTCAAAGTCTGCCCGAGCCTGTTCGGCCTGGTGACGAGCAGCATTCAAATTCCTCTGCATCTCATCATAATCGCTGGACGCTTTAGAGAGTTCAACTGTGACGAGTTTGCAGAGCATATTGTTCCTCTGAAAATGGAAAAAGGAAAAAGTCAACAGAGGGGCCACAAAAAAATATAGGAAAGAAGCAAAGCCAGAAAATCAAGAAGAAAATTCACCTCTACAAAGTCCTTTGGCCATAAAAAGGGCTCAGAGATATGTTCCGAAGTGGCCGTAACCACTCCTGATCCATAACCCCCTGGACAATGTCTCTCTCTGGCGCTTTTGGGGGTTTCTGAGTCTTCGCCTTCCCCCTTGCCGAGGTCGATCCCGGCTTTTTTGGATCCGAAGACTGACTCGAAGAGGTCTTCTGCCTCTTCGGATTCTTCTCGGCATCAGACGCCGAGCTGGTGTTTTTCTGTTTCTCCGGCTCCTTTGATTCGGAGGATTTGCGACCAAGCCTGCTTAGCATGTTCACTGCCAAAAAACAAGAAAACAAAGTTAGTTTTCGCCGCTAAAGCAGTAAAGCATAAAAAAGAAATCCTCACCCTCAGTCTCTTCGTCCGAAGACGAGGAGTCGAACACGAAGTCACCCTTGACGAGCTCAGATTCCAAATACTGTTTCCTAATCATGGGAATCTTATTGAGCCCGCCCTCGAGCTCGTCCAACGGTTCTACCCGAGGATGAGGAATTACGGACTTCGGCCCTCTCCAGGAAAAGTCCGGAGCCGCTGTCCTATTGTAAAAAAAGAAGCGATTTTTCCACATCGGCCATTTGGTTTTACAGAAGGCTCTAAAGGGCTGTAAAGGGATCAAGTAAAACCAGGATCCCTTTCTCTTAAACTGAAAGAAATTAAGGATTGCCCTCAGAGACAGATCATTTTCGAGTCTACGCAGCTCGGCAGCAAAGGCCGATAAGTGCCTCCAAGAATTTGGAGTCACCTGACCTAAAGGAAGTTGGAAAAAATCAAGAAGCTCTACAAAGGCGGGGGGAAGAGGGAAACGAAGCCCGCATTCTAAGCAGGCTTCGTAAACGGTGGCATAACCCTCCGGCGGCGAGTTAGCCCTATGAGTGTCGTCGGGAATCACCACTAACCCCCCAGGAAGAAAATATTTTCTGTGTAAGGATATCACAGTATCCTTACTCAAAATGCTGTGAAAATATTCTACCGTCTTCTCCTCGGACTTTTTCCGGCCAGAAGATCCCTTACCCCCCTTCCTACCACTACCTGATTCAGAAACAGTTTCAGAAGAAGAAGACATGATTCTTACTCTTTGATGGTCGAAAGTCTCTGAAGAAATTCTTGAAGAAGCGGAAGAAAATTTTACGAAAAAGAGAGAGAATGCAGAAGAAATAATCGCAAAAGTGTTCCAATGATGAAGAAAGGAAATATTTTTCAAATTCGTCGCACCGTTTCAAATCCCACTTTTTCTGGATTCTCTGGCCGGATTTGCTGTCACATTTAATGCAGACACGTGCAGAGCACGTCCCCTGACGTCAGCCTCCCCCTTACACTCATCCAAAATGCCGAAGTGATTCACTTCGCTTTTCGGGGGGGGTGGTGATGGGATACGAACTAAACAACTAAACAATAATTGCGTGCCCAATAGCAGTGACGGCCCATCAGCCCAAAACCCAAGGAAGAGTATCAGTTCGGTACAACCAAAGAGTTCGGTCACAGCCTATAGCTCGGTAAAAGCCGACCAATCGAGCTCAACTCTCAGATCGGCAAAAGCTGATCGGCAAAGTTCAGCTGTTCGGTCTCAGTATTCGACCGAACAAGGAGATAGTAACCCAAGGAAGAGTATCAGTTCGGCACAACCAAAGAGTTCGGTCACAGCCTATAGCTCGGTAAAAGCCGACCAATCGAGCTCAACTCTCAGATCGGCAAAAGCTGATCGGCAAAGTTCAGCAGTTCGGTCTCAGTATTCGACCGAACAAGGAGATAGTGGACCCATGCAGGATCTCCACGACCTCCATTACACCCACGATCTATTTAGTGGTATTAAGCAGTTATCAACCCCTCTACCAGGGCTGCAAACCACGATCTTAGTTCGAATGTATAAATAGAACTTAGATCAGATAGACCAGGGTTAAGTTCTCTAGATCCTGAATCTCATATAGCAAATCAGTATTGTAATCTGTAAGCTAGATCAAGCAATACAAATTTGCCCTCTATTCTTCCCGTGGACGTAGATTTACCTCAGTAAATCGAACCACGTAATTTTCAGTGTTGCGATCTTCATTTATTACTTGCATTTATTCCCATCAAAAATTCGCTAAATCATCAGCAAGGAAGAGGTAAAAGTTTGTCGGTGCAATTTGCTCATTTAAAATGTCAAAATGGAAGTGGATAAGAATAGGATCTTATGTTCCATTCAACGGTATGTTCTAGCACGCATCCCTAAACAATTTTAATACTCCAATTTTTCTTACAACGTTATGCTTAAAAATAATACAGTACTACTAAAATTTAAAGTTAAAAGCCTTGACTAGTAAAAAAATACACATTTTTTATATTTGTAGATAACTATTGCCTCTACGCCACGCAACAAAAAATTAAACACTCTTAAGAAGATTAATAGTAATTGAAATTAGTAGGATAGGCCATGCTAAAGGATGTTCAATTTAATGAAATTAAATCAAATCCCAAAACCTGCTTCTTGTTTTATATTCTCACGATGTGGAGACACCATTATCGTTAGCTTAGACAATTCTAATCTCTATATTTCTCTATAATTATATACTTAATGTGAGTCGAACAATAGAAAGCTTGACAATACGTGCATAAATTAAAGTTTTAACTAAAAAAATGAAAAATATAGAGTTTTAAAATTTTGAAGCCAGTTAATCTTTTTCAATGACCAAAACCTATATAAAAATCTATCATAACTACTTTTCAACAATAGTACAATACCGTTGGATTTTAAATTATACTACTTCGAAGATTCACGTTGTTAGCAAACAAAAAGTGAACCATGTAAAAAATTCTATAAAAAAATAATACTCCATATTTTTAATCAAAATAGTGTAATTAGCTAAAAAATTTGTAAATAGTTTATTTATTTATAATTAAGTAAATTTATTTTCACTAAATC
Source organism: Salvia splendens (assembly GCF_004379255.2). Lineage (NCBI taxonomy): Eukaryota > Viridiplantae > Streptophyta > Magnoliopsida > Lamiales > Lamiaceae > Salvia > Salvia splendens. The sequence goes on along the minus strand of NC_056043.1, from coordinate 1,590,966 downwards.
ATCGCCAAGGTAAATTTCCAAATTCCAAGATATAACTATCTCAAGGATAATATTTTTTGAAATTAATAACTAAAATACAGAAATACAAAAATACTTTCAAAGAAATGATAACGGCTATAGTAATTCAGGCCACATGTAGGATCGAACAATATCAGGATCAGTCCGGAAATACGTCTCTAGACAGAGATCGGGCATGAGGTACAATCGGGCCACGAATTCGGTTGCATTGCGAGATGTGGGACCGGATATTTAATCGGTTTTAATGATGAAACTTCGATATTTAATTATACAATTATTTAGCTAATGTAAATTTAAGTTAGTTATTTTAATTTTTAAAATGAAACACAACTGTGGAATAATATGGAAGTATGATTTGTGTTTAGGTTGTTGAAGGCCTTAAAATAGAACTAATTAACTAGATGCATTATTTTTACACATTTCAAGAAATTTTGAAGACTACATAAATCCACCAATTTGGAATATTCAATATTGAACTAAGAAACAAAACGACTAATAAAACTATAAATCTCCTTGCTTCAAAATCTTCAATTCAATCCGATCACAATCATCATCACCGCCATGGAAAAAGCTAATTTCAGAACCCAAATTCTAACCAGACACCTTCAAAATCACGCCGCCGAATCATCCTCCGGCGCCGCCGTATCGCGCGCGCCGTGCCTCAGCTACGCGCCGCCGGAGGCCTCGGCGTCGTTCGATGTGAGCTCGATGCGGAAATTGATGGACAGCCACAATTTGGGGGAGCGCGACTGGCTGTTCAATTTGATGGTGCAGAGCAAGCTGTTCAACCCGAAGCTGAGGGGCGGGAAGGTCTTCGTGGCGCCCGATTACAATCAGTCGATGGAGCAGCAGCGGGAGATGACGATGAAGAGGATTCAGTACCTGCTCGATCGCGGCGTGTTCGAGGGGTGGATGACGGGGAAGGGATCTGAGGCGGAGATGCGGAAGCTGGCTCTGCTGGAGGTGATCACGATCTTCGATCACTCGCTCGCGATTAAAATTGGTGTTCACTTCTTTCTGTGGTATGTTTGTTTGCTTTTCCGATTTGGTTTTGGTGAAATTTATGAGGTTTAGCATTTGTGGTGAATGAGTATATATCTATGAGACTTTTGGTTTTGATCTGATTAGGTGGAAAAATAGGAAAGTTAAGCTGCTTGTTTGAAGTTGCATTGGGTGAAATGGTGAATCCAAATTAAGTAATCTTAGTTTATCGGTTAATTGCTTGTAGAATTAAGAAGAATAGGTCATTTCAAAAGTTCTCAATTGTTCTATCCGACCTAATTTATTTTTTTAGTTTATGAGCTTCAAAACGGCGTCGTTTTAGTCCTTGGCAATATACCTTTGTGCCACTATTCATCTACATCATCAAAGTTTTACATGTGTGCACCAACTTAGCATCGTATTTGTCTGGAAAAAATCGTCTTTGGGCAGTTGTGAAAAAGGTGCGTAGGTGCAGACAACTCAATATCGTATTTTTCTGGAAAAAAATGTCTTATAGTTGTGATTTTACTGGCGATTAACCCTTGGTTTATAAACCGGAAACGAAAAAGGGAATGAATTTCAAGATTTTCTGGATTTGATTGTTCTTGACACATTGGTAGTGCTATTTTTAAGAAAAAAATGGGAACTAGTGTTGCAATGGTGAACTTGTGTCGGAATGTTTTTGTGGTTCATTTTGTGTATTAAATGTCTCTTTTATTCTACTGTGATTGATCTGTTCATTCAATAGAGAAAATTATTTGAGATATATGCAAGTGTTGTTGGTCCAGGGGTGGTGCTATCCAGTTTTTCGGTACAAAAAGGCACCACGATAAGTGGCTGCGCGCCACAGAAACTTACTTGATGAAGGGATGCTTTGCAATGACGGAGTTGGGACATGGAAGTAATGTATGTCTGTAGAATATTGATTTGCAGCTTATTGATTTGAATTGTTAATCTTGAAATCTTGAGGCGTTTGGATTCCATGTGCTTAGGTTCGAGGCATAGAGACGATAACCACATATGATCCTAGAACCGAAGAGTTTATCATCAACACTCCCTGCGAATCAGCTCAGAAATACTGGATCGGTGGAGCTGCTAACGTACTAATTCGAGCTATCACTTAGACTTTTTAACATACCTCTGTTTATGCCTAACAAGGTCTTCGTTGGATGATTTTACAGCACGCAACGCACACAGTGGTCTTCTCGCAGCTCAACATTGAGGACAAGAATGAGGGTGTCCATGCGTTTATCACCCAGATTAGAGATGCAGATGGCAATATCTGTCCCAATATCAGGATCACTGATTGTGGACATAAGATTGGTTTGAATGGTGTTGACAATGGTCGAATATGGTAAGAGAAGCCCCTTCTGATTTTGTTGGATATATGTTCCCTTTCTCGTCCCCAAGTTATTTTTGTCTCAGACCTTGGTGTTCTGTATCTTCAGGTTTGATAACGTTCGCATACCCAGAGAGAATATATTGAACTCAGTTGCTGATGTTTCTTCTGATGGAAAATATCTGAGCGCGATAAAGGACGCTGACCAGGTTAGGGTCGATAAGTCCGTTTTATGTCAGCTTAAGTCTAAATACCATAAGCTAATGTTTACTGCTTTGAACGTTTAAATGAGAGCGTGATCTTGATCTTCTTTAAAAGGACCATTGGTGTCCTCATCGAACCTCTTCTTTGTAATTGTTTCACTTTTCTTTTAGTAGTGTGCTGTGGCGATCTGGATATTTTTTTTTGAGTAACACGTGAAACGAAAGTGCTATATTGACGCTCATTAATACATGCAGAGGTTTGGTGCATTCATGGCCCCTTTGACATCCGGACGTGTTACAATAGCAGTCAGTGCCGTTTACATGGCAAAGGTGACTTCTATAAGGAGTTCGTTTTTTGTCCAGTTTGCACCTATTTCTTCAGTAATTTGATGACTTGGATTTCTTTCAACAGATGAGTTTAGCTATTGCCATAAGATATTCATTGACAAGGAGAGCATTTTCAATTACACCGAATGGTGCTGAAGTTCTTTTGCTCGACTACCCTAGTCATCAGCGCCGCCTTCTGCCTCTTCTGGCAAAAACGTAAGTGTTGCATACACTGCCTCTTCCGAACCAATATATGGTTTCCAACACAATCTCTGTGTTTCATGTGCTGCAGATATGCCATGAGCTTTGCTGGCAACTACTTGAAACTGCTCTATGTTCGGAGGACTCCTCAGTTGATCAAAACACTCCATGTAGTTTCAAGTGGCCTCAAGGCAGCGCTCACGTGGCACAACATGCGAACTCTTCAGGAGTGTCGGGAGGCGTGTGGAGGGCAAGGGTTGAAGACAGAAAACCGTATTGGTCAGCTGAAAGCTGAATATGACGTGCAATCTACTTTCGAGGGTGACAACAATGTCCTAATGCAGCAGGTATGCGTAGTTCACTCGTTAGTGATAGTGTTTATGATTTGTACGGATGAAACTTGTCAACGAAGTTCAGACAACTGAGGAAAGGTATATATCACTTCGCGCAGGTTAGCAAGGCACTGTTAGCAGAGTACATTGCAACTAAAAGGAAAAACAAACCGTTCAAAGAGTTAGGTCTCGAACACATGAACAAACCTAGCCCTACAATTCCCTCTCAACTTTCGTCTTCCACAGTTCATAGCTCACAGTTTCAGGTATAGAGATCTTGCTTTTAATAGATTACTTCCTCGTCCCACCGTAGTTGAGTCGTTTTCCTTTTTTGGTAATCTCATTGTAGTTGAGCTGTTTCCTTTATTTTGAAGCATTTCAGAGTTTAACTTTTCATCTATAACAGAATGATATCTTCTGCTTGAGAGAAAGAGACCTATTAAACCGCTTTGCTGCAGAAGTCTCTAAATACCTAGCTCAGGGAGAAAGCAAAGAGTCTGCATTTAACGCGGTAATGATTGATTCAGCTAACACGAATTGCATCATCTCGAGCTCTGATCCTATTTCTAACCCGTTGCACTTACCTTTCTTCTGCAGAGTTATCAGCTCGCTGAAGATCTGGGCAGAGCCTTCACCGACCTTGCAATCTTGCAGACTTTCGTGGAAGCTGAGAACAGCGTGACAGACGCATCCTTGAAGGTACGTCATCTAAGTTTAACATTAACCCGACTATAGAACTTCATGTTCGTGTCAATCTGCATGAATCCTGAAGCGTTCGTAAACAATGCAGAATGTGTTGAGTCTAGTGAGGTCGATGTACGTTCTGGTCACGTTGGATGAGGATCCTGCGTTTCTCCGGTATGGCTACTTAACAACGGGGAATGCTGCGATTGTGAGGAAAGAAGTTGCGAACCTTTGCAGCGAAATCCGGCCACACGCACTCGCCTTGGTGGATTCTTTCGGCATTCCTGACGCTTTTCTGAGCCCTATCGCGTTCGACTGGGTTGCAGCTAATGCTTGGTCGGCGTCTCAAGACTAGGTTAGGCTCGCGATTTACTCGTCTACGAAGCTTTACTGCACGAGTCGAGACTCCATGTTTGTGTGTGGAAAAATATTCAAGAGACTATTATCTTGACTCTTTAAAGGAAGTGTTTCAAAGACTTTTATCTCGACTCTTTAAACACAATTTGTAAAATATAAAAACTATATTGTGTCAGAAAATGGTTAGATCTCCTTTAAAATTTAAATAGTGATGTTCCAAAATATTGGCATACATACACATTTCTAGCCCTATATTGTTTCATCAAATCTTATCTGTTCACTTTTTCTTCTTCTAGCTTAACCTATTCTTTTTACTTTGAATGGGCAACCACAGAGAAATTTAAAGATTGTATTGTGATGGGCTCAAACCAGAGGCCTAAATATTAATCACTCTACCATTAAAATCAAATCATTTTAATGTAATGTCACATCAAAAGTTGTTTTTCTTTTATTATTTACACTAAATTTAGAAATAAAGAATATTCGCTATTTACTATTTATTTTTACTTACAAAATTTAAGTATATTTTACTCAAAAACTAATAATATGATTAATTTTGGGGCATTATTAAAGCTAATTGCTACTTCATTTTGAGTTTTAGAATAGACTAAAGTTTAATTTTGGTCCCTTACATTTGCTTTAAAATTCTTTTTGGTCTCTAACATATTGTTTTGGTACCTTTTGGTCCCAATCATATTGTTTTAGTCCAAAATAACCATTTTATGTTAAAATTAACAGTAAAAATGTTTGACCAATTTGATAACTTAATTATAATCGAGGACTAAAGTCCAATTTTGGTCCCCTATATTTTTCATAAATTCTAAAGTGTCAGTTTACTAAAAAGACAAATTTATCCTTTTTGGCGGGAAAATGCAAAGCTATTATGTTTATCCTTTTGATCATTTAAAAAATGGCAACATTGGAGGAAAATTGGTCCAATAAAATGATAACTTCCCTAGTAAACTTTGAAACAATTAAAAAGCAACATTGAATCTGCAAAATGAAACGCAGAGAGAGAAGGATGAGAAGAAGAAAGAGTGCATCGAGGACTAAAAAAAGAGGGGGGGGGGGGCTTAGCTACTGGCCGACGGGTGGCTGGGCACTCGATCGGAACCGGAGCTCGGAGGGGGGGATCGATGCTCTTTTTCCATCTACCGAGGTTGGACGACGGCGACACCAAGGCTGGCGGCGGCAAGTCGCCGTGGAGTGACGAGAGGAGACGGCGGACAGTGGGTGCATGGCACTGATGATCGATGGGCGGTGGCTTCCGCCAAGGCGTCGGTGCCGCCCAGAGCGGTGGTCGACTGGCGGCGAAGGGGGGGGGATTCCGGTTTCACGTCAAGCTAAGGTTCCTACCTAAGCTGGAAAATTTGAAGGCGAGGCGAGAGAGGAGAGACGGAATCCGGCACGGTGGTGGTCGGCGATGGTGACGGGAAATGGCTGTGGCGATGGAGCTAGGCTTTCGCCGATCCTCAATTTTGGGGGAGGAATGGATTGTGGAGAAGAGAAGAGAGAGAGGCAGTCGACGGATGGGAGTATATTTTTAAAATTGGGCCACAAAAAATGATGAACTTAGGCTTGGTTTTAATTTCGTTCGGGCCATCAAATTAATTCTTTTGGGCCACTTCCCTTGATAAATTTGGGGCCATGGAATTTAATTCCTTTGGGCTATGAAAAATCTTAGTCAATTCAATACTTTGACCAATAAATAATTAAATTAGACTTTTGTCAATTTAATACAATTAAGTATTTTAATCCAAGAGGTTTAATTTATGTTGCACCATTAATAAGACCAATGTTTTAAAAACAGGACCGAACCGGCCAGTTCGACCGGTCGGACCGCGAACCGGTAGGTAGTCCGGTCCGGTTCATCCCTTTAAACCACCACTGCATTGAACCGCCGTGAACCGGTGGAACCGGCCGGTCGGATCATCCATGTCATAACTTGAAATGCCATTGCAGAGTACAGAAGACATATATAATGGTTTAACCGTCAAATCATCCAATATTAGGAACATTCCGGGTCTATCCTTGAGAAAGATTCCGGGTCCATCGGGAAAATGAGCAGAATCGCTCACCAATTCTCGAGAAAAACCTTTTTCGAGTAGGAGATGATTTTTAGTCAGATATCCGTTAGCATAGGTTGCTTCCATCAGCTTTTTTTTTCATATCATTACAGCTGAACAGGGTGGAGTACTCGGACTCAGTCAAACTATTCCACAAGTTTGCAATTCCTTTTAATGGAGAGCCCCCCCCCACATACACTACTCCCAACGGAATAGCAACAAAACTAAACAAGAAATTCACAAATTCTTTTTTAGCCCGTGCATACAAGAAGTTTTGGGTCGACTTTTGAATTATCACCTTCAGTTCCAGTACTCCACCTACCGACTTTTTATCTATGACCTTCACTTTTGAAGTATCAAACTTAAATTCTTTTTTGCTAGAACTCTCCCCCTTTTTCTTGGAAAAGATATCCGTCAAATGTGTCTGGGAAGATAGACTTGCAATGAAAAGATCCATGATCTGCAAACAACAATAACAGATTAATACAACTGAAAACCATGACGAAGCTTGTAATTGTACAACACTCACCTTATTCACCGTGACTTTCACAACCTGTACGGTGGCATTCTTTGTTTCTTTTCCAAGAATAGTAACCATATAATCCAATGAAACTGAATGCGGGAATACATTAAGATCCTCTGTGATCATAAAGATCGGACAATCTAAAGTGCATTCCTTAACCAGATATTCAGATAGGTCATCACTCATTCCATCCGGCTCAGTCTCGAAAGCCATCAACATATCAGGTTTATACACAAATTCAGGTTTGAGAAGGGATTGTTTTGTTCCCTCCGTGCAGAAATAGATCTCTTTAAGATCGCGAAGGGATTGTTTTGTTCCCTCCTCCATGTCATAACTTGAAATGCCATTGCAAAGTACAGAAGACATATATAATGGTTTAACTGTCAAATCATCCAATATTAGGAACATTCCGGGTCTATCCTTGAGAAAGATTCCGGGTCCATCGGGAAAATGAGCAGAATCGCTCACCAATTCTCGAGAAAAATCTTTTTCGAGTAGGAGATGATTTTTAGTCAGATATCCGTTAGCATAGGTTGCTTCCATCAGCTTTTTTTTCATATCATTACAGCTGAACAGGGTGGAGTACTCGGACTCAGTCAAACTATTCCACAAGTTTGCAATTCCTTTTAATGGAGAGCCCTTCCCCCCACATCCACTACTCCCAACGGAATAGCAACAAAACTAAACAAGAAATTCACAAATTCTTTTTTAGCCCGTGCATACAAGAAGTTTTGGGTCGACTTTTGAATTATCACCTTCAGTTCTAGTACTCCACCTACCGACTTTTTATCTATGTCCTTCACTTTTGAAGTATCAAACTTAAATTCTTTTTTGCTAGAACTCTCCCCCTTTTTCTTGGAAAAGATATCCGTCAAAGGTGTCTGGGAAGATAGACTTGCAACGAAAAGATCCATGATCTGCAAACAACAATAACATATTAATACAACTGAAAACCATGACGAAGCTTGTAATTGTACAACACTCACCGTGACTTTCACAACCTGTACAGTGGCATTCTTTGTTTCTTTTCCAAGAATAGTAACCATATAATCCAATGAAACTGAATGCGGGAATACATTAAGATCCTCTGTGATCATAAAGATCGGACAATCTAAAGTGCATTCCTTAACCAGATATTCAGATAGGTCATCACTCATTCCATCCGGTTCAGTCTCGAAAGCCATCAACATATCAGGTTTATACACAAATTCAGGTTTGAGAAGGGATTGTTTTGTCCCCTCCGTGCAGAAATAGATCTCTTTAAGATCGCGAATGGATTGTTTTTGTTCCCTCCTCCATGTCATAACTTGAAATGCCAATGTAGAGTACAGAAGACATATATAATGGTTTAACCGTCAAAACACCACATACATTCTAACTAATTCAAGATTCACATTGCAAAAGAGCACCGAATCAAGGAATATAAAATCGTTACCACGGTGAGTCTGCGGTTGTGGTGGTCCGACGATGAGATCGGCGGCGCGGGCTCTGGCGATGCGATGATCCGATGACACAAGCGACGGTTACTTAGGTTCAGCTTTCGCGAAAATGACGCTCATCAAAGCGCTAAAACCCCCAACTCCTAAACCCGTTCATTTTCAAACAAAATAATTAATAATTAATCCTAGTAGTATTATTTTTATATTGTTATTTATTTATTGATAAAATTATAAGTATACGCTCAATTCAAATTCGTTTTGGATAATTTTCTAAATCAAAGAATACGCATTTAAATTTCTGAGGATCCTGCGTTTCTCCAGTATGGCTACTTGACAACGGAGAATGCTGCGATTGTGAGAAAAGAAGTCGCAAACCTTTGCAGGGAATCCAGCCACACGCCCTCGCCTTGGTGGATTCTGAGCCCTATTGAGTTCGACTGGGTTGCAGCTATTGCTTGGTCAGCGTCTGAACACTAGGTTAGGCTCGCGATTTACGTCGAGACTCTATGTCTGTGTGTAAAACTATTAATTAGAGCATCTCCAATGCACGGATGTCTCACTCGGACATCCACTAGGACTTCTCAAAAACACCTCCTGCCACGTCACTAGGACTTCTCATCCCACTGCCACGTCACTAGGACTTCCCCTACACAATCCGCCCTTCCCATCGCCCTTCCCACTAGGACTTCCCGCAATAAAAAAAATCACAATTATTTAATTACGTAACGGAATTATAATTTTGACACGGAATACGGGAAATTGCGAATGAAATGAAGTTCAACTAGCCGTATATATAGAGTTTAAAAAAAATTAAACTCGGACGTCCGACCCACGCCTCAATGGCGGACGTCCCGGTCGCCCTTCGCGGATGTCCGACAGGACGTCCGCCATTGGAGATGCTCTTAGACTAAATTAAAGTAAGTTCCGATGCTCTTAGACTAAATTAAAGTAAGTGTTTCAAAGACTACTTTCTTGACTCTTTAGAGCATCCGCGGCGGGTCCCACGAGGTCCAATCGGAAGCTCCCTCCCTAGTCACTCCCGAGCTCAACCATCTCGCCCGTATGCAGCTAACGCAGAGCATGCTCGACACCATGGACAAGTGGCATGCAGCGACTGATCTCTTATACAAGATGATGTTGAAGGATGCCATCAACACTATGAGGCGCGATTTTGGGATGACACCTCTGCCCGGGGCCAGCGACGGGGACGACGAGGAGTGAGACGGGGGTCGCATTTGTCGAAGCTTGAGGTTGTTTTTTTAACTACGCATTTTTTAAAAAAAAATTATGTATGTTTTTTAAAAATAAAGTGGTTGCATTTTCTCGGTATTCGTGTCAAAATTTTAATTTCGTAAATTGTTTAATTCTGTAAATTGTTTAATTTGGTGAATTTGTGAATTTTTATTATTGTGGATGTCCGTCGGGATGTCCATCATTGTGCAGTGGGATGTCCTTATGACGTGGCAGTGCAGTGGGAGGTCCTTATGACGTGGCATGATGTGTTTTTGGGAAGTCCGTCGAGATGTCCGCCGGGACATCCGTCCCACTGATTCTCTTAGTAAAATTATGTCTATCCCTCATCCTTTTTTCCTACCTATAACAAAATTGTCTAAAAAATACTCCTAATGATTTTTAGCAAACTATTTATGTTTCATCATTATACAAACATAAATTAATCTAAATATATTAAGTTATTTACGCTTAACTATTCAATAGTAGCATCACAGAAATTTTAAGTCGTGACACGGCGGATTCGTACCCGAGACCTTTACGATCTGCCGATCGGGCCAGAAGCTAGTACTGGTATTTCTTTCTTCATGCCTTGTGCCCAAAGCTTTTTTCTACATGTATGAAGTATAAACCGCATCACAAACACTCCAAATTGCAAATTCAATCTAATCAATCCAGTAATTCATTCCAGGAAACGAACAAATTTAAACAAAATCTTCCGATTTCGTGAAAAATTTGAAGAATGAGCCGCGGAAGTGGAGGCGGATACGATCGGCATATTACGATCTTCTCTCCGGAAGGCCGGCTTTATCAAGTCGGTAAGCATTCCACTTCAATGAAATGTGTTTTCTCTAATCTCCCCCAATCGGGGGCCCTAATTTTAGCTCAGCTGTGGCTGTGGTTCGATTTCTCGGCGGATTCTTATAATTTCGGGTTTATGAGCTTCTGTTACCCTAATTTGTGCAGAATATGCCTTCAAGGCCGTTAAGGCCGCCGGAGTCACCTCGATTGGCGTCCGCGGGAAGGACTCAGTGTGTGTTGTTACTCAGAAGAAAGTGCCGGTGGGGATTTTTAGTCTGTGATGATTTGTTTTTGTGTTTAGATTATTTTTGTTGTGGAGTTTTTTGATATTGAAATTTTTGTGAACAGGACAAGCTCTTAGATCAGACTAGCGTCACGCTTTTGTTTCCTATTACTAAGTACCTTGGTTTATTGGCTACTGGAATTACAGGTAATTGTTTCATTGGCTGCGATGGTGTATGTATTGATTATATTTGCTAAGAAATGAGAATTTTCTGTGTAAGTTGAGCTGTTATTAGTAATTTTTCTGGTGAAGAAGCTTTGATTTTCTGATGCAGTTCAAAAGGTTTGAGCGTCTGTTTTCTTTAGGCTCTAGGTGATACCTTATACATATGCAATGTATTGGATTAATTGAAATTCGGCGGTTGAGAATAGTTTTTCGTGTGTTAGTGAAGTCTTTGATTAAGCATAAATTTACAGCTTGTGGTGAAAGCGATATTTAATGTGTGGAAGAATGCATATTTACTTTCCTCGACATGTCTTTATTGATAATTGATTTCATTTTGTTCCTATTGTGTATAGCTGATGCAAGGACTTTGGTGCAACAAGCGAGGAATGAGGCTGCCGAGTTTCGCTTTAGATATGGTTATGAAATGCCAGTTGATGTATTGGCACGCTGGTATGGTAGTTTACAATTTGTGTTACTCAAAGTATCTGTGGTTTCTTGTCTGCCCTTTATTTCCATTATAGTCTAGTTACTTCTGCCACCAAACATGTTTTTTTTGGAATTCGTTTTATGAATGTAAAGTGTGTAGCTGTTTGAAAACCACAATATTCCTTTTGCTTTCAAGATTGTTTGATTACTTGCTAATTTCAAGTCTCAGTAGTAATATTAGTTAGCCGATGCAATTCAGGATTGCGGACAAGTCTCAGGTATACACCCAGCATGCCTACATGAGACCACTTGGTGTAGGTCTGTTGCTTGTCTCATCATCAATGGGCATCTCTAGTGTTTGTTCTTCATATTATATGTTTCTCTTCACTAATTCGCTTCTTTTTTGTATAAAGTTGCCATGATATTGGGTATCGATGAAGAGAAAGGTCCTCAGCTATTCAAGTGTGATCCTGCTGGTCACTTTTTTGGCCATAAGGTAGTTAGGAAGTTCCTGTCCCTGTATCTATTCTCAACTTTTATATCTTCACAATCTGATTCTAATGTCATTTCCTGATTGCTCATATTTCAGTCTCAAATTCATATGTTTTGTTGTGTTTCCTTCCCTTTTATATCTTTGACGCACATTAATGAGAAGTTTGTATTAAGATAAATTACTGTAATTTATTTTCTGATAGGCAACAAGTGCTGGAGGTAAAGAGCAAGAGGCTATTAACTTCTTAGAGAAGAAGATGAAAAATGACCCGGAGTTCACTTATGAGGAAACTGTGCAGGTAAAAAATAATGCATATATAGCAATCTATGTAATTTTTGGTAAAATACATTGAAAAACAAATTTGCAGAAATTTGAGAAGTGACTTAACGTAAATGTTGGTTTGAAAGTATAGAATTGTTGTGCTGGTATAACAATGGTTTTTCACATCCGACCTACATAACAGTGGAATGGTAATTACATTGCATGTATGACATTGACATCATTTGATTTGATGTTAGCTTTATTTGAATGTTAACAAAGAGTTTTATTTTGCTCTCATAACTATCCTAACTATGCCAAGGTTGAGACTAAATGCATTCTCAACTTTTCCATTTCAGACTGCTATTTCCGCTCTACAATCTGTACTACAGGAGGATTTCAAGGCCAGTGAGATCGAGGTAATCTTGTAGTTGTGTGGTTTGTCGTTTGAATTATTGGAAATGATTTTTTAACACTGCGCAATGCAACTTTTGCAGGTTGGTGTTGTGAGGAAAGAGGATCAAATTTTCAAAGTTCTCTCAACTGACGAAATCGATGAGCACCTGACCGCAATCAGTGAGCGCGACTAATCTGATCGAGTTTGGCAAACTGTGAGGTGGTCAGATTTCATAAACTATGTCTGATGATTGCCAGTAGTTGACCTTTATTCATATCATTTTATTGGCAGTGTTTCAGCTTTATAATTAACAGTCTATTTCAGTCTCAATGACATTATTGTTCCACCTCGTGCTTATAATTATGAAATGTCAAAAATCATAGTTTTAATATTTCTTGACATTCCCTTGTCATGGATAAACCTCTATGAGAGACCTCACACCAATGCTATGAGTAATCTTGTATCTACTAAATCCGGCACTGGTGAACACTGCTGCCCATTCTCTCTCGGCCCGTTCTTTCCCATTATGCCATCTTGAGCCACGGGGCTCAGATAGTGCCTCGGCTCCTGCATCAGGCGATCTGCCACCACGCGACAGAATGGCGTCGCGCAGAAGGGGTTGTGACTAAGGAGGAGACGCGAGGCCGGGGTGAGCCAATAGCCCCGTCGTCGTCGTCTGAGATGCCGACTTCGGTGAAAAACTCTGAACGGACGAGCGCGCGCATGAGGCGACAGAGAGCCCTAGATTTGGCCGGCTTGATGGAGAGGGCCTCAGATAGATGAGAAATTGTCATAGGCTTGCCATGGTTGTGGATGATATCTGGTATGCCTAGGTCGATTGCGCATTTTAGTGACATGGTGTTTATGAATTTGAAGGTATAGTTCCAAATATGAGCATGGGCATCAAAAAGCCCATCCATTTGAGACTAGTTTTTTATTTATTTCTAATAGATATAGTATCATAAATAGTGTGGTTAATTTAGAATCATTAATAGCATGCACCAACGAGATACACGATTTACTTCTTGTTTTCTTGCCCAATACATTATGCATATTGCTAGGTAGCCTAGATTAGTAGTTCTAGTATAGTAGACGTTGACGGATCCACAATTTTCGATTTTGGATCGTCAACAATTTTCGATTTTGGATTTGACAAATAATTACATCGACACAAAGCCTCTAAGTTCAAGAGTAATTGGCGGGAAGGAGGTAGCTCTAGTAGTGCAGATGTTGGTGAATCCACAATTCCCATTTCGAGGTTCGACAAATAATTACAATGACACAAAGCCTTGAAGTCCAACCGGCTGAAGTCTAGGAGCTATTGGTTTTCTTCTTTTCCTTCTCTTTATTCTATTTTAGTTTCCCTTCCCTTTTTTTCTTCAAATTTTCTTATGACAATATAAAAGACATTTTCCTCTTATTTTGATTATGCGGAAAAAAATGAACAAACTAAATCCGATGGAATCTTATTGGCAAGAAACGTGTTTTCAAATGATTAAGGTATACAGCCAAGAGATTCATGTGATTGTGTAGGCAAATTTTGTGGAACATCATTATTTAAAGGGAAGTCTTACCATTTTCTAACGTAATAGTATCAAAGAAGATAATCAATAGTCAATTAAATTTTAGAAAGAGCTTTAGTGTAATAAATATAATCAGAGAAATAATGAAAAGAGAAAAAATATAATTGAGTATATTGATAATGGTTAGTTTTTAAAAAGAAGAAAAAACAAAAAATTGTTTCGGTATTATGATATACTGTAAATAGTTAGCACCCTAGTCTAACCCTATATAGGGATGTATTCATTTCCTTTTTGTATCTTTTGTTCTTTGTTCTTTTTAATCTCAGCCCCACGATTTTGTCATCCGACGGTTAGATTAGTGCCACGTGTCATTTAATAATGCAGATTTTCAGTTGAATAATGCACACCGACTAATAATGCACCATTATAGTGTAATAATGCAGATCATCTGGACCGTTGGTGAATAAAATCTAACGGCCCATATTAAGAAGAATAAAGGATCTAAGGGATGAATAGGAGAATAACGCTCCCATATATATATATATAGTTGTGATCAATGTCGAACCAATTTTAAAGACCGAACTATAGACCAAATATGGGCCATTAGATCTAGTTTTTTTGATGAGATGTGCTGCTGTGTAAATTTTTCGGTCTTCATTACAAGCTCATTTTGCTTCATTGTATAGGTTTATTACTTCATTCCGTACGTAATACCTTGAAACTACAACATGTTTTTACCTTCTTCCAGTAGGTTTTGAAATGATTCAACATATGTTTCATTTGAATTCATTGACCTGACTTTTTACTTTATTTACATTAAAAAATGTAATTTATTCAAGTGCGTTTATTACTTCATTCAAAAATGTTATTACTTCATTCCAGTAGGACTTCAAATGCTTCTATACACACTTCATTCCAATAATTTATTACATCATTTCATGTGTTTATTACACCATATCATCGTTGTGGCGGTGGTGATAGATATTGTAGAGAGAAAGAACGGCACGCGACGGCGAAACCGCATTTACATACTGGAATGAAGTAATAATCCTACTGGAATGAAGTAAAAACCTACTGGAATGAAGTTAAATCTTCGTAACATGTTAGTATGACTTATTTACCTTCGGATGAATTAAAATAGGCACGTGATGAACGCGAAAATAATTGATAAATTTGTGTCTCTCATCCATAAAAAACTAGATCTAAAAACCCCAATTTGGTATGGTTCGGTCTTTAAGAGTGGATTTGTGAATAATGAGACTATATATATATATATATTTCGGATGAATTAAAATAGGCACGTGATGAACGCGAAAATAATTGATAAATTTGTGTCTCTCATCCATAAAAAACTAGATCTAAAAACCCCAATTTGGTATGGTTCGGTCTTTAAGAGTGGATTTGTGAATAATGAGACTATATATATATATATATATATATATATAGTGGTGATCATATGATAACCCCTAAATCACGTAATAACCCTATAACCAAATCTGAACCACACATATTTTTTAATCTTGTGGTTGAGATTCAAACTTAGATTTACTTCATAAAAAAAAGCGCGGGGGTAAATATGTCATTTCCCTCATTTAATTTCTGAATTTCGCCAAATATCACGTAAAATGATAAAATGATATATGTTAGGTTTATTGCATAGAATGATAGTTTTGCCGGATAGAATGATACTCTGAGTTGATAAAATGATACTTTTGACTGACTGATAAAATGATATATGTTAGGTTTATTGCATAGAATGATAGTTTTGCCGGATAGAATGATACTCTGAGTTAATAAAATGATACTTTTTGACTGACTGATAAAATGATAAAATGATATATGTTAGGTTTATTGCATAGAATGATAGTTTTGCCGGATAGAATGATACTCTGAGTTGATAAAATGATACTTTTGACTGACTGATAAAATGATAAAATGATATATGTTAGGTTTATTGCATAGAATGATAGTTTTGTCGGATAGAATGATACTCTTAGTTGATAAAATGATATTTTTGACTGATAAAATGATATGTGTTAGGTTTATTGCATAGAATGATAGTTTTGTCGGATAGAATGATACTCTGAGTTGATAAAATGATACTTTTGACTGACTGATAAAATGATAAAATGATATATGTTAGGTTTATTGCATAGAATGATAGTTTTGTCGGATAGAATGATACTCTTAGTTGATAAAATGATATTTTTGACTGATAAAATGATATGTGTTAGGTTTATTGCATAGAATGATAGTTTTGTCGGATAGAATGATACTCTGAGTTGATAAAATGATACTTTTGACTGACTGATAAAATGATAAAATGATATATGTTAGGTTTATTGCATAGAATGATAGTTTTGCCGGATATAATGATACTCTGAGTTGATAAAATGATACTTTTGACTGATAAAATGATAAAATGATATATGTTAGGTTTATTGCATAGAATGATAGTTTTGCCGGATAGAATGATACTCTGAGTTGATAAAATGATACTTTTGACTGACTGATAAAATGATACTCCCTCCGTCCCGCTTTAGCAGTCCCGGTTGAGTCGGACACATGTTTTAAGGGGTATTTAAGTGTGTAATAAATAAATGATGTAGTGGAGGTTGGGTCCCACTTTTAAACAACTTTTTTACTTTTTTGCTTTTAAGTGTGTAATAAATAAATGATGTAGTGGAAGTTGGATCCCACTTTTAAATGATGTAATAAATAAATTGATGTAGTGGACATCAATTTTTATGCACCGAGTTCAACCGGGACTCCTAAAATGGGACACCCGAAATTGATCAACCGGGACTGCTAAAGCGGGACGGAGGGAGTAAAATGATATATGTTAGGTTTATTGCATAGAATGGTAGTTTGGCAGGATAGAATGATACTCTGAGTTGATAAAATGATACTTTTGACTCACTGATAAAATAATATATGTTAGGTTTATTGCATAGAATGATAGTTTTGCCGAATAGAATGATACCCTGAGTTGATAAAATGATACTTTTGACTGACTGATAAAATGATAAAATGATATACGTTAGGTTTATTGCATAGAATGATAGTTTTGCCGGATAAAATGATACTCTGAGTTGATAAAATGATACTTTTGACTCACTGATAAAATGATACTTTTGATTGACTGATAAAATGATATATGTTAGGTTTATTGCATAGAATGATAGTTTTGCCGGATAGAATGATACTCTGAGTTGATAAAATGATACCTTTGACTGACTGATAAAATGATAAAATGATATATGTTAGGTTTATTTCATAGAATGATAGTTTTGCCGGAAAGAATGATACCCTGAGTTGATAAAATGATACTTTTGACTGACTGATAAAATGATATATGTTAGGTTTATTGTATAGAATGATAGTTTTGCTGGATAGAATGATACTCTGAGTTGATAAAATGATACTTTTGACTGATAAAATGATAATTAAATAAGATTTTACGTATTTAAATGAGCGAAATTTGTATATCATGGGAAATAAGATTTTACGTATAACTGAACCTCATACATACGTGTAACTGAACCTCATACATCTGTATATCATGGGAAATAAGATTTTACGTATTTAAATGAGTGAAATTTGGATACGTAAATTTTATCATGAGCGAAATTCAAAAATTAAATAAGTGAAATGGCATATTTACCCTCTGCGCCTTTTTTATGAAGGAAAGCTAAGTTTGAATCTAGACCACGTGATTTTAAAAATGTGTGGTCCAGATTTAATTATAGGGTTATTACGGAAATTGGGGTTATCATTATAATGCACCCCTATATATATATATATTAAAAAGCTATTTGTGTCCATATCTTAATTAAACCCTATTTCCTTTAATCAAATTAAATTAAATTAATTTAACTACTAAAAGATTTATCAAGCAAGCCAAACACACCTTAATGATGATAAATTGAAGGAAAAAACACTGGTAATTGTCGATTAAAAACAATAATGTTCTATTAATACGAAAAACAACACAAAAAACAATGAAAGTAAATGAACTATGTTGCCAAAGTAAGCTTTGGGTGAAGCTTAAGAAGATTAAAGCTGGGGGTGTAAATAACGAAGCTGGAATACATATTATGATAATAGTAGGGTCGTCGAAGAATCGAATGTCCCACAGTCCTATCCGTGCTTTTGGAGTAGATAAACACGATTTTGAGCGGACACCAAGTCGCCATTTACCAAAATTTTGAGCGGACAAACACGATTTTCGCGTAGATCATAAGTGAAGGTATATTCTTTTACCCAAGAATTCCCATCTCCATAGTCCTTCATCAACCAAATAACAACACGCTCACACTGTGAAACATGACATACACATAGCCGACCCTCCAAAACACATACCTTCAGCTTAATACCCTCAAAATCATGACTTGGAAGAGAAAAACTAGTGAAGAGCTCCATTTCAAGATCAAAGCATAATAAGGGATCCTTAAAGAAATTAAATACTAACCAATGAAGATTTTCTTTAAAAAATGCAGCATTATCATCATAATGATAATTAATCTCGTAAGGGCTCCACCGTGGTGAGCGGAGATACTTCTCCACCCTCCTCCTCCTAGATGAGTATACACAAAATATGATATATTTCGGTTAACATATAAAATCTTATATTGTCCTCTTAATTTGCTCACTCCAAATCCATAAACGCATCTACCTGAACTACCTTGGTCAGGCAAAGGATCAAGCTCGATATAATCACGAGTAATTGGATCGAATGTAAAAAGAATATTATTGCATATATCCTGCACCAAAAGCAAACCATTAACCGTACCAATTATACAGGAAATCTTATTGCGAGGAGGAGGCATGTCGAATCGGAAAAGTGGCTCATGGACCCTAAACCCTAAACCCTAAACCCTAAAAGTTATTATATTTCGCAAATTGTCTAGTACTTAAGAGCATCTGCAGTGGGACGGATGTCTTGGACATCCCGGCGGACTTCCCAAAAACATCTGCTGCCACGTCATAAGGACCTCCCACTGCACTGCCGCATCATAAGGACATCCCACTGCACAATGGCGGACATCCTCAATGACATCCCGACGGACATCCACAATAATAAAAATTCACAAATTCACCAAATTAAACAATTTACGGAATTAAAATTTCGACACGAATACGGAGAAAATGCAACCACTTTATTTTTTTAAAAATACATAATTATTTTTAAAAAAATACAAAGTTAAAAAAAAACAATCTCAAGCTTCGACAAATGCGGCCCCCGTCTCACTCCTCGTCGTCCCCGTCACAAGTCCCGGTGCCACTCCCGAGCAGAGGTGTTATCCCCAAATCGCGCCTCATAGTGTCGATGGCATCCTTCAATATCATCTTGTATAAGGGATCAGTCGTTGCATGCCACTTGTCCATGATGTCGAGCATGCTCTGCGTTACCTGCATGCGGGCGAGATGGTTGAGTTCGGGAGTGACCAGAGAAGGAGCTTCCGATTGGACCTCGTGGGACCCGCTGACGCTTTCCCTAGCCGTCCGCATCGCGGTCTTTTGCCCAACCGGGCGATGGGGCGTGAAGATGATTGAGGGTCGGAAACTCTGCCTAGGCGTCGGGGAGTTCGTGGGAACCGGCACTGCTGTTGTACGCGCCAGAGGAGTTGATCTTCGTCCGCTTCGGCCAGCCAGCTTCAACACCCGCACTAAACTTAGTGGAAGTTTGCACCACAAGATAGACCTCCCAATATTTGAATTCCTCGAAACCCAATTCACTGTCGGGGAAGTGCTGGTGAGACAGAAGCTTCACATCATCGGCGGATATGTCGCTGGTTGCCGTGCGGAGGTTGTTTTGGTAGATGCCGGCAAATCGGCTGAGCTGCCTCCTCTGCCGTTCCCATTGTTTCCGGAATTGCTCTCCATCGTGAGGCTTCCCACCTGGCAGTTTGAATTCGATGTAGCTTTGGCTAATGTGCCACCACATTCTGTCGATATGTTGGTTAGCCCCGACGTAGGGATCCTCGACTACACTGATCCAGGCCTTCGCCAGCGCGACGCACTCCCCTATGCTCCAGATGGTCCTCTTTCTCCAGGTAGTGCCCTTGCCCTTCCCTCTCCCTTTCTTCCGCGTCCTCCCTGCCGCCGGTGGCATCTCTGTGGGAGACTCCCTGACCAGAGATAGTCCCAACTCCTCAAAAGAGAAAGTCTCAATGCCGGTGAACTAAGTCTCCAGAGGAGTACTCTGTGGAGAAATCACTGGACAATAAATCCATGTAGGGGCGATAGAAATTGTCCCCAGGTGATTGGGGAACCCTTGCCTGCCCCCCCACAGCGGCAGGCATGCCCTGCATCATCCCGAGCATCATCATCCCAGGCATTTGGGGCATCATCATCGTTATCGCGGTACTCATCCCGGCTACTTGGGGCATCTAGGGCATCATCCCACACATCCCTGCACACCAAGGGGGTACATATTGTAGTACCCGGGCATCATCCCCGCCGTTTGGGGTTGGGGCATCATCAGCGCCATTCCGGCCATCATCCCGGACATCGGTGCACTTCCACCGGCATTTCTCCCGACTCTAACGGAAAATTCGGCGTTTGTGACTCGCTCGTGGCGGAGGAATCACTATCGTGGTGCTCCATTTATCTTCAAAAGAAATGAAAGTAGAGAGAGAAACTCGTTAAAACAAGTGGTGCGAATGAAATGAAGTTCAACTAGCCGTATATATAGAGTTTTTTTTTAAAATTTAAAAATCAGGACGTCCGTCGTGGCACGGACGTCGTCGGAAAGCCGCGAAACTCCGGTGTCCGCAAGCGACGTCTGCGACCGCCGGGTTTACGCCTAATGGCGGACGTCCGGCACGCCGGGACATCCGCCGCTGTGGATGCTCTAAGGTTCAATGCGGATAAAATAACTCATCAATTTGGTATGTTACGTTTATCCTAGCGAAACATGACTACCAAATAGTACTCCCTCTGTTCCACCACAAGTGAGACGTTTCTTTCGACCGTTATTTTGCGAAGATAATAATAAATAGTTAGAGTGGAGATAAAGTAAAGTAAGAGAGAGAATAATATAGAAAATAGTTGTAACTACATTATTCTCTTACTTACTTTACTTTCTCTCCATTCTAACTATTTATTATAATTTTTGCAAAACAACGTCCGAATTGAACCGCCTCACTTGTAGTGAGACGGAGGGAGTATATGAGTATACTTAGTATCATCTAATTTTGAGAGAAATTTATGGATTTGTTGATAATTCAACAAGATTGAGGTTTTTTTTATCTTGAAGATGTCATAGATCATAACTCATTGAAGAAACATGTTGGAGATAGAGTAAAATGTGGGATAAACTATAAAGTTTGGTTAAATTATAGTCGTCCCAATTTATCTCTGAGGATATTAAATGGGCTTCAGCCCAAAACAAAAAACAAAAAAAAAGGATAGGAACAGACTAAGAAAAATGAAAAATGAAAATTACCAGAAATAGAAAATAGAGTATAAAAACCCTAACCCCTTCTCCAAGCCCTCTCTCTCACTCTAAAACCTTGCTCACATTTTCTTCATTTCTCGATTCTCTCCGCGCATTGTAATTTTCCATTTCGTTTTCTTGATCAAGGTATGTAGATCTACCGCTACTTCTTCTATCCACAATTCCACACTCTAATTCGTACTTTTCTGTGTATTAAACGGTTGATTTGTTTCCTCATGGTTTGCGTATGAATTTACTCGTTTGAATTGCTCTGGCATTGAATGAGTAATCTCTGCTACTTCATTTTCGAATTTCAACATATTAGAGGAGGAATTTCTGGTGTAATTTCATTTGTGAGGTGTGTGTGTGCGTGTGCTCCCCTCTCTTGTATTTTAGTATTGTTACTCATCTGGCTCCTGGTGAACTAGCCTCTGAGCGTTGTTTGCTTCCATTTTGTAGCTCGAAATTGAGTTATTTGTTTCCTGGATTTTTATTATGGTTTCGTATTTTTTGGTGGTTAATGCACGATTCACTTGTCCATTCGAATGATGAGCCGTTTGAACTCATTACACATTCTTCTGATCTCTCTTCCACTGGCCAAGAACCCTATTTCAGTGTTTTTCTTTGTTTAAGTTGGAATGTTTTTCGGTTGAACTTAATAACAAGCATGTAATGTGAAATTTGGCCCATTATGTTGAGTTGTTATTACTCATTTATGTTGTCATACAGCTTTTGTAGCTGAGGATAACACTTCTTAAGTATAGTTTTTGGATTTACCATATATTTCTCATAACTCTCTCCTGGGTTGTTCTCTTCTCCGGGAGCAGCTCACTCGTTTCTTCCAGTGGCTAATCCATTTGCTTTACGCGACGTCTAAACTAGTAGTACTCGGTTTTTAGTAGTAGCGTTGAAAGATCTTTGATTCTTAACTGGAACCTTGAATAATGTTCCTTAAAGTGATGTGGTATCAATTATGACAATTAATTAATCATTGTTATGCAGCTTATATGTAACACAGTCGGCAAAACTGATGGTTTGGTCGGATATGACTTTTTTGCCTGGATTTGACCTTCGCTTATTACATGGAAAATGAATTGATGACGTGTCTCTCTCTAATATGCAGCAGATTAAAAGATGAATTTCAAAAATGTCAATGTACCCAAGATGCCTAGTGGGAGTGGGGCCTCCAAGCTAATTTCGTTTGGGGCTATTGCTGGGCTTGCTATATACGGACTTAGTAACAGTCTCTACAATGTTGAGGGAGGGCACCGTGCCATTGTTTTCAACCGCATCTTGGGGGTGAAGGATAAGGTATTGTTGCCTTAATCTATGTCAGACTTGACTCTAAATGCTCTTTTTTATAAGATTATGCTCCGTATTTAATTTTTCAACGCTAGGAAATGATGCCTTGGTGTACTTGCTGTCTCATTTCTTTTAATCTGGATTTGGTTTTAACCCTTGTGCTCTTAAATATATTTGGCTTTGTAATGGTGTGGTCAGCTATGTCTCCTCCAACCAAATAGGAATATTTCTGATTATGTTTTTGTTTTTAATAAATGACTTATAGGTCTATCCTGAAGGGACACACATACTGGCCCCATGGTTTGAAAGGCCAGTGATCTATGATGTCAGGGCACGACCTCATCTAGTGGAGAGCACATCTGGCAGTCGTGATCTTCAGATGGTAATCCTTATTCTTTCTTTTGTGGTGTGTGCGTGTTAACTCTCATTTTTTATTGACACCACCCACCCTAGCCCTTCTTCTCTGCCTGCATGTACTCATATAATCTATTGTGGCTCTGCCCCTCATCACTTTTCTGAAGCTAGAGAAAGTGTCATTTTCTCTATCTACCTTGGTACCATTCAAAGAACAAACTATAGACAATATTTAGCTATAAGCCACCATCACTTAATATCCCCGTCACTCGGCAACCACCTTCTTTTGTTGAAAGGATGGAGTGCAAGTGATTGATGAATTTTGTAGCATGTTATTATGCCCTTGCCGCATGTTTGGTTCCAAATTTCTAGTTGCTCTTCTTACTTTCGTCCTGTTCCTCATTACCCGCTGAGGTGTTTGTTGCGATAACCGTGGTGTGCTTAGAATGTCGTTTAATTTCTTGCACTATGAGAGAATTGAACATCCAATTGGCTCTCTATATGCTTGCTACAGGTCAAGATTGGTCTTCGAGTTCTCACCCGTCCGGTGGCTGATCAATTGCCAACCATTTACCGGACCCTTGGTGAGAATTACAATGAAAGGGTCCTGCCTTCAATTATTCATGAGACTCTGAAAGCTGTGGTTGCCCAATACAATGCTAGCCAACTTATAACCCAGAGAGAGGTAGAGTTAGGCGATCTTAAATTGAGGAATAGTTCTTTGTTTATATATTATGTATTCTGTATGCTATATCAGCCCTTTTGTGCTGTACTGATAGTAATTTACTCGGTGTAGAATGTAAGTAGGGAAATTCGGAAAATCTTAACAGAGAGAGCTGCCAACTTCAACATGGCACTGGATGATGTGTCAATCACTAG
Organism: Salvia splendens; assembly: GCF_004379255.2. Classification (NCBI taxonomy): domain Eukaryota; kingdom Viridiplantae; phylum Streptophyta; class Magnoliopsida; order Lamiales; family Lamiaceae; genus Salvia; species Salvia splendens. Next base: position 1,566,944 of record NC_056043.1, on the reverse strand, counting down.
CCTAACCTTTGGAAGGGAATTCACTGCTGCCATTGAAGCTAAACAGGTAGCTGCACAAGAAGCCGAGAGGGCCAAATTTGTGGTTGAAAAGGCTGAGCAAGACAAACAAAGTGCTATAATTAGAGCACAGGTAAATGCCTCATTCTAACTGATATTTCTGAGCAATCATACTTATTTTCCGGAAATCTTGTTGGTTCAGTATACCACACTCTCAACATACGGTCGAGCTTCTGTGGGATTCATTTGAACTTTACCTCATTCTTGTCTCCAGGGAGAAGCTAAGAGTGCTCAATTGATTGGTCAAGCTATTGCCAACAATCCGGCTTTTATCACACTCAGGAGAATTGAAGCATCCAAGGATATCTCACACACTGTCGCCACTTCAACCAACAAGGTGTACCTGAACTCCGATGAGCTGTTGCTGAACCTTCACGATCTCAACAAAGATCAAAGCGCTAGGAAGTAGACAGCCCTCGAGATGATTGAGCTTCATGTGCGTCCCCACCAGGTCAAGTCGTAGTACAATGGGATGTACTTTTCTTGTACTCTGCAAATAGCGGATTTTGGATATATGCTACATCGGTGATTGCAAGTTTCCCGAGAGTCCTGCAATGTTTCGGATACATAATAATTGCTGCATGAATTGATTGAGCGTGTTCAGGGCAAAGTAAAATCGTCGACATTTCTCCGTTTGATGGTATATTTGTTGTTTTGATGCCTAAAATCGTGTATATCTTTCGTCTTTCCAGTTTTTGCCAATGTGTTAAATTCATTTTTATGTTTTGCTTTTCAGATAATCGTGTTTTCTTAGCTTGCATTTGGAATAGCTTCTTCAGTTTTTTAACTAAGGATATGACATTTTTAACTTGCATTTTGGATCGGAATTTTGAACCTAAAATTAAAAATCTTTACAACTAAATCTGAACAGACAAAAGGAACGGTTCCAAAACAAATTTGAAAATAAGAAATAGTTTTATAATCGGTTGTATATATATATTATGTTAGAAACATTTAATGAAATATTATTTCTATAAATATTTTATTGGATATGATACTTAAATGAGATTTTATATATATAATTTTGGATATTTTTGATTTAAATCAATTCGAACTGAATCAAAATTTGTTGTCTATATATACATTTTTGGATATTTTTGTATATTTCTATATGCTGCCGATTTTTTTTCCGTTTTATCGACTGAATATAATAGCATTCTTAAATTTGAGCAATTCTTGACTTTCATAAAAGTTTTTCCTGAGCAACTGTTGGAAATAATTAAAAGTTGTATTTTAATTAATGCAATGGTTGAAAAGAAATTAATGCTATATTTGACTAAATTTTTTTGTCGGTTCGGTATATTAACTCTAACTTGTAAATGTAATTTATTTATGAATATATACATTCACAATAATCACTAAAAACATAATTATATTATATTCATATAATATATATAGATTAAAAAATTTATTCATTTATTAATAAATACTAGTATGAGTTATAGTACTTCTCTATTGATCAAATATGTAGATGTATATTTCGGGCTGTGATCCTCAGCTCAGTATTTTTGCACAGCAGTCCTGTTGTTCCTAAAGTATTTTCATTATTTCTTCCAATTTACTTATTTATTTATAAATTTATTCATTTTTTATTTTTGTATTAGGAACAGCAGGGGCTCAGGGTGTTACTACTTCTCAGTGCCAAATTCAAATTCCCACCAACTTTAAGATGAATCAATCAAGTTAAAAATTTATTTACTGGAATAAGTAAATTTAGAAGAGTTGTTCGAACTTAAGTATCAGTTTAAATCACATTCACACTCTTCAGAAATTATATTAAATTTTCTACCTGCAAAGGTATAAATTGAAACGATAAGTAAAAATTTAACCTATTTTTTTCTCTTTTCTTTGATTCAATAATGTGTATCTGTGGAATTCAGTCTAATGCAATAAATCTATTTTGAAAATTGAACAAGCCCAAATTCGATACTCTCTCTGTTTTTGAAAAACAATCCAAAATTTTCATTTTGGTTGGGTTACAAAAATTACTCTCAATTTATATTTATGGAAATTTAACTCAAGGGTGTGGTCGAGTGGTACGCGAATCGTCTGTCCTTAATCAAAATGGTCAGAGGATCATCCCTGCCTTTGGATATGGAGTAGCCTTAAATCCTTGGGTCAGTTGTCCCACCTATCGAGGTGCCTACAAATCAATGCGGGAAATAATCACTAGACCTGCCGGTGGTTACCCTTGGTAATTAAAAAATATTTACGGAAATTTCATCATCCTTTTTTTACTCCTTTTTTCTGTTTCATCATTTTTTTTCTTTATCTTTCCCATTTTACTAATTGAATAATTAAATATGTATTATCTATAAATATGACTATTTTTCGTGGATGATATAAATATAATTTTTTTATAAAATTTCGAAAATAGAATGTGATCATGTAAACGATGCAATGGACAAAAAGTCCCCCAATTCATGAACGACATTTTCATACATTTCCACATCAATAAATACTCATACTCTGATACGGTCCCCATGCAAGAACCGCATCAGCCAAGCGAGGAGTCGGCAAGCGAGGCCGAAGAGAGGGAGGAGTCGCCGGTGCTGATCGAGAAGACCGTACAACCGTCCATTGCGACGACGAAAGGAAGAAGAAACCGAAGGCCACCCGACTTGTTCGGCGATTACGTTTCCAAGTAGTGATAGGAGTATTTATTTCCTTTTATTTATTTCTTATTTTTGGATAATAGTTTATTTTAGTTATTTATTTATTTCGGGTTTTCTTTGTTGGTTATTTCCCGAGATGCGTTAGGATTAGGAGTCGAACCAACCCTAGGGTCCTTAGTCTATAAATAGGGCTATGTTCATTAATTCAAATATCAATAAAAACTTACGTATTTTGCCCGCCAAGAAGGCGTTATTACTACAATCCCTAGTTTGCCGCTGCCCGACGGAGAACCTCCGCGCACAGCCGCCACTAGAAACCCCCGCCGATCCTGTGCAGGACGCCGGGAGGACTTTGATCGCCGAGCCATCGAGCCGACGATTACCGTTGAGGAATTGAATCCTTAACATCTGGTGCTTTCATCCAGTACTCATGAAGCGTTTCGACAATAACGGCAAGGCCGTTTGGGCCGCCAGACGCCACGACGCCTACCCGCCGTACAGGTTCGGGGGTCGCCCGCCGAGGGGGGACCGCCGCGACGGGGAGGTTTCCACAGACACCATTTAACCGATGGCGAGGGGGAGACACGCCAACCGGAGGAGCCCCGCCGGGAGGACACCGGTCCCACGACTCTGGATCGCGTGTTGGAGAGGTTAGACAGATTGGAGAAATTAGGGACAGGGAGAGACGACGACGACCGCCGCTTTGAATATCGTGACCATTCTTGGTCGCGGGAACAAGAGCCTCCTACGGGTTTAGATGATAGCGACGAATGGGAGTACGAGGAGGCCCGTCGGCTGAGGTCCGGAGAGCGACCATGGCGCGGGAGAAACCCTAATGGGGGTTTTCGCGGGCCGTAACAGGAGCCGAGGCCCCGACGAGAGGGCTGGGGTCGTAACGGACCCGGCTGGACCACGCAAGGTCTCGGGAACCAAGGGCATCCGTATGGGGGGTTCGATCAGCCTTTTGATCGTCCGACGACGTGTTGGGACCCACCTCAGAAATATCAGGGTTCCGCAACGGGTTTCGACAGACATCCGGGGGTGAAGATGGACCCACCGCGATTCAACGGGTCGTTTGCTCGAGTAATTGATGATTTCAGTTTTGTTAATTCATGGGTTGATATCAAGCAGATGATCCATCGTTATCTCTTGCCCCACACTTGCACTTAACTGTCCAGTTCTTAGTTCTACCTTCATATCTCAAACTAGCTTCCAGATCCAATCCACAGCCCTTCACACGGAGCTCCATACCTAGGCCAAATAGAACTTCCTCATCTCCTTCCAGCTCTAAAATATCAGTCACTCGCAACGTCTCCAGCACACAGTAGGTGCAGACGCGGCAAATTGGATTTCTAGAATCCAATTTTATTTCAATCATCTTATGATGCCCGAGGCCCAACGACTACATTATGCAGTGATGCTATTTGATCAACCTGCAGCGGAATGGGTCTTTAATTACTGCGCAAATAACGAGTTCGTTACTTGGAACGAGTTCCTGGGGGATGTCCGCCATCGTTTCGATAGGAAGAGCTTTCAGAACTATTTTGGCATGTTGGCCAAGCTCACGCAAACAGGGCCGCTATTGGAGTACTACAATACGTTTGAAAAATATTTGAATCGGGTCCAAGGGGTTCCGGAATCGGAGTTGTTCACGTTATTTGTAGCGGGTCTCAAGCCGGACATTCAGGAGCGCGTCAAGTTGCACAGACCTGAGTCATTGGCAGCCGCGATGGCCTTGATTTTGGAATGGACGGAAGATACGCATGATCGAGGACCGCAACCCGCCTTTTCAGCCGTATCGCGCCGCCCTTGGCAGAACCGCGACGCCAGAGGGCAGCCGAATACTCCTATAGCACCGACATCGGCGACGGTCACAACTCCCGCGGGACAGACCGCGAGTTTAGGGGGTCGCGGTGGGGACCGGCCGCGGGCCGGCACGATTCGGGTATCCCAAGCTGAGAAAGCGGAACGAGCCCGCCTGGGTTTGTGTTATTATTGCCCCGAAAAGTGGATTGTAGGGCACGTGTGCAAACAGAGGCTTCTATGCTACGCAGAAGAGGACGAGGGGAATGATGATGAGTCAGAAGAATCCCCGGCGGATGAGGCTTTGACGACAGATGTGTCGCATATTCACGTATCACTTTGAAGGGGGTGGTGCCACCGACCCGTCTGATAGACGGTCCCTCGCTGGCAGCTTTAATGTCACCTTCCGGAGGTTTAGAGGTTTTTATGATCATGCTCTTGGAACCTGAAACAACCATTACCACAACCGATGGACGGGAAGAATTTCCAGCAGATCTAACGCCGGCCATAACGGAGGTTTTGGAGGCTTTCAGACCGGTTTTCAGCATACCGTCCGGGATGCCACCATCACGCCCTTATGATCACCGCATACATCTATTGCCGGGCACGAAACCGATCAACGTCAGACCGTACCGCTACCCCTATTTTCAAAAGAACGAGATCGAGCGGCAGGTCAAAGACATGATGGACCAGGGAATTATTCAGAGAAGCAACAACCCATTCTCGTCACCAGTACTACTGATTCGTAAGAAAGATGGATCGTTTCGTTGCTGCATTGATTATCGTGCGCTGAATTCCGCCACGGTACCGGACCACTTTCCTATACCCACGGCGGACGAGCTTTTTGACGAATTGGGGAAGGCTAGGGTGTTCACGAAGCTTGATTTACGGTCGGGTTACCATCAGCTCAGGATGCATGAGGAAGATGTATTTAAAACTGCTTTTCGAACCCATGACGGGCATTTCGAATTCTTGGTGATGCCTTTTGGGTTGACGAATGCACCGTCGACATTCCAAGCGACAATGAACGAAATTTTTCAGCCTATGTTAAGGAGGTTCGTCATTGTGTTCTTCGACGACATACTAGTTTACAGCCCGACTCTTGAGGAGCATGGTGCGCACTTGTCCGCGGTATTGCAGGTTTTACAACGACATAGTTTCTTCGTCAAGTTATCAAAATGTTCATTCTGCAGTTCCACCGTAGAATATCTGGGGCACTTGATCAGCAATGGCTCCCTTATGGCCGACCCCAACAAAATTAGCGCTATGACAGCTTGGCCAAAGCCGAAGAATGTTAGGCAGCTCCGCGGGTTTTTGGGACTAACCGGCTATTATCGTCGTTTCATAGCTGGCTACGCCCTTATCGCGTCCCCCTTGACAGATTTATTGAAAAAGGATGCGTTTCTGTGGACCCCGGAGGCAGACTCTAGCTTCTTGGATCTTAAAGGAGCCATGACAACGGCCCCAGTGCTTCGTCTACCAGACTTTGAGAAGACTTTCTGCATCGAGACGGACGCTTCTGATACGGGCATTGGCGCAGTGTTACTTCAAGACACTCATCCGATCGCATTCTTTAGCAAGAAGCTTGGCCCTCGTCGCCGAGTCGCATCCACTTATCACAAGGAGTTATACGCGATCGTTGAGGCTGTGCAGAAATGGCGTCAATACTTACTTGGAAGGGAGTTCATCATTAGGAGTGATCAGAAAAGCTTGAAGGAATTGCTCCAACAGATAGTGCAGACGCCGGAGCAGCAGCTCTATGTCCATAAACTCTTGGGGTATAAGTTCGTTATCGAGTATAAGAAGGGGATCACGAACAAGGCAGCCGACGCGCTGTCAAGGCGCGACGATGACGATCCAACCGAAGCGCGTGGGGTAGCGCCACCGGAAATCGAGGAGGGCCTCGATGCCGAGAGCAGCGGCACATCCTATCCCACAGCTGCTGGAATTGCTTCACCGAGAAACCGCGTCATCCCCGGAGATGCGGGAAATCACGGCCAAAATAAAGGAAGGACGGGCCCCGCCTCACTTATCCTGGGTGAACGGCCTAGTATATTACAACCGCCGTTTATTTGTAAGCTCACGTTCTTCGGCACGGACGCCTATATTGACAGAATATCACAGCTCGCAATCGGCGGGTTATTACAGCCACTTCCAATTCCATCCCAAGTTTGGGAGGACGTTTCCATGGACTTTATTACCGGCTTGCCACAATCCCGTGGCTACACGGTGATCATGGTGGTCGTAGACCATTTGTCGAAGTATGCGCATTTTGCCCCATTACCAACGAGGTTTGATGCGTTAAGAGTGGCCCATTTGTTCATTAATACGGTTGTTCGCCACCACGGTTTTCCGAAGACATTGATCTCCGACAGGGACTCAGTATTCTTAAACCAGTGTTGGGAGGATTTGATGCGCCTTAGTGGCACGAAGCTGAATTTTTCGACCGCTTACCACCCACAATCAGACGATCAAACGGAGGTCCGGAATAGAGGCTTGGAACAGTATCTGCGGGCGTTCACAGCCGATCGACCAGCCAAATGGGCGAATTTCCTTCCATGGGCGGAGCTAGCATTAAATTGCTTCCATCATGCAGGGTTGGGCATGTCTCCATTTAAAGCCCTTTATGGACGTGAGCCACCAAGTTTGATTTTTGCGGCACCATCTAGGTCCACGCCCCCGTCAGAAGTGATAAGGCAACGAGGGGAGTTATTGGTGAAGTTACGAAGAAATTTGGAGCGCGCCCAGCAGCAAATGCGCGAGTCGGCCAACAAACACCGTCGCGATTTGGAGTTTGAGGTGGGCGACTTAGTCTTACTGAAGCTCCAGCCATATCGGCAACATTCGGTAGCCCGTCCTCTGGCTACCAAGCTGGCGCGTCGATACTATGGTCCGTTTGAGGTATTGGAGCGTATCGGGCCAGTCGCGTATCGATTACGCTTACCGGAGGGGAGCAGAATTCACAACGTCTTCCATGTTAGCCTCCTACGCAAGTTCACGGCAGGCGGCGATGAGGATACGAGCATGGAGCTGCCATCGGAGTTCTTGGGAGACAGACCGGTGGTTTATCCAGTGCGGGTGTTGGACAGGCGGGTATTGTGGCACGAGGATCGACCCTTGGAGCATGTTCTGGTTCGATGGTCCGATGGTACGGAGTCACCATCATGGGAACCTCTTGAATTGGTTCAGCGCAAGTTCCCTAATGTGCTCCTTGAGGACAAGGAGGTTGCTATGGAGGGGGGAGTTGATACGGTCCCCATGCAAGAACCGCATCAGCCAAGCGAGGAGTCGGCAAGCGAGGCGGAAGAGAGGGAGGAGTCGCCGGTGCTGATCGAGAAGACCGTACATCCGTCCATTGCGACGACGAAAGGAAGAAGAAACCGAAGGCCACCCGACTTGTTCGGCGATTACGTTTCCAAGTAGTGATAGGAGTATTTATTTCCTTTTATTTATTTCTTATTTTTGGATAATAGTTTATTTTAGTTATTTATTTATTTCGGGTTTTCTTTGTTGGTTATTTCCCGAGATGCGTTAGGATTAGGAGTCGAACCAACCCTAGGGTCCTTAGTCTATAAATAGGGCTATGTTCATTAATTCAAATATCAATAAAAACTTACGTATTTTGCCCGCCAAGAAGGCGTCATTACTACAATCCCTAGTTTGCCGCTGCCCGACGGAGAACCTCCGCGCACAGCCGCCACTAGAAACCCCCGCCGATCCTGTGCAGGACGCCGGGAGGACTTTGATCGCCGAGCCATCGAGCTGACGATTACCGTTGAGGAATTGAATCCTTAACATACTCGTAGTAAAACATCAAATAAATCACATATTTTATTTTTGTGTATGTACGTAATAGGTTATTTATATTAATTTTAATTGTATATTTGGCAATTTTTTTATTTTATCATTGCGCTTTCAAACCTAACATTTAAATATGCAATGGGATGGTGGGAGCTATATATATTAATTAATGAATCTAAGATAAATACATTCCTCCAACCGTGTACTATCATATCTTAATCTTTCAAAACTCGATGAATTTATTATAACCGTAATAATTAACTATTTTAATTTTCAATGACTATTTTAATTATAACCGTGTACCATGTAGTAACAAGTAGTGATAAATTTGTTGATCCCAAAATAAGATAATATTGAATTTTCCATTGTAGTCATGAGAATATGCAACTGCTACTATTGTCGATAACTCGGTTTTTGTGCAAATCATAGAGCAGATATATCACACTGAAAAAACGAATATACCACACTTCAAAAATGCAGATATATCACACTGAAAAAACGAGTAAACCACACTGAAAATTTAATATGATTTTGCATGCAAGACCCTGTAATCAAGGGCGGACGCAGTAAATAACGTTGGACTTAAGCCCCTACCAATTATTAAGTACACGAAAGCAAATTAAATTAGGGATATTGACCCCTAATATTATGAGCTTTTTTAAAATATTATTTTTTCCCACGAACTTTCAACTTGGCAAATAATATCACGAACTTTATCCGTGGCTGTTATTTATCACCGCAACAGATTCATGTTACATTAACATGACATGGATGTTGAGTTCGTATACATCTATAACGACAAAATCCTGAATCCTAAATCGCGAACCCAACTCAGCATCCATGTCATTTTAACATAGATGGAATCTGTCGCGGTGGGAAATAACAACCACGAATAAAGTTCGTGATATTATTTGTCAAGTTAAAAGTTCGTGGAAAAAATAAATTTATTGAAAATTCGATGACATTAGAGACCAATATCCCGTTAAATTATAATTCTATCTCACAACCACAGGGCTCCGGCTTTCTTGAGCAAGGGCCGGAGCTCCTCCGCGACGAGGGTCGCGATGACCCTCTCCGTCCCGCCAAACCACCGCCCTCCGACGAACACCGCCGGCAACTGGAGCATCACCCCGGACTCGGCCAGGTGGTGCCCTAGGTCGTCGACGTGCGCCTCCTCCAGCTCGCGCACGGCGGGGTCCGCCCCCACGCACTGGAGGAGGCGCCTCACGACGAAGGTCATGCAGCAGCCGCGGCGCGTGACCACCACCACCGCCTTCTCCTCCACCATGGTCCTGAGCTCCGCCGTGGAGAGACGCTTTCGCATTTTTTCTTGAATTTCGTGAGATTTCAAATTGAGGATGATTTAGATCGGTGTTATTTCTTGTTTTGTTATATACTACAACTATAATAAATTTGATAAATGGTCCCATACATTATATCATAACATTAAATTTTAGTATTATTTGTCCCACCTTATAACTCGTTTAATGAGAGGGTTCGTCTTATTTATCGCAAATACCCATTCGAACATGCATGAATTATTATATAACAATTATATTTTGTGATAAAAATCCATGAGTTCCATCCTAAAACCAATTGGTGATAGGAGGAGTGGCCCATGGGATTTATATACTAGTTTCAGTTTTCTTTTAACACCGATGTGGGACAGTTATATGTTATTTTTCTAGTTTCAATTGCCAACACCCTCCCTCAAACCCTTCAAGGTGGTTGGACTTTTTTTCTGATCGATCAAACCCTTCTTCCCCTCCCTCAAACCCTTCCCCTCCCTCAAACCCTTCAAGGTGGTTGGACTTTTTTTCTGATCGATTGGACAACTGGCCAGATATACTGCTGGGTCAGTTAAATTTGACTCACAGTCGGCGACCCGCTCTGATACCATGATAAAAATCCATGAGTTCCATCCTAAAACTAATTGGTGATAGGAGGAGTGGCCCATGGGATTTATATACTAGTTTCAGTTTTCTTTTAACACCGATGTGGGACAGTTATATGTTATTTTTCTAATTTCAATTGCCAACATTTTGGAATAAACTCTATTTAGAAATATAAATTCATGATTCTAACTTAGGACCATTTATAAATATGAATAAACTTCGAAATTGTCATAAGTATCCATCTTTTGGAGGCATTATTTGATAGTTCCCACATATTTTTTAATAATAATAATAATAGCAAATTGAAAAATGGTCCATGAACAATATAAGATGCATATTTACGGTATTTCGTGAAAATAAATTGCATTCGAGGTGGTTGGACAAAATTTAATTCATTTGAGGTATCTTCTCATATTTTCTTCCCCAATTTGTTTTTTCAGTCTCAAGGCACTAGTAAAATTTTCTTTTTATGACTTTCTCAATGCGTTGTACCTTCAATCCCGAAATAAGAGAGGGAGAAAGTTAAATAAAGAGAGAGATAATAACGATAAGAGAAGATGAAAAGTTAAAAAATACAATCATCAAATACATTTCGTTACTTCAGCAAATCATTAATTAGATAGGTTGGATAAAATCTCCAAAAAATTGACATGCTACTGCATTAAATGAGCTAACAGCGACTAAGAGTATTCACAGTAGAGAGGACACATTCCCTGGACAAGCCACTTTTTTTTTTGTCATCAGCCACTTTTGATTTGTTCATATTCAAAAAAAAAGTTTTCACAGCAGTAGTGGACACTTTTTTTTGCCACATTTCACTTTATTTTATTCTTTGTATATTTTAATTCAATGAAGATTAAAATTATCGGACTATACATAATCAGAAAAAAAAACGGCATATTAAATAAATTAAAATTGAAAACTAAATTTTCATCGTATTAAAGTAAGGGGAAAATTATACAACGAAAATTTCATCTATGGAAAATCACACATGTTCTTCACGCTGCGCCCCCTCCCCTACGTGCCTAGACCTCTTCAATCAAATCGGCCTGGAGTTGGGTATGTACTGTGCTCCTGCACATATCAGTGAAACGTTGGAGCAGATATTCATTACTACGAGGTACACTCATCTGTATCGGCGCGGAGGCAACACCGTGACTTGTACTTGCACCATCTTCCGGTGTCCAGCGCTCTGCAACAAATCATTCATCTTCTATTAGCATATTGTGCAATATGATACATGCTAATATAATATTCGCGACATCATATTCGTGTCAAACTCGTACCGGGCACCGTATAATGGTACATCGCGCTTGGAGCACACCAAAAGCTCGCTCAACATCCTTCCTAGCAGCCTCTTGTTTTCGCGCAAAATATTGTTTCTTCGCTCCAACCGGTTGGCGAACTGTCTTGACGAATACGGACCAACGAGGGTATATTCCATCTGTCAAATAGTATCCCCTGTGGTACTGCATGCCGTTGGCTACGAATCTGATTTCTGGACCCCCATCCTGGCACTCATCATTGAAGAGAGGCGATGTCTGCAGAACGTTGATGTCGTTGTTCGAACCTGCAACACCAAAATACGCATGCCAGATCCGCAAATGGTAGTTAGCAACGGCTTCCAGAATCATCGATGGATGTTTGCTTTTGCTTTTGAAACCAGCAGTGAACTGGACTTTCCACGCCACCGGGCAATTTTTCCACTCCCAGTGCATGCAATCGATGCTGCCTATCATCCCTGGGAAACCGTGCATCGAACCGTGCATATCTTGCAGTCTCTGGCACTCATCAGAGGTTGGCTTTCGTAGGAACTCCAGACCAAAGATTTCCCGGATGGCCTTACAAAACTACCGGAGCACCTCTAGGCTAGTCGTCTCACCCATCTGTAGGTATTCGTCGAACATATCAGTCGGTCCGGCATAGGCAAGCTGCCTAATCGCAGCGGTGCATTTCTGAAAAGTAGACAGCCCGATCCGGACAATGCAATCACTCCGGAGGGTAAAGCACCTGTACCGCACCGCCAATGTCTTCGCTATATGGGTGAAGAGCTGTTGCGACATTCTGAAACGCCGACGGAAAAGCTCTGGTGGGTAACGGGGGTTATTGCCAAAGTAGTCTGCCATCAGCCGCTGGTGCGCTCCGGTATAGTCTCGTGGGATTATCCGACGATGATGAATCGCACGAGGGAGCACCGCCGCTGCCAATTCCGCCGCCTCCGCCGCATCCTCCTCGTCGGCTTCCCTCTGCACCTCTTGAATCAGATAATCTCACGCGTCATTCCACAAATCATCCATTTTTTTAATAGCAATGGAATTCACAAATTTTAGAGAGACAAAATACGAACAAATAGTTGAAATTGTATGAAAATAATGAGGGGAATGGGGTGTATTTATAAGCAATTAAAATAAATTTTAAAAAAACAAAAAAAATAAATAAATTGTCCACCGTCGCGGCGTCATCGCCGCACAGTAGATCGCCGCGCCGCGCCGCTCCCCACCCCGCTGCGTCCTCGCCGAATACTCGGCGATGGCCTTTCTGCGGCCTCTCACCCGGCTAAGCCGGGGCGGACATTTCCTGCACAATAGGCAGGCGCGGCTGCGGCGACTCCGGGGCGGACGGCGCGCCGCCCCTATTGTAGATACCCTAAAGGGAAAAGGTCAATTGTGTCCTTGAGGCAGAAAAGAGCAAAATGAGAATAAAAAAGTGGAAAAGTACCTCACCCTTCGTCCCTCAGTATGTGTCCCACTTTGACTCGGCGCGAGTTTTAAAAAATAAAGTGAGTTGAAAAAGTTATGTGAGTCCTACTTTTATATTTTAGTTTTTAAAAAAATTTAATGGAATTGAGTTAGCTTAGTGTAAAGTGCATTACTAAAAGTAGTAAAAGTAAATTGGGACAATTAATAAAGGACATACCAAAATGGAAAATTGGGACATAATGGGGCAAGGATGGAGTAAAAGTTATGTTCAGATACCTTGAATGTAATTTATGTTCATAAAGTTCTACAAATATAGATCATATACAATTAGAGACCATTTTTGTAGTTAATTTTAGGACTTGTTTACTTTGCAAGTTAGGTCAAGAAAATAATTTTTAAATAAATTACATATGTTTAATTTACAAGTTACAATTTCTGATGGACCCTTGAAACAACATCAGCCCAAAACATTTATCATACTATAATAATAAAATTATAAAACAGGCAACCTATCAAAAAATTATATACTCCAAATATAATCATAAAACATATCCTATCTTGACTTATCATATCTAACTCCTCTAATGCATTTTATACTCTAATAATTTTTTTTCGAATATCAACGTCCAAAAGAATTGAGACACTTTTAGCGGAATAAAGAGAGTATATATAATTAATTTTCTTTTGTAAAAGTAGGTATTTAGATTGATTGGATGGTTGCATTTATGTATCATTTAAATTCGATTCACAATGTTAGTTCAATGGTATTTACTATATTTACAACTGAAAAAGTTGTCTTAAAAAAAAAAAAAAAAAGAGTTGTCTTACAGAGCTCAAAAGAAGTAAGTTCCAATGAGTTATCCACTTGTGGGTTATAAATGCAACTACAACAAACAATGGCCTATAAAAAAAGGGTAAAAATGCATTTATTTATCAAAATTAATGTCATATAAAGTCACTTTCTAAGTCTTTTAATAGGTTGGTCATTTATTAAATGTTGAAGATCGTGGATAATATACGTGTACGGTGTATCTCAGCATTAATTATAATACCATAAATGATTTAATTTAAAGCCAAAAAATATATTTTTGAAAAATCACATACCACGTTTTTTGAATAATCAACAAAAATAATCATTTTAGACAAAATTTTAATAAAAAAAAATTCGTGACAATCTAATTTTAGTTTAAAAATTTATATTTTGAAAATTAAGAATTGTATAAAATTCTGGAGTCAATAATTATGAATAAACACGATTTGTGTGTGTCAGTAAACGAAGTGATGGTAGTAGGGTCACGCTTTACATGACTTAATTTATTAGTAATTTATTACGGAAATTTATATATTCAACTTTCTAAATTTACTATAGTTATACTTATACGGATAGATTAATTAATTATTTCTTGCATATGTGTAGATTATCCATGATTGTTAACTAACGGATCTAGAAAACGGAACTCGTGATCAAAAATTTTCGATGTAGTAGTTCGTTTCAGGCTAGCACCAACCTTCAACCTTTTGACATCAATTTTTAACAATTTTAAAATTTATTATCCTTGCAAAAATGTCCTCGTCTTTACACAAAATACAACAAATTCAAATCCTACATAAGGGAAAAATTATGTAGGGAAAAACTATGTGACTATTAAACTAAATATGATTTTGTAAATTTATAAAACAATTGCATTATTTGTGTCCATAAACGAAACATGGAAACTTTAGTAACAAGCTCGGATTTGTTGTTGAAACATCATTCCCGATCCAAAAATAAATAGTACTAACAACGAGAAGGGTTGCGGCGGGTGGAACTGTCTGAAGTGGAACTGACATGGGTTGTTGGGCCGATTAATGGAGTTTGACGACGAAATCCATGGACCAACGATACGATATTAGCTTTTGTTTATGCTGCACCAGTTTTCTGATGAATTATGTGGTGTGAAGGTGTGATTGATCAATGCATTCTAACAACTTGATACGTGTATATCTATATGAAGATCTCAATATCTTTATTAATTAGTTAATTAGTGATTTTTCATATGTTTTCCATATATGTTTAGGATATTTTCTTTTTCCTTAAGTTAGGGTATTTAGCATTATAAATAGGTGTCATTGTTATTTCTTTCATTGAACGAATAAATGAATATATGAATTTATGCTTCTTTCTGTTTTATTTTAGTAGTTTGTTTAAAGCTTGAGTTGTCGACGGGATTCTGCCTTCCGAGACTTCTTGTTTATAGTCTCCGGCTTAATAAGGATCATATCATTATCACAACTCCTCTTTCACGATTATAACTTAGTTTTATTGAGTTGTTGAGAATTCAATTCAAAATATAACTTAGTTTTATTGAGTTGTTGAGACTTCAATTCAAATTTAAATGAGTTCATACCCTATAAGTGTCTAAGTTTTATGTTTCTTAATTAACTAGTGTATAAAATATTACACATATATATAATACAGTATATAATTAAATTTGCTTAATTTTGTTTGAATATTCAAACCAAATATAGGAAGTCCTATTACTTACCTCCTTTTGTTTGTTTCTTTTCATAATCATGCAGATATGTATATATATGTCAGATACTTGAAATATGTACATATGTCTTTTCCATTCTTGCATATTAATATTATCCCAAAAAATCCCATTTATAAGCATCTCAATTAATTTATTAAAGTATTTATACCAAAACCACTATTGCTTGATTGCTTCACACATGAATATGTTGCCTTTTATAATAGATTGGGTTCGATTTCTGTGTCTATACAGTGCCCTCTACGAGTCATGACCATCACACAAACAAAAAGGTTCATTTTGTTAACAATGAGAATGTGGTTAGAGATTGCAGTACCAAAATATAAATTGTGAATAAAGGCCATATACTAAATTTGTCTTTATTCCTAAAATTTGCAAGCAACATCATTGAATACGTGTAGGTCTATTGATAATTACCTAACATAGATAAGATTTTAATCAATGTAAATTAAATATACGACGCCGTACTGGAAAGAATTTATTGTGTACTTAAGACTTTACACCCAAAAAATTTAATGTAAACCCAAATCAGCTGTCACGTTTCATAAGGCTATCCACACTGGGGCATCCTAAGGCGCGCCCTAAAGCCCGCCTTATGCACCGCCACATCAGCATTTTATCCTCCTGCTCTTCCACATGCAGTGGGGCGCCCTAAGACGCGCCCTAAGCATTTTCTTCTATTTGAATATTTAAATAACTACAAAATTTGGGAAAAACTTTTATTTCATTTATAAAATTAATACATTACAATACGGATTACAAAAAAATACGCAAACTCAGCGACAACGGTTACGGGGAAAAATAGTCTGCAAATAGACGTTCGTGAGCTGCGGCGTGTTCGCGTCGGGCATACGTCCGACGTCGAATAGGCGTGGGGATCTGCTCCGCCGCCGCCGCCTCCTCGCGTTGCATTATGGGTAAGCATTCCGCCATTGCGTCGTGCACGGCTGCATTTAAGGCTCGAGTCAAGGTCGGACTACCGTCTTCCGAGGAACTCCGGTCGTCGTCGTGGTTCATTTTGGCTTGTGAGATTTGGAGAGATGTGAGAGAAGAGAGAACTGATGCGAGAAATGTTCGTATGAAAAATGGAATGACAATCGAGGTTTAAATAGACAAATTTTGAATTTAAAAAATTAAAAAAAATAAAAACACGTTGCATCGTCTGCGCCATCGTCTGCGTCACCCACAGTGGGCGGACGATGCCCTATCGTCCGCGGACTAAGCGTCGGGCGCGGACGACGCATCGTTCGTCGTCCGCGGAGCCACAGTGGCGGACGATAGCGCCCGATGCATCTGGCGTGCTATCGTCTACCCAACTGTGGATGGCCTAATGATAGATTACTATTCATTTTTCCCTCTTATTTATTTGACTAATCTTGAAATAGTTAAACCCAAATCAACCGTGACGTTTTAACTATTTTACATATTAAAAATATGCTGAATAAATGGTTTAAATTATTATGATATATTATTATCAATATTAATAAAAAAACTTTGTGCTGAATAAATAGTACTACTAACATTTACAGTGATCAGCAATTTCATATCAATTGTAGGTTTGTAAAGTTAAATGCGTTTCACAGAGGAAATATGATAGTGTGGTCCTATATTTGGGTGATTAAATGTTTATGCAACTTCCCTATTGCATTAAATGTCTTATGTATTTCTTCGTCTATAAAAAATTAAAATTAAAATGTCACATGGTGATTTAAGTAGTAAAGTGCCCCTATCATAACTGAAAATTAATGTATTTAAATCTCAGTAATACCCATTTATTTTGCTAGTAGCTGCGAGATATATTACGCATTTAATTATATTTTTAAAAATTTAATGTAGTCGAGGTCACTGATTTAGTTCTTGTTTATCTTTGTCGATTTTCTGTTTCTTGCTTTCGTGATTACCCTATTATTCATATGTTACCTGTAGGGCAGGTAATTCGGTCATCGGTTAGTCGGTTAACCGATGACCGAACCGAATAACACACTTCTCGGTTAACCGATAACCGACAAATTCGGTTATCGGTTCAGTTCGGTTCCAAAATTAAGGCGTCTACTCGGTTATCGGTTCGGGTCGGTTCCAATCGGTTCTAACCGATTTGAACCGAATTACTCCTTTAAAGCTATTATGATTATTCTTTTATTTATTATTAAAAAATATCATAACTTAGATTTCATTCTTTCAAACCAGAAACTGAGAAAAGAAATGGAGAAACTATTACAACAAGCATCTAACTAGATTTGCTGTTTTGGTCCTACCTCAGCAGAATAAAAATAAAAAATCATCTGGAAAATGGTGACACAAAGAAGTTTTGATGAACGTAGAGTTAAGCAGAAAGGTTTTTCCTTTTACTCATTGTATAGCTTAACTATTTTTGTTGCTAATGTTGATTTACCAGCGGAAATGGGAAAAAGTAGTCGGTGCATTTCTGGACTCTGGTGTTTACAATCAGCACAATTTACCAACGGATCTTATCCGCCAATAACTGCGGGCACGTATCATCTGCTAATTCCTTTTTTATGGAGTAATTTTGTTTGTTTTTATGTTTCTGGTCGACAAATATCACCTTTTTTTGAATTTCGGTTCCAGTTCGGTTAACCGGGACCGAACCGACCTAGTTCGGTTAGGAACCGAACCGAACCGAGGCAAATTCGGTTTCGGTTCGGTGCTTCAATTTCGGTTCCTTTTGATTTCGGTTAACCGGGTATTCGGTTCGGTTAGAACCGAACCGACCGAATACCCTGCGCTAGTTACCTGTTTATGTGTTCAATCTTTGTGCCATTTTCTTTCTTTTAGTTCGTTTGACTGATGGGTAATTTATTATAGCTTATAATTTGTCACCATTTGACACGGCACAGATTTTAAGAAATGTAATAGAAAGTGAGTTGAAAAAGTTAATGGCATGTGGATCCTACTTTTATATATTAGTTTTATAATAAAATGTGAATAAAAATGAGTTAGTGGAATGTGAGATCCACTAGCAAAAATGATAAAAGTGAAATGTGACAATTTTAGAGAAGAACGAAAATGGAAATAAGTGATAAATTTTCAGGGACGGAGGAAGCATTTTGTTGCATTTTATTTCTGTTTTCTTGTGTCATTGTCCTTTTGTAGCGTTTTGGACAGTGTTTTATTTCTTGAAAAAACTATACTCTAATACTATATTTTTTGAATATTCAATTAAATAAAATAGAATTCCAGACTTTTCACGTGTACATGTCTTCATCGATCAAAATAAGTGTATGTGTCTGCATTAAATATCTGATTTTCATCTCTATATCTTTATTCTTGTGGCTTTTCTTTATCGATACTAAATACTCCTATAATTTACTATTTTTACAAAAAATTACTACTAAAATAACCTTGTGTGACGAGTCATAATGTGGTAGCACAGTTTTATGACTTTATCGTTACAACAAAGACAGCCCTACTTGATTGCAATTTAAGTAAATTTAAATTGTATCTAACCATGAACCAAAATCATCCACAATTCCAGATTTAGAAATTGGATTCTTACTTGATGACACAGATTCAATGTTTGCATTTGATGATACGATCCACGATGTTTCCTCCCGAAGAATATCAACAGCATCTCCAGACAACGGGATTCTTTGTTCCCTGGGAACTGCAGTATCACTGAATGAATTCAGAAGCTCGTCGAGTTCTGCTTCTGCAGCAGTTTCCTCGAATTTGGATGGCTTCCCAGAAGTGGAATTACTTCTGTTAGTTGCTTGCGGCTGCAAGATCTGATCCGTGTTTTTCTTTGAAGGATTCGGTTCTTCTTTGGAGGTTTGAACGAGGAGATCTCCAGTAGCGGTTACTGAATGATCGTTACTGAGGGATGAAGTCGATGTAGCAGTTTGAGGAGCTTGTTTGTCTTCGCCACGTGCCTCGTCCAACTGTAAAAATTGTATTGATGAACTTTGGTAAAGATACAAACATGAAACTTTCCAGTTATAGCAGTAACAAAGAAAGAGTCAATACAGACAGGTCAAGATATAACGAGGAATGTCGATGCAGTCTAGCGAGTGTTATATTTGCACGAAGTTGATCAGTAGATGAATTATGCAATCAGATACCGTACAAATTTAGAAGTGAATGTCTTGATAACTGAGAAAGAGCAAGTTAATCGACCAGACAACTGAAGACAAACTATGCTCTTGAATGCATTTAGATCACCATAACGAGAACTGGTTTCATAAGGATCTAGGAAAGAAGAGTTCTGTTTCCAGGCTGCTAAGGTGAATGGAAACATGGACTGCAACGAAGATGGATAAACATTTCATTGGCAAGGCATGGTGGTGGTTCATGGAATCCGAGTTTATCAAGAATTATTATGATTCACAAGATATATAAACTGCGCACATGCAACTCATTCATGATACAATCGTAGCATTTTCGAAATGTGCAAACAAGGGGAACAAAGAATGAGCAGAGAACGGAAAAAAAAACGAAATCATGATACCAGATCCAGGGGTAAAAGGTCTGATTGTAGATATAACCTCTCCGACAGCTTTGTTTTGCAAGTTGTTCGGCAAGGGCATCTAGATTAAGGGAAAGAAACGGTGCCTGCATAGTTAAGACAACAGTAAGAAAACTATACAATGAAAGCACCACAAGTATAGCAACCAAAGAAAAGAAACAAATGATCTGTATGGAAGACTGAGATCAAATGTTCTCATAGCCAAATGGGAATCTTCACGGGCTGATAACTGGATTAGGGGATATTCATTATTTTTGGTAGATATAGTATGTCATACATACTGAATAGTTTACTCAAATCCGATATGTTCTCATCAGTCTTAAACCAATAAGTGTTCTTGAACAAACAAGAAAAAAAACACGCTTCTAAGCGATAGATCTTAAGGGGTCATGACAAAGGCGACTATAAAACTACTATTGCTATGGATTACATATGAGAATTCATATTGTGTGTCAGCTAGTTGATTTAATTCTACGATCCTGCCTTGAACTGGTGCAAAAGAACAAATTTGACGGTTACTCCATATAAGAAACGATGCTCTCATCTATTAACCTACTAGCTCACCAGTTCGAGTCAAAAGAAAATCACCTGCGGAGTGATGCTTGCATTGCCTTCAAACTCGAAACTATCATCAGCAATCCACGAGAGCATGCTTTGCCCCTTGGCAGCAAGCATCGAACCAAAGTCCTGCATAAAGTCTTAAATATGTTTTTATCAATCACCTGCTAATATCTTCAAAAAGTAGTCATATCTGTGATGCTATAGTGTTTATCACTAGACTCATGAAACACAGTTATGTCCACAACGATGCCTCGTTCTAGAAACGTACACACGACACAGCATTGTACTACGAAATTCTTCCTTGAAAAGATAGCCTAAAGCCCTGGTTCCTTGCCACATTGATGCTACCAAGCTTCCTTGGGATTAAAGTATGAAGTTTCAATTCAAAATATGGTTATGAATGCAATTAAACTTCACAGTTATCAGTCTAAACAGCCAATACACAACAAACAGATGAACTTTTACCATACTAAATTCAATCACTAAGCCTAATTGCCAAAATAAATTCAAGCATCAATGATATACCGCCGATAAAATCATCGAACAAAGGCACAAGATCTGAAGAATAATCCAATTGAGCCTCTGAAATCATGTGAGCATAGTCTGCACCTTTACTTTTCGGCATCACAAACTCAGTCAGCTGACTTGAGATTTCCCGAGCGTTTTCAGATGCCAAACCGAAATCAGCATCACCATAGCGATTCCAATTCGAAGGAATTTCTCTCGAGCTTTGAAATTGTGAAGTTCTCTCCTTAGCTTGCTGACCTTCGGATTTTGCAGGTCGTTCACTAGCCTGCTTAAAATCTGAACCAGCTGAAGGTGAAGACGCCTTTAACCCTTGCTGTGAATGATGCTTCTTCTTATGATGCAGTGAATGAGCTCTTTTCGATTTCGCCAATGCTTTAGCATCCATTTTATTCTGATTTAAGGTGAGAAATAGCGTCCAGATGCAGAGTATTGTAAATCATCAATCGTTCATGGCTAAGAGAAGACAAACAGCATAATATGCTTCGGCGCCGCTGTTGCTGCCGTCGCCGGCGAATTCTCAGGCGTGAATAGTGAGGGAGTGAGAGAGATTGGTTTCTTTGTTGGGCAATGAATAAAGCATAATTGGGCCTTTGTTCTGTAAAGAGTAATTGGGCCTTGTTCTGTAAAACATAATTGGGGAATTCGAGATTCCGGTGAGATTTCGTTTGATTTTACTCTGCAACAACGATTAGGTTTATGAGAAAATGTGCGGTTTGATTAAGTTAGGGTTTAATTGAAAAAATAATGTGTTTAGACTTCGATTACACATTTGCATTGATTACTTTGAGCAAAATTTTGTGATCTTATTGAGATTCCTTGTTGATTATATTTTGAATAACATAAACAGTAAGCACAGAAAGCTTGCTAAGATGCATTGTGATTATTAGGATTTATGTTAATTTGTTGTTTCGACTATCTTAAATTCGATATGTGATGTTTGGAGCTAATGCAAGATGATAACCCTGTTGTATTCTCTGATTCTGTGGCACTGGTTTGGTTGTTGATTTGGATGATTTGGAGAAGATGAGAGGAATGTGGTGAACTGAACATACTGTTTTCGTGTACTATGATACAGCGAAAGACTGATAGAACTTTATGTGGCTTGGAGTTACCTATAGCTTGGCAATTTTGGCATTGCAGCTACTTTGTTTCGAGCTGAAATCGATCATCTGAGTCAGAAAGTGGGAAAAAGACACATTTTTGTGTTGAGCTTTGAGGTTCGTCATCCAGCGTTCTGCATGTGGAAAGGCTTTCAGATGCTCAGCGCGTCAATATTGAGAGAATCAAATTCGTAGTTCATCTGATCACACAGAGCCAGTGACGAAAGGGTAGTTGAACGGGATTTAAGTGTTGGTTTACCAAATCAGCAGTGGTTTGTAGTTGAAACAAATGCCATCGACAATGGGATTCAGAGTGGTCTTGCAGCATCTTCGTGTCGAGCTAAAGATGAGCATCTGAGTCAGAAGGCTAGAAACCGGACAATTTTTAAGATGCTTCAATCAAAAACCATAGTTCGTCAGAGCTAGTGAAAAAATGGTGGTCGAATTGGTTTTAACGAATAGAAGAGTCTATGGTGAGCAATGAGGTGTTGGTTTACCAAATCAGCAAGGCGTTTGTAGTTGAAACAAATGCCAACGACAATGCGATTGGGAGTGATCTTGATGCCACCTGCCATGCATCAGACCATCGTCGTGGAAGAATGGATCCCCTTCGATGGCCAATCTCCATCAGGCCCGAGATTTAGTAGGATTTCGATAGAGGGATTTAAGATTGATGCCTGAGATAGAGCATGTCTTGATATTCATATGCATCTTTTTTGTTTGATGAAATGAAACATGATTTTGATGTTCGGTGTTGTCTGTGCTGATGAATGATGTTATTGAAACAGGGTACTGCGAAGATGTTCTCGTCTTGCCAATTGAGTTGGGCTTCATTGTCCGTTCCCGATTGAGTTGGCTGGAGATTTGATACTTTTCAGGTAAGAGGTATGCTTACAAATTTTAGCTCAAAATTCATGAAATGTGACATTAAATCGTGGAATTTCTTCATTATGTGGAGTGTAATTTCATGATTTTGTTATTTATGTATGAATAGCGAAACCTCTTATCTTCTCATATCTTTTCATTATTTATTTCCTAAATTATATAGTTTGTCATAGTAACAAAAATCATTATTTATTTTATATAATTTGGCATAGTATATATTCGTTATACTATATTGTAATTAATTATTGTGTGAATAAATTAAAATTATGATTTTGTTACCAATTTTAAAAATTTATGCTAGTTGAAATAATAATTACATAATTAAAAATTGTTTATTCCTATTATATAACCTGGTTATTGTTAACATAATATATACTACTATAATAAAAGAATAAAACTAAAATAATAAAAACAAAGCATATATGCATATCTCACAACTTTTCCCTTTACACTGAGCTCTCTTGTGAGTCTCGTGCCTCACGTGCAAGCCCCCTCACTTAGGCATGGGCCTATCTGAAATTTTTTATTTAGGATACGAATTGTACGATAAATAATTACTTTGAACAATGAAAATAAAATGACATTAAAAATAAAACAACAAAAAAGTAGTAAGAAATTATTATTAAGGTAAGTGTTGAATGACTAATGATATTACATACAACAATAAAAACAAAATAATATTAAAAATCATACTAACAATTAAAATAGCACCCTAATATCTAGAAAAGAAAATAAGAACTCAAATAATTATATAAATAAATAGAATAATTAAGAAAATAGGAACACAATTAATTAAGGGAAAAGAAAAGGAGATCATGCACTAGTGAGAATGGAGTCGAACTTGAGATAACAATTATGTGTGGTTGCGTTTTTCCACTGGGCAATAGGAGATCTGAAATATAGAAAAAGCTTGTAGTGTACTTTAAATTTAAATGAATTAAAAGTTAATTAAATTACTTTATTAAATTTACATTTTAAAAAATGCACAGAAAAAGCACAATAATTGCACGTGTTGATTAATTCATATTCATTTGTATTTTCACAATTTAGAATATCACTCATTCAATTAATTTTTACACATAAATTTAATCTCTCTATTTTCAAAATATTCATGAACTCGCAATGTTGTCAATGATGCCCTTGGTCTCAATTAAGTAAAAACTGTGAAACCTTGTCCGCTAATACCAGTGGCGAAGCCAGAATTATTTCGATGGGGCACAAGTCACTATTAATAATTATAGGGTTCATTCGATGTTGGTGTCGTCGGAAGGCTCGAAATAGTTTATATTTAATATATTTTCAATTTTTATTTAAGTTTAATATAGGTGGAAACAATTTTTAATTATGAAGTGACAAAAAATTAAAATTAAGCTAATTATTGATGTAAAAAAGAACAAATAGAAAAGCTATTAGAATTGAAATATACACATTATCTTGTATAAATAGAAAGAAAAAGAGGAACAAATAGAAAAGCTAAAAGAATTGGAATATAAGTAGTAAGAAAAGAGAACAAAAACATGTAGCATAAAAAAAGGGAAGAGAAACACAATATGTGGCCACAAGGATTCAAACTTCTGCATGTAGACACCATCTCCAACCAACTGAGCCATGCTTATTACATATACAGTGCTGATTGAATATATAATATATAGGTAATAATAAAATTGATGGGGGGCTAGGGGTGCGATGAGACCAGGGGCACCCCTGGCCCCAATGTGGCTTCGTCACTGGCTACTATTACTTATTGCCTCTTAGTATCTCATCGTTTGTCGTTTTAGTTTACATTTTTTGAATAAGACATTATTATTATTATTATCAATAAAACTATGCATTCGCATTATAACTGTCCACACAAGGCCTTTTTAATAGATAAATCTATACTTTAAATTAAAAATTAACTGAATTATTTTATAAAATTTAAATTTAAAAAGTGCACGGAAAAAGCACAATTGTGGTACATGTCTAAATTGATTCATTCATATTCATTTGTATTTTCACAATTTGGAATATCACTCATTCAATTAATTTTGGCCCATAGATTTAATCTCTTTAATTTCAAAATATTCATGAACTTATAACTGTTGATGATGCCCTTGGTCTCAGTCAAGTAATATCCGTGAAACCTTATCCAATATCATTTACTACTTATCGCCTCTTAATATCTCATTGTTCGTCGCTTTAGTTTAATTTTTTTGAATAGATTATTATTATTATTATTATTATTATTATTAATAATAATAAAACTATGCATTCACATTGTAAATGCCCACACAATGCCTTTTTAATAGATAAATCTAGTATAGTTTAACTTTAAATATATTAAGTTAGTTAAATTATTTTATTCAATTTGAAAACTAATAAAGTGCTCGAAAAAAGCACAATTATTGTACGTGTCTAAATGTTTAATAAATATTCATTTGCATTTTCACAGCAATACCAATCATTCATTGATTTTGACCCATAAATTTAATCTGTTTAATTTCAATGAATTCACAAAGTTGTCGATAATGCCCTTGGTCTCAATTAAGTAAAAAACCTAAAACCTTGTCCAATATTAGTTATAACGCATTGCCTCGTAATATCTCATTGTTTGTCGTTTTTAATTTACTTTTTTCAATAGGACATTGTTATTATTATTATCAATAAAACTATGCACTCACTGATACGATCCCAACTGAACCACAAGCACAGTAGGAACCGAAAGTGGAACAGAGGAGAAAGAGTGACGAGGATAGGCGGACAAAGGGAGTTCGAGAGGAAGCTTGCATCGCGAAGTCGAAGCCGACAAGGAACGCGAAGCCTCCGAGCAGATTCGGCAACTTCGTTGCCAAATAGTTACTTCCATAAATATCTTTATTTTATTTTAAGCAGGAGTCGAACACTAGTCTTTTATTTTGGAATATTTTATTAATTATTTTTGCAATTGAGTCGAGCGTAATTATAAGCTCCGTCGGGTTTTCTTGTTGGTTCTTTCCCGATGTTTAGGATTAGGTCGAACCATCGGGAATATAAATAGGGCCATTTTGTTCGTAAATCATAACCTATCATGAATGAAAATATTGACTGCCCAACATCTCGTTGATATCTTGTGAAATAACCTACGAATTTGATTGCCTGACGGGGAAGCCTCTCGCACACAATCAGTTCGTGTCGCCGCCGACCCTGAAACAGGACGCCGGGAAGTTTGTTTGCCGCCGGGAGAGAGATCGGGGGCTGTTGAGGGAGGAAGCCCTTAACACTCACATGGTAACTGCCCACACAAGATCACTTTAATAAATAAATCTAGTCTACTTTAACTTTAAATAAATTAAAATTTAATTCAATTATTTTGTTAATTTTCAAATTTCAAAATGTGCACGAAAAAAACGCACATATCTAAATTGATTAATACGAAATACATATTCATCTGTATTTCCTCACTTTGAAATACTCATCCAATTAATTTGATCCAAAAATCTTAATCTCTTTAATTTAAAAAATATATGGACTCACAACGTTGTCAATGATGCCCTTAATCTCAACTAAGTTAAAAATCTGGAACCTTGTCGAATATCATTTATTAGTTATTGCCTCTTAATACCTCAACATTTGTCGTTTTAGTTTACTTTTTCTAATAGGATATTATTAATATTATCATCAATAATACTACGAATTCACGCTGTAACAGTTGGCGCAAAGAATTTTTATTGAATAAATCTAATATATTTTCCCCTTAAATAAATTAAAAGTTAGTTATTTTTTTTATTAAACTTAAATTTAAAAATAAAAATAAACCACAATCATTGTATGTATCGAATTTAATTCATACATATTCATTTGTATTTCCTCAATTTGAAATACTCATTCAATTAATTTGACCCAAAAAATTTAATCTCTTTTACATACTCGTAACGTTGTTTAAGATGACCTTTGTCTAGACTAAGTAAAAAATCGTGAACCTTGTCAAATATCATTTATTAGTTATTACCCTCTTACCTCATTATTTGTCTTTTTAGTTTAGTTTTTTAATAGGATATTATTACTATTATCATCAACAATACTACGCGTTCACACTGTAACCGTCCACGCAAAGAATTTTTATTGAATAAATCCAATATATTTTCTCCTTAAATAAATTAAAAGTTAGTTAAATTTTTTTATTAAACTTAAATTTAAAAATAAAAAACCACAATCATTATATGTATCGAATTTAAGTCAATACATATTCATTTGTATTTCCTCAATTTGAAATACTCATTCAATTAATTTGACCCAAAAATTTTAATCTCTTTAATTTAAAAATATTTACAGACTAATGACCTTGTTAATGATGACCTTTGTCTCAACTAAGTAAAAAACCCTGAACCTTGCCGAATACTATCATTTATTAGTTATTACCCTCTTACCTCATTATTTGTCTTTTTAGTTTATTTTTTAATAGGATATTATTATATTATCATCAATAATACCGCATTCACACTGTAACCGTCCACGCAAAACATTTTTATTGAATAAATCTAATTTATTCCAATATTAGTTATTGAATAAACCGTACACGTTGTCGATAATGCCCTTGGTCTCAGTTAAGTAATAACCGTGAAACCTTGTCCAATATTAGTTATTACGTATTACTTGGTAATATCTCATTGTTTGTCGTTTTAGTTTACATTTTCAATAGGACATTGTTATTATGAGCAATAAAACTATGCATTCATATTGTAACTGCTATCATTTTAATAGATAAATCTAGTATACTTTAACTTTAAATAAATTAAATTAAATTATTTTGATAATTTCAAACTTTAAAATGTGCACGAAAAAAGCACAATCGTTGCACGTATCTAAATTGATTCAAACGAAGTACATTGATACGAGGGTACTCGTATCGGTTCCGGCAGCGAGAGATTGCTGGCGAAGGGGTAGGTTCGTTCGCGGGGTCTCCCTGTCGAGCAGCCTAGATTTCTCGGCCAATTAGGGGGTTGGCGAGATGAATTTGCAGAGAAAGTAAATAACTAAAATAAAAGACGATAAAAAAGATAAATTGTATTTCTTCAATGAATGATTTAAAAGATAACAAAGGCTCCTATTTATAATACTCCCTAATAACCTAACTTATTGATCAAGAAATAAGAAAGATATGTTAAATCAATAATATATAAAATAATAGAGATATGAGAATATCTTGTAGATATACTCGTATCAACTCCCCCACGGTTAAAATTCACCTTGTCCTCAAAGTGGAAACCACGACAAAACGAAGAGTGTGGCGAACAAAAGCGTTGGCGAGGTATCCCCACTTGGATCAAATGTATACATACGCCCACGAACTCTCTCATTTCCCAGCACATCAAGCAAAACATCAACAAAATACTTATCTCCTTCCTTCCCCTCATGAGAACATCTTCCGTGAATTCGTTGGTGAGCAACTTTTGTAAGAAGGGATACAAGTACTCTTGCCAACTTCAATATTATTCCCATGCTTCTTGTACTGCCGAGATTTGAGAAGTCATCCATTAGCTGACTGGATTTATGCCTCACCCGAAGATAGTGCGTGTGACTAGGGAGCTTGTCAATGCATCCATGCATGCCCAAACATTGCACGTCATTGCACGGAGGAATCAACCGTGCATCAGCGTCGAGGAAAGTTGATCGATGATTAATACTTGTAACATTACCAACATGCCAAACCGCATATACACCTGCAATTACCTTCTTCATATCCTTAATGGAACCATCTTCGTCATCTTTCAACAAAAAAGAATCAATCTTGTTGCTCAACATTGTAATATCCAACCTGTTATGCTCCACCGCATGTATATGTTCTCGGCAAGTAAAAACAACCTTACATGGATCATCTATGCCATCTTTACTACCATAAATTGGTCCACTAACATCAACACTAGAATGAATAACAATTTCTTCCTCTTCATCATTATCAACGACAATTAATTCCATCGAGTCATACCCGAAATTGGAGTCGCACGACAGAGATATTGTGGCTGGTGGAGGCGGGATAGCAACGACAACAGGCAGCGAGCTTCTAGATGGATCGTGATGGAGATCAGCTGGGGCGGCGGCTGTCATCTGTGGTAGGGGACATGATACCGGCTCCGTGTACATGAAACTGGCTGTAGGGTCTGATGGAGGTCGTGTCGCGGCGTGTGGATCGCCCAGGCAGCGTTTGTTTGCATCCATCCGAGACGTCAATTGCTTGATAGTAGCAGTTAAACGCTCGAGCTGTGAAGCCAAGGCAGCCACCGTTAGGTTCGGTTCAGACTCCGGCGTCACTGGATCACGTGGCATGTTGAGAGGCTCCATATGGCCGACATCGTTCGTCGTTGGGAGACATTGCCAATTCGGTTGATCGGGAGGCTGCGGATATAACAATGGCGAGTCTGGATAGGAGTATCCTAATTGCACGTTCTGGCTCTGGAGGTACCAACACGATGTGGGGCTCGGCATGGGAAGTGGCGAGAGGAACGGTCTATTGAACTGGCGATGGACGTAGTCAGTGTAGGTGTATGGCATGATAGCGGAAATACGGATGATGAGATCACAATGAAAGCACCAGATGATACGAGGGTACTCGTATCGGTTCCGGCAACGAGAGATTGCCGGCGAAGGGGTAGGTTCGTTCGCGGGGTCTCCCCGTCGAGCAGCCTAGATTTCTCGGCCAATTAGGGGTTGGCGAGATGAATTTGCAGAGAAAGTAAATAACTAAAATAAAAGACGATAAAAAAGATAAATTGTATTTCTTCAATGAATGATTTAAAAGATAACAAAGACTCCTATTTATAATACTCCCTAATAACCTAACTTAGTGATCAAGAAATAAGAAAGATATGTTAAATCAATAATATATAAAATAATAGAGATATGAGAATATCTTGTAGATATACTCATATCATACATATTCATTTGTATTTTCGCAATTTGAAATACTCATTCAATTAATTTGACCCAAAAATTTTAATCTCTTTAATTTAAAAATGTATATGGATTCACAATATTGTCGATGATGCCCTTAGTCTCAGCTAAGTAAAAAATCTGGAACCTTGTCATATACTCCCTCCGTCCTATAATAAAAGTCATATTTTGTCATTTCGGTTCGTCCCACAACAAGAGTCATACTTCACTTTTACCATAAATGGTAAGTAGACCTCACATTCCACCAACTTATTTCACTCACATTTTTTTTATAAGTGAGACCCAAATTCCACTAACTTATTCAACCCAGTTTTCTTTATATTTCTTAAAACCGATGTCATAACTAAATATGACTCCAATTGGACGAATTGAGTAATATCATTTATTAGTTATTAGTACCTCTTAATACCTCAAAATTTATCGTTTTAGTTTACTTTTTTTAATAGGATATTATTACTATTATCATCAATAATACTACGTATTCACACTGTAACCATCCACGCAAAGCATTTTTATTGAATAAATCTAATTTATTTTCACTTTAAATAAATTAAAAGTTAGTTAAATTTTTTTATTAAACTTAAATTTAAATATAAAAATAAAAAATCACTATATGTATTGAAATTAATTACTACTACTATATCATTTATTAGTTATTGCCTCTTAATACCTCAAAATTTGTCGTTTTAGTTTACTTGTATTAATAGGATATTATTACTATTATCATCAATAATACTACGCATTCACACTGTAACCGTCCACGCAAAGCATTTTAATTAATTAAATCTAATTTATTTTAACTTTAAATATTTTAAAAGTTAGTTAGTAATTTTTTATTAAACCTAAATTTAAAAATAAAAAAACAATCATTATATGTATCGAAATTAATTACGACTCTATCATTTTACCTCTTAATACCTCAA
Source organism: Salvia splendens (assembly GCF_004379255.2). Lineage (NCBI taxonomy): Eukaryota > Viridiplantae > Streptophyta > Magnoliopsida > Lamiales > Lamiaceae > Salvia > Salvia splendens. The sequence goes on along the minus strand of NC_056043.1, from coordinate 1,536,160 downwards.
AATTTATCGTTTTAGTTTACTTTTTTTAATACGATATTGTTACTATTATCATCAATACGCATTCACACTATAACCGTCCGCACAAAGCATTTTTATTGAATAAATCTAATTTATTTTCACTTTAAATAAATTAAAAGCTAGTTAAATTTTTATTAAACTTAAATTTAAAAATTAAAAAAACCACAATCATTATATATATCGAAATTAATTGAATACATATTTATTCATATTTCCAAAATTTAAAATATCACTCATTCAATTAATTTTACCTATAAACTTAATCTCTTTATTTCACAATATTCATTGACTCACAAAAATTTAGAGCGATAAATTGTGGATAAGCTGGCCCCACCGTTCTCTCATGTCTTAAATAAAGTACATTCAACTCAGAATCTCCTCCACCTCCCGGAGTAGCGCGTGGATTCCAAACACCAAATTCACCACCACAAAACCCCAGCGCGTGGAATCAAACGCCAAAATCCGCGTCACCATTTCAACCCGACCCGAATCATCGTACCGAAACAGTTGACCCGTACTGAAAGAGAGAAAATCCAGAGAGAAGAAAACCAGAAAACCAGAAATCCAAAAATCCACTTGTGAATCAAACTCCTCTCACTTCAACTATTTATTCAACAATCTTTATTATCCCTTCTCTCTCTCTCTCTCTAAAACACACACACACACAAGCACGAGCTACTTTTCAATTTAATTTTTTTACAGCATCACATTCGATAAAATCACCTGAATTTTAATTTTCCAAACTAGAGAGAGAGAGAGAGAGAGAGAGAGAGAGAGTTGTGATGGGTGGGATTAGAATTAGAAAGAGAAAGGGAATTATTGTTCGTGGGTTTATTATTTCACCTGTATTTTCCTCTTTGAATTCCCAACTCGTACTCTTTTTGTTGCTTTATCCCTACACCACGACCAAAGCAAACAAGAAAAATCGCAACTTTAATAATTATTATAGTTTTTTTTGTTTGTTGCTCAGTACTGTATACGTATGAGTAGCAGCAGTAATTAATTGGTGTATTTTATTAATCGGTATTCTCCAAATCGTCACCGCACATCTTTATCAAACTCGAGTTTTTTTTTCTGCTGTCTACCATTAATCGATAGGTTGTCTAGAGAGAGAGAGAAAAAAATTGGGGGAAATTCCAATTTTCACAAGTTCCGATTCCAATTCTATCAAAATGCCCCTTTTCTGAGCTGATTTTTGCAAGCCCTAATTTTTTTAGTTGAATGGAGGGGGATTTGTTAGTTGCTGATCTTTTTTGAGCTCTGATTTTGCGTTTTCTGGTGGAATGGAGGTTGATGAGGGAAGCGGAGGTGGTGGTGGTGGGGAAAGTGTGGGGGCGGCGAAGAAGAACTCGCCGGAGGGAGAGGGGGAGGTGAAGGTGAAGCGCAAAATGAAGACTCCTTCTCAGTTGGAAGTTCTTGAAAAAACATATGCTAGTGAGTTTTGTTTTGATTCTCTCTATGTGTATATATGTATAATTCAAGTGTTAATTTCCAAAAATGGAGTTGCTATGTGTAGTTAAGATGCCTTTTTGTGTGTGTTTGTGGACTGAATTGTGTGAAATGGCTTTGTGATCCGTGTGTGTAGTTGAGACGTATCCATCCGAAGCATTGCGGGCGGAGCTCTCGGTCGAATTGGGGCTGACTGATCGGCAGCTGCAAATGTGGTTCTGCCACCGGAGGTTGAAAGACCGGAAGCCATCCGCGGAGAAGAGGCAGAAAAAGGGCAGCGTAACCACACCTGCAGTTGCGGAGTTCACTAGTGGGATTGTGCACGAGAAGGTGGTTAGCAGCAGCGCTGATGTGGCACATGAGCCTCGCTCGGGTTTGAGTCTTTTTGGGAATGTTGACCAGCAGCTGCAGCAGCAACGAGTGGCTCATAAGGCTGGGACTGCTGTCCCGAGGATGTCGACAGATTTGCCATCCATGAGGAGATACTATGAACCGCCGCTGGCGATCTCTGAGCAAAGAGCGATTAAGTTTGTGGAAGCACAGTTAGGGGAGCCACTTAGGGACGACGGGCCAATTCTTGGGATGGAGTTTGATCCTTTGCCGCCTGGCGCCTTTGGTACTCCAATTGGTATATATCTCTCACTTGGTGACTTGGGTTTATTTCAACATTCACATATGTTAGGGAAAATTCAGATTTTTTCCCCAGTGTCTATACTCAATACTTTAGTTATTTCTCTGGTTTTTATTATCCTTCACTTGATTTTGACAGCATATTCTGTTTTTTTATTTTATCCCAATGATCTATAGAACTTTCTATAGTGAAAGAACATAATTATATGATGGGAGAACCAGAAAAGGTCATTTTAAGGAGCTATTTGCTAGTAGTTCCTTGTTGAGTGATAAGTTTGGTGGGATAATATTCCGTTGTTAATGTTAGAGACAAATGTATTCTCTCGTTTGTAGGTACCTTTGACTTCAAGGAGAGGGATGCCGTAGGCAGTACCATATTTCTTCTAGCAGGGTACGAAAGAATTTGGAGTGACAGTGAAATGAAGAATCAGTCATCTTACATATAATCTCCCTAGTCCCAACCATGAAAATAACTCCATCCCCACTAATCTTGACACGAGCAAGAGTAAGAATATATTTTATAAAGCCACAAGAGTGGCGTATCAAGTAAAACCTTTGAAAACGGTGGGGTAAATAACTGAAATAGATAGTACTATTAATTTTGTAGAAAGAAGGGATGCTTATGGATATTAGGTGATTTAAGTGGACCAGACTCTGGTGGCTAAAGAAGTTTACTCTCCCATGTGCAGATTTTTCTCTATACTTTTCGAGCTTACACATAGCATTCATTATGTATTATGCATTGTATGCCAGAACAATTTCTTACAGAAGTAGCCTAACAAATTTTCTCATATAACAGTTACATCAGACCAACAGAAACGAGCTGGACAATCCTATGACGCCCACTTATATGAGAGGATCGATGCTAAACCAATCAAGGTCAGGGATCCTTTTGGAGGCCTAGTTGGTTTCAAATTCTCCTGTTTTAAAATTACTGCAGAATCAAAGACTTTTCTTTTCATCCTTACTATGTAACTTGCATTCATCCATCTGTATTAAAATTATCAATTCTTGAGTGTAATATTTCGTACTTGTGTTTCTTTACTTGCATCTGTTTATATCAACCATAATGCAAATAGTTTTGGGAACTAAAAGTCCAACTTATCAGGGTGCCTCTAGGGCTCTCCATGAATACCAATTTCTCCCTGAAAAGCCGTCGGCAATAAATGACCCTTACGAAAGAGTTGCGCCACATTATTATGGTTCGCCCTCTGATGCTCTGAATTCTCGAGTGCCATTACCTACTGGGAGACCTATGATACGTAGCAATGAGCAAGGGGCATCTGGATATCTTCAAGGTCAAATGCCAAGTTTGAGTCTTTTGCCTCAGCAAGTCAGGCATGAAGCACACTCGTCTCCAGCTCCTGGAGAAGTAGATCTTGGTCCTCTAACAGCTCCTGTTGTCAATGCCAACATTGATTCTCAGCTTTTCATTCATCCAGGTAGTGGGTTTGATAATCAGATTGCGACACCAGAGAGGCGTGCTGTGCTGGACCCTGAGAGGTTGGAGAGGAAACGCAAGGTGCTCTTTAGTATAGTTATTGGTTTCTATACTTTTGTAAGTGTAATTATACTGTTTCGCTGGAGAGTGGAGATGCAATATTAGTGGTTTCTTCTAACATAACAGATTGCAATTATGCCATAAGACCTTTATCTGTAGTCTCTTTGGCATGACATGATCAGTTCAGAATTGAGTTATTGATTGCTGAAGTATTGGATTCCAATTTTCAGCATTTTCTTGCATGATACGTTTCAGGCTGAAGAGGCTAGAATAGCCAAAGAAGTTGAAGCTCATGAGAAAAGGATCCGTAAGGAGATGGAGAAACAGGACATTATGAGGAGAAAGGTATCGCCGCAGCTAATTATTGTCTTTCTGTATCTTGTACTTTGCTGATAAGTGTATACATTATTCCGTAGAGAGAAGAACAAATGAGGAAAGAGATGGAACGGCAAGATCGGGAACGACGAAAGGAGGAGGAAAGACTGTTGCGTGAAAAGCAGCGTGAAGAGGAGAGATGCCAAAGGGAGCAACGGCGTGAAATAGAAAGAAGAGAGAAATTTTTACAAAAGGAGTATATCAAAGTTAGTCGTCCATATTATGTTTGCTAACTTATAGTTTACTTTCCTTGATCATTTGTGCAGCTAGTAAGAGTTCTGAATCATTTCTACTATCCACTGTCACAGGCAGAAAAGATGAGGCTGAAAAAGGAAATGCGCATGGAGAAGGAGGCTGCAAAACTCAAAGCTGCTAATACCAGGGCTGCTGCTCGCAGAATTGCCAAAGAATCTGTGGAACTGATTGAGGATGAAAATTTGGAACTCATGGAACTAGCAGCCTTAAGTATGGGATTGCCCTCAATTGTGGCCCTTGACAGTGAAACTTTACAGAACCTTGATTTGCTCAAAGGTATTAAGATTGACGCACCCCAGTGTTATCCTCATCTTATCTGATCTATACTAGTCATGGTATTGACGTGCATATGGAAAAGTATGAAAAAATCCTTTTTCTGTACGTTGTTATTATCGAAACTTCATACATTCTTCTTGAGTTGCTGCAATCTTCTTGATGTACTTGCTTCAAGGCCATCATTTTATATAGTAGTATTGTTTTTTTGAGTGACTTGCGAACTTCCACTCTTTAGATAAACTCCCAGAATATCCACCCAAGTCTGTGCACTTGAAGAGGCCCTTTCATGTCCAGCCTTGGAGTGACTCGGAAGAGAACCTTGGTAATCTTCTTATGGTGAGATAACTCTTCCCGTGGAACTGTATATCATTTGATTTATTGAGGAAGATATCTTAAGGTTCGTAGTCTGTAAATTGTGTAGATTTGGAGATTCTTGATATCTTTTGCTGATGTTCTTGGTCTGTGGCCTTTCTCCCTGGATGAATTCATTCATGCACTGCATGATACTGTGAGTTTTGAAATTCGTTCTGCAAATCTTACGAAGTGATATGAAGGTTGTAGATTTATTTTATAGTTTAAAAACTGGTATCCTCCATGCTTGTAGGACCCGAGGTTGTTGGGTGAGATCCATATAGCTCTTATGAGATCCATTATTAAAGACATTGGAGACGTTGGCAGAGCATCAGACCCGAATTCTGCTGGCATCCCTGTTGGGGGGCATCCACACATTGTTGAAGGGGTTTGTTTTACTCATTGCATAATGCTAACTAATTGTGATTTTGTGATGCGTCAGAACTTAGTTATGATATGATTATCTATAACAGGCTTATGCTTGGGGTTTTGACTTGCTTAGCTGGCAGCGCCACCTTAGTCCGGTAACTTGGCCTGAAGTATTGCGGCAATTTGCTCTCTCTGCAGGCTTTGGGCCAAAATTAAGGAATTCAGATATCAAACGAGCATGTTTCCAGAATGACAGTGAGGCATGTCCTGTTCATATTGCTAAACCTTGATATATACGAATCTTATCTGCTGTTCCTTAGTCCTGCTTTTGCATGTGTATATGTATATATCTCTTGTGAAACGGCTTATATTTTAGTTTTCCATATTGAAGCTGTAAAAAATTCAAAATTTGTCTGCTTCTGTGACTGTCCTCATTAGGAAATGTTAGTTTTAGGAGTGTCAAGTGTTTGCAGAATAAAATGAGAATTTAGTTTAAAATACCCTTGGAATTGCATTGGTTCGTACGTGCTCTTATGAAAGTCTAATTATTTTAGTTAATTGCAGGGTGATAATGTTGCAGATACAATATCCAATATACGAAGTGGAAAAGCTGCTGAGAATGCTATTTCCCTTATGCAAGAAAGGGGTTTCTCAAATTCTCGAAGATCCCGGCATCGCTTAACTCCAGGAACAGTTAAATTTGCAGCATTTCATATTCTTTCACTGGAGGGAGATAAGGGACTTTCGATATTGGAAGTTGCTGAAAGGATTCAGGTAGTCAGTCTCTATTTGCTTTCTTACCCGTACAATTATCTTGTTATGCTGCTGACCAGAAATATCATTCTGCACGAAGAGATCTGGTCTTAGGGATCTCACAACAAGTAAAACTCCAGAAGCATCTATATCTGCTGCTCTATCAAGGGACACAAAATTATTCGAGAGAACAGCTCCTTCAACTTATTGTGTACGCACTCCTTATCGGAAGGATCCAATTGATGCAGAGACGCTTCTCTCTGAAGCTAGGGAGAGAGTTCGGGTACATCAAAATGGAAATGTTGATGAAGAAGAACCAGATGTTGAAAAGGATGACCTCGACAGAGATCAAGACTCTGACAGTGATATTGGCGACGATCCTTATGTTGATGACTTGGATGCTTTGGCAAATGAAAAGGAGGCTTCTCACTCCAGCAAAACAAACAAAATTGAAGATATCTCTGGATATGACAATGACAATTCCTGTAGTGAGTTGATGGAAACACCATTCTTGAAAAGCAGTGCAATGTTGACCGAATCAGTTGATGAGGTCAAAGATAATGGAATAATGGGTGCCCCATGTGTCGATGTTGTTGGGGTTAACTCTCAGGTGTCTGCCTCTGATCTTGAAGACAGCGTGGTCGATGAATCTAGTCCTGGAGAACCATGGGTTCAGGGACTCACTGAAGGGGAGTATGCCGACCTCAGCACCGAAGAGCGTCTAAATGCTCTTGTTGCCTTGATTGGTGTAGCAAATGAAGGAAATGCCATCCGCGTTGCCTTGGAGGTATGTTTTGAGTTCTGAACAAATTATTACACTCTTTTGCTTCTCTTTCTCCTACTTGATTAAGAGCTTTCCAGGAACGGCTGGAAGCTGCAAATGCATTAAAGAAGCAAATGTGGGCTGAGGCGCAACTTGATAAGCGTCGAATGAAAGAGGAGCATATTTTTAAAGTACACAGAGCTGAACTTAGCGTTCCTCATGTTATGGATAACAGGAGAAGTCCACTAAATAGTGTTCCTATGAAAAACGAGTCCTCGCCTGCGAACCCCGACTTCCAGCTGGTTGACTTGAATGATCAACATAATGAAGTACATTATATTGCTACTGAAAAGAATCCTCTAACGCCCGACTTCTCTGTGGTTTCTGAAAACTTGATGCTTCAGCAGTCTATGATTGCTGCTGAAAAGTCACGATCAGAGCTGAAAGCTTGTATTAGTCACCGGGCTGAGGAAATCTACGCATATAGGTCCTTGCCCCTTGGACAGGATCGGAGACGCAATCGATACTGGCAGTTTGTCGCATCACTTTCTCGAAACGATCCTGGATCTGGCAGAATATTTGTAGAGTTGCACAATGGTGTTTGGAGGCTTATCGACTCTGAAGAGGTATATGCAAGTCATTTCTTTACCTTTTTACTCTTTTTTAGCATGACGACTCACTCTTGTTTGGAGTCTTGTTACTTTTAATTCTTGCTGGAATCTTCAAGTATGTTCGATAAATTTACAAAGGATGTCGTCTTTTCAAGGGGTTCAAATATCTTGGATCGTTCATTATTTTCCTGCTATATTGATGGAAAAGATTGCAACTTTAGTTGACAAGATAGTCTTTTGTGTGAAATGTAGGGGTTCGATGCTTTGTTATCATCTTTGGACGTCCGTGGAACTAGAGAATCTCATTTGCATTCAGTATTGCAAAATATTGGGCCAACTTTTAAAGAGACTGCTAGGAAAAACTCTTCTTCACTTTCTGGTAGACACGATCGTGTTGATGCCGGGAAGGAAGTTAAACTTGACTTGTCTTCTCCGAAGGGAATAGCCCATGTGTCATGTTCTCCAGAACAATCGACGCCACTTGCTGCAAATCTTGTAAATAATGGAGCAGAAGAAAATGACATAAATCAAAGATATAAAGACTTTGAGTGGATATGGAAAGAATGCTTTGCTTCGGATGTATTCAGCGCATTGAAGCGCAGCACGTTGTGGCGCTGCCAGCTGCTGGAAATTTGCAACCGCTGCCGTATCTTGTACTCGTGGGAGGAAAATCACTGCCCTTTTTGTCATATGACCTACCACACTTCAAATGACACTTCGGAGTTTGCAGAGCATGTTGCTAAATGCAGGAAGAACGACGACGTCTTATTTGACCTCTCTCTTCCCCCGAGAATCGTATTGCTGAAAGTTCAGTTAGCTACGATTGAGGTTGTTTCTTCCCCCCTTTCGTTTATTGCCTAGAAATCAATTGTTTAATGATTAGTTATTTATGTCTTCATTGATTCCCTTCCATCGCCAGTTAGTCGGTTAAATCTGCTTTCTCGACTTACATGTTCCTGCCATTGCAGGCATCTATTCCCGCATATGCTCTAGATTCTGCCTGGTCAGACGAATACAGAAAATCATGGGGCAGGAAGTTGCATACGGCATTGACCGCGGAAGAGCTTCTTCAGGTCTCTTTGGTTCTTAATTCTTTATTGTCACTCGACACGTTGAATATTTGAAATGTTTCATTTCGTTCGGCATTGTTGAATCTAATGTCGAAATACATGGCGTATATGCTCTCTTTTTCTTTACTAAATGTCGACTTGCTGCTCAGTGCTTGACGTTGCTGGAAGATAACATCAAGAGGGAGTTTTTGTCGGTGAGCTACGAGACCTCATCGGAGATATTGAGTTCGTCCAAAGTCGCAGAGAGTTCATCAAGACCTGGAGTGGTCCCGATACCTCCATGGATGCCTCGTACTGCACCTGCTGTTGCTTTACGGCTCATGGATCTTGATACGTCCATCTACTATTCGCACGAGCAGAAGGAAAGATGTCAGAAAGACGACAAAGACGGTTACTTCAATGTAAGGATTTTTTCTTAATAGATCTAATAGGGTATTTATCGGTCCTCCCCCGCTTGAATTTAACTGTGTCGAACGTCCTGCTCGTCCAGAATTTTTCGCCAATGTATTCTACACTTGGGTGTTCTGTGGATAATAATCCGTCCCAAGCTGGATCTCGACTGGATAACGGCCGGGGAGATCTCCGAAATGGCCGAGCCAAGCGAGGACGGGGACGTCCAAAAGGTCCGAGCCGCACGCGTGGAGGAAAAATGCTGGGTAGGGCGGCTACTAATGCTCAAGAGGAACCATGTAAACAGTTGCCGGGTTGGAGAGGGCGGACACGTGCACGAGGTCGAGGTGGCAAGAAAGGCCGCCGTTCGATTAGAAGCCGACAAAAGCCTGCTCCGAGAGTGGCTGGGAATGCTTTCAACAAAAGAGGCAGCAAGGGCATTATCGGTGACGATGATACCGCGGAGGTACACGAAGACGGGGACTGGAATTTGGCAGCTACCCCGGTTGAAATCGAGGGTGCCGAGAATGTTAGCAGCTCCGAAGGATCAGAGTTCGATAATGACAACTATCACGATCACGAGATCGGGAATGGTCGAGCTTCAGCCGACGAATTTGGCGACCTTTATGCGGAAAGTGGGGATTTTGCCGAGAATGTAGAGTACGGGAAAGGCATCGAGCGTGGCGAAGACGCGGACGGCGTTGATTACGACGACGAAGAATACAATGATGAGGAAGATGAAGATGTTGACGATGGCGTGGATGAACACGGACACTACGTCGAAGGATACGTCGACGACGACTATCAAGAGGAAGAGGGAAACCGGTCTCCCGGCGAGGAGCGGGTCGAGAATGCAGGGAGGAGCTCGGACGGGGAATCGCTGTCGTCGTCTTCCTCCGAGTACAGTTACTAACGCTTGGCACCTCAAGAAAGGAAGATACTTACAATGCAGTAGTATAATTGTAATCAATAATTCTACCTCATCCTTTATTTGGAGCCGTAACCGGATAGTGTTAGGCATCAAACGACGACGTTTTGCTGTTTAAGGAACGTAGTTGATGAAGTAGTGTAATTTTTCTGTGTTTCAAATACTTAAAATCAATGGATGAGTGAAGTATGCATCCATCCATAGATGAAATTATTTGATGATTTCATACCTTAAAATAATTCAATTATTTTAGTGTTTTAATAAATCAAGATTGTCCCTAAAAGTCAAAATAACTTCTTTTCTGGATAATAGTATTAGTTTGGTTAAATTTTGGCCATTCTAAAGAGATTTCAAATGAAATATTTAATCACAAAGTTTTAATTTTTCTCGATTGTTACGTATACGTATGTACAATATGACGTGTGTGGTGATGATTGAAACAACTTGTTTAGTTAAAATAAGAAAAGAAAGAAAAATTAATTACTACTACTATTATTTTAACGAAACAAAGTCGTTTTGATTATAAAAATTAAATTTAATATTTTGGTTTTAAATTATATGGAACCGACTAGAATTTGACAAAACTCTGTAATTTATGTCTGAAAATAGAAACTTCATACTCTTGATAGATAGACGAATAGGACCATACTTTTGAATTGGACATTAATCATTAGTTGGATTCGAACCAAGCACCCTACACCGTACCATATACAGTAAATAAAAAAAATGCACAACTTTAATAAAGAGAAAAATTACCACTTTGGGAATGTAACTTATGTAAATGGTAAAATGAAAAGTACAGCATTTTTTGAAGCATATTCCTCAGTCGTTAGTTATTCGCCACATATATGTGGAAAGTAACATATCATGCCGTATGCTTGTTTTTATTTGGACATTATTGTTATCTTCCGTACCATTTTTTAAATATTTTAGAAATTAGACTATATATTTATTATAAAACGTTTCAATAGTATCAATCTTTTTTATAATAATTTACCTCTCTTTGAATTTTGCACAAGTTTAGGACATAGACTAAGATATTCTTTCTTTTTTTTATAAACCAAAAATCTTAAACCATATAAGAGTGGTGAGAGAGAGTACAAGATACTAACAACCCAACAACAATAAAAAAACACAAACACAAACGATATCTCAACAACCACTGAGTTGATAAGAAAATGAAGACAACAAGAGTCAAAGGCAAAGGACAACAAGCAAAACACTAACCGGTAACACCAAAGCAGCTAGCACCACCCAAAAACCACTCGATACCAAAGTAGACACCAAACAAGAGAAGAAACAAGCACTCCCCCAACAAGGCAGTCATCTCTGCGTGGTCTCGTTCCCCTTGCCCACATTTTGATATCATTGAAGTTTTCCATAACATGTCCCGGTGAGAATGAAACTTCGGGCACCATCCTCTCATCTAAAATTCAAGGCATCAAAAAATAAATTTCTTCTCAAAATTTCAGTTAGGTTTGAACTTTTAAAAAATGATCTTATTCCAAATATCCTAGATTGACAAAAAAATAACATAGAATAAAACAATCTAACATATTCATCTAATGGCATCTTGAAGGATAAATGATTTCTATCTTCTAGACATCTCGAAGTTTGTGACAGCTTGTCCTAAGATTTAAGACATTTCTTAATGTTTGTTTTTTTTTTTTTTGTTTTTTTTTAAAAATTAACTTCTAACATATTCATCTAATGGCATCTTGAAGGATAAATGATTTCTATCTTGTAGACATCTCGAAGTTTGTGACAGCTTGTCCTAAGATTTAAGACATTTCTTAATGTTTGTTTTTTTTTTTGTTTTTTTTTAAAAATTAACTTCATATATTTATATCATATAAAGGAGGAAATTACAAATCAACTCCTATAACAAGGAGGAAAGACAAATTACGCCACCCAGGGTTCGAACTCGAGACCTCCAGGATGGACGCGGTATCCAGCACCCTTTACCGCTAGGCCAAGGGGCTTGGATATATCTTAATGTTTGGTTAAGGATGAATGATTTCCTTGTTCCTTATAAATGTCCTCTATTATATTTAAGTTTTTGTAGCTTTCATACGTTTAAGAAGAAAAAAGATAATCAAATTGGAGATGTAGAGAAACGAAATTATTTCTCAGCTTAATGACAAATTCATCACATTCCCCTATTATGATATTTAACAAAATCTTTCCTCAGTCATATGATTATTTTATTTTACGATTGGATAGTTAAAATCATATATATATACCTCCAAAATACCAACGAAAATGTGAAGCTTATACATACAAACAAACTAATGGCAACCACAAGAATAAAATAATTATACATATGAACATACATTTATTAATTTACAAATAATTTTTTTGTTTTATATTATACTAATATAAAATAAATATTTGTAGTAACTGTTTGCATGATTAGTTGTCTTAGTTTGTCCAACCATTGTCTTTTTTCAGTATATCTAAAATTTTATAATTTGCATGATATATACACACAAATTATTTGTTAAGTACTCACCATATTTAATAGAGTCCATATTTTAATTTACATTAATACACACATTTAAAAAAATAAAGGCAACGGAGAATCGAATTACGAGACTAGTCGGAATATTACAAATCACGGGTCTTGTCTGAGGCCGTTTTTGACATATTAAAGTTTATAGTATATTTTTACTCGTAAAAATGATCGATGATTGTAAACGACCTCGTGAGTTGTTCACATCTCAGCTCAATCCCTTGCGATCAAGCTTGTTAAATATTTTAATGCGAAGGTATATAATCATAATTAACTAATGTAGTTCATATGTCTAAACTACAATAAACAATAATTATAACGTTAACTAACTTTCTAAATATTGTATTCAATCTCAAAGTCAAATTAATCTTAAATTCTAAATGGCCCACTAAAGATTTGTGTGTGTGATTGATCATCAAGAAGCATCTCCATGTCTCATAACACAAGACATTTTAAAATACTCACACACATATATAAACAAATTCCTAAATTATTTATAATTACTCACACACACATGTGTATGTGTGTGTGAGAAAGAGAGAGTTGATAATTGTAACAAGTCTATAATTCAATAATTGAAGAAAGGTGGGGCAATCTTAATAGGGTGGACCTCGTTGACACAAGTCCTAATAAAATATGTACAAAATAGTTTGACGACCTTTGGTACTACTCTAAAATTAAATCAAGAAAACAACAACGATAATTTAATTTTGAATTTTAATAGGGTCCCATTTGTGGTGACATAGTAGCATGTCCACAATTAATTAAGACAATTGGTGTCTTTTCTTAAAAAATGTTATAGTCCAAATAAAATGGTTCAATCATGGTCCCAAAATCCACACTTCATCATACCCCCACCATTTTATAAGATAAACCCCTTCTAGGTCCATGAAAACAACTCCTTTCACAAACAACTACACTCAAATTTATTTTTCAGGTTGCACAATCTTTGCTTCATTGATTAGTTGGACATCATGATGAAATTGATATATATTTATAGAGATAGAAAGAGATATATCTTTTCTAGTAATTAAATAATCGATCGATGTGTATCACTGTTTTTGTATAATGGTTGATCCAAGTTAGATCAAGACTCGACTATTAGAAATTAGTCACTCACCCTTTAAAAGGCCTTATAAGGGGAGGGTTATCCATACTTTTATAGGTGAGCTAGGATCGTTACCAAGTTGATGTGAGACAAGATATTAAGAATTTTAACATCGACCTCATGGTGTGGATCAATCCCCCTGTTGGGTATATATAAGTATTGTCCAACTTTTCCAATTAATCTGAGGCCTTTTGAGGGTAATCCAAAAATAAATTCGTGCCGACAGGCATCACCCCAAACGGACAATATCAAACTAATGTGTACTCGATGATCCCAACACTCCGTACTTCGTTCTTCGTCTATCGTTCATTGTAAGTAACAAGCACCACCCAACATAAATGATTATTTTATTACTAGTTTTTTTTGCCTAGATGTTATTTACATCCTATTTATTTACAAATATACCTTCTAAGCTATTTCCTTTCTCTTCCAATTTCTAACGCTAAAATATAATCTTGGAGGAAATTAAGCTGAAAGACACGGTGAAAAAGTCTATTTTTGATAAGTATAAATACACTCGTTTTTCTCTGTTCATACTACTTTTGTCTTGCTCAACATGAATTATGATTGTGAGTTAAGTGATGTTGATTCTTTTATTATTATTTAATAAATCTTATACCCCAAAAATGTCAATTTAGGTGGGTCACGAATTTAGGTATTAAGAGGATAAATATTCTTATTGTGTAGGAGTATTTTATAGTAAAAGACAGTTGTTTGTAGTATATATATTATTGTATTTAATTGTTTTATACATTTTGTACGATCATAAATTATTATTTGTATAAATAGAATTGTGGGTATATTAGTATATACACCTTTATAGAATAGACCAAAAAGTCAATATTTATGAAGTCCATATATAAATCGTTTAATCATTAATTTTTTGATATACATGATTCATCAAAACCAAATCCAATGATTGCATGAAATTACAAGGAGATAAATTATGAGTTTGATAAAATATCATTATGTTTCTTCTTGATTAAATATAATTACATTTGGGTATAAATAATACGATGTATAGTATTGTTTAAATACCATCACACATGATGTTATAATGATATTATTTTCCATTATAGCATGTTTGTTAATAACTCGAAGTCTTTATTTTACTAGATCTAATTAAACATTTTTCGATAATTAGATCTAATTAAGCATAAATTCAAGAAATACTCAACACTTTTTTCAAAAGTATAATAATAGTGTAGAATATATTCAGTACAGATACTACACATGAAATTATTACATATATGAAAATTTAATTTGGACCAAAATATCTTAAGAAGTGACTTCACAAAATGATTTGATTTTTGCAAAGGAAAAAAAATAAAAAAAGATGAAAAATGAAACAAAACAAAAAAGAAAAACTTAAATGTCGGTTTTGAGCATATGAGACAAATTATTTCAATAAAAATCTAACTTGTGTGGTAGAAATTCTAGAGGTTCTTCTTTCATGTCCTAGATTTCTTTATACTAGTATTACATGAAATTCCTAATACTCTACCCATATATGTATCAACTCTAGTTATAAAACACTCAAGAGATATATTCATATTAAAAGAGTATTTAACTTCTTGTGTTTTCAAGAGGTATATTTTTGTGCATATTTTTAATAGGAAAAGAATTAAAATAGTAGTAGTAACTTTTTTATATACCATAGATAACTTCAGTTTTTTTATTTTTGCTCAAGTAAGTTGGAGCATGAAGGAAATTTATAAAAAAGAAGTGAAGAATGCCAGGAATAAAAATAAATAAATTATCATGGAGTAATATTCCAATAAAAGATTTTGGCTCAAAATGGCAAAGAGATGCAAAGGGCATCAATCATTCTATTTTGATAATGCAATTTTCCATAATTATTTCTATTGATATATATAGAAAGTATACGTCATGATTTTGATATATTTACTTTAATAATTAATGTGATGGAGTTTTTCAATTAATAATAAAATGAACAAATATTAAATTTGAAGGAGACTATGACTTGATTGTGACTATCCTTATACAGGGTCCCATGACGTAAGACAATCTTGTTTTTGGGTATAGGCAAGTACTTGACTAAGTCAACGTGAGCTTCATAATTGCATCAAACGTAACTTAGTTGATTTATATAATTAATATACAAAAAATTGAAGTATATCACAATATAACATAAATGAAAAAATATTATTAGTATGAAAAAGGAGAAAATAAAAGAAAAAATTAAAATATCAACATATCTTATTTTTCTCATGAATTTACTCTGACTTATTTTATAATGATGTCGTTCGACGTTTAACGTTTAAGACTGATTTGATATTGAGTACAGTTCTAAATTTGTAAACACAAAATGCATATCTGGGGATTTACTGTTGATAATGTAATAATTACAAGTATCACATTAAATGACGAAAAATTAAAATAGGTCTTTGTAGATATTCTTCTCAAGTAAATCCGAAATTTAGACAAAACTAGAATTTGATGAATCTCTTAATTATGACCGTAAGCCAAAGTAACAACGTGCCGTTTAGGTATAGACAGGATAAGATTATGATATTGCCTTTTTCATTTCATTGATTTTCAACCACATTTTCCAAGATTAAAATCAGATTTAAGTCATTAATCATTTCTGACTTTTTACAACATTTGATTGGGTTGAGTACAAATCCATTCCACATCGGGGAGTTTGAGGGAAGTTAGAAGATATATATAAATCCTGTCTAACCCCAATTGATTTGAGGCCTTTTGGGAATGACCCAAAAACAAATCCGAGCGGGCTTGACCCAAAACGGATAATATCAAACGTCTATTGCCTGATCTGTCTGTTCCCGATATGATCTGGTTTGAGGGGGAGGTTTGTTGAGTCCAAACTCTCCCTTTTGGGAGTGATCCAAAAATAAATATGGGCGGGCTTCACCTAAAGCGGATAATATCAAACGTCTGTTGCAGTCGACAATCTGAACAAGTGGTATCAGAGCCAGGTCGACTGCGTCTGTCTGTTCCCGATGTGATCTAGTTCGAGGGGGAGGTTTGTTGAGTACAAACTCATCCCACATTGGGAGTCCGAGGGAAGTTGGAAGTGTATATAAATCATGTCCAATCCTAATTAGTTTGAGATATTTTGAGAGAGACTCAAAAATAAATCCGTGCGAGCTTAACCCAAAGCGGACAATATCAAATGTCGGTTGCAGTCAAAACTCAAAAGGTGAAGAAAAATAATCGGACAATTAAACATCCCAAAACACAAAGATAACGAAAGGGATAAAAGGCCCATCATTATTAATCATTACGGCTTTATTTGAATTTTTTTAGTCAATTATTGGATAATGAATAATAAAAAAATTGACTTTTTTTAATGGAGGTTTATAATTATTTTGTTGACAATATTTCATGTAAAGATATAATGAGTGCATATGGCAAATTAAGCCTCACTATATAATAATACATTATACAAGAATACTAAATATAGCATGGGTACATTTCACTATTATACTCCACTATGATATATACAAATAAAATCCTTTTAAAAAAGAATTTCGTAAAAGTATTATGTACGTGGTGCTCACCCGACTTCAAAATTCGGTATACTACTATTTACTCCATATGTCCTATTTTAGGAGTCCTAACTGAGTTTAATACAGATTTAAAAAATATAAAAAAACTTAATAAAAATAAAATAGTGAATCATGGATCTCATTTTTATATAATAAATTTGAGTGGAATTAGATTATTTGTTGTAGGACCTCTTACCATTTACTCCTATTGTCCCATAAAAATATGTATATATGATATGAAATGAGAATTAAAATAAAATTAGTAAAGTAAAAGAGATGAAGGAAATGATAGTTAAAGTAGTGTTAGTGAATAGTGAGACCCACATTATTATTAATGTTTTAATGGTGGTATGAGTTATAAATAATTTAATGTATATGGATAATAACTTTTGATAATTACCTTTTTTACAAATGAAAATATCCATATTTTTATGGGATGAACAAATAAAAAGTGTACATATTTTTATAGGATAGAGAAAGTATAAAATATTATAACCAGAATCCTAATATGGAATGAACTAAAATGAAATTTTAATACTCTTATTTATTTTTGGAAATGCGAATACAATTTCTAGAAATATGGGCAAAAGTTGGTGGCAACCCACTCTCTACATTCTCAAAAATCCATCAGCTTCAACAAACATAAATTAATTGCTGCAAAACACATATTTCCGCTGATGCGAAGTTTACATCGCAAGCAATCCATACTTAGCATCCAAACAGAGAGAGAAAGAGATTAATCAAGCCTCAAACTGATCGGAATCACTCGATCGAAGACTAATGCTGGCTGTCTCCCCGCTGAGAAACCCCAAGAATGAATCCGAAGGCGAAATGGAAGGCCTCTCAATCGACGACGCCGAATTCCCCGATTTCTCCGGCGTCAATCTCCTCGACAGCATTGATTTCGACGATCTCTTCCTCGGAATCGGCGACGGCGACGTTTTGCCCGATCTCGAAATGGATCCCGAGCTCCTCGCCGAATTCTCCGCCACCGCCAGCGACGAATCGGAGCTGAGAACCACGCCGCTCGACAAATCGGACGACGAGAACAGCTCGGGAAATCAACCGATCGAGATTACTCCGGCGGATCCGGAGGAAGCTATTTCTGTTAAAGGTGAAACGAATCCGTCGCCGAAGGAGACTGACAGAGGAAGAAAATCAATCTCTCACAGCTCCAAAAACTCTTCGACGAAGAGGAAAGTTAAGGTAATTAACTAATTGCTTACTGCTAATTAATTAATTAATATGATTAATTAATTAATTAATCATAATTATTTCTTCGTTACGAATTGATAAACAGATTTTCATTTTCCCCCAAATTTTCTCTCTCATATTTATGAATCTCCCGCGCTTCATGAGAAAGCCTACGTATATAGAGAGATCACGAGAATCTGCGTGTAATTTTAATTTTTAAAAATGGAATGAAGATTTGAACTGTGTGTAGGTGGATTGGACGCCGGAGCTTCACCGGCGGTTTGTGCAGGCGGTGGAGCAGCTCGGCGTTAATAAAGCGGTTCCTTCTAGAATTCTCGAGCTCATGGGAATCGATTGCCTCACTCGACACAACATTGCTAGCCATCTTCAAGTACGTATATTAATTTTGTTCGTACGCTTAATTAATTACAGAGAAAATTGTGATTTTAATTGTCCCATGAAACTAATTTTTAGATAATTATGTGATGCTTATTTAATGAGATGAAGCATAGCTTCCACATTGCGGTGAGTTGCAAACCACAATCGTGAGTCGAAAATTCCAACTTTCACGAGACCACCAGTTTTAGCGAAAATTAGTCCCAAATGGTAGAAAAGATACCGTTTAATTTGAAAATTATAGAAGTAAGCAGAAGTGAAAAAAGAGGTGTGATTTAAATGATATTTTTTCTTTTATTAAAATCATGTAATTGTTCTTGGATTTTGAGAATTTTGAAGTGGAGTTTTCACATTATTTCTCTTTTCAGTTAGTCAAATGAAATCCTGAACATGTCTGCAAAAAGCTTTGTCTTTTACAAATTTGAGTGGCTTTAATTTCTTCTCTCTTTAATCTTGGTGGTAAAAAGTAGGTCACGTTTTGCCAAAATTTTTACATCTTTCTTCAATCATAATAGGTTAAAAAGTGAATTCATTTTATTCTTTTCCTTCATAGAGTATACTATTAAAGTTTAAAGCTATATATGCATGTAACATACCATAAAATATATAATATTCAATAAAGTTACTAAAATTAATTCACATAATCAGAAATACCGGTCCCATCGGAAGCACTTGCTGGCCCGCGAAGCCGAGGCTGCGGGCTGGAGCCAGAGGCGTCAGGTGTATGCTGCCTCGGCGGGCGTGAAGAGAGAGCATGTAAGCCCTTGGATTGCACCAACAATGGGGTTTCCACCGGTGACTTCAATGCCT
Source organism: Salvia splendens (assembly GCF_004379255.2). Lineage (NCBI taxonomy): Eukaryota > Viridiplantae > Streptophyta > Magnoliopsida > Lamiales > Lamiaceae > Salvia > Salvia splendens. The sequence goes on along the minus strand of NC_056043.1, from coordinate 1,516,868 downwards.
CATTTTAGACCCCTACATGTGTGGGGCCATCCATCCGTCGACCAATCAGTGATGCCCATGTGGCCAAAGCATCTAACCCCTCCGCCACCGCCACCACAAGGTTGGCATCCAACACCACCGCTGCCGCTCGGTGACCATTCGTTTTGGCTACCCCACCACCACCATGTAAGTGTTTGTAACATGCACTCTTGATTATACATTTCTTGTTTATTCTAATAATTTATGTGTATGTATGTATGTATATATATAGGTGCTTACTCAGGGTACGCCTTGCTTCCCGCCGCAGATGACGGTAATGGCGAAACCTTCGTCTATCATGTTCCAGTCTCGTATTTTATAAAATGAATAAAATAGATTAACAATTTTTGCCGGGTTTTTGCATTATTATTCCAGGGGTTTCCAACTCCGGCGGTTGCATGCATACCGCCTCCAACCATGTACAAAATCGAGCAAGCTAGCGTCGGTCCTCCTTCCGACCTTCACCCGGTGAGCCCCTTTTTCTAGCATACATGTCTCTTGAATTGTATAAATTCCTCCACCCTTTAATTAGGTCAAATTGACAAAAAAAAATCATGGAATTAGGACAAATTATGTCAACCCGAAATAATATTGTCAACTATGCATGTACAAAAATGCTGGTGAGCTAAAAAATATTACTACTATTTATACAAAAAATTAGGCTAGTCTGATTGAAAAACATTAATAATATATTACACGTAGGCAACCATATTGTTTCGCATGAAATAATCCCGAACAAATCCAAAGGTTTTCTTAGCTGATTTTTTATAGCTTTGTGACTAACCAAAATCTCACAAAACTTCTACTATAATTTTTCCAAAAATATACCCTTGAATTAATACTCGAATACTGCTATTTAATTCATTTGGAATTACTACTTTTACACATGGACCATTTATGGAGATAAGAATAAGATGATTCGTTTTAGAAGCATGTGACTATAGAAAAGTGTATTTGTTTTTAACATAGGAAACAAAACTAAATAAAAAGAAGTTTGATTTAATACACTACTATAAACATAACACATCCACGGTGGTTGCAGTCAAAGGAGAGCGTAGACGCGGCGATCGGAGACCTGCTGTCGAAGCCGTGGCTTCCGCTGCCGCTGGGGCTGAAGGCGCCGTCTGTGGACAGCGTGGTGGTGGAGCTGCAGCGGCAAGGGGTGGCGAAAGTGCCTCCGGCTTGCGGCTGACTCCATCGTATATTTCTTGGGAGGTTTATGACCAAGAAAAAAAAATCCAATTCGACGACATTTCCACAGCACAATTGGATCATCATCTAAAGTGCTCTCTCTTTCTTGTGAATTAATTGTATGGTGATGCTTTGCAATTAACTTTTTGTAATGTTAATCATCTTATGATCATGAAAAAAATAGAGTATTATGCGGCTATAACATTTTCGAGTTAAAAGTAATTTGTCTTGTATATGTAGCCTAGCTAGAGATCAAATAATATAGCAATAAGATTAAAGATAGACATTTAATTTTTAAACATTAAAATCATTTTATTAAGAGTGTTGAAGAGGAGAATTTATATGTATTCTAGTATATACAATGTGGAGGGATTACACGCCTCATATAGGCTAAGGAATTCTACACATGGTAAGATACAAATATGATTTACCCTAGCTAGAATTAGGGAAAGAATAATTATAATTGATTCCGTGATCTTCGTGTATCTTCCGTGATATTATGCGATATTGTGTATCTTCCAACACTCCCCCTCAAGTTAAGTAAGGGGATTTCCCATTCTTAACTTGCCTAATACTTCACCAAAACTTCTAGCGTCAACTGCTTTCGTGAGGATATCTGCTAGCTGGTCCTTTGAACGAACATATGGGAGACCTATCACTCTTGCTTCTATGTTTTCTTTGATGAAATGTCGATCTACCTCAACATGCTTCGTTCGATCGTGTTGTACCGGATTTTCAGATATACTGATCGCTGCTTTATTGTCACAAAAGAGCTTGCACGGTTCCTTTGACATCAAGCCTAGTTCCGTCAGTAACTTCTTTAGCCATAGGATCTCCGTTATCCCACTCTTGATCCCCTGAATTCTGCTTCTGCACTTGATAGGGCTACCACCTTTTGCTTTTTGCTTCTCCAAGTCACCAGATTACCTCCAACGAAGGTAAAGTACCCTGCAGTCGACTTTCGATCATTCGGGTTCACTGCCCAATCTGCATCTGTGAACCCGTGTACTTCTAAGTTCCCGTGGTTCTCGAATAGGATCCCATGCCCTGGTGTTCCCTTCAGATAGCGCACAATTCTTAGAGCCGCTTCCCAATGATCAACTTGGGGTTTGTGCATGAATTGACTGACTACTCCCACGGCATATGCAATGTCAGGTCTAGTGTGGGAGAGATAGATAAGTTTACCCACCAGACGTTGATATCTCGTTTGATGAGTGAGTTCAGCTCCTTCTGTCAGTCGCAGACCATGATTCTGCATCATCGGGGTTTCTGCCGGCTTGCAATCTAGCATTCCTGTTTCAGCCAAGAGGTCCAGAACATACTTCCGTTGGTTAATAAATATTCACTTCTTTGATCGCATTACTTCAATACCTAGAAAATATTTCAATAGACCCAGGTCCTTCATCTCGAACTCGGTAAACAGGTTCTCCCTCAACTTTCTGATTTCTTCCTCATCATCGCCAGTAAGGATCATATCATCCACATAAATAATTAGACAAGTGATCTTTCCCTCCTTCCTTTTTATGAACAGAGTATGATCGGAATTACTCTGTTGGTATCCATATTTCTTCATGACCTCAGTAAATCTTCCAAACCACGCCCTTGGTGATTGCTTCAAACCATAAAGTGTCTTTTTGAGTCTGCATACTTCCCCTGCCTTGAACTCCTCACTGAACCCTGGTGGAACTTCCATATAGATTGGCCGAGTTAGCTCCCCGTGCAAGAACGCATTAGTTACATCAAATTGATACAGTGGCCAGTTTTTCGTCGCAGCAATAGAGAATAGCACACGAATAGTATTCATCTTGGCTACAGGTGAGAAAGTTTCTGCATAATCGACTCCATAGGTTTGAGTATAACCCTTCGCCACTAGCCTTGCTTTGTAGCGGTCTATCGATCCATCTGGTTTCCTCTTGATTGTGAAAACCCACCGGCATCCCACGGGTCTAGATCCTTCTGGTCTCATACATGCTTCCCATGTTTTATTCTTCATTAGTGCCTTCATTTCCACAAGCATTGCTTCCCTCCAATGTGGGATTTCCATTGTCTCCTCTGCTGTCCGGGGAAGTTCTTCTTCCTCGTATAGTGCGGCCATAAAGGCCTTTGCCATTTTGGTCAGATTTGCCGTCGCCAAGTTCGCCACTGAATATCTGTATTTTCTTGATATACGCTCGGGACTGTATCTCTTAGGTGGGACGCCCCTTGTGCTCCTGTTGGGGAGGATGTACTGTCCAGTGTCCCCATCAATTGCAGCATTCTCCACGGGTTCTACATCAGTACTGTTAGGAATAGTTGCACTATTGACATCAGTTTCAGTGGTTACCTCGGATATCACTGGAGGAGAATGGTCGGGTGTGGATGACTGAGGAGGCTCTGCCGGTGACAAGACGGGCTCGGCGACAGTGCTAGCTGTCTCTGTTAGTTCCGCCGCAGATTCGCTTGGTGATGGCACGAACCAATTTAGGGGTCCACTTGACCGATTAATGGTTCTACTCTCCCCCTGACCACTAAAATTGGTGTAGTAGTACTCACATTCTAAGAAGTTACAGTTCATGGTCGTTATTATCTTCCTAGACGACGGATCATAGCACCTATATCCTTTCTGATTTATTCCATACTCCAAGAAAACACACTTTATTGCGCACGCGGAAAATTTGGTTCTCTCGTGTTTAGGGACATGAACATATACAGAGCACCCAAAGATCTTAAGGGGTAGGGTAAGAGGTTCAGGCACATCGGCTAGAGAAGATAAAAACTGCAATGGGGTTTTCATTTTCAAGATTTTTGTAGGGAGACGGTTCACCAAATAAACAGATGTAGCAACCGCTTCGGGCCATAAAAATTTTGGAACATTAGAGTCAAAGAATAAAGCACGAGTTATCTCCATAATGATCCTATTTTTCCGTTCGACTACTCCGTTTTGTTCGGGGGTATATGGGCACGAGGTTTGGTGAACTAACCCTTTGTTCAAGAAAAAATTTGACATTTCTTTATTAACAAACTCCCTCCCATTATCAGACCTAAGGATTTTTATGGATGTCTGAAATTGAGTTTCGATTAGTTTGTAGAAAAGGACAAATTTTTCGTAAACTTCTGATTTGTTTTTCAAAAAATATACCCACGTCATTCTTGAACAATCATCCACAAACAATAAGAAATATCTAAAACCATGATCACCAATAACGGGCGCAGGGCCCCAAACGTCAACATGAACAAGTGAAAAAAGACTCTTAACACGAGTTTCAGTAGGTTTAAATGACTGTCTGTGGCTTTTTGCCAAAACACATGACTCACACTCAAAATCCTTAAGATGCGAAAAATTCGGGAAAAGCAATTTAAAATAACCAAGAGATGGATGACCTAGACGTCTGTGCCACAACCAAGCGTCTCGAGTTGCAGATCCGTGAGCCAGCATCGCGGCACTGTCTTGGTGAGCCATCTCGTCGACATAGTAGAGGCCTTGACGCTCAGTGCCACGCCCAATGATCCTCCTCGTCCTGATATCCTGTAATACACAGAAATTGGGATGCATCAGTAATGTACAATTCAATTCCTTTGTCACGTGGCTAATAGACATCAATTTCTGCGACAATTTGGGAACATAAAGACAGTTTGACAGTTTCAACGTTGGGGATATCTCAATTGTCCCACTCCCTTCTACTGACGTAAGTTCCCCATCCGCAGTTTGTATATGACTTTTCATAGCCCCACAAAAATTCACAAAATCCTGTCTATCATGAGTCATTGTATCGGTCGCTCCACAGTCAAAAATCCACCGATTATCTTTCTTACAAGACTTATGTTGTACAACACAAGCAATAGGTAATTCATGCAATATTTCAAATCTGTTGGGGCTAATAAACAAATCATCACACAGTATGGGGTCATTTTTCGAATTATTCAAAGTATGGGGGCTGCATGCATAATTCGGGGTTCAGACTGCAAATTTTTGGGAGTTTCGGGGTCAATCTGTGAATTAAAGGAAGTATGGGGGGCTGCATGCATAATTCGGGGGTCAGACTGCAAATTTATGGGAGTTTGGGGTTCAATCTGTGGACTAAGGGAAGTATGGGGGTTTAAGTTCAAAAAATCATGTGGGCTAGGTTTTATGATCCCTAGCCCATTACCTCCTTCGTCGGTTGATCAGCCGCTCTCCACTCCCCCGAATCGCCCGGCGAACGCTGCTTGTCCGACCTCCTCTGCCCGCTTGCCGCCGCCGCCGTGTGGAGGGACACCGTCCGCGTCCCGTCCTCGAGTGGGGTTGTCTATTCCGCCGGCTTCCCCTACTCCAATGGCCAGTTTGGCCTTCCCCTGTTGATTCTCGTCCCACCAATCTGGAAACCCGATCAGTTTGAGCAATTCTCACGGGTATGTTTGTTCATTCCACAGTTAGAGCACCATAATTTTGTTTTGTCGGGCTTGGTGGCTCCACGGCGGCTGTTGGTGGCAGTGGGTGGCTGTCCAGGTCGAGGCGGCGTCGGTTGGGTACGGGGTCTGGTTTGTCGGGCTCCAAAGCCGAGTCCGACTCCATTCGCTGCTGTGGTTGAGTCGGGACTAGTCGACGACATAATTTTGAGTCGTATGGCTTCTCGTTTCACCCAGCCGTATGCGACGTCTACCGGAGGCGTCGGGCTTTCCTTGAGGATGTCCCGTCTGGTTCCTTCGAACTAGGGGTTTAATCCCGCCAGAAATTTGTACAATCGTCGCTGATTGATGATGTTCTGATATTCACCTATCCCTTTGTCGCAGCACGTGATGGTTTTGGTCTGGCAACGGTCGATTTCGATCTATACTCCGTGTAAGGTCCTCCAGTAGGTCTCCAAGTCGGTGTCCCCTTGGACAATCCGGATGGCCTTGTCCTCCAGGTCATAGATCAAGTATGAATCGGACGTACTTTGATACGTCACAGCCAAGCTATCCCAACTAGCTTTCGCACTTTGATGGTGTGCGAAATCTGCCACGATCTCGATCTCCATGTTGTCCACGATCCAGGAGAAGACCACCAGATCGGTCTCCTCCCATTCCAGAAACTCCTTGTTGGTTGGTTTTGGGGGTTCCGGCACCCCGGTGATGTGCCGCAATGCCCTTCGGCTTTCAATGGCTACCCGCATCAGTCGGGCCCATAGTGCATAATTTCTTCCATTTAGCTTGAATGCTACTGTAACATTCTTGCTTGCTTTCAATCTGAGATCGCCATTCTTAACATCGTCTCCTTCTGCCATTTTCAGGTCCGGTTCGTCCGTCGCCGCCTTCTGGTCGGGACAGGTATTCGGGCAATGACGAGATTATATTCTGAGCCTGTGATTATATGGCTCTGATGCCATGTTGAAGAAGAGAATTTATATGTATTCTAGTATATACAATGTGGAGGGATTACACGCCTCATATAGGCTAAGGAATTCTACACATGGTAAGATACAAATATGATTTACCCTAGCTAGAATTAGGGAAAGAATAATTATAATTTATTCCGTAATCTTCGTGTATCTTCCGTGATATTATGCGATATTGTGTATCTTCCAACAAAGAGGATTGTTTTCAAAAGAAAATACTATCACCAAATCAAACGCACGTGCGACATATATAAGTTTTGTTCAACATTTTTGTTAAATTTGGATTTGATGTGTTAGGGGATGTATGTGAATTTGAAAAAATAATAAATTAAAATAATGTGAAATATATGTATCTTGACGTAGGAGTGAAATTGTCCACAGCCTTTGTCCTAGCGGCAAGGAGCTTAGATATTATTGTATGAGGGCTCGAGTTCGAGCCTTCTCAACATTAGTTATAATGACCTCCTTTCTATAGTATATGAGTTTATTTGTAATTTTCTCCTTCATATAGGAGTTAATTTTGTAAAAAAACGTAGGAGTGAAATTCACTAATATGGCAAGTGGCAACGTGTGATTAGGGACTGATTTAGAAGCGCGCAATCCGACCCAAAATTGACAAGGCCGGCCACTTGGAACGGCTCTAACAATATGTGACAAACAATGGAATGCTAAGTTTATCATCAGATATACGGATGTCAATTGGGTCAATCTATTCATTTCCGAATAAGCTTAATCGGGTTTGATCTGTATTCAGTTCAGGTTAATCCAGCTTTGGTCAAGCTGACCTAATCCCTCATTTTCATCAAAGCTATTTGGGCTGACTCTTTGGTTTCGGGCTAAGCTGAGCTAACATCCATTCAAAAAATGGGCCTGATATGTGGGCCGTCATAAGGAGGCCCAATTTCGTATTTCATTATACACTAACTAAACACCTTTCTTGTCGAGAAGGAAACCTTCGTTCAACCTTTATATTCCCAGCTTCGTTTAGCTCAATTTTCTTAACCTAGGCTCAGGATTGTTGCATCGATCCACAAATTGTGTTTCTCTATCAATTATTAGGAGTCTGTGTGTTCGATTTCTACCATCTTCGTTTTGATTCAAGCATTTTGTTCGATCGCTGCTCAGTTTCTAGGGTTTTTTAGCATCTACCATTGCCAATGGCGCCTGCGGAATCCAACAGCGGCGGAGCCACCAAAGAACAGCCTCCGGTCAAGGCGCCGGCGAAGGACCTCAAGAAAAAGGATGAGAAGAAGGACGAAGATCTCGTAAGTTTGTAGAAATTATTGTGTCACTCGAAAAAGCTTGGAATTTGGTGTGGTTTTTAGTTTTGGGGGTGAAATTAAGTGGTTTTTGATTGACATTTGAAGCTTAAGTCATGAATTCGTGACATCCTTTTTATTTTGTGATGTAGTCGGAGGAGGATTTGGCATTGAAGCAGCAATTGGAGCTTTACGTGGAGAGAGCACAAGACGCAGATCCTGGATTGCAGAAAGTTGCGCTAGAGAGCATGCGGTGAGTGGTTTTCGTTTTTATATTCAGAATTGAAATTAGCTGGTAATGCAGTTGAGTCTATGATGACCAGATCTTTTACTATTTTTAAGCAAAGGAAGAAAGAATTTTGTAGTGCATTGCCTAATTGAATTGGAATTTTCTCAATTGAATTAGATTACCATTAACCTCTTCATTTATTCTGAAAAAACAAGATGTTTGAACAGCCACAAAGTCAACCATGCCAAATATGTGAGGATGAATTTAACTGCATACATAAGCTTATGATGTTACTTGTTTCTCAACAAATCATTGTGCTGTTTGATTTTTAGTATAATAATACATTATTCGGTAGCTTTAGTAAATGAGCTTGAGATTTTCAACTTGTGATTTTGTATTGACCATGCAAACCTTAAAGTATGCAGAAATGGCTTTCGTTTCAGCCCAAGCTCTCACTTGTTTTTCCATTTTTTGTAACATCTTCACGAACTGAGTTTTGCTTCAATGGAGAACCTGCTGTTTGTAGATTGATTATAGTAAATTTTCTTATACAGGGAAGAAATTCGTACTGCAACCAGTTCTATGACTTCAGTGCCCAAGCCACTGAAGTTCTTACGTCCTCATTATGCAACCCTACAGGCACACTATGAGAAAATGTCAGATTCAGATTTGAAGGTGATAAACTATTGGTTTTGCTAAATTCTTTTCTTATTTATCATTCATGCCCACCTCCGCTCCATATCTCTTCTGAATTCGTTTCTCTTCAGAAACTGCTTGCAGATATACTCTCTGTTTTGGCCTTGACAATGTCCCCTGAAGGAGAAAGAGTATGTTGCATTTCTTATTTGCTGCAATATCATATAGTCTATGGTTCTTTTATCAGAATGTTAGGTCTTGTCTTTGATGGCATTTGTTGTCTCTCTGGCAAGCTTCTGGAACCTCTAAAAGGATTCACTAAGAGACTAATTCATTCTATCTGCTGTTATGATGCGTAATTTCAGGAGAGCTTAAAGTACAGATTACTTGGTTCTGATGGTGATATTGGTTCTTGGGGACATGAGTATGTCAGGTGAGGATTTGGACCGCTAAATTTAAATATGTGAGCAAGTGATGATTCTCCTGCATGATATCAGCCAATCAGCTTGTGCACTGCACATAATTATTTTATCCTCCTTTGCAATACTCATTTGTTCTGCCAGTAAAGATTTCTTTTGAGTATGGCGTATGGTTGTCTTCATTTATAGTTTAAAATTCCATTGCATTCATTTGTCACATGTCTTGATCGCCTATTTTCTAAATCTTAAGATGGACTATAGACCACCCTATCTTCTTTCACAGAACACGTATTGCAAATGTAACCCTTCTGAGAAAGATATGATGCACTTATACCTATATGAGACATGTAGAGCAATATTTATGATTTACAGTTGATGATTATATGTGTGTGTGTATTATCTATAAACTCAATTTATAGTTTAGAAGTCCATTTGCCGTCATTTGTCACATGTCTTGGTCGTCTATTTATAAATCTTAAGATGAAGGACTATAGTCCACCCTATCTTCTTCCACAGATTATGTATTGCATTCCAAATGTAACCCTTCTAAGAAAGATATAAAGCATACCTCCATGAGACATGCAGAGCAATATTAACGATTTACAGTTGATGATTATATGTGTGTGTGTGTGTGTGTGTGTGTATGTGTATTATCTGTAAACTCAATTTAGCTAGAGATTTTTATTGTTTTTGAATAGTTAATACTTGAATATGATCCTGAAAATTGTGTATGAGTTTAATCTGAAGTAATGAATGTGTTGCAGGAACTTAGCTGGGGAAATTTCTCAAGAGTATTCAAAACGGCAGGTTAGAACTTCTACATGATTTGAGGAAAATGCTTATTGCCTGCAAAAAGTTTGGGTTTCTTCCCTTGCATCTCAATACTATAAACACAAATCTCTTCTATATTGAAAAGAACAATATATCAATAGTTAGTAGGTTAATATATTGAAAAGTTAGTACTTAATAGTAATTAGATGTAAAGCTATATTATTGCTTTCCATATTAGTACTAGTTGAATTCGAGCAGAGACATTTTGGTATATACACAAATATACGTTCTGTTGAAGTTATCAATTTTGAATGCCATGCATTGTCTACCTTCTAAATTTCCACGTATGTTGCTTTACAGAGTGAAGAAGCCCCAATAGATGATCTAATGGACCTGGTGGTGCAAATTGTTGCCTTCCATATGAAGGTATATTCCATAATTTATTTATTTAGTCATTTAGGTTCACTCTTTGTGAAAATACTCTGCCATATAGCATGGTATCTTAGAACTTTGGTTAGGATTGGCAATTCAACAATCTAGAAGACATCATGGAGATGAACATTTATTACACAATTTACACTATGCCTTCATATATGCTTCTCACTTTTGTGATATGAATCTAAGCATGGAAATTTAATGTATTTGCAGCATAATGCTGAGCCTGAGGCAGTCGATCTTCTTATGGAGGTATTGTAACCATCTACTATTATAATTGGATCATTGATCTTACTTCAGAACAACCTTGAATAATAGAAGTTTGGCCTATTTACTATCAGGTGGAGGACCTTGATCTACTTGTGGAACATGTTGATAGTACAAACTTTAAGCGGACATGCCTGTATCTTACTAGTTCAGCAAAGTAAGTGGGTTCTGATGCCTGTAGCTTGACTTTTGGTTCTGTATGTTACTGCCAGAGTGTTTTTACATTGTCAATGACATCAATGTTACAAAGAAATTATCTTCTTTTTACTAATTGATTTGTTCATGTGAATATATCTTCTTATCTATGAGCATCAGCTATTTGAAAAATATAACTCCAATGCATGTGAAGTGGTTTTTGGATGGATTAAGATAAGGTTTGGTTTTCACTTTTGAGTCAATTTCCGTCTTATATGGCAAGTATTTCCTATATTGGTTGCAGGGGTATATATCTATGTTGGTGGAGTTAATTCATAAGTCGCACTAATCCATAATTACTGCCTACAGCTTATAATAGTATGATATATGGGGCTTCACATTTCAAAGTTTGGTAACTGAATTCTGATAATTATTTAATTTATGTATCCACTCTGCTGCTTTTTATTTAAAAAAAAATTCAATTTGATTCTGCATTCGGTGACCTTCTAAGTCACTACAACAGATAACTGTTAGGGATGTCCATGGATCATGCTTAGCTCTGTCTCTTTCTTTTGATAGAAAGTTTCTCGCCTATGGTGATGTTAGCTCATTGTAATGTCGCATATGTAAATTTTTGCAGATACCTTCCTGGACCGGATGACATGTTAGTTTTGGATATTGCACATTCTATCTATATGAAATTTGAGGAGTATCCAAGAGCACTACAGATTGCATTGTATCTTGATAACTTCCAGGTTCATACTTTAGTATTTACGAGACACTTAATTGTGTGGTAGAAAATTTAAAATTATTGGGATCAAGTTTTGTAACTTTATCTTGGTTATGAAATGAAGATCACAATATGATTTACTTGACACTTTTTGGACCAAACTTTATCTGATTTCTGATTTAGTTATGTTGACTGGTTGTGCCTTTGCAGTATGTGAGCGAACTTTTTCAGCGTTGTGAGGATCCTCTCAAAAGGCAGCAGTTTTGCTTCATCCTGGCACGCCATGTAAGTTATCTTGAGCATCCTGTACTGTTTTGTATGTAGTCTCACCTACATTTTCATCCCAATAGGTTACAATGCGCTAATGGTTTGTCATGTGCAGGGCGTTTCGTTTGAACTTACTGAGAGCATTATTGCAGACGATGAAGAAAGGGAAGCTTTGCAAAATCTCATCAACAATACGAAGTTGAATGAAGGCTATCTAACACTTGCTCGTGATATTGAAGTCATGGAGCCGAAATCTCCTGAGGACATATACAAGGTAGACTCTCTTGAGCATCAGTGTCCAGATTGCTCTGATTGTTGTTTCTTGCATCATGCATTTATTCTTGATCCCGTTGATAAGCATCCAATTTTAATTTGGGCATGCTGGTGTTGTTTTCCATATAGTTCCTTCAAGATGGGCATAATGCTCAAAATATTTTGTATGTTTCTAATGTAGCTATGTTGGCTTGGCAGGCACATCTAATTGAAGGCCGTGGTAGTGGTGGGGGAACTGTTGATTCTGCCAGACAGAATTTGGCAGCAACCTTTGTTAATGCTTTTGTAAATGCTGGTTTTGGCCAGGTTTGTATAAGATCGTATGTGTTAATCGCAAGGGAACATTTTTACATGTTTCTTTATGCTGAGTGTGGTGTTCCTTTCTGTCTGTGAAGGACAAGTTGATGACAGTTCCAGCTGAAGCATCTAGCGGTGGTTCCTCCTCAAGCTGGCTCTTCAAAAATAAGGAACATGGAAAGGCCAGTGCTGCAGCAAGTCTGGTGCGCTTCTACTCTGTGTTGCACTTGCATCTTATTCTAGTGGTTGCTAATCATTCTGTTTGCTACTCTAGGGCATGATTATGCTTTGGGATATTGATTCTGGACTTGCACAACTGGACAAGTATTTCCACGCTAGTGACACTCATGTCGTATCTGGCGCATTACTCGGAGTAGGGATTGTAAACTGTAACGTAACGAGTGATTGCGATCCTGTAAGATTCAAACAATTTTCCCAATATAAAATCTTCTCCAAGTACAATTGAGGAAATGCATAAATATAAAGTGTTAATTTAAAACTACTAAGCAACTACAATGCGTACTTTGATTTTTTCCTGTACTAAGTGTTGATTGCTTTCTCAGGCATTGGCTCTATTGGCAGAGTATGTGGAAAAAGAAGATGCTTCGATTAAAATAGGTGCAATAATGGGTCTAGGTCTTGCACATGCAGGTTCTCAAAATGAGCAAGTGAGTTTTCCTCAGTCACCTTTCTGTTAAATTGGTCAAATAGAGTTTATAGCCTTGATTATCTGGGGTTTTATATATTTTGTAACGTTATCAGGTACGTAGCATATTAATGCCCCTCCTTCTAGATGGAAGATCATCTGTTGACGTGATTGCATTTGCTGCTATTGCATTGGGCCTAGTATATGTGGGTTCATGTAATGAAGATGTTGCCCAGAACATTGTACTTGCTTTGATGGAACGAAGTGAGGCAGAATTAGGGGATCCCTTAGCTCGTTTCTTGCCTTTGGGCCTTGGTCTACTTTTCTTAGGGAAGCAGGTAATAATTTAGGCTTAAAATTAGTAAAGCTCAATCAGCATTGTGGGCTGTCTGTCTAGAACCAGAAAGCATTTCATTCTGTCTTCTTCAATGCTCTCTTTGTAGGTAGCTAACATCTTATCTCTACTTCTGACAGGAAAACGTTGAGGCTACAGCTGAGGTTTCAAAGACATTTAATGAAAAAATTCGGAAACATTGCGACATGACCCTGCTATCTTGCGCATATGCAGGAACTGGAAATGTTCTAAAGGTTACAAGTTATTGAAGTTGGAGTGAGGGTGGACTTTTCTCCGATGTCTGTTATGTTAACTAATTGCCTTTCTATCACAGGTGCAACACTTCCTTGGTCAGTGTGCACAACATCTTGAGAAGGGCGAATCCTACCAGGGACCAGCTGTTCTCGGAATTGCTATGGTAGCAATGGCTGAGGAACTCGGGCTTGAGATGGCCATTCGTTCATTGGAGCATCTTTTGCAATATGGAGAGCAGAATATTAGAAGGGCTGTCCCGTTGGCTCTTGGTCTCCTTTGTATATCCAATCCTAAGGTAATCTGCTCTAGGTGTCACCAGGTCTAAAAACTTGAGGATTGATTTTTATGTTCTAAGAACTGATTTGTGGCTCGGCTTCTTTCAACCATAGAAAATGAACCTGTGTGGTAGTGTTGCTTATCCACTTGTGTATGATAGCATCATAGATAGTTACAGAATCTTCATAGAATTTCTTATTACTTAGATCGTTATCTACTTGTATAATTGAATGATTGTTGTTTTCAACAGGTCAATGTCATGGACACATTAAGCAGGCTCAGTCACGATACAGACTCAGAAGTTGCGATGGTAATATTAATTCCTTTATAATTCTTATTCTCGTAATTATTCCGTGCGCTAAGTCTCTTGTTTCTTAATGTGCATACCTTCTGGATGTTACAGTCTGCCATGATTTCTCTGGGTTTGATCGGTGCTGGAACCAACAATGCCAGAATAGCTGGAATGCTTCGCAATCTGTCAAGCTATTATTACAAAGATGCTAGCCTTCTTTTTTGTGTACGTACTCTTTGAACAAAGATCCTCTTTGAACAAAGATCCTTTTTTTTAAGTACATATCAAAATGCAAGTATATTCAATATAGATTCTAAAATGCAGGTCCGCATTGCTCAAGGTCTTGTTCATCTTGGAAAAGGGTTGTTGACTCTGTCTCCTTATCATTCGGAACGTTTCCTGATGTCACCGTATGTTACTCATTGAAACTCCACCCGTGGCTAATTTTAAATTTGATTTAAGTACTATGACGGAGGATGCTAATTTTTGCTCCCTTTTATGCCTTCTTCCAGGACTGCACTCGCTGGACTTGTGGTTATGCTTCATGCATGTCTTGATATGAAGGCTCTCATCTTGGGGAAATATCATTACGTTCTATACTTCCTCGTCCTGGCCATGCAGGTAATCGAAAAATGTTGGTTTTTAAGTATTCGTTCTTTTGGGTTCTGTTCTCTCGTGTTTCCCTTCTCCACATTAGTAAAACCCTTTTTTTCCAAACAACGCGTCTGTGCAACTTACAGCCTAGAATGCTGCTGACTGTGGACGAGAACTTGAAGCCTCTTTCTGTACCCGTCCGTGTTGGCCAAGCTGTTGATGTCGTTGGCCAAGCAGGTCGTCCCAAGACCATAACAGGTTTCCAGACCCACTCAACCCCCGTCCTTCTGGCTGCTGGTGACAGAGCGGAGCTTGCAACCGAGAAGTAAGCTCTCATCTATATTCCTTCTTCTATCTCATGCTCAACGAAAACTGCACACTAATGTCGGATGCCTTTGCAGGTATATTCCCCTCTCTCCCATTCTCGAGGGATTTGTCATCTTGAAAGAGAACCCAGACTATAAGGAAGAGAGTTGATGCTGACTAGGCTGTCATATCATACACGGGGTCTGTCACGGATCAACGGTTTAAACTTTCAACGTTGCAGAACCGTGCCTATAGTAAGAGGCATGGATGAGCAAAATGGCGATGGGGCGTGATTTGGTGCCATATTATGTTTCATCCATTTTGAACGGATTATATGCTCCGGTCGTTGTAAATTGATCTGTCTCCGACGAAGAACGTGATTCGTCTGTGTTCTTCTGGGTAGTTTGTGTTATTTTCAACATTATTTTTTATGTGATCGCAGCATCAAAAAGAAAGTCTGAATACTTTATAACTCCCGGACCATAGGAGTTAATCTCTCGAACCTATGCACGAACTCGTTATATTTGTTTGTTAGGAACTCATTTCACTGTATACCTTTGATAAGCGTAATACTATGTTCTTATGAATCTCGTAAAACAAATAATTCTTCTATTTGGTAATATTTAAAAAAGTATTAAGATTCGGAACTTGGTTAGTTAAATTTAATTAATACTATATCTGTTGATTGATTGCTCGTAGGCTTATTTCCCGACAACTTTTCAGGCCTATTTCCGACCTAACCATAGGCTTTTCAGAAACCGGTCAGAAACCGCTGGTTTTTGTTAGAAAACCGTTGACGAAACCTGCGGTTTCCACTGAAAAACCGGCGGTTTACGCATGAAACCAGCGGTTCCGCCGGTTCCGCCGGATTTTCAAATTTTCAAAATTTGAATTTTTAAAAAAAATTTAATCACAATTTCCCCCTATAAACACCCCCTCATCTTCATTTCTACTCACCCCATTCTTTTGTTAATAAGAATTTCTCTTCTCAATCTCAATTTCTCTCTTCTCCATCCTCATTCTCTCAAGTTGTTTACGTTATCTGCGCTCATAATTTACTCACGTTGTTCACGTTATCATCTTCACACAATCACACTATTCTATATTCTTCACTTTCAATTTTCATAAATATCATGTCTTCATCTCGTCGTGGTGGTGATCGGGGCAAGAGAATTGCCCAAGATCAAAGTGATACTCGTCGTCGACGTGCCCCTACTAGAGCACAAGTTGCTGAGGAGGTGGGAAGGCGAGCCGCTCTTCGAGCTCAAGTAAGTTATAATATGTTTTAGTTTTTTTGTTAATTCATTTTTATTAAATTTATAATTTCATTTTTCATCATCTATGTGTCTATGTGTTTTATTTTTGTGTTAGTATTTTTACTTAGTTGTATAATTTTCGTAGGAGGAAGAAGATCGAAATGCGGTCTTGTTACTTGCCCTCGCCGACGACGACGACCAACAAGGGGGGCATTCACATTCGGCTTCGCGTTTCGAGTACGATGTGAATCTATCGTCGGATGAAGGCGATGATGGATCGCATCAATTCCCCCCTTCTAGCACCGGCCAAGTAGGCGAAAATGATGATGATGAGGAGGAGGCCGATGCTCCTCCTCCTTCCGCAGGACGACAAAAGAAGGAGATGCCTCCCAAGTTGAAATCCGATATTTTCACCAAACATTACAAGAAGGTCTCGGTGGTAATTTCAAATCCTAATGATCCGACCACTACCGTGGAGACAAGTGAGTTCAAAGCATACTGCAACTATTGCGATAAAGTCTATCCATTTGGAACTGGTGGGGGATATGGTACTCTCCATCGCCATTTGAAGGCAAAACACCCCGTGGAATATGGGCATACTAAGTCCCAAAGCCAAATAAACTTCCCCGCCGGCTCATCGTCTCAAACAGGTACGCCTCTATTTAAATATGATCCCAAAAATGTTACTGATGCTATGGTAAGATGGGCGGCAATGAAACATTTGCCGTTCAGTTTTTTTAATGACAAAAAATATGAAGTTACTATGCAAACCGCTTTTAATGTTGCTACAAAAAGAATTCCCCCCTCTACTGCTCAAAGATCTAACAATCGTCAGTTTTTTGACAAAAAAAGAGAGGTTGGAAAATTTCTATCCATCTTGAGGCACAAAGTTAATATTTGCTCCGATATGTGGATGGATTCTTTCCAACGAAATTTTTACATGGGAATTTCATGTCATTTTATAGACAATAGTTGGTCTTTAAATAAACGTTAATTGGTTTTAGACAATTTCCTTCCCCACACACCGCAAAAGCAATTGCATCTTTAATTATTCAAGTTTTGAATGAGTATGAGTTATGCAACAAGATATTTTCGATTGATTTTGATAACGCAACCGCTAACACCGCAAGTATATCCGATTTAATTGCGGCTTGTTCCCCGGTGATAAGTGGTAAGTATTTTCACCAACGATGTATTTATCATATTTTAAACTTATGTGTACAAGATGCTTTGTCTTTATGGCAAAGACATATTCAACCTATTACTACAGCTGTATCCTTGATCTATTGGAAGCCTCAAATTGGCAAGGCGTGGAAGAAGTATTGCCACTCGAAGAAAATAAGGTACACAACTTTTACTTTAGACGTGTCTACTAGATGGAATTCTACATATGATATGTTGCATTCTACATTAGAGCATATATAATATTTGGTTGATTTTTATAGAACTTACCATGTTGATGATTTATATCTAACATCTTCTTGTCGGGATTAAAGCATGAGCTTATTTAAATTATTCAAAGGTTTTCGAAATGCCAATGTTAAGTTATCGGGTGTGTATTATTGCACATCCGTTCGTGTTTTAGAACATTGCATGATCATATCACTTGGTTTTAAAACTGCAATGAAAAATTCCACAAACAATCTTGAGTTAATGTGTGTTTTATATTACATGGTTGACAAATGCCTCAAGTATTTCAATGAGATCCCAACGGTTTTTTTGCTTGCCAAAGTTTTGGATCCAAAGCGGAAACTAGTTGGTACTTTCAAAATTTTAGAATTTTATTACAACAATTTGACTTCTATTGATCTTGAACCACTCCGAGCTTTGCAAAATGACGAGGACGACAACTACATAAACCTAGCCCAAACATTCCAAATAAACATCCTCCACCTCCCAAGCCTCCAAAGAAGTTTTGAGTTCGACTTGCGGGCTCTCTTTCACGATTACGAAGCCAAGTACAACCGTACCCACCAAGTGAGACCTAGACCCCCCGTCAAACACATAACTTTGACTTCTTCCAAGTTGATGACTCCGACGCCCAATCCCAATTGGAGGACCTATACGGCTTCAGCAGCGGAGGAAGGACGGCAAATTCGACAAGTGAGTTAGATTTATATTTTGACTCACACTTTTCATTCAATGAGGAAGAAGGAGGTCCCGTTCCCCAACAAATCGACGTCCTTGATTGGTGGGGATCACACGAGAAAGATTTTCCCATCCTTGCATCAATGGCCAAGGAGATCTTTTCTGTTCCGGCTTCCACTGTCGCCGTTGAGTCCGCCTTTAGTGTTGGAGGCAACGTCTTGGACGACAGAAGAAGTAGACTCACCGGGAAGCCACCATGTTACTTGATGATTGGTGCTCCGCCGAAATTAGAGACCAAGAACCGGATTGAGACAATCAAGTAGTACAACCCGACCGAGACTACTTCCCCGACGAAGTAGAGTAGGCGCCAATTCCTCCGATCAATCCAAATAGGTAAGTAAGGTAAGAGAACTACGTGGACTTTGATTCCAAAATGCAATTGTGCATTGAGGATACGTAGGCATCTCAACTTAAATTTTAAATTTAAGTTGAGCTCAAGTCCTTTTCCTTTATTTCTTTTTTCTCCCCTTTGTTTCGAATATGTAATTTGTAAATTGTAATCAAGACTTTAAGTCTTTTGTAATTTATAATTTTTAAGTTGTAATTTCTAATTTTAAAGTTGTAGTAATTTGTAAATTTTAAGTTGTAAACTTGTAATTTTAAAGTTGTAATTTGCAATTTTAAAGTTGTAATTTGTAATTTTGAATTTGTAATTTGTATCAATAAAATTGCATTTGTACATCGCTGTATTCTAATTTTATTTATGCAAGTATATTTACATTTTTTACTTGAATTGAATTACAATGTAAAAAAAATAAAAAAATAAATTAACATGAACCGCCGAACCGTCCAAACCGGCCCGGAACCGGATATGCACCGGCGGTTCACGGTTCCGGAACCGGAACCGTCCAAGCTTGGCCGGGCCGGTTCAGGTTCATGCATTTCTTGAATCGGAACCGGCGGTTCCCGAACCGTGGTGACGTCTACCAGTGATCTTCTATTCACCTAAACAAGTACATTTGGATTTGTTTTTTTGGCAGCCACTAGCAACCTATGTTTGGAAAAGTGCCTTCTGGTAAATTTTGTTTGCTTTTACATGAAATGTCTTATGTTTGACTAGACTAATACGAATAACATAATCTGCTTGTGCTTTTTAAAGCTCTTGATTTGAAGAACTTTTTTTTGTCTCCCTCTTTTATTTTTCTCTTTCAGGGGTGTTGATCACCAAGAGAATGGGGAACTTTTTGCTTCAGCTGGAGCTCAAGTACATATGGAACCACAACAGGTTTTAAATGCGTTCAAATTATGTTTTGTTATTTGCAAATGCAGTAGGTTCCAACATATTAACTTTCTTTCACAATCAGGTCTCAGCCAATCAACAGTTTTGAATGGGGAAAAGATACAGTTATTTCTAGGGGTAGGTAGGTACGGTATACCTTACCGAAACTACCATACCGTATACCTTACCGTAAATACGGTATGCGAAAAAATCATACCTTTACCTTACCAAAGTTTTCGGTATACCGAACTTTTTCAGGAGAACCAAATGTGTTAGCAACATCAGGCAGGTCTGTATTTTTCAGGACTGCACTATATTTTATTTAGATTACATAATGTTCACACAGGCTGAATTGTCACATGATTGTAAAGCTTAGGTTGCTACACTGATAATGTTTCACCCTTGCAATTGCAGTGATCGTAGCATTACTATATATGATTTACGGTTGTCATCTCCAGCAAGAAAGATGATCATGATGGTTAGTGAATTGGTTTTTATATTTTGAATATGCGAATAATCCTTTTGGTTTATTACCCGACATATTAAATCATTGGTTAGAACTTGATAAGCGATGAAGACGTTAAGTTCACTTGATAAGACGTTATTCATCCAATCAATCGTGGACAATTAACGAATCTCAACTACTAAAAGTTTTGATTTCTATTCAATTATAGCAAGTTGTATTACTACTCCATACTATCAATAGGGGTTTTAGTAAAACCTTCAAATTTTGAGATATAAACCCAGTTTCCTCATTTCCACCCCAAATTACAATATCACCTCCAAATCTCTTCGCACAAAAAGGAACGAAATGGCTATCGCCGCCGCCAGATCCGTTTTCCGGTCGTCGGCCGTCCGCAGCGCCGCCACTAGGCTGGCGTCCCAAGCAAAGTCCGCTCCCTCCCCTTCGCCGTTCCGCCTCCCCTCCAGAACTCCCCTGCTAGCTCATCGCATCTTCCGGTACTTCTGCTTTCCTCCATCTATAGATTCGAGCTCTATCGAAAATTGCGATAATGTGATTGTGAATTTAATCAATTAAGCTCGTTTCTATCGTTGTGGAATGTGCACCGTAGGTCTCCTGCTGAATTGAGTGCGTGTGTGGAGTCGATGCAGCCGTTCCACACAGCCACCGCCTCGGCGTTGATGACATCGATGCTCACCGTCTCTCGATTCGGTTACGGTTGGCTCGCTGAAGGTACTTTAACATGGTCTTTTTTTTTAAATTTAATTTTCGTTATATTTTTAGTGAATTGCGACTCTGTGTGCGTATTTTAGCCTTTGTTTGAACTGTAATGACGTTTTGTGTTGCTTTGCTAATTTCTCGCTGGAAAACGGTTTGCATTTGTTTCTGAGTGATGTGCTGCATATGTGTTCATATAGTGAACTGTTTATTTTGTAATTTGTTTATATTTCTAGCGAAGTCATGAATTAATTTCATCTCCATACCTTGTGTGCGTGCAAAAAGGGGAATATGTGATCGTATATGAATACTATAAATTATAAACAGCAGTGGAAATTAAAGTCTTAACAAAATGTTGGATAGTTGATATAGAGAATCAGATATAATAGAGTGTATTGAGAATTTTCGTGTTAGTCTTAAATGTGTAGTTGTTTGAACGACTCCTGATGTGGAAAATGCTTGTGCGAAGAGTAACCGCTGTATGCTTCTGCTTTTTT
This sequence comes from Salvia splendens, assembly GCF_004379255.2. Classification (NCBI taxonomy): domain Eukaryota; kingdom Viridiplantae; phylum Streptophyta; class Magnoliopsida; order Lamiales; family Lamiaceae; genus Salvia; species Salvia splendens. Next base: position 1,495,605 of record NC_056043.1, on the reverse strand, counting down.
TTCTAGCTGAATGAAACTTCACTCAAGAGTCCATTAGAATTTCTTGTATTCCAATCCTGAGTCTTTCTCCATGAGCCACACTGTTTGCTCAGATTTCTATTTAGTCTAATGCTTACAATTGCAATGCTGATGGATTGCCTAACCAATAGCTTTTCATCTTGATTTAGGTATCTAGCGATGTAGATTCCTCTTTTGCTGACCTTGTCCTCTTTTCATAACCCTGGTGAGTCAGTTTTCTGTGAAGAGTCTCCTGGCACCTGAAAATGGTTTAACCGAATACATATTGATTTAGTCAAAGCTAGTTAACTAAGTGATGCTGTTTCCTTCTATATCCTAAATCCCCCTTAGTGGCACGGTCAACTTTCGAGAACACGATAGCTACTTAGATTGCATTCAGTTTGAGGACTTTTATACAAATAATCCTTTTGAGTAGTATCATATGTCTATCTTCGACATGCCTATTTCCTTATTTTGATAAAGAAGTCCCTGCTTCTTTCTTCCTGTTGTAGGCCTTGACAAGACTAGATGAAGATGGCAAGGCAAATAGGGATTACTTGGATTCTTTTTCCTTAGAACATACCTACAAGAAGACAATGCTTAAGTTCTTAGACATGTCTGGCTGCTGTTACATGAATAAAGACTCATATTTTCCAGTTGTTAAGAATTTATGGAACTCTCATTTGTAGATTTCTACTATACATCGTATCTGTTCACCACTCACCCTTTTCATTCTCAAATGCCCATGTCTCAGATTCCTTAATCAAATTGCGCATTACCTAACTATGTTAATTGGGTTTATGTGTTTGCTTTCGCGTATTCTTCCATCATCTTCTTTATTTCTCAATAATATTACGTCTCTTAACTGTATTAGTATAGTACATGTGATTAATGCAGTTTAGACCTCCTTAGAGCAATGCCATCTGCGTTTTCAACTTATACTTTACCATTACTGAATCAGCTTGCAATGATGATGTGTGATGATCTTTCGAAGCCAAAGGATAATAACTGTTCAAACCCTTGTTCCTTCTAATCATGGTTGTGGTGAAGAAAGTCTTGTTTGAGCTTGAGAAGGCCCAATTGTACTGTATTCAGATTTCAGACACAAGAACTGTCGAATATCTTTTTACGAACATGCCTAAATACCATCTTCCTCTGCTTTAGTTATTCTCGAAGTATGCCTCATGTGTGCTATGAATGCTTAGTAATTTGGTCGAAATATATACTGATTGTTTGCACATGTATCAGATTGCAATAATGATCTGTGATCAGTACCAGATCAACCAGCGTCGTCTCTTTCTGATATTATGATACGTGATCGGAAGACTCTGTGTACCGAATATGAGCGTTCCATGTTTAATGCTATGGTTCCGACGAATTTCCAGCTGAACATGTCTTGTTTTTTGAATGGATTGCTGAAGCAAATATGATTAAATAGACAATAAGTTAAATGGATTTTTTTCCATCCTTGCTTTTTACCAGGTATTGATGAAGCATAATGGAACTTGTGGAATCTTCTTTGAAAGAGAGTCGGATGATTATATATCTTGAATTTAAGTATTTCGGGATGACCCTATTAAACGACTCATTTTCGTATATAAAAATATCTTAACATTCACCTGACGCTTTTTTAATCTCTGTGTTCAAAAGGAACGTCTTAATTAAGCTGAAACGGGTGTATTAGCATTCTTTATTCTGTCACGAGCAGACTAAGATACATTGTCATGGCTAGGGCTGATAATTCGGTCATCGGTTAGTCGGTTAACCGATGACCAAACCGAACACCTCGGTTCTCGGTTAACTGAGAACCGCCCCATCTCGGTTATCGGTTAATTTCGGTTCCCATCTTCAAGTGTTGATCGGTTATCGGTTCTAACCGATAACCGATCGGTGTGACCGATTTAGGACCGAAAAACCGATTAAATACCAAAAACGCAATATAGCGCAAGTGGTGGCTAGGCTGGGAATTTTTCGTATGAAATGTCCAGGGATCGATCCCCATGAACTGCAAAAACTTTTTTTTAAAATTCGGTTCCGGTTCGGTTAATTGGAACCGAACCGACCCTATTCGGTTAGGAACCGAACCGAACCGAGGCCAATTCGGTTTCGGTTCCGGTGCTTCAATTTCGATTTCTTTTGATTTCGGTTAACCGGGTATTCGGTTCGGTTAGAACCGAACCGACCGAATACCCTGCGCTAGTCATGGCCTTTTGAGAAAAAGCAACCGGTCAAGAGGAAAATTAGTCATGACTTTTGTAGGGATCGGACCAGTTTGGATTCACTAATTACCAAGACCTCTTTGTTCTTTATTCAAGAGAGCTCAGTCAAACTCTCAACCATGCGACTAATTAGTATCAAGATTATAAGGGATAGCTAATCAACTATTACAATTATAGTTAATAACACTAGCTAACTCTTGATTCACCGTTGTCACTTCTTGAACCTGCACACTCACTAAACCTGTTAGTACTAACAAATAAGATCCTCTTGGATCTAAAGCAATTACACAAGTAGATCACGAAACAAGAAAAACACAGAACAGATCAAGGCAATGGCTCAGCCACCCGCCTATAGAACAAATCTATTCTCCAGAAACCAGACCCAAGGGAGCACCGTTGAATCCACTAGTGATTCACCTCACACCGCAGATATCAACACCACACAATTCCTTCACACCGGATCTAGAACCACAGAACACAACCTCGCACCAGATCTCTCACACACAAAACCCTAGATCTCACAAACACACCAGCAACCGAAGTAGTTGCCTACACCAGCAAAGCCACCGGTCTATGACTCAAAGAAACCATGATAACCGAAGGGAACAGCTGGAGAAGTCATCTGAGAAGAAGAGAGAAGAGAGAGCACACACTGAATAGAGTGAGTAGAGAGAGAGAGAGAATAGAGAGAGTGAATGACACTCAAAGAGTCGTCTCACACATAACAAACACACATCTCAATCCAACAGCTCTAAGCCATGATCCGGGTGAGTCCACGTGGCACACTCTGACAGTAGAGAGGAAGGGATTTGGGCTCAACCCAAATAATTCTGCATGGGCCAGAAATAATAGACAGCCCAAATAAGGTCTATCGCAAATATTCAACAACTTTTAATCACAAGTAATCATGGCAACCAAATGGTGTGCTTACGAAGTACTCCCTCCCTCCGTCCCACTTTAGGAGTCCCAGTTGAGTTCGGCACGAATTTTAAGAAATGTAAGGAAAGTTGGTGAAAAATATAATGGAATGTGAGTCTTACTTTTTTATATTAGTTTTATAATAAAATGTGAGTGGAAAAAGGTTAGTGGAATGTGGGGCCCAATACCATTTATGGAATATTTCAACCGGGACTCTTAAAGTGGGACACCAAAAAATGGTAAATCGGAACTCTAAAGTGGGACGGAGGGATAATAAGTCATGTTAGATTGTATCTAGTTTAATCAATTTTGTTGGCTCATGTCAGATGATTGAAGCACGTGTTAATTGTTCACTAAAGCAAATCATTTGATATTTTTTGTACTTATTCATCCTTGACTTTTGTGTTGAGGATATCCACAAATAGTTAAATTCAAGGAAGTATTATTGTGGATAAAAGGCATGTGAGTCTGTGACACTACTATTGAAATCGAAGAATAAATTTACTCCACATCACATTACTTTAGCACAACACACTTTATTACATGTTCACTTCACACTTGTTGAAAATCAAAGTAAAATACAAAAAGATTTGTAAAATGTAGAAGAATTTAAATGACTCAAACCCTCCAAGATCAAACACACAACACACAACGAGGATGAACTGACACTCTTTCTCTAGCCAATGGGTCAGAGATTCGAGTCATCACAACTACAGGGTAAATGAAGAACCATTACTGTGTGATTTCTTCGCGTGCCTTAAGTAAAAAGCTTTGATTCTTCCGAATGCATCATCTATGTATGAAGGCTCAATGGCAAATGTTACTCGCATCCAACCCTTCAGCCTACTCCAATCCCTGAATTTGCAATTTTCTCCGACTTTTAAAATATTGCAATTATATAACGATTTTTAACTTTTTGTAATAATAATATTTATAGAGAAATATTACGCTCATATAAAATATGTAACGATAACACGTTTTTATCACCTGGGAGAAGTATGACGGATTCCTCCTTAGCAAGTTTGCAACAGAAATCCAATTCATCTACAATCCCTTCCAACATAGCCACATTCAATTTTATCTGATAAGCAAAATCATAAACCATAATATAATAATTATTATTATGATCTACCATCTTTCTCATGGGATAGAGGAAAAAACTTGAATTGTATATTAATGCAAATTTTTTTTTATCTATTAATTACCATGACAAACATGCATCCTTGAGGTTTGGTGGGACAAGTTATGCATGGGATTTCATTGGTAAGTCGGTAGCATTTCTCTGCAGATTCTCTAAGAGTGACAACAATTTTGTCAAAGAAATCGGCCGGTGTCCGCTCGAGGATCTCTGGAATCGCTCCCTGTACACGTTGATATACAGTCATCAAATAATACTCCATCTGTCCCTTAAAATATGTCCAATGGGCGCGACACAAGTTTTGATAAAAGTGGTTCGTATATTTTAAGTAGAGAAAGAGTCTGTATAAAAATGGAGAGAGACTAATTTTTGCTATATATAAGTACCTGAATTAGGGTTGCAGGGCTAGATGTCATACATAGATATTTCTGAATGGATTCAATAATCTGATAAAAAAATAATTATTGAAATGATTAGTGAATAATGAAATAATAACTATATATACACATAGAGATTTAGAGATCAAACCCCTGATGTACTAAGGAGTCGGTTGGGATCGGAAGCCGCGATCCAACCGACACGCCAGCCCGGGATGAGCCATCTCTTGGAAAGTGATCCAACGGTCAGGATGGGAGTTAGGGATCCGAAAATCCCCATTGGTTTAAATTCTTGACTTTCAAAAACAATGTGTCGATAAACTTCATCTGCAATCACAATAATCCCCTTCCTTTGCGCAGTTTCAGCAATCTTCAAAACAAAATTTTTAATAAAACTAACCATTTTTGTGATTTCAAAAAAATATATAGATGATTTCAGTATATTTGTTTGTATTATAATCCGATTTATGGTGTAGTGCACGTAAGTAAGTCATCACCTTGACAATGCTAGAATCTTGATTGGTTGTAAAATCAGAATAAATCAATAGTTCAATAATTATAGATACACTTTAAAGGTGGTATGCAAAACAAGAATTTGATGAGAGTTTACTATTTACATACAAATTATCCCTTTTAAAAAAACCAAATTTGCAATCAACTTTTGATGACATTAATTGAATCACACATATGGCTCCCTAGCAACACCTAACTAACACTTACCATTTTAAGCATTGACAAATTTTATAAAATTGTCACATCAACTAATTATTTAGGGAATTGTTACTTTCAACACATATGTTAAGCCATGTTACACAATTACATACCTTTTGCATGTGTTCCAATGAGAAAAGATTTCCAGTAGGGTAACCAGGGTTGATGACCACCATGGCAATGGTCCCATCATCAGCCATAGCTTCGACGGCGTCGAGGTCGACCTCCCAGTCCCGATGGGGTAGGAGGTCGAACTGGCGGACCTCCAGCCCCACGAGCTCGGCACGTGCTTTGTACAGCGGAAACACGGGCCGGGGAAGGAGGACGTTGGCCCCGGGGCGAGCCAGGACCGTGAGCAGGAGCTCGATCGCCTGGCTCGCACCCGAGGTTATGAACACGTCATCCTCGGACAGCTTGTGTGGAAGATCTCCACTCAAATGATTTGCAACGGCCCTAGGATTTATATAAACCAATATAAATGTGACAACAAATTTGAATAATCTCAAATCAACATTATTTTTTGTTTCCAATTTTGACCTTGTTATGGTATATAGGTTAAGTAACACATGTGCCTAATATTAATAGATGCATGTACCATGTGTAACATGTGTTAGAAATGATCAAACATGCATCCATTTGTCGATAAAAAACAACACTCAAAGCCTTTTTTTTAAGAGACGAGCTAAAACATCATCAGAACAAGTGCAATCCAATCCAATATATGTTGTTTGTTTGGTTCAATTTTTATTTTATGCAATATTTCTAGATACAATGTCTACTTCTATATTTCGAGTTACTTCTTTATCGTACTCCATTTGTTCCATAAAAATATGTGCACTTTTCATTTTCGTCTGTCCCACAAAAATATGTGCATTCTATTTTTGGAAAAGTTATATTAATTTATTTATGTAGGTCTCACTATCCACTAACACTACTTTAACTATCATTCTCATCTTCTCTCTTACTTTATCAATTTTGTCTTAATTCTCGTGTCATACCCATTGCCCATATTTTTATGGGACGGAGAGAGTATTATACTGCTAGCTCGTCGTATTTTTTACTTCAACACGTTGTACCATATCAAAAAACAAGTACAATCGAAATCAACCAAGCCAGCAACAACAACGCATACATAAAACAAACGAGACGACATAACAAAGAATGATCAAGCATGCATGACAGAGAGAGAGAGAGACCTTCTAGCTATGGAAACACCATAAGGATGAGGGTAGCCATTGAAGGAGTTGGAGTGAAGGGAGTTGAGAAGGGCTTCTTCTGCAACAAGGGTTGTTTTGAAGCTTGGAAAAGGAGTTGGATCTCCATTTCCAAGATTGATGATTGATCTTGGATCATTTTTGTTAAGATTTTCACTTATTTTTTTGATCAAATCTCTATTAGTCACACTCACACAACCCTCTTTCTCATTCTTCAAACCCCATTTCACCAGTTTGCTCTCCATCGTCTCTCTCAGTTTTGTGTGAATATATGTAGCTCTCTCTCTCTCTCTTTCTTGGAGTGATGTGAATGAAGAAGATGGATTCCTGTATGGGTATATATAGGCTCCAATGCTCCATCACTGATGCACAGTGTGTAGTGCAATTTACGATTAAACCCTAATTTACTAAGGCAAATTGCCGGAAAAAGTCATGAAGTTTGGTCAAATTGTAGTATGCCTGTGCGCAACCTTGGTTTACAATTAACTAATAATGTGCTAATTGTGTGCTGTAATTCGATTTACAATTAAATATTAATACTATGCTAATTTTTTAATACTAGTTATTTATATATTATCATTCAACTCGATATTTATTTGTTTACGTATAAGATGAACTTTTTCCTTTTTAAGATCACTAAGGATGATTATATTAGTGGTACCATTCCACTTATATATGGTATACCACCTTTATCCCTTTTTCATTTTTCTCAATTTTTGTTTTTAGTCTTTTTTTTTAATTGCATGTTAATTAATAATTTTATCATTAGATATTTATTAGTATTTCATAATTACGATTTATATTTTTTTAAACTTTTCAATTTTAATTCGGGGCTCATTATTTTATTGTGTTTTTTGTTGACGTGTATACTTGATTTTTATCACATTGACAAAATGTTAATAGAGAAATAATTGAGATTAAAAAAAAATTAATCAATGTTCTGTATTACTAAAAAGATATTGAATCATTTTTGAAAAAAAATAAATATTGACTTATTGACTATTTGAAGCTCAAATTAGCCATTTTGTAAAGATGAAATATGGACTTATTTTATATGGCGTTCTATAAAGAATACAATAAAAATAGAGTATATTGAGAGACATATTTTTTTTAAACCATGATCAATTGCTGAAAGAATTGATATTGACTTTTATTTTTTAGAGTGATTAATCGTATTAAATCTCTAATTATTCTTTTATTAAGATGATAAGTTGGACAAATTATAAACTAACTAACACTGTTTAAAATATTTAACAGAATGTATTAATGTAAAACACTAATGTAACTTTTTGCATGAAATATGTAAACTTAATACTTTTTATACTAAATTTAAACAAAGATAAAACATTTTGTATGAAACATGTAATTCCCCCACAAAATATTAATAGAGAAGTAATTGAGATTAAAAAAAATTAATCAATGTTCTGCATTACTACTATCATTTATGAACAATAAACACCCATAAATGATATCACGATATAAGAACTCCAAACAACAGACAACCAATTATCTTCTAGCTCATCGACTCTGATTTGATGATCTTCTTTATTAATTTCATCAAAAAAGAAAAGGGAAATTCAAATAAACAATTACTTCGTATTAACTTAGTTGGTTACAAAAGAATAAAAAACCTTCACCTAAACTCGCTTCAATAATATGCTAATATCATAAAATCTTATGGTGGGTGTTTATCATATTTCATTGATGATTTATATATATAAATATTGTTTTTTTTCTTAAGTTTGGATTTTTGCTCAGTGGTTAGAAGTTTTTATTTCACAAATAATTTTAACTTTCATAATACTAACTATTTAACAAATAATTTTAACTTTCATGATCCATCACTTCCTCACTAGTCACTTCTTTCATGCTTAAAACTCTATTCTTTTCTTTTTTTTCAATTTAAATTCCATTTTTTTATAAAATTTAGTAGTATTATTTATTTATAAATTAATTTAAGAAATGAGAAATATAAAAGGTAGGTGAACTAGTGCTAAGAGTTATGGATAATTGTAAGTTATATTTAAGATAAGAAATGAGAAATATAAAAAAAATAAATGAAGTGTAGTGCTCAAGGATTGAAGATGGGCTAATGTTACCGAACTACCGGCGAACAATCATAATAAAAATTTTGTATAGCAAAATAATTTTCCAATAACTATTCATTAATAAAAGGTTGCGTAAAACGAACTACAAATCTTAAATTTGCTCACGCATATCTATATTACTATATTTTTTTAATATGCATATATACAGTACATTAGATTGAACTCGTGATTCATGATTCACAATCATTTTGGTTTGATTTCTAAAAAAAATTGATTAGGATAAGGAGACAATAGTCCAGCTCATAATTGCTTGTGACAATATTTGTAAATCTCTTAGATTCATGAACTTAAACAACAAGTACACGTGAAAAAAGGCAATGAGGAACTACAACGAGCAAGCGCCACTTATCTAAATTGTAACAAAGGAGATTCACGACTACTTTTTGACATGTCGAACCAATAAATCACAGTGGTCTAGTCAACTCGGATGTGTGTCGGTGTGCGAGTTGTAACACAAACGGTGAGGACTTATCTGACCTATAGCAAGTGAGAATCACGATCACTTTTTTTTTACCCTCCAATTAATACGTCGCAGTAAGAATGAAATAGGGGACGACAAAGTGCAGGTAAGTTAGTAAGGCAGCCACTTATCCAACCTATAACAAGCGAGAGTCGTGACTACTTTTCACATATTGTCGCAATTTAGTCGATAAATCGTGTAACGCCCCTTACCCGATTAATTTAATAATCGAATAAGTGATGTCACATTTTGGTACAAATCTCAAATTAGCATAAATCTTTATTCTTCTTTTCTTTTTATATTAGGATTATTAAATTTCTTTATTTGGCAAACGGAAAAGCTGCAATATATAACGTCTATATATATTTATACAACCTGGATAACTATTTGAAAAATAAATACTCCATGTTTGACAAAAGCGTATGAAATAACTAAAACGTTCCAATTACTTTACACTTCCTATACATGCCACGAATCGTTTCTCCTCCAACTAATAAAATGACGGTTCTTATCATTGCCACGAATCGTTTCTCCTCAACTAATAAAATGACGGTTCTTATCATTTCGAGCATATGTGTGAGTCTTATCTAACTTGTAACAAACGACATTACGACTTCTATTTTAAATGAGATTCACAACTACTTCACTTTTCACGTTTCCATGACTTTAATATATTTTCTCCAACGCTGTTAAATGGAGTATATTGAATTTGAAACAAATTGGTATATGTGTGTAATTGTCAAGAAAATGAATATATAATACATGTTGGCCACCAATTTCAACATTTTCCAATTGGACAAGTTTCATCGCACAATTATTTTATCCAAGAATATTGTTTTATGTGATAAGCCAGAAAAGATAACATACAAAATTTTGTATGCTTCAGTTATGATTTTTTTAGATATATATTCAAATCTTGTATCTCAAAAGTACTATTTTATGAGGGGGGTAAAGTGTAGTACTACTATTAATTCTATAAAATTTAGAGTGAACTAAAATAAGATAATCTTGTTTTAGAGGTTGCATGGATTAGCCTAAATAGAGAGAGGAGAATAAGACAAAAAAAGGAATTTATTTTAAAAATTAGCCTAAATAGTGAAGAATAACTTAATAAGTAATAACAATTCTTAAGAAAATGATGTTTAAAAATTAAGTGGGAAGATAATAAGACTAACAGATAGTAAAAATGTTATTTTTTGCTTAAATGAAAATGACTCATTTATAATGCTACAAAAGAACTTTTGAAAGGAAAAAATCCATGCAATTTTTGAAGTATGCAACCTCCAATTTGAAGTTACTTTTCACTCAATTTTATATGTTTTGCAATTTTAATGCAACTTTCAATTTATTGCAAAATCAACAATTCCACTTTTAGATGTAAATCGGAATTTGATTATTATTATGCTCAATATGTCAACTTTCCGTCGCCAAAGAACAAAATATGACAATTTTGCAACAAATTTACAAATTGTGATATTATTGCAATATTCCAAAAACCAGAAATTTCGACATTGTGAACATTATTACATGTTCGTGTTCAAACTTTTGAGCACTACACAACACATATTATTGATCTTTTCAATGTCTAAACAGACAATCATAGAAATACGAGATCGAAACACGACACCTTATTGATCCTTCGGTGTCCAAACAAACCATCATCGAAATACGAGACTGAAACAAGACGTCTCATGGTTTCGTGGCGTGCCTTTGACAGAAAGCTTTGATTCTGAGAAAGCCATCATCGAGAGATGATGGTTCAACGGCGAATGTAACGCGCAACCAGTTCTTGCGCCCTATAGCAAAACCTGCGAACGAGAACTCTCCTCATTGTAAAGATAAAAACGTGTTTGTGTTGAGACTCACGCGAATAGCTAGTTTCTTTACCTGGGAGGACTATGACGGATTCCTCTTTCGCGAGCTTGCAGCAGAAGTCCAAGTCATCCTTGATGCCTTCGAGGAGAGACAGATTGAGCTTCATCTGGCATGTGCAAAACCCCTCATTGCAGGTTAATACGGCGTATAATTATGTAAAGAAACGAGTCATGAAGTGGTTTCGTCTTTACCATAACAAACACGGATCCTTCAGGTTTGCTCGGGCAAGTTATGCTGGGAATTTCTTTGCTGCGTTCATAGCAAATGTCTGCAGTTTCTTTAAGCGTGCTAACAATTTTCTGAAAGAAGTCGGGTGGGGTGTTCTCAAGGATCTGTGGAACTGCCCCCTGTTCGCATAAATGGTGAGACGGAATCACTACAGATATGAGAAACTGAGGCCAGATAAGCTACATTACATAGAGTGTGTGTTTAGCAATATTGCATAATTAATTCAATTTCATGTTTTTACTATAGCAAAGGACCTAAACTTCGATTTCATCTTGCTCGGGCTCTTTAGGAAACTCAAGTTCTGCATCTCGCTCATAGACTTGACTAAAAGAACCATCGGAATTAGACTTGCAGATTTCACCAAGTAAGAAAGAGACAAGAAAAAACCAACAAGCACACATATATGAGAAAAGAAAGAAACGGGACAGGAAGCACAAGAAGAATCACGAACCTGCATAAAGGTCGCTGGATCAGAGGAAATATTCAGGAAACCTTTGATGCTGTCAACAATCTGCAGACAATATTCTTATTTTTCTCAATATATTGACAAATAGAGAGAAAGCCACAAAGGAAACACTACACAAATAGATTTACATGATGTATCAACATTCATAAAATTCTTAAAATAATTATTTATAACTTTACAAATCTAACATGCCCAACGCTCATAAACAGAACCATCTAGCACCAAATTTGGGCGCGGCGCAAAGGAAAAGGTTGAGCGACAAGAACATACCCCTTGCTTAGTAAGGATACCATCGGGGTCGTTTGTGACAATCCAGCCAAGCCTCCAACCAGGGACAATCCATCTCTTAGATATCGATCCAAGAGTGATGATTGGGGTAATTGATGCAAAGACTCCCATTGGGACAAAAGGGTTGTTACCAAAAGTAAGATGGTCATACACTTCATCCTAAATCACTAAGATTCCAAGCTTTCTTGCTGTCTCCGCGGCCTACAGCAAATATACACTCATTAACGCGGCTACCATTTCCACGAATATCAGAGTCTCCATATTTCATTCAACATATTACAAACTAGGCACCTTTTTCAAGTGTTCATACTTGAAAACATTTCCACAGGGATTGCCAGGATTTATAATAACCATAGCCACTGTATTTTCATCAGCAAGAGCTTCAACTGAAGCCAAATCCACTTCCCAATCTTGTTCGGGGATAAGATCAAAGTGGCGGACTTCGAGACCAGAGAAGCCAGCACTGGCTTCGTAGTATGGAAATCCGGGATTTGGAAGCAGAAGATTAGCACCGGGACGAGCAAGGACAGTTACAATTGCTTCTAATGCTTGGGTGCATCCAATGGTCAGGAAAACATCATCAGGTGATAACTTGTAAGGGAGGTCTTTAGAAAGGTGCTCAGCTACAGAGCTGTCCGATACAGAGAAGTTGCACAAAAACGATTAACTTAAACATTCAAAACCGGCCTAGATCGATAACTAGTGATACTCATCAACCTTACAAATATTACAATGAGAAATATTCAAAACCATAGATTACAGAATCTGTATAGCAACATGATTAAAATAAAGAGAAGATCATCCACCAAAGACATTACCTATATCCAAAAAAACTCAACTATATTTCGATATTCTATTCAATGAAGCCTGTATCAACATCATCTGATAATCTAACGAAATCATTCTGCAGCTGATCAAAGTTACAAATCAACCCCTTCGATTCCAATTAATCACGTACATTCCGCATGCCTAAGATATTATGCACAATAACATTCTAATCTACAAAAATTAGCCGAACAATAACACAATAACAGACACATGCTTCAAATTAAGCTCACCTCCGATCCAAAAAAAATCACATAAAACGGTAGCTGTTTCGCTTCGTTTTCCTAACAATGAGCAACAAAATTATGCAGAAAACCTTCTATTCTATCAAAATTAGCGGCACAATAGCATACACATGCTATAAATTAAGTTCACCTCCGATCCAAAAATCACATAAACAGTAGCTGTTTTGCTTCGATTTCGTTTCTATTCTATCAAAATTAGCCGCACAATAGCATACACATGCTTTAAATTAAGCTCACCTCCGATCCAAAAATCACATAAAACAGTAGCTGTTTCGTTTCGTTTTCCTAACAATGAGCAACGAAATTATGCAGAAAACCTTCTAATCCACCAAAATAAGCCGCACAATAGCATACACATGCTTTAAATTAAGCTCACCACCAATCCGAAAATCACATAAAACAGTAGCTGCTTCGCTTCGTTTTCCTAACAATGAGCAACAATTAAACTCCAAAAACTCAACGATCTAACAGCAATACACAAAAATCAGTCACTTCACTTGTTATATACTACCTCCGAGCGGCGGGGATACCGACGGTGGAGGAGTAGCCGTTGAACTTAGCGGAGCAAACAGCGGCGCAGACGGCGTCCTCCGCGAAAGAGGAGGTGCGGAAGGAGGGGAAGTCGGATGGATCGCCGTGGCCGAGCGGAATAACATGCCTGGCGTCGTTTCCGTCGAGATTTCCCTTGATAGTGTCGACCACGCCTCAAACGGTGACTGCTCCGGCCAGAGTGAGCCACTCGTTCCCCGCGAATCGCCATTTTTTCGCCGCCGCTGAGCCTCCGTTCTCCATCTACGGCTTCTTCACTCTCTCTCTGAATTGGAATTTCTGTTGAATTTGCGGTGTTTTTTCAAGTGGGGAGAGAAAAGGTGATTTTGGCTCATTGAATATTTGAATTTTTTTTGTTTGGTAGTAGTTTCTAGTGAGGCATCCACTATAAAAAGTTCTTCACGTCTTTTATTTATTAGTATTATTAATTTTTTTATTAGTTTAATTTAATTTTAAAACGGCGATTGTCTCGTCACATGCTATACTAATGACATTTACCACCTTCTTAATACTTATAAAGCAAAGAGGGAACATCATTTTTGGTTCACGAACTTTGCCAAATTATCATTTTAGGTCCGTGAACTTTGAAAATATCATTTTAGGTATGTGAACTTTGAGTTAGTATCATTTGAGGTACTTTTTACTATTTCCAAGTTTTTTTGGACGAAAATACCCTCAATACCTTAAAGTATATATATTTTTAATAAATTTATCATATACTCATAATTTTTTATAAATATCTTTACAATATATTTTTGACAAATTTTCTAAATATAATTTGACCTTAAATATTATCACTTAATTTTGTGACATGCTAGTAAAATTGCTTCTTCAATTTTTTATATTAATTTTTTTTAAATTGAATAAAGAACTTTTCTTTAATAATAAAAAATTGAATAAAGATCTTTTCTTGCCTGTCACAAAATTAAATGATAATATTGAAGGTCAAATTATATTTATAAAATTTGTCAAAAATATATTGTAAAGATATTTATAAAAAAAAATTATTCAATTTTTTATTATTAAAGAAAGTTCTTTATTCAGTTTTTAAAAAATTAATATAAAAAATTGAAGAAGCAATTTTACTTGCATGTCACAAAATTAAGTGATAATATTTAAGGTCAAATTATATTTAGAAAATTTGTCAAAAATATATTGTAAAGATATTTATAAAAAATATGAATATATGATAAATTTATTAAAAATATATACACTTTTAGGTATTGGGGGTATTTTCGTCCAAAAAAACTTGGAAATAGTAAAAAGTACCTCAAATGATACTAACTCAAAGTTCACGGACCTAAAATGATATTTTCAAAGTTCACCGACCTAAAATGATACTTTGGCAAAGTTCGTGGACCAAAAATGATGTTTCTTCTAAAGCAAAATAATAATGCTTACTGGACTAAATGTGAATATTGTTTTCGATATGTAAATGAGTAATGCTAAGCAATGTTTATGAAATGATGCTCCATAAGTTACAGTAACAACATATTTCTATATAAATATACTAGTATTAGCCAAGTTGGGAAGTGGGAATATTAATGATATTCCAATTATTGTGTATTACTATATATTTATAGTATTTTATATAATTAAATGGTTGGATTCGTCATATTTGTGGCAATTCCAAGTCTTCATCACTTGTCACTATCACGTGAATGCATGTTTATGCTTGGCCATATTACTTCAACTGTAGTTCTATAGTTCAAATATTCCTTTTCAAAAATATTTACTACATCACTCTATAAATTACTACTACTGGAGTACTTAATAATTTTGAATTATAAGATTGTGCTTTAGAGAGGTATAAATATATAATACTAATAAGTTAAAAATGTTTCCTTGATTTCAACAAGTAATACGGAGTACTATAATTTATTATGAAGTTATTATTTACATTCAAATAAGTACTAGTGCATTATATTTCAATATAATATGCGTCATATTAATGTATTCATATTAATTTTGGCGATTTAGAAAATGTAATTTCCCACAAAATGTAATTCAAAAAAAATATTTTTTTCTTTTTTATATAACCCATGCTTAAAGTTAATCTCACTTTTTACCCTCAAACTTCATGGGCTAATTATTTGGGCCAAAATTTAGCCTGAGGAGGAATCAGGCCCAGGCCCACCAAATGAGTAGATGCCAAAGTTTTAACATTATGAGATAATGTGTTTATAACTTCATTCTTTAATTTTATTTAAAAGGCTTTGTTATTAAATTTGATTATTCATGTCACGTGAATAAGTAACTAGAGTATTTGTACATTGTGCATCGTGGATTTAATATATTTTACTAATAACAATGTCTTATGTACTAGTGCTAATTAATGGACCGTCGTATAACACGTTGATCATTCTAAATTCTACTATTTTTAAAAGATACATATTTTATTTATTTAACTATTCATTTATATTTTTTATTTAGTACCTTACCAATTCTTCCACTATCAAACTCGAAAATATAATGTGGATGGAGCACGAGATGTTCAATTGAAGGCTAATGCGAAGACGGCTGATTATTTTTGTTTAGCACCGCTCTCATTGAATTTTTAAGATATTAATAATAATGTGAATTTTAATAAAAGTTACTTATGTATTGTATGTGAAGAAAATACATGATGAAAATATTACATAAATTGAAACATTCAAGCGATATGTCCTGGATAAAAGTTTACAACTTGAAAATGAAAGATTTTTATTTTTTTTACTAAACTATTTTGAAGGATGGATATATTATTAATAAAGACATGAGAGAGAGAGAGAGACTTGTACCTTCAATATTATAAAGAGAATAGTGTAAATATTTGAGTTGGTACAACAAACTGAAGCAGCGTGGGCGGTGGAATACTAGTCTCATGCGGTTGTACTTTGTCGCTTCCTAAGGCCATCCACAACGCTGTTCCTATACCGTTCCTATACCGTTCCTTAAACCACTATTTGAGGGCCCCACTGTACTTTTTTACTCCATTCCTTAACTAAGGAACGGAGCCTGCAACCCTCCGTTCCTTAACCGTTCCTTAACCGTTCCTTAAATTAATATTCATTCAATTTCATTTTTTTTTATTTCCAACCCAATTCAATTTAAATAAACACACTTTAAAAAACAAACACACTTTATTAAAAAAACACACAACATTAAAAAAAATTACAACTTAAACGTAAAAAAATAAAAAGCACACAATTAAAATCCTAAAAAAATAAAAGTACACAATTTTAATAATTTCATCCGCCAAAATTTGCCCAAATGTGCTCAATTAGATCATGTTGGAGTTGGGTGTGGACACTAGAGTCGCGTGTCCTTGCACGAATAGATAACCGTTCTTGTATAGACGGATGCGCTCCACTTCGAGGCGGACTACTTGCGGTTGAGCTTCCGGGGGATTCGTCGTCGAACCAATTTCCCGCCTCGTCGTCGAACCAATTTCCTATAAAAATTGGGGTGGAAATAGAGAGGAATAGATGTGTGTTTGTGATTGAAATGAGTATGAAATAGGAGTATTTATAGAGTAAATAAATAAAATAAAAATTAAAAAAAAATAAAAAACGGATATAAAAAAAACGCTCTCATTACCGTTGCAAAATTTTTTTTTTTTTTATTAAATTCGAATTTTTTTTTAAAAAAAAATAATTATTGCGTCACCGGACGAAGCCCACTCGCGGGGCAGCGAGTGGGCTGCACGCGTCGAATGGGAGGCCGCCACGTCGCCTCGGCGCGTGGCGGAACGTTCCGTTCCGCGTTCCTCCGGAACGGAACGCGGCACGGCATAGGAACGGCGACGGCACGGAACGGCGACGGAACGCACCCCGCAACGCGTGCCGCCGCGGAACCGTTCCGCCGGAACTGCATAGGAACCGCAACGGCACACGTTGCGGGTGCCCTAATAATTTGCCGTGTGTTTCCACCGATCCAATTTTAATATCATTCATTTCAACTCTGCATATTTTAGAGTCACATGTTCATATTATATACACAGATAATGACCTTTTACATAATACTCCCACCGTCGCACAGTAGATGGCACACTTGGGGAATGACACGGGATTTTAGGAGATACAGTATTGTTTTATGTGTTAGATGAAGAAAGAAAATAGTATATTTATATTAATGTGAGAGAGAGCTTTTTTCATAAAAGGAAATGTGATATCTTTTGTGGGATAAACTAAAAAGGAAAATGTGACATCTACTATGAGACGGAGGGAGTATATGATATGAAAGAGAGCTACTTTGTATTCAAATCAATATTAACAATTCAATAAGAAAAAACAGGTTCTATCTCTTTGAAGATCTATGAAGACTGAAAAATTATTTAATTCTGATTTGGAGATACTACTAACCTATGTTTGGCACCTACTCAAGCGACATTTATTGTTAGGATCGACTGTTTATTGTATCTACTTACAACGATAATGACTTTTTTTCGCTGTAATAAAACAAAGAGAGCTACTGATTTGAATTCAAATCAATATTAACACTTCAAGAAGGAAAAAAACAAAAAATCATACTAACATATTCAACAAGGAAAATGCTAATTACACATAGTGAGATATTTTTGTTTTATTCAACTATTTTATGCATTCTCTTATCATTAGAAAATTGGGAATCCCCTTTTATACCCTTGTCCAGAAAAGGAATAAATTACACTACAAACCTTTCCATGAAAACCAAGAGGAAATATTCCATAAATATTATAGTATTACATTAAAGAAATATAATTTAATAGCTCGATTAAGCAGACTTCGATAGCCTTTATCTCTAAATTAATTTTCCAGACGTCTTTTCCATAATAAAATCAGATTGGAATAAATTAATTTTACTATATTTAAAAAAATTACACTAAAATATATTCCATCGTCTACAAAAAAAACAGTCTCATTTGTGGATGACATAAGTTTTAAGGAGAAATTGATAAAATAAAAAAGATGCAAAAAAATGGGTAAAGTCAAAGAGATAAGTAGAAAAAGTGGGTAAATATAAGAGAGTGGAGAAAAAGTGGATAAAGTATGAGAAGAAAATTTTCCATTTAAAAAAATGAAACTATTTTTTTTAACATAACAAAATGATAAAATGAAACTATTTTTCATGGACGACGGAGAAATATAATATAGAATTGTTATTAATTATTCGCAATACCTTTTTTAACTTAGCAACTTGATTTAAATTGCAATTGGATAAAATGAACTTTACAAAAACCAATATTTACTTGAAAATCAGATAATACTTTCTCCATCCATATAATCTAGTCTTATTTTTCCGTTTGACCGTCCAAAAAAACTAGTTTCATTTTTACTTATTGAATTTTATTTTTACCATTTTTCTCTTTCGCTCTGACACTTTACACATTTTTTTTCGGTATCTCATATTTTATCAATTACGTATTGAAATTAATTTCATTTACACATACGACTATTTTTTTGAATAGACAAAATGTATACCAAATAAATGTCAGTGAATTAATCCACCAATATAATCGGTTAACCTAACCAAGAAAACCTGAAAAATTAGCTTAGGCTTTTTCAGGCCATGCAATAATTTAACTCGCAAATCAAATAATCTACCTGACTCATTGCCTAAGTAGGAAATTGTTATTTCTCTACATTAGTATTACTAATTCAAAATAATCAAATGATAAAACACTATCCACATGTGGACCTACTATCTTTCCAAAACGAGTATTGTGTGATTACTAATTTAATACTCCAATTATCTAAATCTCCCAGAAACAGCGGCAGTATATTAACGCTAATTGCCGGCACATCAACAACATCTTCGCCGCTCTTGTCTTCTTCCTCTGCCGCGTGGCACGTTCCCTACCCTCATGTGGACCCCACACACTCACAGCCCCCTTTTTCTCTCTCTACCGTACGTACAATAATATAGTCCATATGCCATCTACAACGCTGCCTCTTATCTGTCTCTTAACCGTCTTATCTCTTAGCTATTCAGGGTCCCACTATACTTTCCACTACATCTCTTAACTAAGATAAACACTTACATCCCTCCATCTCTTAACCATCTCATCATTTAACTA
Organism: Salvia splendens; assembly: GCF_004379255.2. Lineage (NCBI taxonomy): Eukaryota > Viridiplantae > Streptophyta > Magnoliopsida > Lamiales > Lamiaceae > Salvia > Salvia splendens. The sequence continues at coordinate 1,475,950 of NC_056043.1, read as the reverse complement.
TTCATTCAATTTTATTTTTTTCCATCAAATTCAATTAATAAAAACACACTTCATTAAATAAAATAAAATTACAATTTAAAATCCTAAAAAATAAAAAAAAAACACATAATTAAAATCTAAAAAAAAATAAAAAAGGCATAATTTAAAATACTAGAAATTAAAAATTACACACTTAAAAACTACTCCGTCGGCGAATCATCACCCGAAGGCGATGGCGCTGCACTCAAGCTACCTATAGGCGGAATACCAATTTGTCTTGCCATATACTCAATTCTGGCAAGATGGGCTTGATATTGGGGTGGCGTCATGCGGGAAGTGTCAGTCATCGTGGCGGTCAAGTACATGTACAATAGGGTGTTCGAGCCCGAGACCGAGCCCGCCTGGCTTGATTCGCCTCGGCCCCTCCTCCCTCTAACCGCCTTCGCAGCCTTGGTCCCTTGCGTCCGACGGTGCTCACTGGAGGAGCCCCCTGCATTGGTGGTCGTGCCCTCAACCTCTTGTGAGGTGGCCACCCGCCGTGTGCTTCGTGCGTTTCGAGCTCGAGCCCGTGCTGGACTGGACACCACCAACCCACCTTTCAACGTCTTTGACCGCCTCCCAAACATCGACATGTTTGAATTCTTTGTCGTTGTCGTCAAAAAAGACTCGTATAGCCGCTTTCAGAATGTCGGCTCCACTGGCTCCGCTTTGGTAATTCGCCGCTTCATTCTTGTAGATCCCGCAAAATTTTTTGACATCTCTGCCGACTCGGTCAAAATGACTGCGGAGCATCTTCATGGTGCGGCGGCGGGACCCCTTTGGCTTGTTCTCATTGTAGGCGTCAGTGACCTTTTCCCAAAAACACTTGCGGGTTTGTTGATTCCCGACGATGGGATCGTACGAGACGCTGACCCAAGTGTTGAACAAAGTCATCGTGTCCTTGCGGCTGTATGGATGACGACCTACATCCCCGTCCTCCTCAGCCGCCTCCTCCTCTTCCTCATCCGGAAAACCCTCTCTAATTTGGAATAATCCATGTGATTGCCCATACCTCGGGGCCAAGGGACGAGAGTATGCATCCACATCAAAATAGGGTGGTTGGTACGCCGTCGGTGTCGACAAGCCTTGGGTGTCCGGCGTCGACGAACGGGAACCGGAAGCACCCAAGACATTGTACATGCCCTAAGTCGTCAAACGTGTTCAAGTCATAGCCGCCGGAGTTGCCAGAGTTTCCGTCGCCGGACATTTTGAGATGAAAATTGGAGAGAGAAGAGAGATGAATTGAAAAGAATAAATGTGTGTTTGTGTGTATAATGAGAATGAAAGAGGAGTATTTATAGAATCAAAAAGAAATAATAAATAAAAAATTAAAATATTACCGGTGAACGGTAATACTACCGTTTTTAATTTTTATTTGTTTATTTATTTATTTTTATTAAAATCAAATTTTTAAAAAAATTATTTATTGCGTCAGCATGACGACGCCTGCTCTCGGGCCGGCGAGTGGGCGTCACGCCTAACGCCAGCGCTCGCCACGTGGTGCTGGCGCGTGACGAGACGTCTCGCCAACCCACCCTCCGGGGCGAGACGCCCGCCGAGACGAGATTGAGATTGATGGCTGCATCGCCGTCTCGCTGCTGTCTCGTCTTTCCGAGACAGGGGCGAGACGCGTTGCGGATGCCCTAAATTCTTGCACCTTTAGTCATTTTTTTCTTCGAAACAGTCTATCTTCTCTTATCCTTCCTCGATTTCTTATTAATACTGACGTTTCTTTTCGGCATCAAGATTAAAAATAATGTATTAAGTAAAAATAAATATAGTAAAAATAATAAAATAAGAGAGATGAAGAAATAATAAATTAAGATAAAATATGAATTTTTACAATAACTCAATTATCTTGGAACTTTTCAAAATAGAAAAATGACTCAATTAAAATGGAACGGATGGAGTACTTTACTCTCTATTCATCTCTCTTACTTTATCATCTATGTTAGAGCATCCACAGTGGGGCTGATGCCCTGGCGGACTTCCCAAAAATACCTCATGTCACGTCATAAGGACCTCCTACTGCACTGCCAAGTCAAAAAGATATCTCAGTGCACAATGACGGACATCCACAATAATAAAAATTCACAAATTCACAAATATGTAATTTACGGAATTAAAATTTCGACACGAATACGAGGAAAATGCAACGATTTTATTTTTTTTAAAAAAGCATACATATTTATATTTAAAAAGTACATAGTTCCAAAAAAAATATCTCAAACCAAAAAACGATTCAAACAAAGTACATGTTATGCCTTGAATCTCTATAGTTTGCCGCTAGCCGAACGGGGAATGATGTGTTTTTGTTTTATGCCTTCATTTCGGACGATAATACATGCGTTAGAGTTTTTTTTTAAAAAATCGTATATATAGAGTTTGCAACGAGCCGTATATATAGAGTTTTTAAAAAAAATTAAAAAAATTCAAAAAGCGATACGTCCCTCGGGACGTCCGTCGTGGCACCGCAATGGCGGACGTCTCGACGGACGTAGTCGGAAAGCCGCGGATCTGCGGTGTCCGCAGCCGACGTCCGCGTCCACCCCTCCCACGCCTAATGGCGGACGTCCGGCATGCCGGGACGTCCTCCATTGCGGATGCTCTTACCTTTCTTTCGTAACTTTAAACTTTACTGTATTAATTTGTTAAATTCATTGATCAAAATAAATGCTTCCACTATCTTAGGATATAAAGAGTAGTAAGTATAATACTTTCTTCGTCTGCTATTAAGTGTCTAATTTTTGCAAAACAAATTTAAGATATATTAAGAAAAATGTGAAAAAAAAATTAATACAATATGAGTCTCACTTATATATACTCTATTTATTCTATTAAAAATGAAACGCTTATTAAAATGAAAATAATATCATCTTTATTTTTTCCGTTCTATTCAATAACTCAAAAATAACATTACATAAATTTTCATAACAAAAACCAAATATTTCATGAGTATTTAGTAGGATGAATGAAGTATTTATACTAAATAAAATATAAACAAAATGAATTAATAAAATATTAGACTATTATATTCATAATAAAATTGGGATGGAGTAAGTACATACATACACTCAAATAACTGGGCGGCGCCACCAATTCCGCCCCCAGTCAAATCCCTCGTTGACTGCGCCACCACCCCCAAATCCGAACATATTTCCCCTATTTAAAAAGACCCTTTTTCCCCCAACCTATATCCATACCTCATTTTTACACCAAGCTTTCTCTCACTAAAATTATAAACCAAAAATTCCGCCGCCTGTTTTTAGAAAATGGCGATGAAGGAGAAGGCGGAGGGTAGCGGCAAGGCGAAGGAGGTGCACTACCGGGGGGTGAGGAAGCGCCCCTGGGGCCGCTACGCCGCCGAGATCCGCGACCCGGGGAAGAAATCGCGCGTCTGGCTCGGGACCTTCGACACCGCCGAGGAGGCCGCGCGTGCCTACGACGCCGCCGCCCGCGACTTCCGCGGCGCGAAGGCGAAGACGAATTTCCCCGCCCACGCCTCGTCCGCCGCCGTCGTCCGCAGCCCCAGCCAGAGCAGCACCGTCGAGTCCTCCAGCGCCGATCTGAACGCACGCGCTCGGGTCGTCGAGCTCGATCTCACGCGCCGCCTCGGCGCGGCGCCGGATCGCAGCGTGACCGTCGCCGAGGCGGCTCCGATCGGAGGATACCAGTTTTTCCGGCGGATGGCGGTGCTTCCGAACGGGCAGCCGGTGATCCTGTTCGATCCGGCGATGGCGGCGGCGGCGTACAGGATGAGCGCGGCGGGGTACGGCGGAGTGAAGAGGAGCGACTCCGACACCTCGTCGGTGGTGGATGAGAACAATTTTGACGGAGGGGAGGGGAAGAGGGGGCTGGATCTAGATCTGAACATGCCGCCGCCGGTGGAGGTGTGAACGTCGGCGAGGAAGGTTCTAGAATTTGATCGGAGCTGAGGGAGGAAGATGACGTCTGATTTTTGTATATATATTTAAAATTAAACAAAGGAACCCTTGTTTTTTGCAGCTGAGAGAGTGATATCTCTGGTTGTTTGCACCGCCGGCGGCGGATATTAGGGTTGTGGTGGATTAATTAATTCCCGTTTTTGTAATTTTGAAAAGAAAAAAAAAATGATGAAATTCGTGTTAGCTCATTCAATTTTGAATCCTATGTTGAATTGTGTTTGATTCGTGAATAATAATTGGCATTACGCAGAATTTGCAGCTGAAATTATTGTGTACGAGTAGTCAAAAAAGCGAAGAAAAGTAGGGGAAAACGAGTGGCGGAAGGAGAAGGATGAGAGAGGAGAGAGAAGCGCACCGACGGAATTCCGTGTTGACGGGGTACATGTCGTGCCTAAGGTGGACGGCACGTGTGAACTTTGTTGCTGCTGCCGCCCACTATAAATTCAATTATTTAATGAGTTTAAATATGTTAGTACTCTTTTACTCCTAAACGCAGCCACACAAACAAAATTATAATAATCAGGTGGTTAACATTTAAGAAAAATAATGAGAAAAAAAATTAAAGAGTGGATAAAGGGGATGGGTAAATTGGTAATTTCGGGGTAGTTGGGAACACGAAGCGTGTGGGGGAGCGGGAGGTAGACAGGAGGCGGCTGGGGTCCACGGCGGATGACTTGGGATTTTGCGCCATCTGCCGGCCGCTATCGAGTGGGGCCCACCACTTTTTCTCGTCGGCGGAATTTGTGGATTTAGGCCTTCCAGAATAGGAATAGCCCAGCAATAGCCCAGCCATAGCCTAGCCACTGCCACATCATCGGCACTAAAAATCCTCCTGCCACATCATAAATAGCCCAGCCATAGCCTAGCCACATCATAAATAGCCCAGCCACATCAATAGCCACATCACTAATAACAATTATATAAAAATGAAATAATTAACAATCACACAATATACGGAATTTAATTTACGAGACATATACGAGAAACATTAATAATATTATCCACATCACTATTAACAAATATATACAAAATGAAATAATTAACAATCACACAATATGCGAAATTAAATTTACGAGACATATACGGGAAAATGACGAACAAAGCGCGTATATATAGTGTTTCGAATTTTTTTTTTATTTTTTCGCGCTAGGCGGTGCGCTGGGCGATCCGGGCGCTGCAATAGCGCCGAACGGACCGCCCAGCGCCACGCGACCGCCCAGCGCTGCGCGGTTTCTCTCTCCAATCGCCCGCTGGGCGGCTGCAATAGATCGCCCAGCGAACCGCCCAGCACCGGCGCTCGGCTGGGCGGTCACTGGGCGCCTATTGTGGATGGCCTTATACAATTTGGTTTCCGCTTTCCCCTACTTACCTTCCTACTATATTCTCCCCTTTTTTTTTAATACTTTTTCCAACTTATTTTAAATTTTATACTCTTATAAACTTTTTTCTAATTTGATTCTCCTCAATTCTGAGTGAATGATTTCTTTTTTTCTAATTTGATACTCTCAATTCTAAGTGATTGATTTTTTTTATCAATTTTTTTGAAGATAATGGGGTAATAAATAGTTTAGACAAAATAAAATAAAATAAAATAAAATAAAATAAAATAGAGAGAGTCGTATTTACATTATTTTCTTACTTACTTTACTTTCTTTTCACTTTAACTACTTATTCATTTTCCTCAAATACATGTCGAAAATGAGTCACTCACTTGAGATGAGACGAAAAGAATATGAGAATTTATGTAGTACTCCATCCGTCCCCAAAGAGTATGAACTTTGAGTTCGGCGATAGATTATTTGTAAAGTAAGAGAAAGAGATATAAAGAAAGTTTTTTAAGTATTGTTAGTAGATAATGAATACACCTCATTAGAGAGAATGTAGTTTCCAAAATGGGAATGTTCATATTTTACGGACGAAAAAGGAAAATAGTGCATACTCTTTAAGGACGGAGGGGGTATTGTTTTATATAGAAAAAATAAAATAAAATAAAGAGAAAAATAAAGAAAGTTACGCCTCTATATTTAAAAGTATATTATTTAAAATAAAATATTCAAAGAAAATATGTGTCACTTACGATAAAAAAAAAAGGGAGGAGTATTTTATCATACTCTCCCAGTTCCATAATACCCCTTAGATATTTTCTTGACATCTAGACTAGCCACTTATAAAGGAATTGAAGGAGTATAATTCTTTTTCTTCCTTTTATTTATTATTTTCACACCCACTTCTAAGTATTGGAGGGTAAGTTATATAATTACAACTTATACTCTTATTTGCAGCTTGCTTGGGATAACGGCACAAAGTATTGAAATCGAAAATAATGATCAAGATGTGGTCATTATGAACAATTTAAATAGAGAAAATGGAAGTTGCTTTAGCCTTGTTCATAATATTAGGGGTATGTGTGACAGAAATTGGTCTGTGTTAATGAGACATGTATATCATAAGGCTAATTCGGTTAAGGATTATTTGCCAAGCTGGTCGTCAGGTCGACATACATGTTTGTATTTGCATGATGAGCCACCGATTGTGGTACGAAACTTATTATTGAGTGATCACTTGGGAATTGCATATGTTCGAACTAGATAGACTGTAGTATTTTCATACGAATTCTGTCCTTTCTTATATTCAAATATAAAATTCTTCTAGACATTATATAATTTGAATTGTTCGCAACTACTAATTGATGGCAAGGGAAATTCAAGCTCTGAATGTCTCTACTATTTCACTCTCCCGCGCCATGTATTATTTTATGGTGTCCGTACACGAACCTCTTTAGGCCATCTTCAACCATTTACATCAAACTCAAACCTATTTTTCCAGTTTTGTCACTTCAAACAGTAATTCTACTCCAACCGTTTACACCAAACTCAAAACCCAGAAGAATATTCCATATTCACCTACTTTTTTTACCTTTTCAATTTTAACTACATATTTATTTAAATTACACATTCACCCCACAACATTTTGTCAATAATTTTCCAAATATAATTAAATAATTTGATAGAATTATTTATAATAATAATTTATATATATATTAAATATATTATGCATTCAATAAAATATATACTAACTTCAAATTATAATACATCGTACTATAATAACATTCAAACATAAACTAAAATACAATCAAAGACATCATGATTATACATAAATTAAAATACATTCAAAGACATCATGATTATATAAAACATAGGACAACACATAAAAGTAGCAAAAATTCTAGATTGCGTATTTGAGAAATTTTCCCACAAATGATCAACTAATGCATTTCGAAGTTCTAGATGTGCATTTTTATTTCTTATTGCGGCATACTGAGTCAAGTACTTTTGAAATCGAACATCTTCATTTGTCGTCATCTCAACTTCTGGTTGTGGTGCGTGTCTAGCAACTTCGATTGGAGAACTCAGGTCACGCTCATCTTCAACTATCATGTTATGCAAAAGTATACATGTAATCATTATGTCAAGCAACACTTCTTTATCCCAATACCGTACTTCGATAACATAGGAGGTCAGGTTCTGGTTCACCGGATTATTAGATTATGTTTTTCATTTTGTTATTGTAATATGTCGTTTGTCTTTATTTTAGTTTTATGTCGTTGTAACATAATTTCCATTTGTAGGACTTGTTATGCAATAGGAGTACTTTTATTACTAAATATTGTACTATTATTTAATTTGTTATATTATAATATTAAATACTAATATTACAATTCATACTCAATAAAATAACTAATACTCATTAAATTATTTAATAAATTATATTAAATATAATTTCACAAATCACACAAAATAAATAATTAATACTAATAATTTATAGTATAAAATAAACTAAATATCAATTAACTTTTTGAACTAAATATTGATAAAACCGTCCTAAAACAAATAAATACTATGCATCATTACATTTATACATATAATAGTAATTAATTAGCCTAATTCTCAAATAAATACTCCACATATGGTTAATTGGAGGTGGTTTAATTAGCCGAGTAATTAATTAGCCTAATTCTCAAATAAATACTCCACATATGTTTAATTGGAGGTGGTTTAATTTGCCCATGCCATTAAATACACTGTAAACCTAATTTTCTCTCTCCCCCAGCGCCGCTATCGTCTTCTTCCCCTTCTCTGGTTTCTCGTTTCACTTCTCTGCATCTCTGCTTTTCCTTCACATCTTCTTCAACTCTCCACAGTTGTTGCTTCCATTCGAAAATACAAAGGATGAGGGAGCTAAGTGCAATTTCCAGGAATTTCAAAAAGTGAAATGCAGTAGCTACAATGCTACTGCATCTTTGGAGTGATACTGTTCAAAAACGCAAAAAATTGACGATTTGGGATGCGTTTTGGAGTATGATTGGAGGTGTTTTTCACCGGAAATTTGCGTTTTGCCGTATCACTGGAGATGCCCTTAGAATGAGCTTAGTGTTATTGATGTGATGATCCATATTGGACGGGTTCGTGATAAAAAAAACTTAGTCTCTAATACGTGATATATTATTGATGTTTTAGCCAAAGAAAATATTTTTTTATAATTAGACGATATTATTTAACACTTATGAAAAGTGACCATACACCAATTTATCAAAAAATTACATCGATGAATTACAAAATTGTCAATATTCATGATTTTTCAACTGATTTTATAAATTGTGGGTGAACCAAAATTTTATCAAACCTTATTGTTTTGGATATTTTACTTTTTTCAAAGTAATGTGGATTTTAAATTTTCAAGTAATAGGTAGTGGTAAAACATTTTAAAATTAAAAAAGAGGTAGAAAAAGGATGCTTGCTTTGGACAAAATGGAGCGTGTGGAAGCGGTGACGGTGGGGATGGACCGATGGGGGACATGAAAGAATTAAGACAGCACGTGGTTGGAGGCGCGTGAGCGAGGCAGACGTGTCGTGCGAAGATAGAAGGCGCCGCCTGGGGCCGGCAAAGACGGCTAATCACGTGGGGGCCGCCACTCCGTTAACTTCTGCTTATATATTCGCCACGTCGCAGTGCGATGCCGTCATCACAAACAAAACATCGACTTTATAGGTACGCCGTTAGTTGAGCTCTGTTACACGGTAGTTGGAAGCTGACGTGTAACTATATTCTTAGGACCCGTTTTATAGAGTGAGTGGGTTATAGCAAGAGGATTAACATAGGATAAAATTTTCGGGCCAAATGTAGGATTTATGTAGGATAAAATAAACCCACAAGAGGATAAAATAAACCCACAAATTTTGTGGGTCACATTAACTAAGCCCAATAGTGAAAACGGGCACTATTCACGCGGGCCTGGCGGGCCGCCGCAATTTTTTTCGGGCCTTGGATTGCATTTATCCAGGCTGAAAATTTGTATCAAACATTGGATTGTGGTGGGTCCCACCAACCTTAACCTTGGTTTATCACCTATAAAACGGGTCCTTAGTATAAAGTGTAATTACCTTAAAAATTACTTTCTCCGTCCGTCATCAACTTTTCATTTTGAGTTGTCCCATCTTACTTTATTACATATCTTTTACTTTATTATCTTTTTCTTACTTTATTATCTTTTTATCTTTCATACTTTTACCCCTCTCATATTTTACTCTTTCCACTTTAAATCAACATATATCAATTTCTTAATTCTCGTATCCAAAAGAAATCCATCACTTGTAATGGGACGGAGGGAGTATTATTGATGTTATTATTCTAAAAGTTAAACTTCAAAGCTTGATTTATTCACTTTCTCAAAAAAGTAAATAAATAAATAAAAAGATAAATAAATTTTGATTTTTATATACTCCCCTGTCCAACAATAAGATTTATAGTTTGTTATTTTCATCCGTCCCACAATAAGAGTCTTATTTCACATTTTCACTTTTATCATAATGGTAAATAGACCTTACATTCCACCAATTTGTTCCACTCACATTTTATTATAAAACTAATATACCGTGAGATTCATATTCCACTAACTTATTCAATTCGCTTTTTTTACATTTCTTAAAATCCGTGTCATAACTAAATAAAAGTATAGGACTCCTATTGCGGGATAGAAGGAGTAATTTGTAACATTACTAATTAATATTTACAATTCTTTAAAATATTAAAATCGAACTAAATATCCACAATAGAATGAATAACGCTAAACATAAACTAAACTAGAGCAATGATGACAGATAATTATCATAACGATAATGTAGTACTCCATATAACATTTCTCTCCATATATATGTTTGGATTTTCTCAATTTACTTTTTTTTCTTGTATAGATAAATATTAAATATTCAGAGCATGCAATTGACCGAATTTTCTTCTTAATTTCATTTTTGATGATGGCTACAACTATTTCATCAATTTACTTTTTCTTATATAGATACGTTATAATACAGTACAGGTAATTGACCAAATCATTTTCTTAATTTCAAACTTTTTAATCCATGACGGCTGTAATAATAAATCGTCCACTTATTTAAAGTGACATACTATATTATCCATTCATTAGAGTCAACGAGATCCAAAGGTGATATTGATAGGAATAATCAAAGTAAAACACAAGTACTACAAATTTTCAACGGTGCTGTCTAAACCCGCCATAGAAATTTTCAAATATAATTATAGTATTAATTGCTTTTTACACTATGGACTAACATGAAATTTGTTATTTGTTACTATCATGTTATAACTTGGCTTAGAAGTTACCAAACTTTTCAATTTTGCAATTATTAGTATTATTTTTTCTTCAGTTTTTGGCAACCTAAATTTATTAACTTTCATTGTACGAAATCTTTAGGTTCAAGAAATCAATACTCTTGGCCTTAGGTACATTTTTGTGGACTATTACTAGTAACTTGAGACAAAAAATATTAAAATTATCATAAATATAGTTAAACTATTTACTGGGCTTCTCAATATAATTGATCATTTTGGCCCAATACATATTTTGTTTAATAGTATTTCGTTTTGGGCCTATAGTTATGGGCTCTCTGTTAGGCCTATTCACTCTTTGATTAAGATCTTGTTCATTTCCACCATTTATTGACACAATCTATAAACATAGAAGTAGTGATACATGGTTAAATCAAAATCGCTACTTCACCTAGAATTGTGTCGTCGGTCACGGTTTCAATCGGAACAACGGTCGACAGACAAAACCTAAACCTCACCACAAAATAGGTGGTAAGTTCACGGTTTTGAAAATTTCAATCCGTGAACCGATATTTTTTAAGCAGAAAACCGTTCAGTTTTAACCAAAAATTTAAAATAAAATAAAATAAATTAAAGATTATTCCGTCAAGTTTTGAATTGGAATTTTCGGTTTCACTTCAAAGCCCGAAACTACCAAAATCCTTTCCGAACCGGTTTCAATTCTACATTTCTAAAAACGGAACCGGCAGTTTCTAACCCGACAAAGCACATCATTTCTCTCTCTCCAAAATGGGAGACATAAAAATGTAGATGAGGGTGAGGATAGATAGTGACTGAGTGAGTTATTAGAGATGCATGTGAGGGGTATAATTAATGGGGCCCTAAATAGAACCTAAATAGGCCACTTTAAGCATGGGCTAGTGCATGAAAATGTTGAGTCATATAGTTGGGAATTTAGGGCATGAATCATCCCTAACTTTGGATATATCCCCACACACTTTTCTATGGTCTCATCAATCAAGAAATCAATCACACTACCCTACATCCCTTGCTGTCCACCACATGAGTTCCCTTCCTAGGAAACACACCTACATTTGTATATCAAATTATTCACTTGCATTATTCATTTTCTTGTCCCACTGTCATTACACCATTGTCCTCTTCTAGTATTTCCAACAACTTCATCAATAATATTGATATCTTATGTCTATATATAAGGTATCATGATAGATATATTGCTACATATATGTATGTATGTGCCTTGTAATAGCATTAAAGATTTAGGATTAATGGAATTAAACAAGTGGGTGTGAAACCTTTTTGGTCATTTACAATCACTAATTAATGTGACAAGATCGCTAGCAATTACAAGCATTTTAAATTTGCAAAAATATAATTATATCTTATAAAGTGTTATGTTTTAGTGGATTATATGTAGGATATTATAAGGTCTAAAGTAATAACCTGTCAATGTTTCTAGACATTTATTCTTAAGAATTATTGTTCGTAGTCATACAATTTGGCAACAACCTCAACTATTAGTTGTAGTATCACTAATACATATGAGCTTCCCCATACATAAATAAGCCTAGCTAATTTGTACCATAATTTGGATCAATACTTCATACTTGTATACCTATAAACTTCAAATTAATGATTTAATATTAATTTGTATTATTCAAAACCGATGCAAATGATGTACTCTATCTAAATAAGTGTACTACATATCTTTTTTTTGTTTAAACATAGTAAGTGGTCTCATTTCCAAAAAAATTATGAGAGTAAAATTATGATATATTTCCCATTTTCATCTTATTTATTGAGTGTATGATGCTTTTTGAATTTTGATATTGTTTGTATATACTATGTGTTTGTTAGGATATTAATAAGATTATAAATTTAACTTCTTATGAATTGTACATATGGTTTTGGTTAGGATATTAATAAGGTTATCAAAACTTTTTTTCTAAATATAGTATATAATTTGATGACTAACATATTTAATTAGGTATACTAATTTTTAAGCTAGACTAGTTTCATGGAACGAACAAGAGTATAAATGTATGATAGACTATAGAGTAGTATATACAACTAATTACTAGGACAACATATAGCGATTAATATTAATTTATTGTCAAAAGGTTAGGTGATTTTAATAATTAGGGAAGGTGTGCGCTAAGGCCAATAGCAGTTAATGGAAACTGAATAGTTGTTCGAAAAATTTATACTCGTTCACTTCGGGCTTCGCTTCTCTCTACTTCCTCCTAATTTCCCGGGTAGACCAGACGCAAGTTGTTTGAGAGAGTGGCCTACGAGTCGTAGGACACGAGCGGTTAAGCAGAACAAGTCGGGAAGCTAGTGACTGTTCGGTCCCACGTTACTTGAGTCATATTCCTTTCCCTCCGTCTCATATTACTTGAGTCATATTCTTTTTTGCATTGTCCCAAGTTACTTAAGTCATTTCATTTTTTAATTAAAAACAAAACATCTAATCTCAATCTACTTTATTCTTTATTTACTTTACTCTCTCTTCTTTTTCTCTTTATTTTTTTTACTTTCTATTACTTTATTCTATACTCTACTTTATTTAAGTCACTAAATATAATTTTCTTAAATATTCTATACTCTATTTAAATCACTAAATATAATTTTCTTCACTAAATATAATTTTACTTTATTTAAGTCACTAAATATAATTTTCTTAAATATTCTATACTCTATTTAAATCACTAAATATAATTTTCTTCACTAAATATAATTTTCTTAAATCCCGTACCTTGTACTCTATTTTAATTAACTCACTAAACATAATTTTCTTAAATCATTTAAAAAAACATCAAGTAATATATCAAGTAATATGGGACGGGACGGGACGGGAGGAGTAAAAAAAAGCATCAACTAACATGAAAAGGGAGGAGTAAGAATGTATTGACTTTTAGATGTATCTAATTAATAATAACGATTGCATAGAATATTAACCAAACAATTGAACAAATGGAAAAGATAAAAAACATTATTTATCAAATTCAATATCTCACGTGGCATGTTTGCTTGCTTGCCACAATGCCACCTATGTTGGAATCACATCCCATTTCCACTTTACTGTTTCGTATTCATATATTTTACATTTTTTAGATAATACTATACTTCTAACTCAATTTAGATCATGTATAAGCAATTGTTAAAATGCTATGTATCTATGCTTTGACTCGCCACTATTGACAAGAAAAGAATATGCAAACAAGAGAAATAAAGACATAAGTAATTCACAAAATTTGATGAAAAAGATCAAGATATAATATATGGTACATTACAATTCACATTGATCATCATTGAAGCCTTGAAGCTGATCATCAAACAAGAATTACACCTCCAAATTTCCCAACTTCATTAAGAAAGACATTATTCATCACATACTTAAAAACACATTAAGTCAACACCAAATTAACAATTTCACCGCTAAAAAAATTACTCACCTATACATACATCTCCGTGTATGTATACACGAGCTCTCCATTCCTCATCCTCATATATACAGAGAACTCTCCGTCGTCTTCGTCTTCTTCACGTCAGCAGATCGTTGACCCACCCGAGATCCGGCCCGCCGGAACCGCCGTCATCCGCCAAATTCCTACCGGAATATTCCCCCGGAGAAAACTTGCTCTCGCCGGAGTAGAACTTGCTATGCCCGCGCCTCACCGGAGTCGAGGGCGACATCATGAACTGTGGCTGCGGCTCCTCGACGTTGAGATTCACGTCGAGCCACGGCAGGCGGCCTGCCGTAGCACCCGGGCTCATGACCTCGTTCACGTCCAGCCACGGCAGGCCGCTCGAGCGGCCTGCCGGGGAGCTGGGGCTCATGGCCTCGAACGAGGCCATGAGCTCAGCAAGCGCGTCCCTGTAAGAGGACGCGCCGCCGCCCCTCTCGCCCAGCGGCGAGAGAGGCGGGGAGGTATTATGGGCCATGTGGCCCATAAGGGTCGATGTCGGCGAGTCCGACATTGAGCCGTGGCAGTAGAGGCAGCAGTGGTGGCCGGCCGCCGATTTCTTATCGGCGGCCGGGGAGGCGTCTGAGTCGGGGACGATGCGGAGCTGGCGGGAGGAGTGCGCGAAGAAGCACACCTTCCGCTTGCAGCTCTTCCCGTCCTTGCACGCTTCGGTGCGGTAGCGGGACGGGTGGAGCCAGCACTCGAAGACGCCGTGCGAGAATTCGCAGGCGTCCCCCTTCTCGCAGTGGCCCTTCCGGAACTCCGAGCAGACGGTGCCGGAGTACTGGAAGCGGCGCGGGTCGCGGCGCCGCGCCTTCTCGCCCGGGTGGGCGAAGGGGCAGTCGGTCCAGTCGTGGCTCCGGCTGCGGTTGCACTTCCGGACCTTGAACTCGTACATCCGGAAGTGGTCGGACGAGTACGGGTCGTCGGAGTCGGAGTCAGAGCCGTCGTTGTAGGGGAGGAATTTCGAGAATCCGGGGCTGCTGTCGGCCCCGGATTCCGAATCACGGCGGCCGAGGAGGAGCTGCTTGCGGGGAGGGATGTCGAGGGATTTTTTGGAGAGGAGGAGTTGGTGGGAGTGGTGGAACTTGTGTTGGTGATCGGTGCAAACGGTGCCCATCATTTTGATTTCTGTGTGAGGAGAGAGAAGGGGTTGAGTTTAGTTATAAATAGGGGAGAGTGAGAGAGAGAGAGAGGTGACGAGGATGGTGTGAGGGGATGGGCAGAGGGGTGCGTGGCGGAATAGTATTAGGGGTGTTTGCATGCAGAGGGAGATATGTGGCAGCTTGAGATCAAACTATTACATGCAATAATAATACTTTGTTTCTCTCTCTCATCAGTCTCTCTCTAGGTGAAGGGAATGTGGCCATGTTCTTGTAGTTTTCCTAAGTTTGATTCCTTGGGTTTTTATGTTATTATACTTTTTTGTGTCGTTTGTGCGTCCTATTCTTAGGAAAAGGACAACACTTCATCCCGTCTATTCGCTTCGTCTATCATTAATTATCGTAAAAGTAAATTAAGGTAGAAAATGTAGAAAAAAATTAGTGTCATTACTACTCATCCCGTCTATCATAAAAATGTAGAAGAAAATTAGTGTAGACAACAATGCAATGGCGGGCAAGGAGATAGTAAGAATGAAGACCGAAAAAGATATTAGTAAGGGCTATAATTGTATAACATTTTGATAGGATAGATAACTTAGAATTCTATTTTTATATCAGTTATCTACTCTATTAAACATTATCTTATTTTTTAAAAGTATTTTGTTATCTTGTACTTGTATCTTTTAGGATTAAATTTCTTTTATATTTAGTTTTATACAAAAGAAAGATGTTGGTAAGAGCTATCGTAGTAATACTCTTTACTTTTAAAAGTATCTCCTTATCTTATATCTATCTCTTACAACCAAATTTCTTTTTTCTTTCATTTGGATGTAATTTTAATTTTTTTTATCTATCCAATTTTAAGTAATTATTCTCAAATCATTTTAGTAAGGGATAAAATAACTATCAAATATTTTTAACAAATTTAATAATAGAAAAAAGGGGAAATTAAGAGGATGGAGGGGGCTTGAGCCCCTTCCCTACCACAAGTGTGATCGTCATTGCTACTAACAGTTTAGATTTTTTTATAGTGATGACATAAATTTTAATGTAAAATTGATAAAATATAAAAAAAAAATAGTATAAAATTTGTTAAAGTATTAGTAATAGAGAATAAAATCCTCATTATAAATATGGGTATATTACTAATAGAGAATCAAATCCATCTTATTAGATATAGGGTATACTAGAACTAGAAGGAAACTAATTTTATGGTTGACCAAAAAAGTAAACAAGACCTTTGAATTTTGATTATGGATGGATAAAATATTAGTTTATCATAAGTTGAAATTTTTTTTATTATAATTTTGTTGGGGAAAACTTTTTTGTTCCTTATATATCAAATACGCCATTATGAGCGACTTTAGAACAAAAAAAACTTGGCGTATTAATACTCATAGAGTGGCATATAGCTCTCACTACTTGAAATTCAAATAAGTCTAGCTAGTCTAATCAATTGTTTCAATAGTGTAATTACAAAATTGAATTAAATACTAAATCCTAAACCACGCTAATAATATGCAATTATTATGTACTTGGTCAACTTTATCAATGGTAAAATAATATTAACCGTCATCGATTTCATTAATTAACATTTATTGAATTTCAACTACGGTGAAATCATGCTTGCTGACATTACATGTGCAATTAATAATTTGTTCATTTACATTTTTTTATTATATATGCATGTTACATTAATTAAGAAAAATGTTTATGATGTGGGTGGAATTAAGTGTTTAATAGTACTAATTTGCAGACTATTTAGATTTTAGAGACTGCACAATTGATTTTATATGAAATGAAATATATGTATAAAAAAAGAAGGTAAATTAAGTTGTATTTTTAATTTAATTAGGTGTTAAATAAAATATTTAAAGAGAGGACTGTTGTAAATAAAGTGCTTATTACTGCTTAAAAGTTGTTGGTTTCTTGAATTAAAAACAAATTACTGTATTAGAGTATCAAAATAAATGAGAGTAGTCTTGAATTGTACTTATTAAGATAATACTCTTTTTCGAGTTATAGTACATACTTACTATCAATATATTCATTGTCATATTTATATTTCAAAATATATGTACCTAGCTACTAAAATTATTAGAGTGAAACATAGGCGCAAATAATAAAACAATTTAATTTCAAGAATCTTTATAGGTAACTCGAGTGTATCCTCAATTCTTTATAAATAAGGGTACTTGGTTTTTCAAAGATGTAGATGAAAGGAGATATCTTTGAATTATACTTTAGAAATAAAAATTTCCTTGACATATTTACTTTAATTTTATCCCTTTTCTTATCTCTATTTTGTTTTTTCCAGAATTAGTGAAGTCAATCGACATGCAGTTAGATCTGATTTGGCCTTTTGTATTAAATTCTGTCAGAAAATATGATCTGTAATTAATTTGATTTTCTTTCAATGAAAAGAGGAAATTAAAAAATAGGATTATTATTATAGATTAATTACTTAATTATGTAATATGCTAACTTTATTTCTCTTCTCTTTTTGTTTTCTGTATTCGACAAATAACAGCCTGATCATGACAAGAACGTTTTGTCAATAGAAGAGTTCGTATTTATCGATCGATTTAATGTGTTTAATTAATTGATCGTGACACTCAAGTCTCAATATATACTAACAAAATAAAAATTCCTTCTTGTCTAAATAAGTGTCATATTTAATTTTAATATATTATGCAAATATGGGCAAACTACCGAATTTATCGTTGTTCAAATTTTCAATACTAATATATGTACTTATTTGCAGACTCATTATATTTCTTTTTAATTTTTATACCCCAAACCATTTAATAAAAAAACTAAAATGTGAACGGCTTGTGTATTTATCACAAAGGTGACATCACAAAATTGATATAAATTTTAACTCCACCTTTTGAGAAAAGAAGGTAGTTGAGATTCTTGAGGAGAAAATTCATCTCTAGATAAGACATATAGTTAAAAAGGAAATTAATATTTACTCCATGCCAAAAAAATCATTTCTAGATAAGATATATAGTTATAAATTAAGGGGGAAAAATAGTTACTCCATGCCAATAACTGTGACTCCCTTTTCTTTTTTTTTGATCATACCACTAAAAGTGGCTTTGAAAAAAAGAAATTATTTTACTTACGAAAATTGACTAAATCTAACAAATGATACTCCCTCTAAATCTATTTTTTTCTAGCACAAATTTTTAAAAATATAAACTGTAAAAAAAAATTATTAGAGAGACATACTAAAATTATAAAATGAGATTCTAGTTGGACCAAAGAAGTAGTACTCTCTATTTTAGAAACAAAATTCAATCTTTCTAATATTTGCCGAGCTTTGATAAATTGAGATTTTAATTGGACCAAAGAAGTAGTACTCCCTATTTTAGAAACAAAATTCAATCTTTCTAAATATTTAATTTAGTTTTATTATAGTAACGCTTAATCCGAATGTACATTATGACAAATCCACACATGAAATTTATATTAGGGCTGGGAAAATATACCGAAATACCGAAATACTGCACTTACCGTACCGAAAAATACCGAAAATACCGTACTTTTCGGTATACCGTACTTTTCGGTACGGTATCATACCGTACCGACAGTTTTAGGTACGGTAAAGGTATGCATTTTGTATATACCGCGTTATACCGCAATTGCGGTATATACCGCAAATAACACAGTATACCGCAAATACGGTATACCGCATATTGCGGTATACCGAAATCACGGTACGGTATACTGACAAAAGCGGTACGGTAACGATATCTAAATTTTGGTATACCGACTTTTCGGTATACCACAATTGCGGTATATCGACAAAAGCGGTACGATAAAGATATGATTTTAGTCATACCGCACAGTACGATACGGTATGTGGTATGACTATTTCGGCGCGATATACCGTACTGGTCCAACCCTAATTTACATCAGTTTAAAACGAAACACTGAAGTGTAACACTCTCACTATTTTGTCGATATCTCATTTTGATCCCATGAATACAATTGGTTAAAGAAGAGGTTGATTTTGGTGGAGGCGGACACGTGTCATCCAGTAAAAGGAGTATCTCGAAAATTGCAAGATTTTTGTATGTTTGCACTGAAAGATGCAAGAGTTAAATGGAAATTTGTTGCGTAATGATGGGCTCAAAGTTTGGGCCTCAGCTCTGCTGTTGGACCCATCAGCATTTGATATGCACGTGGGCACACACGAGGTTGGAAATATGACAATGAGTGAAAAAACGTCTACTCTCCCTATGCGAATAGGAATCCCGTTTTTCCATTTTGATCCATTTGCAAATAAGAGTTCCGATTCATAATTACCATAAATGGTAAAAAGGTTCCACATTCCACCAACGTATTCCACTCACATATCATTTAAAATTAATATATACAAGTGAGTGTGAGACTCATATTCCACTAACTTTCCCATCCACTTTTCCTAACATTTTTTAAAACCTGTATCGAAAAAAAATGAGACTCTTATTCGCGGACGGATGAAGTATGTTTTATTCTCTCCCTTCGCATAAAGCAATGTTATTATAAACAAGACCGGACATCGAACCGGTTTGATGATTTGTACAACAAAAAAACACACGAAATATTAATAACACGATCCAACGTCTTCATTACACGACTCGCTCTCGAGTCGGGCGTGGTATGCAGCACGAAGGCAAGAAAAACACGAAGACCGGATGGGAAGGGCTTGGCACCGGATGAACACGCGAAAAGCGCAATGCCGATTTACGACAAAAGTATAGAATCACATATTTTTGGAATCATAACACTATACACAAGTATGCCCCAATCTTCTTCAAATCCTATATAAAAACTTTGGGAGCATTAAAACTGATCAAATCAAAGGCTAATGAAACCTCACAACGATGCAAGAGATGTCGTCCTTGCTCTTCCTCGACACCGCTTCATCAACGAGATGCTTCGCTGCCACATGAGCGTCCTTGATTGCCTTGATGGAGTCGACCGCTTCCTGGTTCGACACGACCTGCAAAAGTTTAGGACAATGCGTAACTCATAACTTCTCTTATTGCTAACCGAATCGAAGAAAAGTTTATCGAATGATCACATTCCACAATCCATCGCTTGCTAAGATGATGAACTCAGCATCATCGTCGTCTATGGCCTCGACCGCTATATCAGGCTCCGAGGTCACGTGCCTCTTCAAGCTCTTGTCGCCAAACGCCCTCGCCACTGCCAGCTGGCCATCAACGCGAGGGACGTCGCCTATGGCAGTTGAGAAAGAGATTACACTAAACCTAATTGCTATTTGTGAAACAAAAAAGAGGGATTATTTGGTGGAATGATTATGTACCGGGTAGGTTTGATACGAATCCACCCTTACTCTCGATGAACTTCCTTTCCCTGCTAGGTTCGTGGTCGACAGATAGTTGTTTGGCGACGCCCTTGTTGCTGATGACAGCCCGGGAGTCCCCTACATTTGCAACCACGAGCTTCTGTCCGTTGATCAATATCGCAGTTACTGCTGTCGACCCTCCTTTCCCCAGTTGACCCGATTTCTCTAATATTACCTTATCCATCTTCTGATACGCGTTCTTTAGTGCATTTTTTGTGTCGGTCCAGAAATCGCTCTGTTGGAATATAGGAAATATGAGAGAATGCTACTGAGGAAACGGGAAATGTAGCACCATACCTCGTTCAATATAGTGTCGAAGAGGTGAAGTTGGAGGTAACTTGCAACGTCGTGCCCCATGTGCCCGTCGTAGATAGCAAACAAGCCCAACTCGTGCTCATCTACCATCTTGAGTTCTGAAACTAGATAGTCTTCCATGGCGTGATTCGCCTTTCCTTTCGCTAGATGGGAGCCGTGTGTGACGTGCTTGGCAAATTTGCTGCCGCCTTTCTTTGCATCGGGCGTGAGAGGAGTGGAAAAGCACGCCTTTTCCTGAATCGGAAAGGGAGGTTAAAGTCGAACGATCACTAGTGGTGTCTAAACAACAACTGGAAATACGCGGATGCTTAGCTACAGACGTGAAAAGCACAGACCCGAACACAAAAGTTGAGCTAGGCTTTTTAACTGTCATAAATTAAGGATGAAAATTAAGCCCAAACCCGAACACAAAAAACGAACATCTTCACCACATAAACAGAAAAAGGCAAGTGGCATATATCAGATTACCGATCATTATCAAGAATCGGAAGCCAAGTAAACGACCAACAACACTCTTTTTAGAATGTAATCGGTTAAAAAGTGCATCAACATCTTCATCACATAAACAGAAAAAAGCAATTGACATGATATCATAAGCCTATATCAGATTACCGATCATTATCAAGAATCGGAAACCAAGTAAGCGAGCAAGAACTCTTTTTTAGCATGTAATCGGATAAAAAGTATATCAACATCTTCACCACATAAAAACAAAAAAATAAAGCAATTTGCATCATATCATAAGCCTATATCAGATTGCTGATCATTATCAAGAATCGGAAGCCGAGTAAGCGACCAAAAACACTAATTAGCCATACCTACTATCGTTTAAAAAGTGTATCAACAGACATATCAGATTGGCATCATATCATCAATCTATTATCCGATCATTATCAAGAACCGGAAGCCAAATAAGCGACCAAAAACGCTAATGAACTAAAAAGTGAATCAACATTTCACCACATGAACAGAAAAAAGCAATGGCCATATCAGATTGGAATCATATCATCAGCCACATCAGATTACCGATCATTATCAAGAATCGGAAGTCAAGTAAGCAACCAAGAACACTCTTTTTTGAATGTAAACGCCTAAAAAGTGTATCAACAACTTCACCACATACAGAAAAAGCAACTAACATATCAGATTGTTGGCATCATATCATCCACCACATTAGATTAAATCATTTCCAATAATCGGAAGCCAAGTAAGCGATCAAGTACACTCTTTTTAGTATGTAATTGCCTAAAAAGTGTGTCAACAACTTCACCACATACAGAAAAAGCAACTAACATATCATATTGTTGGCATCATATCATCCACCACATTAGATTACAGATAATTTCCAAGAATCGGAAGCCAAGTAAGCGATCAAGAACACTCTTTTTAGTATGTAATCACCTAACAAGCGAATCAACATCTTCACCACATACAGAAAAAGCAATCAACATATCAGATTGTTGGCATCATATCATAAGCCTCTAGCAATTGACACCATCTACATTTGATCTCAGCGAGGAAAAAGCAACCATCAACAAAACTAGCTTTCGAATTCATAATTTCCTTGTGATTGTAAGAGAGCCGCAATAACTGAACTTAGGGAAGCTTCTCTACAATCATCAAATGCAATCATAACAATAACCCTCCACAATTTAGAAACAGATAGCAATCAGCAAGTTTTTCTTTTGCCCAAATTTTCCCAACAATATTCATTTTTCCTCTGCAGCAAACACCTAAAAAATCACCAATTTAGACCATTTCTTGATTCAATCTATCCCTTTACACTAACCAACGAAACCCCCTCAAAAAAAACAGAAAACACACACTCACACACACAAACTGTGACACACAGAGATAGGAGTAAAGAAGTAAGAAAAAAAAACTGCAAATAAACGGTTCAAGAACTCGAAAACGAATGATTGGGTAAATTTCCTATATGCCGACATGATAAAAATTAAAAATTACTCAATAAATAGCAGAAGAGAGAGAGAAGTAACCTTCATCTTATTAAAGATTTCTCTTCCTCCTGTCATGGCTGTCTCTTTCTCACAAAAAAATGGAACTCAATTATTCAGCGAAGCACAAAAAGATTGGATTTTTAATAGGCTACGATCATCAATTTATTTTACTAGCTGTTTTATTCACCAAAAGAGAAAATTAGTCGACAGTTTTGACTTTAGACCGAAAAGGCGGCGCAATTAATTGTTAACTTGTGGATTGATTCACGAATATCGAAAACAGATCAACGAACAAATAGGTGTGAATTTAGAAAAATAGGGATTCATCAAAATGATAAAAGCATTAATTTTAAAGGATAGATCTTTGATTTTAATTTGGCCTCTTTGTAGTAACATTAGTTGTCTATGAAAGAAATTTTTTAATAGTAGTAATCTCTCTTTCAGTTATTAGAGTCTCGATTTATCATTTTAGTCTGTTTGCCTTTAGAAATTCCAGTTTATTTTTACTATAAATAGTAGGTAGATTTCACTTTCTACTAACTCATTCTACTCATATTCTATTATGTATAAAACTAATATAAAAAATAGACTCCACGTTCCATTATATTTTCTCACCCACTTTTTTTTCATCTCTTACAATTTGTGCAGGATTCAAATGAGACCCTTAATTAATGGTGGATCGAGTGAATACTAGTATTTTATTTTAGGAAATTATGCAATTAAGGGATGTTGGTTGAAAGCTAGGGGTCTTCATCATGAATGGTTTTTTAAGTGCTACTAATTTGGATTTTTATGTTAGTTATAGTAAATGGGCCAAATTAGCTTTTAAACTCTTTATGGGCTTATTGGTTTTAGCTAGGCCCTTTTGAGATAAATGTTTGCTCAAAAATAAAAATAGATGTGATCAAAGCTTGTCTTATACTTTGACTAATAATTTTGCTACAATATATTTTTATCATTATTTACTTTATGTATACAATAATATAAATTCGGGTACATTAAATGAAAATTATGCTATCCAACCGCTCCAAACACGACCTCGTGTACTTTTACATCTAAATTTATTTTGTTTGATTAGAAATACAAAAAATAAAACACATAATTAAATGTTTGGAAAATTGTTCTTTAGTAGAAACAAAAGTTATGTCAAATTTTGATCGTTCTCGCAATTTTCAATATCAGTCAGAAAATTAATGAAGTTTATATTCAATCACAGTTATTCTACAATAGGTTTTAGGTAAAATTGAATCAAATATAGAAGCCAAAAATTATATGTGGGCGACACATCTGATGAAATAATCGATATCGTCTATCAATTAAGAAAATAATTTCGTTTGGTTAAAAACATCAACAATATTAATGATCGGATTTTTTTTGCTATGTGATGATTGCAAATAGATCCAATTTTTTTCGCCAGATTTTTAAAATTGCCGGATGAACCAAAACTTGACAAATTTGATAATTTGCCATTAAATGTTGGGTCAATTGCTTGGAAAAGCATGAAATTTGTCTAAATTTTGACATGTACCGCAACTTTGTAAATCAGCCAAAAAAAAACCATGAAGTTCTAATATACTACTCCTAAGAGTATTTCTCAATCATCTCGTGTTTGTTTTTTAAATTGTACTTGAAATGGCAGCCAAAAATCATTATGCCAATGCTTATGAATTAAACAATGTCGTCTATTCATAAAGAAAATCATAACATTTGGTTTAAATATGAATCGCATATTACTCTATCTATGCTACTATAATTTGTCATTGTGTAATAATTGAGAACAAATCCAAAGTCAATAGTATTTTTTTGAAAACATTTTAATAGTGTGAAATGAATTAGAATTTAGCCAAACTTCATAATTTTTTCATACAACATGCCCCTAAATGTTTATATATTTTTTTCATAAAATTATGTCCAAATAAATAGAAATGGATATGGTTACTAGCCGTTGGCACACCAATATATAACAGTCACCAGCTCCGAATTCCCCTTTTTCAAAATTCCGACCGTTAAACGAAATCCAAATAGTTAATATCCTTCTCTCTCTAAATCCACACTCATCAGTTACACTGCGAATTGCCGGAAATCGTCGGTTGTTTGATCGATTGAATGGCCGCGGCGGAGGAGTCGAGTGATCTATCGATGATCGACGAGGCGTACGAGTTCTCGGCGCCGCGATTTCACGATTTCCTGGCGGAGGAGACTCCCGAGGAAGTTCGTAGGGCGGAGCTCTGGTTCGAGAGCTCCCTCGCGCACGCCCCTTCTCGTGCGTCCGCTTCCTCTCTTTGCTTGATTTGGATGTTAATTGTTTTCCCCCTAATTGAATTTTGAGAGTGGTGAATTTAGGGATTATGGATTGTTTTCTTCCTAAATATCCTGCTTTTGAACATTTGAAATTTTCGGTGATCTATAGGGTTTTTAGTGACTTGGAGTAGCATTATCTGGAAAATTTGGTGGAAATTACACTATTTATGCCAAATGTTTCATCATCGTTTTATGAAATGTATTGGAATAAAATGCGAATGAAACCTTTTGTAGTATTATTTATGCAAATTTCAGACTTTTGTATGATTATTAAATAATGGCGAAACATTTTGTATGAATTGTGTTTATTATCTGTTTCTTTACATAGCAAGAGTGGAAAAGTTAAAAGTTGGAAACTAATTGATCATGAAAAGTTTTTGCTTGAAGATAATTGTCTATGGTTAGTGAGCCTAAGTGAGGATTCATGTTTAGTATATTTCTTGGTTTTGCAGCATTTATGCCGAGAATCAGAGCTACCAGAACAGTTCAACAGATTCTTTGCAATTTCAATGAAGAACAGCAAATGCTGAAGGTGAATTTTTATATCATGTTTGTGATTTATTTATCATATGAGGGTTGTGTGGATATATATGTGACAAATGTAAAATGTTTCTACTTGTTTCAGGCGCCAAAATCATCTGAGAGTGCATCAAATTCTGCTCAAGAATCAGCTCCTACATTGTTAGTACACTTAATTACTTTGTGTTGTTGCTGTTATATTTCTTTAGAGGAAGCGTCTCATTGTTTTCCTACATTACAGACATAAAGCAACTGCGATTTCAACAGAAGCAACGCAGGATGTTCGAACTTGTAAGGAAATTGAGAAGACAACAACACCTAATGCAGAAAGCTCATGCTCTCATGAAAAGCGAAAGTATGTTCTTTTTCTTGCACAGCTTGTTCTTATGGTTTAGGTAGTCGGTTACACAGTCTAATGAGCAACGGTGTTTTCTGTTTCCGATTGATCAGCATTGCACAAGGCTCTGTCCCTAAGGAAGCTGCTGTCCGAGGTCAGTCAGTCACCCTCTTTTACTTCATGAGTTTGCGTAGAATGCATCTGTTTCTTCTTGAATCGTGTCTGAATTGAGTCATTTGTGCTGTTAGGACCGGAGATTTGCTGCACTCCAGCACCACAAAAGCCGAGGGATGATAGGAAGCTTCAGACAGCGAAAAAGATTGCTAGTTTGCTGAAAAATCCTTCAGCCATTAGTTCAAAGAAACAGCTACCGAAATCACAAGCAAATAGTGCTAAACCTTCTAGTGTTAGAAGGTGTGGATTTGTTTGTAGTATGTTTTTTATTGTTTAGTTAATCATCTATCATCATGTGCTAAGAACTGGTAGTTTTTCTCAGAGACACAAATGCTAATAAGAACATTGTCGGAACTCCCAACTTTGCCCATGAAAACCAAGCCATAAAGAGGCAAAAACTGGATGGAGGAAAGTCTAGACAGGTAGATAGATGCTATACTGCAACTTCATGGTTTTCGAGTTTTCGCTTTTTTTAACATGTGGTTTTGATGATGTTCTTTTCAGATTCTTACAGTCAACAAACCTTTGAATCTGCCTCACAAAACAAGAACTGGAATGGTCAGCAGCAGCTCCAGCTTCTGCCCTGCAACTGCTAAAACTCATAAAGAAGATAGAAAGGTAAAATGCCGTTAATTCAAGTGTTGTATTGCTTTCTTTCATGAAGAATGTTGTTGTAAGGATGCTGATTTGTCAATTTATTGTTTAGATGTACGTTCGAGAACCAGCAGCGACATTTGTTTCTACGGCAGAAATGATGAAGAAATTCCAATCAGGGACAAGAGACGTGTCCTGTTCTCTTTCTCAGAGTATTGCTGTTAGAGCAACGCAGAGGAAGGCGAAGCTTACACTGACAAGGCCTAAAACACCTGAGTTCAAAACGTCTCAGCGCTTGCGTTCTGTTAAAATCAAAAGCTCAGCAGAGATTGAGGAAGAGATGATGGCTAAGCTCCCTAAGTTCAAGGCTCGTCCACTGAACAAAAAGGTAGAAAAATCATCGATTTCAAAGAGTTTTTGAAACACATTTTGAGACATGTATGTTCATCCTTACCAGTTTTGTCTTGTCAGCAGATCTTTGAGGCCCCATCTTTACCACCATTGCCAAGGAGCACACCCCAGCTTCCAGAGTTTAAGGTAGACAAACGTCTTTTCTCAGTGCAAGTTTGAAAAATAAGAAATATTATTCAAGCAGATTGTATTAAACAATGTCTTCATTTGGACAGGCATTCCATCTAGAAACAATGTCACGAGCCACTCAGAATGCAGAAACATCTACTGTGGCCTCGATTGAATCCACAGAGGTAAAGGCACTGTCGAGTAATCATCAGTTCATATCGACATGGTTTTACACAAAGCAAAAATCATCATAACACACCCTTGTTTTTTGCAGAGCCATCAATGGAAACCAAGTCATCTTACTATGCCGAAACCACTTATTCTTCAAACATCTCTACGAGCACGCCCTCCCAGGATCAAAAGTTCTGAGGAGTTGGAGAAAGAGGAGCTTGAAAATATTCCACATTTCAAGGCAAGGCCATTGAATAGAAAGGTATATTCATTACCACAAGACCTTCTGTTAAAATATTGATTTTTTGCTCAAACACCGGTGTTTAATACTAATATTCAATTGTTCAGATATTTGAGAGTAAAGGGGACATGGGAATCTTTTGTAACATGAAGAAGCAAGTTACAATTCCACAGGAATTTAATTTTGCCATAGATAAAAGAATCCCTCCTCCACCAACTGCTGTTGTAGGCCTCTTCGATAAGGTAGCAGAACCGTGTTTTCCTAAGTCCTTTTTTTGTGTTAGACATAGTTAGTTAGTTATTTAGCTAAATATTGCTTCCTTTTCTACTCGATTCAGCTTTCATTATGTTCGGAACCTCAACGTGAGAAGACGCTCCCAATAAATACTACACCAAGTCCATTCCATCTCCACACAGAGGTATGAAACGAACACTACCTCATGAATAAAAATCATTGGTGTTTTTATTCTACTTTGTACCAAGATTTATGTTTTTTTCTACTTCGTCCGATCAGGAAAGAGGGGCGGAGAAAGAGCGAAGGATAGCTGAAGAACTCTTGCAGAAACAGTTAGAAGAGGAGAGGGCGAGGATACCAAGAGCTCATCCATATCCATACACAACTGATTATCCTGTGGTATGCATATATAATTCGCTTCTTTTATCATGCTTTCATTGGTGTGATGAAAGATAGCTGTAACATGTAATTTTCTCTCCACTGCAGATTCCGCCAAAGCCGGAGGTGCAGCCATGCACGAAACCAGAGCCGTTCGAACTGGAAAGTTTGGCAAGGCATGAACAGGAGATGCAGAGAGAAATGGAGGAAAGGATGAGGATGGAAATGGAAGAAGCTGAGATGAGAAGATTCAAAGCCCAGCCTATCTTGAAAGAGTACGAACTCAACGAAACATAATGTCTGGCTTTCCTGTTATCATGCTCGCACTGATTATGTAGAACATGTATTCATCTATCAACATCAGGGACCCAATTCCACTCCCGGAGAAAGAGCGAAAGCCCCTCACAGAGGTTCAAGAATTCAATCTACACGTCGAAAATATGGCTGTTGATCGAGCAGAATTCGATAAAAAGGTTCCTCATTTTCTTCAGTAAGACAGAGTCTCTTGCCACAAGAGTTATCTTTTTACCATTCTTGTTATGTTTTCACCAGATTAAGGAGAAAGAAATGGTCTACAAGAGATACAGAGAGGAGACAGAAGCTGCAAAGATGGTGAGCCATTTAATATAAATACAATTCGTTCAATTTCAATATGTCACTTAATATTATTGAAATTCAAGATTTTAACAATCTAATTCATTCTAAAATAAAAAACATTACAGATGGAGGAAGAAAAGGCCTTGAAGCAGCTGAGGAGGACTTTGGTTCCTCATGCAAGACCAGTACCCAATTTCAATCACCCTTTCTTACCACAGAAGTAAGCATCTAACTAAAACCAATTCTTGTTCCAACATCGTTTCTTGCAAGTGCCACATTTTCTGATATCTCTTCTCCGAATGAACAGGTCTGCTAAAGAGACTACAAAAGCCAAGTCCCCGAAACTGCGTGTGAATTACAGAAAGGATAAACGAAGGATGGTCGCTGGTAAAGCTTCGGGTGCAGCAGCGTGCCATATGAGGTGACCAACCACCCAATGATCGGTGTAGGGTGTTTTGTATCGTTCAAGTCCCCTTGAACTACTCCATGTGAATCATGTATTTGTAATTCGTTGATTATTTTTTACAAGAGTTCGATGTTATTGTTATGCAAATATGTTCAAATGGTTGAAGATATATACTATGATAAATAATCGCATCTTTCACGATGAAGTTTTATATAGGAAATTGCACAAAATACAGCCAACATAGAAATCCAAAATAATGTATTCTGCTTAACAGGAAAGAACCCATTGTTATAGCTCTTTTGTTTTTCTACTATCTTCATTATCACCATCTCCATACACGATCGAAAAATAGTGCTTCAGCTCTCCGGAGTTGAGACCTGGGAACCTGTGGAGACCATTTGGCTGTGGATCGATCTGGACAAACGGCCATTTCATAGATTCAGCAGCTTCGCATTCTTCCCAGCCATCCCCGATAGCACAGAATTGGACATTCGGCCCTCCAAAGCGCTCTTTGATCCATGTGAAACACTGGGGCTTCCCCACATCCAGCGAGCTATAGACTGGAAAGCAAGGATGAGTTAGCAAAGGCCAGAATCAGCATTCTTAAGAGCATAGATAGCGTTCTTAATGTAATGGGAGAGTTAACAAACCATTGTTGCAAGTAATCATATTATCAAGCCGATAGAATAGGCATTTGGCCAAGCTGGGTATGAGAGGTCCCGAGGTAACTAAGACATTGACGTGCTCAAATGCAGCATCACTAGCACCATCTGAGTTTGTGGAGGGTGTCGATTCTCTTCTCTGGCCTGCACACTGCTCCAAGCAGGCCCTAGCTGTATCGAGTATAAACAACAATTAGGAAGTATATCAATATGATAAAAAAACGATTCAGAAGCTTTCCTAAACAAAAGCATACAAAAATTTGTTCTTCTCTGAGAAAGAAAGGTCGTATCTAAAATGAAATACAATAAAGTTAGTGAAATTTAAATTTACTATCATATTTGGTTTCATTAAGAAAGCCAAAACTAGCCTAAACGAAATGCAGTGAACCAAATGAAACTCACTTTTGCCAAATCTAGTTCACACCAGTTCTAGTCTCATGCTATACTCTCAATTAAATAAGTAACCTTATCGAAAAAGCAGCCTTTTAGCTCATTAATGTAAGTAGAAAAACAAAGACAACCAAGGAACTTTGAGGCAGGTAGCTCGTTAGCACTAATACACTATCCAGGTACCTCATTTACAAGTTTGTATCTTCTAGCGGATTATGTTATTAGCAAATTATTAACTATAGTAGTTTGAGAAATTCAGGCAAATCATCACGTAGACACAGACAGAACACTTTTACCTGAAGAAAGCCACCTCTCTGTGTAAGTGTCAGTCAAGTCATACAAACTTTCCCACAATCTTATGAGATCTTGATTAAGAATATTATGCAACCCCTGCAAAAACATAATGTTGTTATGAAATATAAATCAGCATATCACGACTTTGTCCTATCTATGTGAAAACATTATGTTCATAATTCCTTTTGAATTTGTAAATAAACTCATGAGAAATAGTCTGAGCAGTGAGGCATTGGGAAAAATTATCAGCAAAGAAGGTTAGATGCTTTATACTTGTTAATGTTATGCAACCCCTGCAAAAACATAATGTTGTTATGAAATATAAATCAGCATATCACGACTTTGTCCTATCTATGTGAAAACATTATGTTCATAATTCCTTTTGAATTTGTAAATAAACTCATGAGAAATAGTCTGAGCAGTGAGGCATTGGGAAAAATTATCAGCAAAGAAGGTTAGATGCTTTATACTTGTTAATGTTATGCAACCCCTGCAAAAACATAATGTTGTTATGAAATATAAATCAGCATATCACGACTTTGTCCTATCTATGTGAAAACATTATGTTCATAATTCCTTTTGAATTTGTAAATAAACTCATGAGAAATAGTCTGAGCAGTGAGGCATTGGGAAAAATTATCAGCAAAGAAGGTTAGATGCTTTATACTTGTTAATGTTATTGAACCAAAAGAGAAATTAAGAAGTCCCTAATCTACAATGTACCTTTCTATACTTCTCAGCTATAACGCGGTGACGGTAAGCCAATTTACGTTTGTTAAGATCATCAAGTAGTGGGCCGAAACCATCCTGACTAAAGTTGTAACCAGAGAGGTCTGCGCCGTCATCATATTGGTTCAAGAAATCAAGATACGGTTGATTAAGGCTCTCAATCTAAATAATCATCTCATTTGTCAGCTAAAAGTAGCAAATATATCAATGTGGAAATATGAACAAAGCAAAAAATAAAACATTCACTTACTTGATCATAAAAGAAATGTGTGTCACATAGTTTAAGAATATGGTTCTCCCAAAGTTTTCCAAGATTTACACCATGCTTCACATCCTTTAGGCCATTAAAAGCCTCAGCATATGTCCCGGTCAGTAAAGATTTGAGCAAAATAAGAGTCTCGTCCATGTCCCAGATGTAGACCTTCAACTTTTTATCCATGCTTGTTCTCAGCAAAGTTTGATGAATGACTCAATGCAGACACCAATGGTTAGCTCAGTGCACCCTGAAAGATGAGAAATTTCGCTTTGACGTACATTCTTCAATTACTAATACTTAATCAGTTTCGACACACTGAAAGCAAAGCAATGATTCATGAAGGAAAAATATTGCTAAGAACTGAACAAAAAATACAATGCTTCTTATCAATCAATTCAGATATACACAATGCATTCATCCACCTACGTGTAATTTAAGCTTCTGCGAAGTGCATATGCCCTAATCTAATGATTCTTCTTTTCTTTTCTTTTCTTTTCTTTTCTTTTCTTTTCTTTTCTTTTCTTTTCTTTTCTTTTTCCATTCATTTTTTTGGAGGTTTCCAAATAAGCCTCATTGTGATACGTCGAAAGACTGAGAATAAGATGCTGGGCTTCAGCAGTGTGTTATGTATGTACGGCTGTGGCATGATCTTAGTTTTATTAGTTTCTGAAATAGTGAAAGGGATGCAGAAACTACTCTTCGCAAAAGCAAAAGATGACAAAACCAAAGAGAAATGTGGGTAATATCAAAGTATATATGGAAGGATGTCCCACTTCAACAGAATCATCTTCCTACCAATCTAGTTCTATCATTTTACAAATAGAACAACCGCCACCGTTGAAGTTCATGAAATGAATCAATCCCCTATTGACTTTAGGATACCATTATCTCAAGTCAGCACCACTTATTCCTTCTCCATCAACCTATATCTTCCCGTTGACAGATGCTGGCACAGTTCAAGCTTCCAATGTGCCATCAACATCTGTTATAATCCTAATATCATCACCACCCACAGGCTCTCACAAATTTTCAACTTAAAGAGCTTCCAATATAATCTAATATTTCATACATTAATATCCACGGTTCTCTCGATTGCTCGAGTGAACACTTTTACCACAGGTATGGACTCCTACATGCTCAGCATTTTCTAGCAATTCTATGTTAAATTTGCTTCATCATTAGCTCAGCAGCGTAATAGGAGATACGAGGCAGTGCACCTGCTCGTTTAAGAAATTACGATTACCAGGGATTGTGTCAATTACTACACATAATCATCACCAAATTTCAACAACTTTATAGAATAATTGCAACATAATGTTTGTCAAAAACTGCGATTGGGAAACCACTGATTCATTACATTTACACACATTTCATTAATCAAAATCCATCTACAAACAAAGGCCCTTCAGCAAATCAGCTACCGTAACATAGAATTCTAACTGTTAATTCAAAGACTAATTCAACCGTATACATCAACCGATTTCACAGCTAATTCACCATGGTAATAAGGGGAAACGCATCATAAACACTGAAATTTCACAGTAAAAATCCACGGATCATTACAAAATTGAATGAAATATACAAAAGATTGAAACTTACATAGAAATTTAAAACCAATTTGAGCAATTGCGAACCGAAGATTGAAATTTGAAAATGCTAGAGAAATAGAAAAAGGGTTTGCAGAATTACCAACGAGTCAGCAGCGGTTGCCGCAAATTTCTTTATTCTTTATTCTTTTTTTTCTTCTTTTTTTTTTGGTTATTTAGTTACAATGTTTATTACTTTCAGTGAAGTTAGTAATTAGATCTAACCACAATTAATGATAAACAAATTAAATATATAATGTATAAAATGTCGGTGGCTTTCGAACTTTTTAGTTATATGAAAATAAGTTTATTATATTCTTCATTTAGTGACTAGTGTGTCCAAACTTTGATATCATATTTCCACACGGAATCAAAACATCTCTCATGTTCGTATCAAATGTGTCATCGGAAGTGAAAGGACATAAGTTTTCGCATCAAAAGTGAAAGGAGTATTAACAAAATACGACAACTCACATGTGATGAGACATATTGAGATATTCATATGTGAGTTGTCTCGTATCGAAAATGTGAAGTAAAAGAAAATTCACTGATTGATTTTGAGATGAATAAATCATCACAAAGAGTTTGGTTGGTCTATCCTTTATGTATCATGTACTTTTCGATGAATTACCTCCTATTTAACCATTTTGAAATATGTATCGAGTCCAGCACATGTGCTCAAACAAATTTTAAATCCAGGGACATAACTCGTGGACTAATACACAGCCGTGCCGGTGCGCTGAGGTGGTACGACTGTCGTCACTCATACCGACAATAAATGAAAGTGAATCTAGACGGCTAGACACAGTTATTGCACTGCTGGATTAGCGTCACCTCCAAAAGTACATTTAATTGAGTTTTTTGACCATTATGAGTCAGCGAAAGATCGGTCGACCCCCACCCCGGCTTAAATATAATCCAGCATTGGCCCAAACACAATATAACCAACAAAAAGCATTGATAATTCCAGCTTCTTCTACACATGTGCCCTAATCTCACCCAACCAAGAAAATCAAAACACAAACAAGGAAACAAACAAGCACCATGCATGTGAGGCATTGAAGAGCTGTACCTTGAAAAGGTACACAACTTGGACCCCATGAGCTTAAATTCTTAACACAAACAAGGTACAACCCCAATAACCTGATAAATTGGTTGGCCTCATCTGTCCATGCAGTGCAATATCCACATCCCCACCACTAGTGCATGAGAGGGTTGTACCTTTGAAAGAACATACACCACATTTCTCTCTCTACATCGGAAACACAGTGAACTCTACCACGTTTCGATCTTTGATTGATCAACATAGGACAATGGGAGGAGCTCTGGCCAATCACAGCACAGCACAGGAATTGCAATTGTGAAATTTGATTAAAAGATTCACATAAATTAACAAACCCTAACTACAATTTTTGTTATAACTATAGTGTAACGTTTTGCCCTTTATTTGAACTGTGGAGGGTTACATCCCTCTTTTGTTCTTGGGTATTTTTTTTTCTTTTTTTGTGAGACTTTGACTCGTGGATGAGTTCTTGATGAGATAGGATCTTCGCGTTTGATGTTAAGTCTTTTCATGGTATCCTTATTAGGGCTCTCACTATCGATCTAGTCTGTTTGTGTGTATTTATATAGGGGTATATTTGTTACGCACTTCAGTATCATACATCGATTGTGTAAGTTAACAAATATGGAATTTATAGACTAGTCTTTGAGTTGAGTTATTCTGTAACATTGATGCATTCATTCATCTAGAGACCCAATGTCGTGTAGTAATGACCTATAGAGTGGTGGGCCATAGAATGATAGTGTGAGAAAGGAGCTTGTTGTGACCAACAAGAATGTTTAAGATCAAACCAAGAGTGGTGGTCTGAGAAATAAGCCAGTCGTGATTAATGAGGATGTTGCCCCTTAATAGAGGATTATTGTTACAAACTTCAGTGTCCCAAATTAGCAAGTGACCAATGAGGATGTTGACTCCTAAAGGGTTTAATTGTTACAGGCTCCAGTATCTCACAATAGTTTCTAGCAATAAATATCGGAGTTGTAGACAAATGCGCTCTCTCGATATACTAGTGTTTTGGCATAAACTCACTTGTTTGGTTTCTAGCATTGTTTAGTGAGATTGAGTGTCCGCCAGAACCGACCTTCTTCACTGCATCCAACTCAATAAATTATGTTTCTTTAACTCGCTATTAAACAGAACCGTTATACTCCTATACAACTATACATATGCTAGTCCTACAAGATGCTTTCAATGCATTACAACAAGATGTATAAAACCGGCAACCCCAAAAGGCCAAAACAATTATGGGCTTACATGAATTTATCCATGATATAGATCCCATAATGCAATACTATAATTTAGTCTACATGAAGCTTATGAACTTAAGAAGAATATCTAGATACTAGCATGAAAACCCATATACATAATTTAGTATACACACATATACATGATTAATCAATTCAAAACCCATAAGAAAAAGCATGAAAACGCCATGGACGATAGTAATCCCACGTCGTTTTCCTTGATGTGATCTTCTATACTCCACGATGTGATCTTCTATACTCGCTCACTAGGTAGCTTCCCCACATACACAAGTATACAGATGGATACCTTGTTCTTTACATTCCACATCACACACACACACACACATGGTATATTTTTAAAAAAGTCATAAAGTTTGGTCAAATTTAGATTTATCTTCAATTATTGCACTGCGGAAAAATCAAGTCGCTTACATGTAACACACTGTTAATATTTTCAACGAAACGACACTATCTTCTTTATGAATAGATGACATTGACGTCCACACCAATTGAAAAATTGCAAACAAATCCAAACTTATTGGTTTTTCCAGAAGTTGCCGCGAGACATGCCAGAATTTGACCAAAATTCATAGTTTTTTAAAACTATAAAGTGCTATATATATACACACACATGATTATAGAAATTATATTTTTATTAGTATATAAAAAAAGAAAGGAAATTGTGGTCCTCTAGCATCTAACTCCATCACTCCACCTTTCCTCTCAAAATTCCCATCACATTCACCCCACCACCCCAATAATAACATTTTGATCACTACTATTTATTTTCCATGAACATGATGAATGAGGGCAAGCCCATGAAGGGGAAGATGATGAAGAGAGACGGCGCCCCCTCCTCGGACGATGATGAGGTGGCGCCTGAGGACGACAAGAGGAAGAGGGTCGCCGGCGCCAAGAAGGGCGGAGACGTGGCATCCATGAAGAGCTGCCAGGCTGAGAAGTGCTCCGCTGATCTCGCCGCCGCCAAGGCTTACCACCGCCGCCATAAGGTCTGCGAGCACCACGCCAAGGCGCAGGTCGCCGTCGTCGCCGGAATCCGCCAGCGCTTCTGCCAGCAATGCAGCAGGTTTTTTTTATCTTTTTTCCCCCTTGGATTTAATCTCTTTTTTTTTTCTAACTAATTTATAAGTATTGATTTAATTGTTTTACTACTGCATGAATTATAAATTTTCGTTACTAATGCAGAAATTCTTGATTTTGTGATTGGTCTATATATGTGTGTAAAATGGTTGGTTTCTATTTCTTTATATTTTTAAAGAAATTCCTTAATAAAATTGTTGTTAGTGTTTTTAACTGAGTCAAATTCATCCTTATAAATAACTTCCTAAGTTGGCAAATATATTAGTCTTATTTTTTCTAGTTTAAAGATATAAATAAATATGAATTGAAAAAAATTAGTGGAATGCGAGTTTGATTTTTAGGTATAATATCAGTTGAAACTTAAATACGACTTAAATGAGTTAGAGGAAATATGGAACCTATATGTCCATTTATAATATTTATATAAGTAAAATGATAGTTGAATGAATCAAAATGACAAACGAGATTTGTATTGCTGGATAAATTAAAAGGAGTAGTAAGTTATGATGCTTTCCATAGTATTTATTGCCATATAAAAGTTGTTACTACTACAACTACTATTTTGTTAAAAAGAGGTTGTTGTTATGAAAAATGTTACTTTTAGTTGTCTTGTCTCGGTATAAATATCTCGATGATGTTATTATCAAATTACCGGTGCCGGAAGTGTGATCGGAATGAAATTGACTAATATGGGCATTTATTAGGCATGAGATTGTCATTATCATTTTATTATAATCAACTGTGGATCTAGGTGGGGTGGGCCCCACCAATCACCTATGATCAGGGTCGAAAAACACCATTAAATTCGGTCTTTCAAGAGTCATTGATCCCCGGTATAGTAGCTCATTGTCAGTGACAGCCACCACACCCATTTCCTTTGTTGTGTGTGACTATTTTTTCGTATCCATCATTATCTCGAATATCTTAACATATCATGCGATTTTACGGTGCAGGTTCCATGAGCTCTCGGAATTCGACGATGCAAAGAGGAGCTGTCGGAGGCGGTTGGCCGGCCACAACGAGAGGCGGAGGAAGAATCCGGGAGACGGAGAAGGGTCGACGAGCGGCCAGATCAAGGGCGGCAGCGGGAAGGAGATGATTTGTGGGCAAGTGAATGATAGAGGGAGGATTCAAATGACTGTCCAAGAAAATTCAACCTACAAACATTTCCATGTCCGATAATTAATCTCATTGAGCTCCCTCTCTTCTGTCATTAATCCTCATCATATGTTATTATGTTATTAAAGACTTAATTAATTAGTATGCCTTTTATTTATTTTATGTGGTCTTGAGTTATGTATAATTAGAGATCTATGATGGGCTATCTCTAATTCTCTATTGTTTGTTAGAACTTGTATATGATTATGATATGGTGTATTACTCCGATTTTTGGGTATATAAATAATCTAATTAATTAACAATATGTAGTACTATATCTTGATGGATGATCATGAAATATTTAAACATTCACACCCAAATTCAAAATAATTACCAACTCATGCACCCTCTATTATTATTGTACTTTGAAATTCAAAATCATTACCAACTCAAACAAAATTTAAATGACACAGTCACAAAATTATTCATATACAATATCAGTATACTTATTGATAATTTTCTTTCATAATTTTAGAATATATCATAATTATTTTAGCTTTAAAGGACAACTATACCATTTTCACATTGGTTTAAGAAATCTAAAGGATGTAATT
Source organism: Salvia splendens (assembly GCF_004379255.2). Taxonomy (NCBI): domain Eukaryota; kingdom Viridiplantae; phylum Streptophyta; class Magnoliopsida; order Lamiales; family Lamiaceae; genus Salvia; species Salvia splendens. Next base: position 1,437,627 of record NC_056043.1, on the reverse strand, counting down.
GGTTCTAAGCTCTCATTTTTAAGAAGAGTTCTCAAAGATCACTATAATATCTATGTAATCATACTTGTGATCATAATAGTTAGAAATTATATTTATCATCATAGGGGTGATCAAATGCAAACTGTAAATATTGTACAAACTCCAAACTATGATCTGGACCGTTAGAAAATATCAACAGATGATAAAATAATAGCAACAAAAAATGTCAACACAATGTCAACGGTTGATGCTGTGTTGAAATTGTGTTGACATTGTATTGACATTGTATTAACATCAAAATCTTGAAATTTTACACTTTATTGACATTGTGTTGATGTTGGGTTGAAAAGTTTGGAGTTTGTACAATATATGAGTTTGCATTTTATCACTACCCTATGATCATAATCATTTTGTATAATTATCAATATTAAGATTACTACAGGGACCCAAAAGAAATTAAGATAACTGCAGGGACCAAAAAGAAATTAAGAAATTAAAAAGCAAATGAGGTATAGGGGTTTTTAAGTAATTAAGATAACTGCAGGGACCAAAAAGAAAGAAAGGTACTCCCGCTTGATTTCACATTTCAAATATTCAAACACTCATTTTTCGTGCTTCACGTCGGAGGAAGAATCTGAGAAAATCATGGCCGTCGTTTCGAGAAATTCCGGCAACGGAAACGGCGTATCCTCCTCCGCTAGCGATGATCCTATCTTACCTTTTCTCCAGTGAGTTATCTGCTTTTGTCACTTAATTTTGTCATACAGATTTGCACTTTTCCCCAATTTATTTGTAATTTATACGAATTCAAGGTCAATTTATGAGGCATTGCCAAGTCAAAATTCGAGCGACCGAATCAATTTTTCGGATTTCGATGCGCTCGTTGCGAATTGCATTAATAGCTTCAAGTCCGATCCGCGGTATCGAGACGACATCAGATTTCTCAAGATCTGGTTCCTCTATGTAATGTTTAGCTTTTTTTGTTATTCGTTTTGATTTCTGTTATGTTTTGGCTTCAGTTTACTTGACTATTTTGTGGTTTTATGTTTTTGGTTTATTATAATTTGTATATTATTCATTTCAGCTGAATATACACTCTAATAACTGATTTTATGAATTGTAAGATATTTTTGGTTAATTCGATTGGTTAAGTTGAATTCCCACTTTATGGATTATGTTCGTGATCTGATGCAACAGAAATGCTGTTGGATAAATGTGCTAGTTTCTGATGTAAAAAATGTGCCTCTCTTTTTTGGGAATATTTGTTCATGTTATTTTGTATACTTTCTAGATGGATGGTAGCTCAGATTATGAAAGAGTTTTTAAGGAAATGGAGGAGCACAGGATTTGTGTACGCAAAGCACTGCTTTATGAATCATTCGCTTTGTTTCTGGAAGCGAAAGGCAAACTGATAGATGCTTGTATGATTTATCATCTTGGCATCTCAAGGTTTATTAACTTCTCATTGCCATTGATAGTTTTATAGTACTGTATGATTTTTTTTTGATATTCTACTATAATAAAGCTGTTCTTCATTATCAGAAAAGCTGAGCCACTGGGGAGACTTAAAAAAGCTCAGGTTCTCTTTCTCGAGAGGATGTCTGAAAGGGTATCTAACGAATCATTTCAAAAGGTATGAAGGAATTCATTCATCCTATTCTGTTCAGACACTATACTAAAGACTAAAGAGGAAAGGGAATTGCCTTTTTTTTTTGAAGTAACACATTTTCTCGTAGTGTTTGGTATTGATGCTTACAAGTGAGCCTGTAGATTAATAATGTCTGTTACAAAGATAGAAAATATTGACAAATCAAGTTCTTTTCACATTTGGTCAGATGAAAAATGGTGTTTCTGTAGAGGACGGAGATAATTTTATTAATCCATGGTCTGTCTCAACCCTAAAAAACCTACTGCAGAAAATGAATTCTAAAGTTGTACAATATGAGGTGAGGCCGTCATCTATGAGTGTATATAAAGTTTCATGTATAAATGTTTTCAAGGTATCTAAAGAAAATTGCATATTTTTTAGGGATACCTATCAAGTAATAAAGCATATCCTGGAAAAGTGGCGTTATCCACCTTGCAGAAATCAGCTAAAAACAAAAGCATCAATATAGGTAAGCATTTTTTGTAAAATGCATGATTGACATAAGCATCAATATTCTGTTCTTAAATGTTTTAGTATGTTGATTCTCTATCTGTCTCTAATGGCTAATTTGATTTAATTGCATATGCATATGCTAGTATTGGAGCATATAGAATAACACTGAATTCCGTGCCTGGTTGTTGGCTATACAATGGTCCATGCTTGGTCCACCTGGGGTTGTACCAGAAATATTAGATGCAATGTCTATAAATGGTTCTTGGTTAAGGTACTTTGAGGCAGGGCAGTGAAAAGATGAAGTTACAAGCAAACCAAGGGCATCCAGAAGATGGAGGTTATAGTATTGTCTATACAGACAGTTGATCTTAGGATAGTGAATCAACACAGATTCAGTGGTAGAAATAAAATTCTTTAATGAACCTCTATGTTCTTGGTCTTGAGTGGTTTAAGCATGCATGGTAGCTGCTATATGGTGATATTTGTACTCTACCAAATTACCAATCTTGTCGTAATATACCTTCCGCTGTTGACTTCAGTCTGGTTTTGATTCGTCATGCCTGAAGGTGGAGAAAATTATCAGATCAAAGGATGTGCAGGCCAGGGTGGCTTTGCTCAGGTGTTCAAAGCATATGTGGACAGCAACCCTGATCATGTTGTTGCCCTTAAGGTAGTTGTAATGTTCATTCCAGCTTACCGTATAGATTTCAATCCAGGGTGATCACCCCCTTGTCTGAACCTTCCATTTTCTGACAGATTCAAAAGCCACCATTTCCTTGGGAGTTTTATATGTACCGTCAACTTGACATTCGGATTCCTGAAAAAGAAGTATGTAAATACAGTAAGAACTACTCCTATTAGTATCTATTAGTCGTAACTCTTAATTAATGTTTTCTGGTTTTCAGAGGAAGAGTTTTGGCTTTGCTCACACATTGCATCTCTATTCTGACTATAGCGTATTGGTCACGGATTATTTTGCTCATGGGACTCTACTGGTTTGCATCTACTTGTTTTCATTCTTATGTAAGTTTGAAGTGTTTACAATACTTATTCCTATTCAATCATCTGCAGGATGCCATAAATTCTAATGAATTAATATTTGGGTCCATGGACGAAGTATTATGCATTTATTACACCATTGAGATGCTTCAAATCCTAGAAACTCTGCATTGTGCTGCAATGATCCATGGTGACTTCAAACCTGATAATTTGCTCATACGATATTCTAGGTAATTGATGATATTTTTCTTATCAAACTGGAGTCTTTCTTTTAGACATGTTCAATCATTTCAGTGTTATCTAATTCTACAACTATGATAATATACAATGGCAGGGATGATCCAACAGAGGATGTAAACGATTTCCGCCTTCGAGCTGGAACATGGGCCGATCAGGTTATTTCTAGATATCTTTGCAATTATACATTCATTTGGTAACATTCCCATATTATCAAGTTTCATAATTCCATTCCACAATTCAGGGACTATGCCTTGTGGACTGGGGAAGAGGTATAGATCTAAGTTCCTTCCCCGAAGGCACCAAATTCATGGGAGATAGCAGAACTTCAGGCTTCCGTTGCATCGAAATGCAAGAAAAAAAACCATGGACATTTCAGGTATATATATACATTCATTCATGAGATTCTGTTTATCCACAAGGTTCTACATCTGCTGGTTAATCATGTCTAGCCATGTACATGTGCTACAATTTGAAATATTCATGAGATGCTGTTCATGCACAAGGTTCTACATCTATATTGATGTCTAGCCATATATACATGCTACATTTATACGATTCATGATGATGAACACGTTCGGTTGAGTTCTAGGTGGACTTGTATGGCCTGTCCGTTATAGTTCACATGATGCTACACAACAAATACATGGAGATTGAGAAGATAGCATCTCCAGAAGGAGGCTTCCATTACCAGCCCAAAGCACATTACAAGCGGTCCGTGCAAACTCTCCACTCTCTTCGTTTCACCTTCCAACACGTTGTTGTGAGTCCATGAGTTTGTTTGTTTAGGTATTGGAACGTGGATCTCTGGAAGAACTTGTTTGCAAAGCTACTCAACTCCGATCCAGACGAAGATCACAAAAAGTTACTGCAGTCTCTGCGGGAGTTGTTACAGGACTACATGTGCTCGGATCCGAAGCTGATCAAGAAGCTGAAGGAATTACTTGTGAAACAAAGAACATCTATGTTTGGGAAATAGCTGAATTGTTGAGTGTGTTAGTAATGTTTTGATTTAGTGTGTGTGTGTGTGTGTGTAGAGCATATTAGCTGCTAACTGCAAAGTGTGTTCTCTATATGTTTTCATCAAAGTAATGTATACAAATGAGTGAATGGAAGAAATTAGTAGGACCATTTTATTTAGATAGTAATTAACACTCCATATATAGCATTCCACCATCTCCAATTTAATTGTTTGAAATTTAAATTATTAAGAACCATTCATCAAGGCCTGGAATCTGTAATCCCACACTATTAATTTTGTTCATCTTTCACAAGCCATCTGTTTACTCTTCCGTGAGCAATCTCCACCTTTACCACACAAACATTAAGAACAATAAATAATTAAATAAAATGAACAATTTATAGAAAATATTGTAAAAATAATTCTATCAAGAGGGATCATCTACTCTCACCTGTTTCTCCCAATTTATTCCATAAGTAATCCAAACTAGTACGAGAGACTGAATGAGCACGACTATCATCGTCCTGATCCAAATGCCCTACAAAACAAGTGCATTTTGTAAGACAAAATGTGAAAAAGAGATAAAATTGTACTTTTCACATGTAAATTTTGAGAAGAAATCTCAAAACAACGTCGTTTGGCGTCCTCGTCAAAAGATTTAGATAAAGGATTGAGTCGAGAACATACTTCAACTCCCCAATCGAGGAAGTATAGAAGCACGATTCCAACGGGAAGCCCAATAATATAATATGTAGTCAGGTTCACCCACGCAACCGTACCCTGCATCCGGATCTTATTGCAACACCTGCCACGTATACATATTTTCCAATCGTCATAATAGCACATTTAATTAATGTATAAAATTAATGCACTCAACGTATAAAGTATCACCAGCATTATAAGAACACTGAAATGTACTTTATGACGTTGAGTGCAGTTAAGTGGAGATACTTTATACGTTCAGTGCAAGTCAGTTCTCATGACTGTCTAATGTTGCATTCATCCAACATAAAGATGTCATTCACCGTAAATCTTTGCGATCAAAGGGGTAAGGACTATGGACGGATGCTCACCGGAAAGAGCCGGTTGGACACTGTTGAGGAGTATGGAGAAGGCCAACAACGGTCCCATGTGATCCACCACCGCAGCGACCTCCTCGCTATCGGTGAATAGGTACGCCACGCGCCGCCTAAACACCAGAAACACAACAAACAACACTAATCCTATGCTTAAAGACGTGATCACAATCGTCGCGATCGAGAATTTTGCAGCTTTCGAGTTCCCTGCCCCGAGCTCGTTCGATATCCGAACACTAACAACGGTCGAATCCAATAATCAATAAGTACCATTTTTACAATAAAAAACACACAAACACACAATAGAGTTGCATGGTACCTTGCTGCAGCCATGAACCCGAGAGATATCATCAATTCCCAACCATTAATATTGAGGCTATAGAAAAGATGCAACAAGCTATTCAGATCTCGACTCGATAAAAGCTCGTTAGCTAGATAAGCCCGGGGCTCGTCTCAACAAGCGTAAAATTGAATACGAGAATATTAATATTTAGTTCGACTCGATTGCCACCTCAGCAATTGCCATGTTTCCTGTAAGAAGGATAATCACAGGGTAGTACCACACTACAAGGCTGCCAAAAGAAAAAAACACAATCTAATCATCTTCAACATCTCAAAATAACCTTAAAACACACACTCATTCTTAACACATATGTCAATACCAATGCCAATGTCGATGTCAGTATCAGTGCCAGAGCCAAAAATTTCGCTATAAGTAAATAACATTAAGATTAAAAGTCACTGCTTAGTATGATGCATAACATCAAAAATTGTAAAAAAAACCATTTTGGGGGTGCTCGAGCCCACCCCAACTCCCTATATGTGCTAAAACGGAGCGAAGGACTTGACCCTTGGCTCCGCTTTAACTATTATCTTATTTACTACTCCCTCCGTATTAAAAAAATAGAAACATTTGAAACAGCACGAGTTTTAATGCACAATTGGTAAAGTAAGTAAAAAAAATTGGTAAAGTAAGAGAGAGGAAAAGAAAAATGACTAAAGTAAGAGAGAGGAAGAGAAAAAGTAGTGAAAGTAGAGTTAGTGGATTGTGGGTCCATGTCCTAAATTAGAAAGATTCTAAAGCTTCTATTATTAAGGAACGACCCAAAATGGAAATAGTTGCTATTTTTAAAAAACGGAGGGAGTATTATCATATTTTATTTAGTACATTGTATTAATTCTACATTTCCCTCCAATGTTTTATATATGTATTTAAACACTCCCTCTGTCCCAGCATAAGTGAGACGTATTCATTTTTGGTACGTCCCAACCTAAGTGAGACGTTTCCTTTTTTAGCAATAATCAATTCACTCTTCTCACCTACTTTATCATCTTATCTCACCTACTTTATCCTTATGCTACTTTATTCTCTCTTTCTCTTTCTTACTTTATCCCCTTTCTTACTTTATTTTCTCTCTCTTTCTTACTTTATTTTCTCTCCTACTTTACTATCAATAATTTAATTCACTAAACACCACTACCTAAATTTTTGTGCCAAAATAAAAACGTCTCGTTTAGGCCGGGACGGAGGGAGTATAATTTGACTATCTATTTTTAAAATTCTGGCTCCGCCACATGCCTCGATCTGTGTGACAACTCACCAGAGCATGGAGCCGGCGGACAGGGTGAGCTTTAAAATGGGCCAGAGGTCTTTAAAGGCCAGCATCGAAAACCCCCTCCACGTCCCCGCAGGCGACAAACGCCAGCTGGCTGAGGTTGGGGAGCCAGAAGGCGACCACCGTCGAAACCATGGCACCGGTCACCCCAAACTCGAACTTCATCGTGAGCAGCCACGACAGGAAGACGTGCAGGGCCAACGAGACCGCGGCCAGGTAGGCGATGATCATGTTCTTGCTCTTCGCCTGCAGGTACATCTGGCAGGTGTAGGCGAGGACGAACGAATACACCACCGGGACCATCCACGTGGCCATCGACTGCGCCATATCCGCAATCTCTGCCTCCTGGCCTAGCGCTTTGAGGTTAGGCGCCGTCAGGATGAAGAAGGGAACGATGACCGTGGAGGCGATGATCAAGACGAGCCACGGGCGCTGGAGGTAGTTGCCGAGCATGTGGTACTGTTGGGCCCCATAGGCTTGCCCGCATAGCGTCTCTAGCCCGTTTGCCATCCCTAGCTGCATTGCACCCGACTTTCAGCGTTTTTTGTAAAATGTGCCCTGATGCTTTGAAAACCCGTAAATTTATGAAAAATTTAAGTAAATAACGAAATGATGAGTCAGCTCGTCAGATTTTTAGGTGGATCGACTCTAAGTCTCAATTAAAATTTGAACCCACATAAAAAGTTCATGAAATGAATCATCATGTTGTCATTTAAGTATGTCATTTGAATAAGTGCATAAGTGATGTCACGTTCTGATAGTACCTATTACTCGACTGCTGAAATAATCGAATAAGTGATGTCATATTTTGGTACTAATATACTACTCCATTTGGGTGATTTTGCATCTGATAAGTGATTATTTGATTTTAGCTCGAATTTATTTATTGCAAATGAATACACTTATGTCAGAGGGGTTGGGGACTATATTAAAATATACTAGGCCAAATAACTTAATTTCAGATCACTCTCATAAAAATGACCCTGATCCTGATCATATTGGATAGAAATAAATGTATTATAAATAATAAATGTTTCCTACTCACTCCCCTATTTATTTTGAGTTCAAATCACTATATATATATTTTAAAAATTGTGGCTAGTTATATTTTTCTATAAACAAAGTGACTATCATCAACATTGAACTCTAAATGAAATTTTTTAGTTGTTATGTGAAAAAAAATGTTAATTTTCACAATTTTAATATAATTTTCTTTTCATTAAAAAAATTAGCTAAAATATTATCGATTGTGACTAAAGGATAGTGTTGAAGAGAGGGACACGAGCGTACCAATATACCTTGAGCAAATCTGACGAAGACGGTGAAGACGAGAGCGAAGGCGGCCAGTGATGAGTCGGCGAATTTTTGGTGTTTGTAAAATGCTGGTAGAGAATGAAGATCACGACACAAATGATTTTACGTGGTTCGATTTACTGAGGTAAATCTACGTCCACGGGAAGAAAAGAGGGCAGAGTTGTATTGCTTGATCTGTTTTCTACAGCTTACAATACAGATTTGCTATCTTGTATTTTTCTCTAGAGATCGAGAGAATGTCTAGAAGCTCACCCTATCTATTTGATCTAGGTTCTTATTTATACCAAGGACCAAGATCGTGGCATGCAGCTATTTACTAGGTAGTGGATGTCGTGGAGATCGTGGCGATCTTGCATGGGTCCACTATCCTGCATGAGTTAATGACTGCTTGACACCACTAAATAGATCGTGGGTGTAGTGGAGGTCGTGGAGGTTCTGCATGAGTCCACTATCTCCTAGTTCGGTCGAATACTGAGACCGAACTGCTGAATTATTGCCGAGCAGCTTTTGCCGATCTGAGAGTAGAGCTTGATGCCGACCTGAGAGCAGAGTTTGATCGGTTGGCTTTTACCGAGCTGTAGGCTGGGGCCGAACTCTTTGGTTGTGCCGAACTGAACTCTTTAGTCATGCCGAACTGATACTCTTTCTTGGGCTTTACTGCTGTTGGGCTTGTTTAGTACGTACTCCATCACTAACCCCCCCCGGAAAGCGAAGTGAATTAGTTCGGCATTCTGAATAAAGGTACGGGGTAAGTTGATGTTTGTCCTCGGTTTTATGAAGTGAACTCTTCTTTGACCGGACTCATCTTTGGTCTGATGAAATAAACATCTTTGACCGGGCTTGTCTTTGGTCTGATGAAATAAACATCTTTGACCGGACTAAGCTTGTGTCCTAATTTGGCGAGTTTTATCGCTCGGATCGGACTTTCCGTTGTCCTAATTTGGGGATCGGACTTTCCCTTGTCCTAATTCGGCGAGTTTTATCGCGTGGATCGGACTTTCCCTAGTCCTAATTCGGCGAGTTTTATCGCGTGGATCGGACTTTCCCTAGTCCTAATTCAGGCAAGTTTTATCGCGTGAATCGGACTTTTGTTGCAGTTCGTTTCAGACGAAGTGCTTGGTTTTTAAGCCGAATTGTGGTCTTGTATCCTCTGTAGAAGCTTTGACTCACGATCATTGGCTTATTGCAGCTCGTTTCAGACGAACTGCTTGTTTAAGCTGAATTGAGGTCTTGTATCTTCTGTAGAAGCTTTGACTCACAATCGTTGGCTTGTTGCAGCTCGTTTCAAACGAACTGCTTATTTAAGCTGAATTGAGGTCTTGTATCTTCTGTAGAAGCTTTGACTCACAATCGTTGGCTTGTTGCAGCTCGTTTCAGACGAACTGCTTGTTTAAGCTGAATTGAGGTCTTGTATCTTCTGTAGAAGCTTTGACTCACAATCGTTGGCTTGTTGCAGCTCGTTTCAGACGAACTGCTTATTTAAGCTGAATTGAGGTCTTGTATCTTCTGTAGAAGCTTTGACTCACAATCGTTGGCTTGTTGCAGCTCGTTTCAGACGAACTGCTTGTTTAAGCTGAATTGTGGTCTTGTATCTTCTGTAGAAGCTTTGACTCACAATCGTTTAGCTTGTATATGTTCTAAGAAGGGGATCAGCCTTCGAAGAACAAGATACCTCAGTAACATTTGTAAGAGACGACACGCACAGAGACAGACAAAACACACAAACAAAACGCACAGAGACAAATAAAGACCAAGTAGACCAAAATAAAGCACATTGATCAAACAGGACTCAAGACTGACTGACCGGACTGTCTCTTACAAATGGAACTTTTTGAGGTTGGAAATGTGCCATGTTCGGGGTACCTGTTCTCCTGACATGTGAGCCAATTTGTAAGACCCTTTGCCGAGGACTTCTGACACCCGATACGGACCTTCCCATGTGGGTTCGAGCTTGCCCAGCTTTTCTGCTCGGCTTACTTCGTTGTTTCTCAAGACGAGATCTCCCACTTGAAATTGCAGCTTCTTCACCCTTTGGTTGTAATACCGGGCTACTTGCTCCTTGTACTTGGCTGCTTTTATGCATGCCAATTCTCTTCTTTCTTCGGCAAGATCTAGCTCGGCTCTCAGTCCGTCGTCATTCATTTCTGAGGAGAAATTTAGAGTTCGGGGACTGGGTACGCCGATCTCTACCGGAATTACGGCTTCAGTGCCGTACACCAGACTGTACGGAGTTTCACCATTGGAGGTTGTGGGTGTAGTTCGGTAGGACCATAGGACTTGAGGGAGATTTTCTACCCATTGTCCTTTGGCTTGTTCTAACCGAGCTTTTAACCCTTTTACCAGGATACGATTTGTTACCTCCGTTTGTCCGTTTGCTTGTGGATGAGAGACCGAAGTGAACCGCTGTTGAATATTCAGCTCTTGGCACCAATTCTTGAACGTCTTGTCGGTGAACTGAGTCCCGTTATCCGAGATGAGGATGTGGGGTATGCCAAATCGGCACACTATGTTCTTCCAGACGAAATCCAATGCCTTCGAGCTCGTTATCGTAGCTAATGGTTCAGCTTCCACCCACTTCGTAAAGTAGTCCACGGCAACGATTAGGAATTTCATTTGCCGAGGAGCTTGAGGAAGTGGTCCCACTATGTCTATGCCCCATTGCATGAAAGGCCAAGGGCTTTGCATAGTGGATAGATCGGTCTGCGGCATTCTTGGGATATTTGCATGGATTTGGCACTTCGGGCATGTCTTGACGAGCTGCACTGCTTCTTGTACCAAGGTTGGCCAATAATATCCCCATCTTAGAACTTTTTTAGCTAAAGCTCTAGCTCCGATGTGGCTGCCGCACGATCCTTCATGAACTTCTCTGAGGATGTAGTCCGTCTCTTCTGGTCCTACGCACCGCAATAACGGCTGGAGGTAAGACTTTCTAAAGAGGACTCCTTCATGAAGTTCGTACCGAAGTGCTCGGTACGTGATCTTCCGAGCTTCTCTCTTATCCTCGGGCAATTGTCCTTGATCCAGATACTGCAAGATCGGCGTCATCCAGTTCGGCGAGCTGGATACTGAATGTACCTCGGCTTCATCAATGCTTCGATGCATTAATTCTTCCGCCTTTGAGCTCGGATCTGAGGCCAACTTACTTAAGGTATCTGCTTGGCTATTTTCCGCTCTGGGAACGCGGATTATCCGAAAATAGGAGAAACTTCGGCTGATGCTTTGCGCTTTGTCCAAATACTTCTTCATTCTCTCGTCACGGGCTTCACTTGTACCCAACATGTGATTTACTATGACTTGTGAATCACAATGGACTTTGAGAGATTTGACGAGCAGACTTTGCGCTAACTGGAGTCCGGCCAGGAGGGCTTCGTACTCGGCTTCATTATTAGTAGTGGGGAATAGGAACCGAAGTGAGTAGGTTACCTCGTGTCCGTCGGGAGCGACGAGTAAAATACCAGCTCCACTTCCCATCTTGTTTGAAGCTCCATCTACGAATCCGCTCCAGCAGTCTGGCGGCTCTACTTCGGATTCCAAGGGCTGTGCTAGTTCGGCATTGGCAGAATTTTTCTGTTCGGCAATGACAGGGATTGCTTGATCGAACTTGGCCTCTGTAAGAAAATCTGCCAAGGCTTGTCCCTTGATGGCTTTCCGAGGTAGGTACTCGATTGAGTGTTCTCCCAGCTCTATGGCCCATTTGGCGATTCTGCCTGATGCTTCTGGCTTGGTCAAAACTTGCCGAAGAGGCAGATCGGTTAAGACGCCTACCTTGTGAGCATAGAAGTATGGCCGCAGTCTCCTTGCTGCATTTACTAGCGCCAGAGCAATTTTTTCCAGAGGTTGATACCTTGTTTCTGGACCTCTTAATGCTCGGCTTGTAAAGTAGATGGGAAACTGCTTTAGGCCTTCTTCTCGTACAAGCACCGCGCTGATGGTTTGATCTGAAGCCGCTAAGTATAAGAATATTACTTCGGCTTCGGTTGGAGCAGAGAGAATAGGAAGCTCGACTAGATAACTTTTGAGCTCGTCAAAGGCCTTTTTCTGCTCGGCTCCCCACTCGAACTTTGGTGCCTTTTTCAACACCTTGAAGAACGGCAGTTGCTTTTCGGCTGCTTGGGAAAGGAATCGATTCAGTGCGGCTAGACATCCGGTTAGCCTTTGCACGTCATGTATGGACTTCGGCATTGCCATGTTCTGAACGACTTGAACTTTTGAGGGGTTTGCCTTGAGTCCGTCCTTTGAAACCCAACAACCCAGAAACTTTCCCGAATCTACCAAAAAGGTACACTTTTGGGGATTAAGTTTGAGGTTGGCTTTCTTGAGCACGTTGAGAGTGGACTTGAGGTTGTGCTCGTACTCCGAAGTGCTTTTGCTTTTGACAACGATATCGTCAACATACACTTCGACCTCCTTTCCAATCAGGTGCCGAAAAAGCTTGTCTACCATCCTTTGATAAGTGGCTCCGGCATTCTTTAAACCGAATGGCATCTTTTTATAAGCGAAAATGCCGAAATCGGTAATGAAAGCTGTTTTCGGAGCGTCACTCTCATCCATCAATACTTGGTGATATCCTTTGTATAAATCAAGAAAACAGAAAATTTCGAAGCCGATCAAAGCTTCTACTTTTTTATCTATATTCGGAAGGGGATAGCAATCTTTAGGACAGTGCTTGTTTAGATCGGTAAAATCTATGCACATCCGCCATCCTCCTTCTTTTTTCTTGATCATTACAGGATTGGCCACCCAGGAAGGATATTTCACCTCGAATAGTACATCCGCTTTTAGCAATTGGCGGACTTCGTCATGGATGACTTGGCTTCTTTCTGCTGCAAAGAGTCTTTGCTTCTGTTTTATCGGCCGGACTGAAGGATCAATATTTAACCGATGAGTGATTACCTCGGGGGGCACTCCGGTCATGTCCAACGGAGACCATGCAAAGACGTCTTTATACTCCTTGAGGAGCTGGATGGTTTTTTCCCGGAGTAGAGGCGTTCCTGCGAAGCCGATCTTGACCGTTCTGGATGGATCATCTTCGTATAACTGAACGGTCATTGAGTTCGGCTCTGAAGTGACTTCGGTCATCTCGCTTGCCTCTGACTCCGGTTGCTGTGATTGCTATGCTTGATGGTGCCGAACTAATTGCTCGGCACTTTTAAGCGCAATCTGCAGACATTCTTTTGCTCTCTTTTGATCACCTCGGATAACCGCTATCCCACCTTTAGTGGGGATCTTGATGGTGAGGTGATAAGTAGAGCAAACGGCCCGAACTGTGTTGAGCCAGTCTCTCCCCAGGATGATGTTGTACGGAGACCGAGCTTTCACCACAAAGAACTCGATCATCGTATTGGAGCTTGTAGGCGCTTTTCCCACCGTGATCGGAAGGCTGATAATACCTTCAGGGCGGGTGTCCTCCTGGGCGAAACTTTTCAGAGGAAGTGGAGCCGGACTGAGTCGAGCTGGATCCACTTCCATTTTATCGAAACATTCTTTAAAAAGAATGCTGACTGACGCTCCTGTATCCACAAATACTCTGTGGATTAGTTTGTTTGCCACTCCGGCTTGAATGACAATAGCGTCTTGGTGAGGAGAAATGGCTGGGACGGGGTCGGCGTCTGAAAATGTAATCACTTCGTCTTTCTTCAGCCTTTTATGTGTTGGCTCCTCTTGATTGGAACCTCTGCGTTCTGCTTTTAGGGACGACTTAGTCTTCCCGGCAGGGAGAGCATCAATAGTCAGGATTACTCCATCATATTGCGGCTCGTCGTCGTCTTCGGGATCCTCATGCCTTTTCGGATCCTGAGGATTGCAGTTCGCACCTCTCTGCCTTTTGTTCTTTTTCGGCTGCTTGCTTTGGTATTTTTTTAACGTTCCTGTTTTCACAAGAACATCAATACCTGCAGCCAAATCTCGGCACTCCTCGGTATCGTGACCGTGGGTTTGATGGAAGGAGCAATATTGATCCTGAGGTCGCCGCGAGGCTGATTTCGTCATCCGCTTTGGTCTTTCGAACATATCGGAATGTAGTTCGAAAATTTCCGCTCTTGACTTGTTCAGCGGTACGAACTGAGCGGGCGGCTTCTCGGGATTGAGACGGGGTCCCAATCTGTCTTGCACCGGAGCCCTTTGAATTCTTTCAAATGGAGTCCGGCGAGGATGCCCCTGATCGCTATGATCGGGCTTCCTTCTGTCTCCTCGGGACGATGAGCTGTCTAACGACCGTTTGCGACGGTCTGCCTCATCGGCCCGGGAGTACTGGTCCGCAATGTCCCACATCTCTTGAGCTGTTTGCGGACTGCATTCCACGAGCTTTCTGTAGAGAGCTCCGGGCTGGATTCCATTTTGGAATGCCGAAATGACAAGTAGATCGTTGAGATCATCTACTTGTAGGCATTCCTTGTGGAATCTCGTCAGGAAGTCGCTGATCTTTTCGTCGCGACCTTGACGTATAGAAAGCAGCTGAGCCGAAGTGCTTCGGGCTTCCGCTTTCTGAAAGAACCTCCTGTGGAAAGCATCCATTAGATCTCGGTAGGATCTAATGCTGCCTTGAGGAAGGCTGTCGAACCACCTTCTGGCGTTCCCGATGAGCAGCTCGGGGAACAGCTTGCACATGTGGACCTCATTGAGACCCTGGTTCGCCATATTATACTGATAGCGTCCCAAGAAGTCATGAGGATCCACGAGTCCGTCATAGGTTATCGACGGAGTTCGGTAGTTCCGCGGCAAAGGAGTTCGGGTGATATCGTCCGAGAACGGAGTCTTTAATGCTCCGTACATGGCGAACCCGACATCTCTTCGGTACGGAGGAGATGAAGTTCTCCTGTGGTTCCGGTACCGAGGAGGAACAGGAACATGTCGGGGTTGAGGATTCTTTCTCCTGGAAGACACGTCACTACTGCGGTAGTGACTTTCATGTCTGGATGAGGAGGGAGAATCCGCCGTTATCTTCTCCGACTGTTGGCTCTTCTGCAGGAAGGTTAAGAACTCCTCCTGCTTCTCGGCCAAGAACAGCTTGACAGCTTCGTTCAAATCAGGCTGCTGGGAAGACTCGGTGCGATGACTCCTGGAGTGGCTTGTTCCTTCTTCGTGAGAACCGGAGGTAGATGTCTCCCGAGGCCGTTTTTCAGACCTGCGAGCTGGACTAGCTTCCTCACGATTATCACGAACGGTATTATGGGTGTTATGTGATCTGGTATGCATTTTTTTGGGGTAGAAAAAGGGTCAAAAATTCGCTTTATCACAAATTTGGTTCTCTGTTTCCCACAGACGGCGCCAGTGATGAGTCGGCGAATTTTTGGTGTTTG
This sequence comes from Salvia splendens, assembly GCF_004379255.2. Taxonomy (NCBI): domain Eukaryota; kingdom Viridiplantae; phylum Streptophyta; class Magnoliopsida; order Lamiales; family Lamiaceae; genus Salvia; species Salvia splendens. Next base: position 1,422,046 of record NC_056043.1, on the reverse strand, counting down.
TAAAATGCTGGTAGAGAATGAAGATCACGACACAAATGATTTTACGTGGTTCGATTTACTGAGGTAAATCTACGTCCACGGGAAGAAAAGAGGGCAGAGTTGTATTGCTTGATCTGTTTTCTACAGCTTACAATACAGATTTGCTATCTTGTATTTTTCTCTAGAGATCGAGAGAATGTCTAGAAGCTCACCCTATCTATTTGATCTAGGTTCTTATTTATACCAAGGACCAAGATCGTGGCATGCAGCTATTTACTAGGTAGTGGATGTCGTGGAGATCGTGGCGATCTTGCATGGGTCCACTATCCTGCATGAGTTAATGACTGCTTGACACCACTAAATAGATCGTGGGTGTAGTGGAGGTCGTGGAGGTTCTGCATGAGTCCACTATCTCCTAGTTCGGTCGAATACTGAGACCGAACTGCTGAATTATTGTCGAGCAGCTTTTGCCGATCTGAGAGTAGAGCTTGATGCCGACCTGAGAGCAGAGTTTGATCGGTTGGCTTTTACCGAGCTGTAGGCTGGGGCCGAACTCTTTGGTTGTGCCGAACTGAACTCTTTAGTCATGCCGAACTGATACTCTTTCTTGGGCTTTACTGCTGTTGGGCTTGTTTAGTACGTACTCCATCAGCCAGCTCCTTCGATCCGTCATGGCCGATGAAGGCTTGGCTGATTACACCGGTCCCAAACGTCGTGAACCGACAAAACATTGCCGGCGCTGCCACTAGACAAATTTTCTTGCTCTCGATCCATATCCGGTCACTTATTGAGCTCTTCTTATCTCCACCTTCTTCTACGTTTCTAATCAACTAGTTTTCGCTGATTTGGGCCGCCATTTACGAGAAATTCGCCTCTTTTCCTAGCTCTGTAGGTCGAGAGAGTGATGCTAATCAGCCATAACGTGATTTATTTGTATTTATAGTATGAATAAATATCAATTTATCTATAGTAATTTAGTAACACGTTTAATTTGTGTAGATAACTATAGTTTTATTTATGACTATAATTATGTGTTCGTTGGATGCAACAATCTCACTCGAATAAGTAGGAATGGTTAATATAATGTGAATAAATTTGAGCATTTAAATCATATACCAATTAATTTGAGCATTTAATTCATTCCATAATATAGGACACAAAAGCGATTGAAAATAGTATGGTCCTTATCCCCAATTTATTGAAGCTTACTGCAAAAAGCACGTGGTTGAATAGCTTTTTGCATTTGAAAATTATATGGTCCATTTTAATGATTATGCATTGAATTTCAAAATAACCTTCTTTATTATTATTATTATTATTATTATTATTATTATTATTATTATTATTATTATTATTATTATTATTATTATTATTATTATTATTATTATTATTATTATTATTATTATTATAATAATCATCATGCAATAAGATCTCGAGAAACATCTAAAATGTTATGTTAGATTTTTGAATTTTGAAAATAGATAATAATATACTCCCCCGTCCTCATTAATTGTCCACTTTTGTCATTTTCGTCCGTCTCCCATTAATTGTCCACTTTCACTTTTTTACCATAAATGGTAATAGGTCTCACATTCCACTAACTCATTTCACTCACATTTTATTATAAAATTAATATTTAAAAGTGAGACATATATTCCACTAACTTTTTCAATCCACTTTCATTTACATTTCTTAAAATTCATGTTGGAACTAAAGTGGACAATTATTTGGGGGAATGGGGGAGTAATAATTTGTACTCTAACGAACTAGTCCAACTTCAATACCAATCACTGAAGTTTCTAGATATATTAATTTAATCTAAATGAAAGTGATAAGATAATGCATAAATCTATATAAAAAATTATAAGATAAATCAAATCATACTATATAATAGCAAGTCTTTATTTATTTTAAACACAAATGGTAGATCTAATAAGTTTTGATGACTCAAAATTTAAGGTTTGGTGCCTAATTTTTCCTTTTGATGCAAAAAAAATCATCCAATCCAATTGGTTCCCGAGCTGATGGTTCGACATAAAAAAACTAGAAGTTCTCTAACTTAAAACTAACATCAACAACAACAACAAAAGTAAACCCCAACGAAAACACATATATGTGTAACCAACTCTAACCTACTACAATAAATCTCTAAATCTTGTCCTACATCGACTTGGATTATTTCTCTTTATCTAATGTATAAAAGCATGGATAAACCCTCCCCCTTATGACCCCTTCTAAGAGGATGAGTGAATAATTTCTATTATGGAAATCAGAGCGTGTCTAAGTCGGTGATGGATCTCTTTACCTCACGAATGGAAGTCTGATCTTAATTCCGGCCCACATCGATGATGAACTCTTATACTACATCTTATTTTGTCTACCCACATGATGGAACCGATGTTCATTCAGACCCACACGTGCAAGAGCGTGTTAAATATCTAAATCTTTTTTCGATATCAATCTGTTGATGATCCTATCTCATCTATATAAATCTATATAAGAGTGGATAACACTCCCCCTTTATAAGCCTTTTTTTAGGGATGTGTGACTCATTTCTAACACCCCCAGCAAAACAACATAGTAGAAGCAACAATCGACAACAAATTAAGTGGGAATTTAGCTAAAAAAATGATCATGAGTATATATAAGATTGTTTTTCACTTCAAATATTTACAAATGATAGAAGAATCAATAAATTGTGACATAAAAAAATGCTCGAATAACCTAAAACCAAACAACAACAAAACAACACCCCAACAAAAACACAGACGACGCCAAACCAAACCTACGACGATAGCAACAACAGCAAACACAGAGAGAGAGAGAGAGAGACTCACAGGAGAAGAGTGCAAATTTTGAGGCTGCTTGAAGAATTCGAAGAAGTGATCAATTAAACTGAAATTTCTAAATAAATGTTGATGTTGTGAGAATAGTTCAAAATTGGATGACATAGTAGAATAATTTAAAGAGGAGCAAAACTACACGAATAGTTGCATCATGTCAACTGTTATATTACTTTCGAAGATTCCATAATTTTATTATGAATATTTTACTACAACAAGATATGTAGATAGAGTTTTCTTGGTGTTGGAAGCATTCAATTGGGTCCATCACTTAATGTCTCAATCTTTGTAGTAACTTTTACCAATCAAAAGCCCACATACATGTGTCGAATCTGTGATTTTTTTTAAAACATTTAATACATTACAAATTTGTAGTGCATTTGGATTTTTCTCATGTCACGTTGTTGTATGGGAATATTCTATGTAGAAAATGTCACATTATGTATTTTTAGATATGCGTAATCTTACCATACATGCATGTGAAGTGGGTATAGGAGTATTTTCAGAATAAATATTTTCTGATAACATTACCCTAAGGATCAAATTATGGATGATGAATGATGATTAAAATTGTGTGTAAAATTTCAAGATTACATTAAAAAATGAAGAGATCTCATCGATTTTGAATAAGTTAATACTTACCAAAAACTTAAAAATGAAAAAGTAATTAATTAAACCTTAATTCCAACAATATACATATATTATTATATTATGTGTGTGTATAATATTCATTTAAATCATATACTAGCATTTTGTTGACTTTCATTCAATTTCATAACTTTTGAAATCGAAAATAAAATCATACTATGTAATTTTGTATTTTCATAACTGTCCTAGTCAAAATTGAAACTTTTGTGACAAAATCAAATATGTCAACAAAACCACTTTATTTTAGATGAATCAGCGTTGTTTTAATCAATACTCAAAAATCAAAATAAATGATTAAATTAACGTCTTTTCAGTTAACACTCAAATAGAATGATATAGTGTTGTGTGGAACGATGTCGTTTCATTGTCACAAGACACACAACATATTTACATATTAGGAGATTAACTAAAAATCAACACAAAATTGTGATATTAAATGACAATTATTCTTTTAAAAACTCTGATAAGGGTATCCACTATGGATAGCCGCGGTTGGGGGCGGAAGCGGGGGCGGTTATAGTGGAGTTGGTGTCCGCCCGCGAGGTGGACACCGAAATGGGGGCGGTGGCGGCGGACGGGCTTCAGCCGACTCCGGGGCGAGGAAGCGGCTCCTCCGGGGCGGACGCGGCGATAGGCGCGGCCCCTATAGTGGCGGCACTGTCCGCCGCGCTGGTTGACGATTTTCAATTTTTTTTTTCATTTTAATTCACCTATAAATACACCCCACTCCATTCATTATTTTCACACCATTCCAACTCGACATCACTAAAAATTTCTCTCACTACAATTTGTGGTCGGAAATGAACAATTTGTGGAGAGACAGCTGGAATGCTCTGATTCAACAGGTGCAACACCAGGCCGCCCAGGAGGATGCGACCCGTTTGGCGGAGGAGGCGGAGGATGCGATCCCTCGTGCCATTACTCATCGGCGGACAATCCCACGAGACCACGTCGGTGCGCACCAGCGTCTAATGGATGATTACTTTGTGGATAACCCTCGTTATCCACCCGAGATATTCCGCCGGAGATTCAAGATGTCGCAACGGCTGTTCAACTATATAGCGACGAATTTGGCGGAGCGTTACCGGTGCTTCACCCTACGGCGTGATGCGGCTGGCCGGATCGGGCTGTCTACGCAACAGAAGTGCACCGCTGCAATCCGGCAGCTTGCCTACGCCGGACCAGCGGACATGTTCGATGAATACCTACAGATAGGTGAGACGACTGGCCTCACGGTGCTTAGGCAGTTCTGTAAGGGGATCCGGGAAATTTTAGTGTGTAATTTTAATTTTAATTTTAAATTTAATTTAGTGTGTAAATTTAATTTTAAATTTAATTATAATTATAATTATAATTATAATTTTAATTTTAATTCATATAGTCGTCTTCTTCTAATTACGTATAGCCCGATAAATTTATTCATAATTACTTGAAACATTATAAAATGAAAATTGATTATAAAATTTGGGGGCTATTGGAGGTGTCCACTATAGTGGCGGAAACAAAATTTTGGGACTATGGACAACAAAACTGGGGCTATGGACAAAAAATGGGGTGGGGCTATTGGGGGTGTCCGCCTTATAGTGGACACTCTAACTTTTGAGATACAAAAATATAATAATTAGTTGTAGTAAGTTATTCAAATTTGAAGCAAAAGAAAAGTCTTACTCAAAGCAACATTAATAATAAAAGGAAACATCTTTTTTTCCATGAATTTTGTCAAAGTATCATTTTAGGTCCGTGAACTTTGAAAATATCATTTGAGGTTCGTCAACTATGAATTAATATCAATCGAAGTATTTTTTTTACTATTTCCAAGTTTTTTCGGACAAAAATGCTCTCAATACCTTAAAGGGTACATATTTTTAATAAACTTATCACATACTCTTATTTTTTATAAATATCTTTACTATATATTTTTTGCCAAATTTTCTAAATATAATTTGACCTTTAATATTATCACTTAATTTTGTGATATGCAAGAAAAGTTCATTCTACAACTTTTTATAATTAAAGAATTTTAAAATATTTTTGAGATATAGATACTCGCAAAAATTAATGTCACCATCAATAGACGATACTTTAAAGATATTTATCAATATTCAAGTATCGTCTATTGACTATGACAATAATTTTTACGAATATTCATACCTTAAAAATATTTTCAAAGTAATTATATGAAGAAGGTCTTTAATTATATGAAGAAGGTCTTTAATTATATTTCGATTGATATTAACTCATAGTTGACGGATTTCAAATGATATTTTCAAAATTTAGTAACCTAAATTGATAGAACTTTGACAAAGTTTATGAAAAAAAAATGTTGATATTAAATGTAGTATAACAGCACTAGTATGACAGCACTACTAGTATAGGGAAGTAGTAGTAATAAAGTTATATCAAATCATAATCAAACAACAATCATTGCAGAAACAATTGTGGCCACCACACCCAATCCCCTTGTCAGAACCAATGAGGCTGACGACGGCGCTGGCGCATTGTGCGGCGGCCGGGATATCGACTGGTCGGCATCCGGCTGTGGTGGCGAATGGTGAGAAACGGGAGCCGGCGACGGGGGCTGTGAAGGCGGCGCGTGAGTTGGGGTAATGGCTGATGGGGACGGCGAGTGGGGGAGCGGGGGAGCGAGTTTGTGAGCGGAGGGCGACGGAGTATGAGACGGCGGCGGAGCGTGAGATGGGGTTTGGGCGGTGGGGGAAGGTGAGGGCGAGGAATTGGAGGGCGGTGTTGGTAGATTGTGATAGCTTCGGTTTTGAGCTCGGCTGTTGAGTTCGGTTTTTTGAGCTCGGTGATGGTGTTCGGTGTCAGAGCTCGGTGTTACGAGCTTAATCGAGTTCGGTGTTAGAGTTCGGTAGTTCGGCACCAAGTTCGGTAGCTCGGCAGCTCCGTGGTCTGGAGAGAACGATCAAAACATGAAGAAGAGTTCGGCTGTTATAACAACTCGTTTCAACAGCCGTTGGATGTACTTAGTTAGTCATGTTTAATCCTGACCGTTAGATGGAAAATAGCCGTTAGTTAGTTTTGAGCTTTTAATAGTTTGTTATTCTGCTTTATTCAGTAATTTTTTCATCTTCCGTTTCTGGTGAATAAAATTCTCTTTCGATTTCCAAGTCTTGTTTTTTCCTCTCCCAACATTCGACAATCTGTAGCTAGGATTAACAATTGGCGCCGTCTGTGGGAAAGAGGTGAAAGGAGGTTGGTTTGCGGACGATTCAAACGATCTCGATGGCGACAAGGCTTGAGGCTGAGAAATTCACAGGCAAGAATGATTACGGTCTGTGGAAGATGAAAATGAAAGCGATTCTGATCGATCGTGGTTTGGCGGCGGTTTTGGCTCCGGTAGATAAGGAGAATGCGCCAGTTCTTGATGAGAAAGCACAGGCGAAGTTCGATGAAATGATACAGCGAGCTCACAGTGCGGTTATTCTTTGTCTCAGTGATAAAGTTCTAAGGGAGGTTCAAGAAGCGACCACGGCGGTTGAGGTGCTAGCGAAGTTAGATGAGGTCTATTTGGCAAAATCCCTGGCCAATAGGCTCTATATGAAGAAGAGACTGTATTCGTACAGTTTTGTAGCCGAAAAATCGATCGTCGAACAATTGGAAGATTTTAATAAGATCATTGATGATCTTGGGTCCGTGGATGTGAAGATCACGGATGAAGACAAGGCTATACTGGTCTTGAATGCGTTGCCAAGTTCGTATGATCAGCTAAGCGATGCAATAATCTACGGCAGAGATAAGCCAATCACATATGCCGAGGTTCATGCTGCGTTGATGGCGAAAGAGATGCTGCGATTGACAGGTGGGAAGGCATTGGAGACACAGGCTGAGAGTCTCAATGTCAAGAAATTCAAGAATAAGAGTTTCAAGAAAAACCAATATAATGAGTTTAAGCCTTCAAGCTCGGAGGGGAAAGAAACTCGGTCCTGCCACTGGTGCAAGAAACCAGGGCACCTCAAAAAGGACTGCTTCGTGTGGAAGAAAAAGCAAGCGGCTGAGGGAGGAAAAGCTGTCAACACAGCAGAATATTGCGAAGAGGATGAAGTTTCTGTTGCTTTGAATGTGATGGAGGAAAAGGGAAAGGAATCTTGGATAATGGATTCAGGGTGTAGCTTCCACATGAGCCCGAATCTGGACTGGTTCGAAGACATTAAAGAGTCAACAGGAACTGTCATTCTAGGCAACAACCAAGTGTGCTTGATAAAAGGCATAGGTACCATCAAGTTGAAGATGGAGAATGGGTGTATGGTGACTCTGAGTGATGTTAGGTATATTCCTGATGTTAAAAGGAATCTAATATCCTTAGGCTCTCTTGAAAGAAAGGGATGCAGATTTGTCTCTGAAGGTGGGCAGATGGTTGTTAGTAAGGCAGGAAGATCTATCTTGAAGGCAACTAGAAAAGGCAGTCTATATTACATGATGGCTGCTGTTCAGAGAAGAGACTCAGGGCATGCACACAATGTGGTTGGTGATTCTTTGAGTCTGTGGCATACCAGATTGGGGCACCCAGCAATTGGTAGTATAAAGGAACTGGTCAAGAAGGGTGTATTGCAATGCTCAGATCAGACTGATACAACTCAATGTGAGGAGTGTGTGTTAGGGAAAGCCAAGAAGTTGCCATATCCCAACAGCACACATTCTTCAACAATGCCTCTAGATTATGCCCATAGTGATCTTTGGGGGCCTGCACAGGAGAATTCAATTGGAGGTGGCAGATACTACATGAGCATCATAGATAATTTCAGTAGAAAGGTCTGGATTTACATATTGAAGCAGAAGTCAGAGGCTTTCAGCTGTTTCAAAACATGGTGCAGTGAGGTTGAGGCAGAGAAAAGGCTGAGTTTGAAATGCTTGAGGACAGATAACGGGTTGGAGTTTCTGTCCAAAGAGTTTGATGAGTTTTGCAAATCAAAGGCATCAAAAGACACAAAACAGTTCCATTAAATCCGCAACAAAATGGAGTGGCCGAGAGGGTAAACCGCACTATCCTTGAGAGAGTTAGATGCATGATCTTGGCTGCTGGGATGAAGAAGTGGTTCTGGGCAGAGGCTGCATCCACAGCTGTTAAACTGATCAATAAATGTCCTTCTTCCAGCATTGGAGGGGACACACCAGATTTCAGATGGTATGGGAAGCATAGTGGCTATGATGGCTTGAGGACTTTCGGTTGTAAAGCTTTTGCTCATGTGAAACAAGGTAAATTGGAAGCAAGGGCCCTAAAATGTGTTATGATTGGATACCAATCGGGTGTGAAGGGCTATCGGTTGTGGTGTGTGGAGCCAGGAAATGAAAGAGTTGTGATAAGTAGGGATGTAACTTTCTGGGAAGGTGAGCTGCCTTTTAAGAAAAATTCAGAGACTGCAGTAGATAGTTCTGGATTTGAGGTGGAGATTGGGGGAGTTCAACAGGAGCAGCAGGATGAAGATGAAAGAGAATCTGAGTTTCCTGATGCCTCTGATCTTGGACAACCAACTCAGACGGCAGCAACACCAAATGAGCCAGGAAGCTATAAGCTGGTTAGAGACCGAGGTAAAAGGATCAGAAAGCCACCAGAGAGATACTCTGATGCTGAGTTCCTGTTTTATGCATTACTAGTAGCTGAGGAAATAGAGTTCTCAGAGCCAAGCACTTATGAAGAGGCTATGGACAGTAAAGATGCAGAAAAATGGATGCAAGCCATGATTGAGGAGATTGATTCACTGCTTAGAAATGGGACTTGGGTGCTGGTGGAAAGGCCCAATGGTAGAAGGGTAGTGAGTTGCAAATGGATTTTCAAACAGAAGCTGGAAGGAGCTGATGGTAAAAGTGTCAGATTTAAAGCAAGGTTGGTTGCTAGGGGTTTCACACAAGAACATGGTATTGACTATGATGAAGTGTTTTCACCTGTTGTGAAACACACTAGTATCAGAATCTTGTTGGCTATTGTTGCAAGAAGAGATTGGGAGCTTGAACAACTTGATGTCAAGACAGCCTTCTTGCATGGAGACTTGAAAGAAACCATCTATATGGCACAACCAAAAGGCTTTGAGAGGCCAGGTGATGAGGGAAAGGTGTGCTTGTTGAAAAGGAGCATATATGGTCTGAAACAAGCAAGTAGGCAGTGGCATAAGAAGTTTGATGATCACATGGTTAAGAGTGGTTTTCTGAAATCAAGCTATGATGAGTGTGTCTACATTAAGAGTGTAGGTGGAGCTGCTGTGGCATACTTACTCTTATATGTGGATGATATGCTCTTGGCTGGAGCAAGTTTGAAAGAAATTCAGAAAGTTAAGGCTGATCTCAGTAATGCTTTTGAGATGAAGGATTTAGGCTCTGCAAAACGAATTCTGGGTATGTCTATTTTCAGAGATAGAAAGAAGAGAGAGATTGTGTTGTCTCAAACTGATTATGTGCAGAGAATACTCAAGAGGTTCCAGATGAGTAACATCAAGGAAGTCTCAGTTCCTATGAGCCAACAATATAAATTGTCTGCAGACCAGAAACCAAAATGTAAGGCTGAGGAAGATGAGATGAGACAGATCCCTTATGCTAGCATCATTGGTAGCATCATGTATGCTATGATTAGCACAAGGCCGGATGTGGCACAAGCTATTTCAGTAACAAGTAGATATATGTCCAACCATGGTAAGGAGCATTGGGCTGCACTGAAGTGGTTGATGAGATACTTGAAAGGAGCATCGGATGTTGGTATTCTGTTCAAGGGAGGAGAAGACCATGAAGGGGATGCTTTGGTTGGCTGGTGTGACTCTGATTTTGCTGGTAACTTAGACACCAGGAGATCTCAGTCTGGGTTCCTATTTACTTTGTATGGATCCGTCATCAGCTGGAAAAGCAGCTTGCAGGGAGTGGTTGCATTATCAACCACAGAGGCTGAGTTCATGGCTATGACATCTGCTGTGAAAGAAAGCAAGTGGCTAAAGGGGATTTTGGAGGATTTTGGTGTAAAGCAATGTAGTGTGAGCATTGGTTGTGACAACAACAGTGCATTGAGCTTGGCTAAGCATCAAGTATATCACGAGAGGAGTAAGCACATAGACGTGAGGTTGCACTTCATTAGGGAGGAGATTGAAAGAGGCAATGTGAAAGTCTTCAAAGTTCACACTTCAGAAAACCCGGCAGATATGTTGACTAAGCCATTACCTAAGGAAAAGTTTCTGCTATGTTTGAAACTGGTGGGACTGGAAAGGAGGAGTTCTGGTTGGTGACTCCGCTATCACAGGTGGAGTTTGTTGGTAGATTGTGATAGCTTCGGTTTTGAGCTCGGCTGTTGAGTTCGGTTTTTTGAGCTCGGTGATGGTGTTCGGTGTCAGAGCTCGGTGTTACGAGCTTAATCGAGTTCGGTGTTAGAGTTCGGTAGTTCGGCACCAAGTTCGGTAGCTCGGCAGCTCCGTGGTCTGGAGAGAACGATCAAAACATGAAGAAGAGTTCGGCTGTTATAACAACTCGTTTCAACAGCCGTTGGATGTACTTAGTTAGTCATGTTTAATCCTGACCGTTAGATGGAAAATAGCCGTTAGTTAGTTTTGAGCTTTTAATAGTTTGTTATTCTGCTTTATTCAGTAATTTTTTCATCTTCCGTTTCTGGTGAATAAAATTCTCTTTCGATTTCCAAGTCTTGTTTTTTCCTCTCCCAACATTCGACAATCTGTAGCTAGGATTAACAGGCGGCGGCGCGTGAGCTGGGGTTATGGGTGAGGGCGAGTGGGGGAGTGGTAGAGAGTCATTGTGAGCGGCGGGCGATGGAGAGTGAGACGGTGGGTGGAGCGGCGGCGCGTGAGATGGGATTTTGACGGATGGGGATGGAGAATGTGCGGTGGAGGACGGCGAGTGGTGACCGGAGGAGACAACGGTGGTCAATTTTTGGCCGTTTTCGCATCGTTGGTCGTGGCCGCTGATGAAGAAGAAGGGGCCGGATCGAGTGAGCTTGAATTTTGAGTAGCCATTGGTAAGGGTGTGGATAGGGTTTTTCTTGTTGCATTTGTTGTAGTCGTCTTCTCCAACAACAAGAACAGAATCGTTTCCCTTTTGGTACTTGAAAACTGCCAAATCACACGTTAAAAATATATACTTTGTCAATCGGTATTTGGTACGTACATAGTAGTTCATGATGATGGATCAAGGAAACATAACTCGTTGACATTATAAAATAGGTCATCAGTCATCACCAGTCATGGCTAACATTGGATGATGAATGAACACGGAAATGAAACCCTAAAGGAAAAAGGAATTCAAAAGGCCGGGTAGACGATGAGGTCAATCGACCCTTGATTCCACATGGATCCGTTATTGTTATAGTTTAAATATATTTTTTCACTTTACAAGAATGAGAAATTAGGGTTCAAATCTCACTTATAAAAAGATATTTTGAATGAAAGAAGGTTGAAAGGTTGAGCCGATAGTGGAGTTGATCGACCCTTTATTCCATCTGGATCTGCCATTGTTATAGTTTAAACATGTTTCTTTAGTTTACAAGAATGAGAAAATAGGGTACGAATCACATTACCAAAAAAGGTATTTTGAATGAAATGAGTTCCAAATGCAGAGGCGAAAAGATGGGTCAATAACTTCATGACTCCACTTCGATGAGTCATTGTTATAGTTTAATGATGTTTCTTTCATGTACAAGAATATGGAATTAGGGTATGAATCTCCTTAAAAAGATACTCCGTATTTTGAAATCAAATCATAATTTTAGTAATAAATCTTGTTGATGACCCCAAACATTCATACAAAGAGAGTGAGAGTAAAAATAAGAAGAGATTTACCTAGATCATCATTGACTTGGAATCTATGTTTCTGAGCCCAATGGTTGTACTTTCCCAAGGGTAAAAGAGTCCAACCATCGTGTTCGCCCACGTGATAAACATGATTATGAGCAAGAGACAAATTTACTACAAATCCAAACAAGAACACAAGCAATAAGCTCAATGTAGTTGCACAAACCACCATTTCTCTATTGCAAAATTAATTAAGTTTCAAAGGATTGGTTGAGGATTTGAGATTAATGGTGTTTTGAATGTAGAATGAGATGAATTTGTGGTGAGGAAGTAGAATAGTAGTATTTGAAGTTGGAGGTAAATTAATGAATCTTTACCTTACTACAAAATCCTATTTAGTTGTGTTGATTGAAATAAAGTTTACATTAATATAGTATTACCTTTGGTAGAAAACGATTTATGCCCGATATTTATTGCTTGACTTTTGTTTTAATTTGATTTTATTTGATCACTTTAAATGGGTATGTAGTTATGAATATGGCGTTATATGCATTCATCAATATTTATTGAAGATACAAAATAATATTATTTAGAATCGAGAATGAGGATTTGGGACTTTTATGGAATGGTTATGTATATTAGTAAGTTAATTTTGATGGACATATCAATTAAAATGAAATCTATCATAAATCAAGGGATTTTCAACATTTATTAAGGGACAACAAAATTTAAAAATATTTGAATTTTTTTTATACACTTTTGGAAAAACAAGTGTCAATCCATATGTAAACCAATTATAGAACTAAATTGATTATCCAAAAATATTATTTGGGCTTCTATTTTACACATTAATCACTATACAACCAAAGCTTTAGGCCCAATAAAAAAGAACACATTTAGCCAGTTATACTATTTTCTGGACATGAAGCCCATCACACGTAGTATATATCAATAATCAATATTAGTATTACAATATAATTTATATAAAACCAAGCTTGTGACAGAAAAAAATCTGATCATCTATGTGTATTATATTGTTGATGTTTTAAACCAAGCCACGATGATTTCTATATGAATAGACAAACAAATCAAATTTAATGGTTTTTGCTGCTGATTTCAAATTTGGGGAACAGACAATAATTTGACCAAAATGTATGGTTTTTTAACTGATTTTTTTTTTGTGTACTTATCAACTTCAAATAGTAGCTTTACACATTATAAGTTTAATTACAAAAATACTTTACATTTTTGTGTTATCTATACTCCTTCATTTCTATAAAAATAGACCATATTTAATTTTCCGTCCGTTTCATAGAAATAATCTATATCCATTTATGATAATCTTTTTCTTCTTCTTTTTTTACTTTATCAATTATGAGCCCCACCATTTACTACACAATTTTAACTACTAGTAGTAGTTTTTCATTATTTTTTACTTTATCAATTACACATTAAAACTTGTGTTAATCCTAAATGACCTATTTCTATGAGATAGAGGGAATATAATTTGTTGGAACCAATTGCTCTTGTTGGTTGATAGTAAAATTTAAGTATCTAGATTTGAACAATCACACCAAAAGTTATACTTATGTGCGTGTATATATAGAAATAATTGATAGATTTGAACTCTCCCTAATACTAGAGAGATAACAAATCAAATGAATGTTTATACTTTATAGGTACTTATAACAATTATCATATACTATATCTTTCAAAAAAGTGCAGCATTTACGATAAAATAAAGTTGTCATCAATATATACTTAATGAATGTTAAATTCCTATAAAACAATACAATATACTACCTCCGTCCACAATAATTGTCACTCTTTTCCATTTCGACCCATCCCACAATAATTGTTACACTTTATTTTTACCATAAATGATAAGTAGGTCTCACATTCCACTAACTCCCTCCCATTTTATTATAAAACTAATATAAAAAAATGGGTCTCATATTCTACTAACTTTTCCTACCAATTTTTCTTTACATTTATTAAAACTCGTGCCCACAATAAAAGTGACAATTATTGTGGGACGTAGGGAGTATTATTCAACGGCAAAACACAAAATATCAAACTAACACTCCACAGAAACATGTTTAACTAATTATTTTTTTTCTGAAGTAATCCTATTATCTTTCCCAAATTGAATTGCATTCAACTTATTGAATAACATGTGAATATTAAATCCACATATTAAGGGAAAATTTACTTGTTAGTACTCCGTGTATACTAGACTATTAGTCGTTCAGATAATTCATGTACTTTATTGTTGTAATTACCAATAATTTATGATTTTTCCACTAAGTTATTTCAAATCATTTTTGACACTTTACATTTGAATGTCACTTAAATTATTTTTTGTCACTTTAATGTTTGCATAGATTCAACTTATTTCACAGTTAAATTAAATTTTAATATACGAGATAAAATATACTACTCCAAATTAAAATCTAGATTTTAAATCATGAATATTGCTAATTTCAATTGTGCCACACCTATTGTAATTATAACACAATTTCTTAAATATTAAACGTAATAATTTCACAATCTTCTAAATTTATCAATATAAGCACAATATACGATTTCAGTCTTTTCAATTTGAGTAATATAAATAACATTCAATATATCAACTAATCAAGAGTGTAAAAATTTAAATTATTAATTTAACAATAAAGTAACATTATAAACCTTATTTTAAATATTTACTACTCCCCCTAAAAAAAATCTGAATTCGACGAAATAGTCTTCAATTAATCTTGACTTCGGATTTACCAACAACCAGTACAAAACAGACTGAAATAATTTCAGAAATTCAGAAAATTGGATTGGAAATTCAGTCAGTTGAATTAATTAATGATTGGATTATATGTTCATTTCTGGTTCAAGAAATTGACCGCATGATTTCGTTTCCAACCCAAATACAAACGATCATTGATTAATTTCCTCCCCTTTTATTTTTCTTTAGTTTATAACTACCAATTCGTTAGGTTGTTAAGCTCTCGCTTTCTCTTGTTGCCGATCGGTGCATTTCATCCCTTTTCTTGTTGTGTTTGTTGGCCAGCAACCGGTCATCATCTTCTTGCTGAAAAAAGACTCGATTTTTAGGCTTTTCGAGTGATGGGCTTCGGAGATTTTAGTTGAGGTTGAGAAATTGAGCTCAGCTCCCAAATGGGTGTGATGAAAAGGTGGAATTTTTGGGGGGTTTTGTTTCGGATTGGTTTTGGGGTTTTAGTGGTGACGTGGCCTGTGAGTGGTTTGAGGCCTTTGAGGCAGAGGCGGCCTTGGGGTGAAGAGGTTAGTGCTGTATTTGTGTGAAATTTTTGGCCTTTTCATTTGTATGTTTTTTGTCTTTTGTAATGCTCTGTGTTTTTTGTTGGAGGGAGCTGTGTAAACTGCAAAATGTTGTTGGTTATGAATTTTGTGTGATGTATTGTTTTTTGATTGTGATTCTTGTTGATTGATAACATACATTGTGCTTAGTGAACTTCCACAGTCAAAGTAGTGTAGCTGTGAAAAGTATAAAAGGTTAAATTTATGAATTGTGATGGTGGTGATTTATGAGGCTGTTGCTGGTGGAACCTAAGAAAAACAGATTTTTTTTCTTGTTTGAAGATTTTTTCTTGCTAGAATTAGACGAAACATACCAAATTATGTTTCCCACCCTATAGTTTGTCTTAATGTGGTTCAGTTTAGGATTTACTTTTCATAAAGCTTTCACATCATACGTGTTGGCTTCTAATCGTTTTGACATTTTTACTTCTTGCAGTGGCTTCCTATAGGTAAGGAAAAGCAAGAATTGGGGCCGTTTTCTTCTTGGAATATAACAGGGACCTATAGAGGTTTGTAATTTGAATCCTTAAACGATCATTCATTTGCATTTTATTGATAATTTTCTGGCTATTCTATCAGTATTGTTGTTGATTCGGTTGGATTTAACGAGCTACTTGAATCCAGAATGTTTCATGTCGTTATCTAGTAATGCGCTGCTCCCCATTAAGTTTTCATTACCTAAATCTGTTAATTTGTGTGGTGCAGGGAGCTGGAAGTTTCCAGATTCCGCAAATAGCTCTTCCAAGTTTGCTGATTTTAGGAAGTCGAGTGGCAATTCAGTACTAGAACTAATCAGTACACCAACAAAAATAACCGGTGTACACTATGTGCAGGTAGTTTGATCATACATTAACTACCTGGAGACGTGAGATGAAACAGAACTATTAGATACCCGATACAGATCATCTGCTCGTTTATTGGATGAGTGTGTTCATTTTGGAAATTGGAATTTTTATTTGATTCCCGATATAGACCTTCTGCTCAGTCATTTTTGAGAATTTTTTTGCTTCTGCAAATTCTGATTTGCGATATAGCACTAGTTTAGCTCTGTTGTATTTTATTATCTGCTGCCTTGCGACCCGAAAAATCTTTGATCTCCAAGAAGTCTCGATGTCTCTGATTCTTGCCTTCAAAAAGGATTTTGTGAACTTGGATGATATTTGGTGTCGTGAACTTTTTAACTCCTTCTCTTTCTCCGGGTTATTTTTTCAGTATCACATGTTCCTATTGTAATTTTCGTCTTCAATGCGATGTTCTAGGGAGTTATAATTTTCCATGACGTGTTTGACAACGAGAATGATGTTCGCGGATCTCAAATCAGGGTAGAGGGTGTGTATATATGGCCTTTCCGACAACTAAGGATGGTGGCTAACAGGTAGCCTCCTCTATTAGTCGATTTCCACTACTCTGTTTCCTCTAAATTAAAATTAACTGCTGGCCTTAAACATATATTTTAATCCTCTCATTGGATATTTCTGCAGCGGAAAAGAGAGTGAGTTTGGGCAGGAAGATGACTATTTATTGTCGAACCCGTATCACTTGGTAATCACTTTCTCGAAAACATTTCTACCCTTCCACCGGTATAGCATGATGGTTATGTTTCTTCTCATATGCTGCTTCAGTTTAATTATTATACGTATTCAACCACTTTTTGTATGGCATCAAGTTGAAATTAAATACGTGTACTTTACTCTTCATTAATAGTTGTAATTACATACTTAACTGTCTTAGCTACAATTTTTGTGTTGTCGGAGGTATGCATCCAGTGTTATAGATTGCTAATGTTGGCCTTTTTCTTCTTAGTTCAGCTCGGAGTTTTCTCGTCCCAGGTGTTTCAGGAATCTCCACGAGAAAAAATCTGGAAGAGGAAACACTGTATGCTCCTGCACGATATTAAATTTCATTATCAGTCATTATATTCGTTGAACTTTTTCCTAAAACTGCTCGGCATTCTGTTGTAGCCCCAATTTACGAAATGGAGAAACACTGCAACATTGAAATCTCTGCGCAAATTTCACGAGTGTCTTCTAAAAATAATGGTAATAAGTTTAACCGAGTTTTGGAGTACAATTTTCGCTGAAAAAACGTGTTAGTCTATACAAATCTTAACCCGATTTTAACGTTTCTTATACTTAGGTGGAGATCAAGATAAGTATTATCTAGAAGGACTAATGGAGAGCCCTTCAGTGGATGACGACATAGATTGCTTCTCGCCCATGCTCCTAAATGCGACTTCTGTCAACGTCGAGGCCTACTATAACAAAGCAGTTAACTACACTTTGATGGTCACCTTTGTATCCTTTATCGATAATTGATATTTATCCAGGAGAAGAGAAACGATCTCGTATTGTTACGACTCCTTTGTTGGATTCTTTAACCTTTTCATGTGCTAGATATCTTTCCTCGAAGTTCTGTTGTTGATCCGGCAAATGGAACACAGCAACACCCAATCCGTAAGTTCATGCTCGATACTTGATGATTCGGCTTTTGTAACGCTAACTTGATAAAACGTTTCCAGGGGGCTGCCAAAGTTTCGCTTGTGATGATCGGTCATCAGGCGATAATGGATGCTTATCTCTGCCTTCTGCATCTCACTGCCGGAATTTTAGTCGGTGCGCTTATTTTATTCGGGCACCGTGCATCCGAATGCACACAATTTTGTGCCTACTTTTGAAGTTATAGTCGTTAATAGCCTTTTGGAGTAAACGCGATGTTTGCTCGTTTGCAGAATCTCTATTTAACCCTTTTGCAACTGCCGGGTTTTTCAAGTTCGTCGTCTTCTCAATATTCGAAATGCGGTACCTACTTGCAATATGGAAGGCGAACAGGCCATCAATCAACGGAGAGAATTGGGAGGCGATGAGGCGCGAGCTCTCCGTTCTTTACAGTCGTTTTTGTAAGTAACTTCATCAATTCTCATCATCTTGTTGCAAGAGACGACTTTAATCGGATGTTTCTCGCATCTTTCGCAGACGGGATCCTCTTGGGCGGCATTCTTGTTATGTATGAGTTTCACAATTTTCTGCGGATCATCCTTCTCCTCCTCCACTCGTTCTGGATTCCGCAAATAGTGATTAACGTAGTTCGTGACTCGAGGAAGCCGTTGCATCCGCATTACATCCTAGGGATGACTCTAACTCGAATTTCTATTCCGTTATACGTATTCGGCTGCCCACATAATTTTACGCGAATAGAGCCCGACCGTATGTGGTGTATCTGTTTAGCCCTTTTTATGGCACTGCAAGTCTTCATTCTTCTCCTACAGCATTACCTCGGATCCCGTTGGTTCATTCCTCGCCAGGTTCGTCACATTCGTGTACGTGTTCGTTCGTGCTTTCGTGCGTGATTTGGTTACTGATTTCTGAAATTGGCAGATTTTACCGGAGAAATATAGCTACTATAAGCGGTTCCTGCAAGGGTCGAACCACGCCACGGATTGTGTCATTTGCATGACCGCGATCGACCTCAGCCAGCGCTCGAACGATTGCATGGTGAGCCATAACATCCTCTTCGCGGCGTTCTGGGATCACGTCTTCTTAATCGCTCTGTTGTTCTTTTCAGGTGACGCCGTGCGACCATTTCTTTCACGGCAGCTGTTTGCAGAGATGGATGGACATAAAAATGGAATGCCCAACCTGCCGCCGTCCCCTTCCGCCTGCATAGAAATTGTCGATTTTGTTACTAGACGAAATCGAGCTGCTAGCTAACTCCCGTGCAAACAGACGCACCAGAACGTGCCTCAACGACGACCTCCGAAGGCGACCGGGCAGTGTATGCTGTATGTAATAGAAAGACAGCAAATGTAGAGTTCCAAATTTGGTTCTAATTTAGCCCAATTTTAGGTAGGTTAAAGTGACAAAATGCATCAAATGTTTGTTCTTTTAAAAGGTGAGAACAGCCTGTTTTAGAAACTGCAGATGTAAATTTCTCACTATCTTCTGAATGTATATATACTTACATACATACATGATAATTTTTCTCACCTTAAAAGGCAACTATATATTTATGAAGTATTGTTAGCATATGATTTAAGAGAGAGTAATACTTATTTAAGTCATGAATTTGGTTAAATTTTGGTAAAAAATGGAATATTAAATAACGAAGTTTTAGTTTGTTGCATATATATCCAATTTGTATGCAAAAACGATATCTTTTGGAGATGCTTGAAACGACGTTGTTTAATTAATATAAGTATATTCTTTCTTTTTTTATTTAAATTAAACAACATCGTATTATACTGATACTGCATAACTAAAAAAATTAAAATTTTATAATTTAACAGCCATTCCTTTCGTTTTCTTAATTTAACTTAAAGAACGTAGTCTTACGCATGGACGAGACAATTGAAAAAAGTTAAATTTTATAATTTGATAGTCTTATATTTTCAAACGTTGTGAGATTGACAAGACCAAGACAAGATTTTGTGATTTAAATGCTTCAATTGAAAAAAAATTAACTTTATAATTTAATACTCCTATGTTTTCAAACGTTGTGAGATTGACAAGACCAAGACCAGATTTTGTGAATTAAATACTTTTATTTAATTAACATATCTTATTTTGGGGGGATAAGAGTACATATATACAGATTGACATAGAGTTGTCACAATTTATATTTTACTAGCTAGCATTCAATGCTACTAATTTGCTACCTGTTCAGAATTTATTTGAAATACAGGTATTAATGTACGTGTAGGTATTTTGAATTGAATTTAAGTGAGAGTAGGTATTTTAGGACATATAATTAATTGCGTGGATGAAATGCTGAATTGGTTGAATTCTATTCAATTTATTTTGTCAGACCAAATTTACTAAAGTCACAGTATTGTACAAGGTAAAAGTTATTGAGAAACAGTAGTCAGGTTAAATAAATAGTAGGATAATCAATTTAGAATTTTTTTTAATAAAAATTATCAACATACAGTATTAAATTTGAAAACTGTGCACTAGTAGTGAGACACCAAAATGGCATTGATTTTTTTCTCCAAGAAAAGTTTCAAATATATTGTGAAAAAATGATTTTGTCAGCATACACCAGACCACTCCGTGCTTAATGTTTTTTTGTAAAATTTACTAACTCTTCATTACAACAGAAAGAATCGTTAATGATGCTATTAAGGACGCTAATTTATGTTTTTAATTATACCACCAACGCTTCATAAAGTGTCATTATTAGTGTTCCAGTTAAAATTAGAGGACACAAATGAAAACGTACTTAAAAAGAAAAATAATTAAGATAATTTTTCCTCAACTTAGGACGTTGTGTCCAAAATTGTGATTATTTAAAAAAAATTTGAAATGCTACTAATTGGGTCTCATTTTTTCCTTAAAGGATAAATTTTTTGTTGTGCTTGTATCATGCATTACTTATAGGTTCAGTAATAAAATTCATAATTTTTATGAAAAAATGAATATTAACTTGATTTCAACTCTCTATGTATATATATGAATATGATTATTATTATACGAAGGAATGTGATCAAATGCAAACTCCAAATACTGTACAAACTTCAAACTATGATCTGGAATGTTAGAAAATATCAACAGATGATAAATAACAATAACAAAAAAATGTCAACACAATGTCAACGGTTGATGCTGTGTTGAAATTGTGTTGAGATTGTATTGACATTGTGTTGACATCAAAATCTTGAAATTTTACAGTGTGTTGATATTGTGTTGACGTTATGTTGATACTGTGTTAAAAAGTTTAGAGTTTGTACGAGTTTGCATTTTATGACTACTATTATATGAATTTGTCATATTGTTTGTTTTGGTGAAAATTGCGAAACTCTTGCATTTAGTAACTGCACTAAAATCTATAAATGAACTGAATAGGTTCACCATCAAATTTGCAGTTTTACTAAACATAGATTTGTATTTAATCTCAAATGTATATTTTCTATAAATATATAATGCACGCGAATTGTAATTAATCTTTATCATCTATTTTTCGATCGAATGAATTTTTGTATACTTCAATTATCCATTTTAGGTGTGGATTTTTTTTATTGAAAAATGAACAACAATTTAAAGGTCGCATCACGATAAATTCGAACTCGAGACATTGGCTTCGAACTTTAACCTTTTCATCTCTAGAGCAACACACATGCATAGATGTGGTTTCATTTTAATTGTAAATGAAATGAATCGATTTCTACACACGGTAAATAATATCACGAACTACCGATAGCTTTGATAATAAAATTCGTAGTTCGTACAAGAAAATAGCTTCAACATATAATGCTACTATGATTCAATTGAAATTAATCTAGATCATCTATCGTCTCTTGACAAATTATACCACACATTGTCATATCCTTTAAAAGACAAAAGCCTCGAGAAACATTAGGCCATCCGCAACGCTGTCTCTTATCCGTCTTTTAACCGTCTCATCTCTTCACTATTCATGTGCCCCACTGTACTTTTCATCTCATCTCTTAACTAAGAGACATCACCTGCAACCCTCCATCTCTTAACCATCTCATCCCTTAACTATTCATTCAATTTCATTTTTTATTTTTATTTCCAACAAATTCAATTAATAAAAACACACTTCATTAACTAAAATAAAATAAAATTACAACTTAAAATTCATAAAAAAAACACATAATTAAAATCCTAAAAAAAATAAAAATTACATAATTTAAAATACAATTTTATAGAAATTGAGTAGAACTACTCCGCGGCGAATCATCCCCCGAAGGCGGTGGCGGTGCACTCAAGCTATCTGGAGGCGGAATATCAATTTGTCTTGCCATATACTCAATTCCGGAAAGATGGGCTTGATATTGGGGAGGCTTCATGCGGGAAGTGTCAGCCATCGTGGCGGTCAAGTACATGGACAATAGGCAGTTCTAGCCCGAGACCGAGCCCGCCTGGCTTGATTCGCCTAGGCCCCTACTCCCTCTAGCCGCCTTCGCCGCCTTGGTCTCTTGCGGCTAGGCATGCACACTGTTCGAAAACCGCCGGTTCCGGTTCGGAACCGGCGGTTCATGGTTCAAGATTTCAATGAACCTGAACCGGTCCGCCAAGGTCCCCGGCGGTTCCGGCGGCGGTTCAAAAAGCCGGTTTTTGGCCGAAATCACCGGTTCCGGGCCGATTCAGCTGTTCGTAAATTTTTTTTTCTTCTCGTAAATTTATAACTACATGATACATCTCCATCATCTTTGTTTATATTAGTTTATATCTTGACTATCTTCTATTATTATAATTTAACAACAAATATAATTACATAAAGTATTATTCTTTAATTCTTTATCATTATCGATTTGTTCGTGTATAAGTTTATGTGTATGTTAACTAATAAATACCATCATACACATTAAGAGAATAATTATTATACAAATTGTATTAATCTAGCGATAACTATAATATGAATAATTATTTATCTATATACAAATCATATTATTCAATAAGTGTTTATTCTTACCTATCAAGAATATATTCACAAATAATAATTTTATTTATATAAATTATACTACATCTATTAGAATAACAACTATTATACAAAATCATACTATTAGTCTACTACTAATATATAAATATATAAACTATATTATACCACTAAACAAATCATTTTTAGTTATCTATTTTTATCATTATTATACCAATTATATTAACTATTGTTTTTTTTCACATTTTAATCAATATATTGAGAAAAATTAGCAACATACTTACATTTAAATCCAATTATTTGAACACGTCCACATTCTATAAATATACAAATTATTAGCAACATGCAACATTCAAATTTAATTAAACTATTGTAGTTGATGCTATTATTATCTATAAATTTGTCTTAGAAAAAGAATCATAATAAAAATAAAGAAAAGTAGAAAACAAAAGAAAGTTGTGTATCCCACATTGGAAAAAGGATGAATGAATGATCTAAACATATAGTTATAAAAGAAACTTCAACATATTTTGTCCCACATTGAAAGTAAAACAAAAAATATTCAAGGATGTCTCTATAAAAGAGAAACAAGCTAGAATGGTTTCATAAATTCGCAAGCCCATCAAATATATATGAGCTATTATGAATTTCTTGTATTCATTTATTTGTAAAAATTATTTTTAAATATAAAAATCAATTTTTATAAATAAAAACTATATTTTTTTAATTTCGGTTGAACCGCCGGTTTAACCGTTGAACAAGCGGTTTTGGTTTCGCATTTCGTTGAACCTGAACCAGACCGTGTGAACCGCCGCGCCGGTTTCGGTTTATGAACCGGTGGTTAACCGCTGGTCCGGTTCGGTTTGTGCATGCCTACATGCTGCCGACGATGCCCACGAGAGGAGCCCCCTGCATCGGTGGTCGTGCCCTCAACCTCTTGTGAGGCGTTGCCTGACCCGCCCTCACTAGACGAGTATTGGCCACCCGTCGTGTGCTTCGTGCGTTTCGAGCTCGAGCCCTTGCTGGACTGGACACCACCGGCCCACCTTTCAACGTCTTTGACCGCCTCCCAAACATCGACATGTTTGAATTCTTTGTCGTTGTCGTAAAAAAAGTCTCACATAGCCGCTCTCATAATGTCGGCTCCACTGGCTCCGCTTTGGTATTAAGCCACTTCATTCTTGTAGATGTCGCAAAATTTTTTGACATCTCTGTCGACTAGGTCAAAATGACTGCGGAGCATCTTCATGGTGCGGCGGCGGGACCGAGACGGCTTGTTCTCGTTGTAGGTGTCGGTGACCTTTTCCCAAAAATACTTGCGGGTTTGTTGATTCCCGACGATGGGATCGTACGAGACGCTGACCCAAGCATTGAATAGAGTCATCGTATCCTTGCGGCTGTATGGATGACTGCCTATATCCTCCTCCTCCTCGGCCGCCTCCTCCTTTTCCTCCACGGCGTCGAATGCGCGACCCCTGGAGCTTCCACCGCCTCGTCCTCCTTCCGGATTGGGTTCATCCGGAAAATACTCCCTGATTTGGGATAATCCATGCGATTGCTCATACCTCGGGACGGAGGGACGAGAGTATGCATCCACATTAAAATAGGGTGGTTGGTACGACGCCGGCGTCGACGAACCTTGGGTGCCTGGCGTCGACGAACCGGAACGGGCAGCACCCAAGACATTGTACATGCCTTCCTAGTCGCCAAACGTGTTCAAGTCATATCCGCCAGAGCCGCCCTCGTTTCCGTCATCGGGCATTTTGAGATGAAAATTAGAGAGGTGAGACGAAAATTGGAGAGGAAAGAGAGATGATTTGAGAAGAATAGATGTGTGTTTGTGTGTATAATGAGGATGAAAGAAGAGTATTTATAGAGTAAAAAAATAAAAATAAAAAATTAAAAAATACCGTTGAATGGTAAAAAACGGTAACATTACCGTTATAAATTTTTTTAAATAAATATCGAATTTTAAAAAAATGATTTATTACGTTAGCGTGACGATGCCCACTCGCGGGCCGGCGAGTGGGCGTCACGCCTAGCGCCAGCGCGCACCACGTGGCACTGGCGCGTGGCGAGCTGTCCCTCCAACCGTCCCTCACACCCGCCGAGACGAGACCGAGACGTATCCCTGCAACGCCGTCTCGTATCTCCGAGACGAGATAGAGACAACAACGAGACGCGTTGCAGATGCCCTTAGAGCATCTCCAATGCCGGCGTCAAAATCGCGACGCCGATTTTTCGCCGACGCCGAACCATTGGAACCGGCGTCGGCGAAATCGGCGTCAAAATCGGCGTGGCCATGCCGATTCGCGCGATGACGCCGGTTCCGACGCCGATCCTCATGGCGCCATTGTGGGTCCCGGATCGGCGTCAAACCGGCGTCAGATTTTATTTTTTTTTATTTTTTTCTTTTGAAAACACTATATATACGCGCTTTGAACGTCATTTTCGAAGATGAAGGTGTACAACTGACTGATTGGGCCAACGACGATAATGAGGCCGGTCCAAGCCACGGCGTCGCCACCGCCAACGTACGAGGTGGGGTACCTCACGATGAAGAAGCCCTCCTCCAAGCACATGCCGACATGCGTCAGACGGAGGCTCATATTCGACTCCAAAAGGATTTAGTTGAAGAGTTGTGGGCGCGGAGGATTGCAAGGCGTTAGTTTTTATGTAAATTTATGTAATTTTTTTAAATGTAATTTTTTTAAATGTATTTTTTTTAAATTATTGTACTTTTTGAAATTTTAATAGTATTATTCAATTTAAATGTATTTGTCTCGTAAATTACATTCCGTATGTTGATACGAGTGTAAATTAAATTATATAATTGTTATTAGTGATGTGGATAGGTAGTGTGAAGGCTATGTGAGGGCTATTTGATGTCCAGTTGATGTGGCAAGCTGATGTGGCAGGAGAATTGTAGTGCTGATGATGTGGCAGTGTGAAGGCTATGTGAAGGCTATTTGACGTCCAGTCTTACTGGAGATGCTCTTATGATCAAATCGAAGTAGTTGGATGTCTAAATCAAGAAAGTTATCACCATAAATAGCTCAAAGTCTAGATCGAGCCACCTTCCATTGGACAGAGTGTTTTTGCGAGCCAATTAAATGTCTATTTGATTGAATTGGAAGCACTCACCCTACGAAGTGCGGTCAAATTTCGATCTAAGTCAGATAAGATTTGAAAACAAATATTAAATCACGAAGTTTCAATTTTTCGCAGTTATCTCGTCTCGTACGTGTGCAAAACGACATTGTTTTGAACTATGTATTTTTTCTTTGCTATTCCTTTCTTTCACGAAACGACGTTATTTGAGTTTACCAAAAGACATTGTCTTGGACATGACTACAAGAGTAAGAATATTGTGAAAAAATTGAAACTTCATAATTTTATACATTTTCAAATTTTTTGGACCGACAAGAATTTTATCAAATTTTGTGAATTAAATATTCCAGCCTTTTCTTTTCATTTCTCCATAAAAGTTCCATTAATTGCTAGCCTTTTCACATACTCCATATTTATATTGACCAAGTTTCTTTGTATGTGTGAACAATTGGAATTTAATTTAGCCATTCTAACAACATAAATTCGAGAAGGCATGAAAATTAATATTGTAACACAAACCCTACTTAAAATATATATGCATGTATAATTAGTCCCTTTAATTTGATATAAATATATCTAATTTTTAATCAAATACAAAAAATAGTTTAATTAATTCCTTACAAATTGAATATTGCCGCCTCTACTTTTAGATGAACAAAAGCATGAAAATATGGTCTTCTAGTTCACATGGCAAACATTTATAAGTAGTTCATGAACAGCAATGATCATTATGGTAATTAGTTGAGGAACAATAAAAATACTTACAGATATATACTGTCGCACAAAACATGTGTAACATGCATGGCTATCTTAATATAACATTATTATACATTATCATTGCCAAAATATAATACAACATTACATTATCATGTATTAATTATTATCGCCAAAATATATCCATAATTCCATCACACAAATTTCAATTCTCGAGAACTGAGGATTAGCGCAACTTATGTTTCGTGTTACTTGTGGTTACCAGATCCCTCTTTGATTGCCTCGTTTGGAGTTGTGATGTATTCGTTAATTTTTGTCAATTGTTAGCTTTTGTGTTGCTATATTGGAATATAGCCACTACGTTTGGTGGGCTCAACTCATCAGTTCCTGCCTTTGAGCATATTTACATTTATCGAATAATTTGTAACGTGATTATATATATATATCGATCACAGTTAGTCATTATTAAGCATCTTCACAATCATCGTGAAGATTTATCACAAGGTGTAAACAAAAGCCACATGCCCATATATACGATTAACAACCACATTATAAAAGTCATAAATTGCATA
Organism: Salvia splendens; assembly: GCF_004379255.2. Lineage (NCBI taxonomy): Eukaryota > Viridiplantae > Streptophyta > Magnoliopsida > Lamiales > Lamiaceae > Salvia > Salvia splendens. Next base: position 1,394,716 of record NC_056043.1, on the reverse strand, counting down.
TTAATAAATAACTCCCTCCGTCCCGGCCAAAATGACACATTTCTTGGCCGGCACGAGATTTTAGGAGTTATTGGTTAATGTGTTTAATTGGAGAGAGAAAATGTGGGTGTAAGTATTAAAATAGAGAAAGAAAGAAAGATGAATATTTTAATTGGAGTACGAAAAAGTGGTTGAGTGTATTAATTGGAGAGAGAAAGTTTCTAAAAAATAAAATGTGTTATCTTAGTTGGGACAGACTAAAAAAGAAAACATGTCATCTTAAGCGGGACGGAACAGAGGGAGTACTACATTATAAAAGTAATAGCAATAAATTTCATATTATTTAATTACTATTCGATGTTACTATATGTGTATATATATCCATCCATTTCCACCACTCGAGTTCATCTGCAACATTTATCATTCCATATATAGTTGACATATATATCACACATTTATCTTTAGTGTGTGTGTGAGAGAGAGAGAGAGAGTTGCATATCATGGAGAATGAAGAAGAAGGTTTGGAGCCAATGAGCCCAAGTGCTCAATACTTGAAGAGCTCTGCTTTATCACTCACAATATGTGGAGTTTTCGAAATCGTAGATGAAATTGATGATTCAGTGTCTCTGTCTCTCCTCAAAGACGTTTTCTTGCCTATAAACCCTCGTTTCTCCTCGATTATGGTACATTACTATTTCCCTAGCTACACATTTTATTTTTCTAAAATGTAACATACAATTAGGGATGCATGGTTGAACCAGAACCATCGATTCGGCCTCCAACTGGATCGTTGGTTGCAATGTTCAACATTTTTGGAATCGTGACTTTGACCAAAAATCGGGAATTTTTAAGATCCTGTAAAAAAAATCTCATGAAAATCGCCGATTTTGAACTAAAACTGCCATTTCCTTTGTTGGGCTGGCTGCAATTCTAATTTTTTAAAATCGGAATCGGCGGTTTTTTTTTTATAACTTTTTTAGTAACACACAACTACGATAATTTAATTGATTAGGTTACTACCAAAAAAAGGGTAAAGAAATGGAAAAAGGTGGAGGTGAAACTAGAAGACCACGTAGTCACCCCGACATTTCCTAGTGGAATGTCAGTGGACTACTACGACGAATGTTTCAACGAATATCTGTCGAAAATAGCGACGGAAGAACTCCCACTGCACCGGCCGCTCTGGGAAGTCCACATAGTCAAATACCCTACCAAGAACGCGGCGGGAAACGTGATCTTCAAGCTCCACCACTCGTTAGGCGACGGCTACTCCTTGATGGGAGCCCTCCTCTCGTGCCTCGAGCGTGCGGACGATCCGTCCGTGCCGCTGACGTTTCCGTCAGCGGGCACCAGAATCCGTCGTAAAAGCTTTTTGCGACGGATTCCTAGGTTTTTTACTGGGCTCGTTTACACGGCCCAGGATTTTGGGTGGAGCCTTTTTAAGAGCACCTTGATTAAGGACGATAATTCGCCGATTCGATCGGGTGTTGATGGGGTGGAATTCCGACCGATCGCGACGACTACGACGACGATTTCAATTGATCAACTCAAGCAAATCAAGAGCAAGCTCAATGTGGTAAGAATTTCTAGAATTTATTAGGTATATATATATATATATATAATATATCTATTTCTTACTGTTGGAATTATTAACTTATTATTATGTCCCACTCAAAAAAAACTTATAATGTCCCACTCATTTAATTTGCCTCTTAACTGTAGACACGTTCCATATAGTATTAGTTATGTGGATGTTGCAAAAACACATCACCCACACATATATTGGAATTTGTAAGTAATTCAAAAAATAAATATAAGTAATTCAGATTAAATAATCCAATTCTCAAAACATTTTTTTAAAATAAAAAGAAGCGATATTTTTTTTGAAAATAACTAGCTAATTAAAACGTTACAATTTTCAGAAAATGATCATTTGATTTATATTATAGCTATATATATATATATATACATATATTCTTCACAGGCTACATTTAATATTAACGTGTGTGTCTATATATCATATATACCTAACGTCATTAATTGTCTCTTTTCCCCAAAAAGATAGGAGATCTATTGAAATGTTACTATGCAATATATTTTAGCTTTTTTTCACAAACAACAAGGAAATTTAATTCGTTCCACTCATTTTTAAAACATATAAAAAAGTAACTAAATACGAAATATTCTTTGATGTCTGAGTTTATCCTAAATAATTATAGTATAATTTTTTTGTAAGCCATATTTCAATGTTTTAATGATTTCGATAATGAAATCTAATTCTAGATTTGAATTAATTCAACTACAACATTTATCCTATTTATTGGAGATAAAATCACCAACCTCCGTTAATGCTTTCTTCATTTGGTATAGAGGTTGAAATCCACCAATTGACGTTAGTCATTTCTTTGGCTGAATCTTCTAATTAATTTTATCCACTCTTTAACCTCAAGCCTTTAGTAATTCTTTTGATTGATAAAGAATCATTAAACTTTTATCAATATTTATACGTGTATCGTGAATATATAAATATGAGTGGCTTGATTCTTAATACGCCAGTGATTACTGTATCACTTTTTTGGCATGCACTTTCTGTTATATACAAATGCAGCCATACAACGGTACGGTAGAAATAGAAACTGATTACAAAATATCCACTTTCTATTAACTATAATTAATCGTCACATTTACATCAATTAAAACATATCCACTCATATTTATACTATTACTTTAATTACACGTACATGTATCAATATACATGTATTCATTACTTTAATACTCCCTCCGTTCCATGTTACACGCACTTTTCATTTTAGGCCGTCAATTTGGGATTGATTTTTTAGTGTAATTAAATTAGAATTTTAAGTATAATAAGACACCACTTAATAGATGAGCTCTTAATTTAATCTAACATATGTATACATGTATAGTTTGTGACGAGCCGAAATGGAAGAGTGCAAGTAACATGAGACAGATGGAGTATATACATGTATACATATTTTGAGTCCTTTCATATACATACACATATATTATAATGAACCCTTTCGTATATATAACTAATAAATAAGAGGTGAGAGGAGAGGGTTATCAATGCACCCGATTCTAATTCTTTAATTGAAATCGACCCATCACGGTATCGTCTTTTAATATTAGAATCCCCAACATTTAATATGAACTTAATCTTTAATATTAAACCAATAGATACATAGGTCACATAACAATATAAATATTCTTACATTTTTATTTTAGATATTTACATAACAATGATTTGGATTTAGGGTTAGTGAAGATAAGTATCACAAAGTCATTTGTTATTAAATTAATAATCAAATAACTTATTAGCCTTTTTTCACATGTACTTACTAAAATCACGTTACTTTCTATTGCAACTAATCCTTTTATTACAATTTTTTCACTAATTTCATCTTATTTTTTTTAACATCGACAGACTATTAATGATGTCGTTACTGGTGTGATAATGATGGGGACTCGACTATACATGCAAAAAGTAGATGAAGAATCAATTAAATCTAAGACAACAGCCTTAGTGTTACTCAACACTAGGGCTATTGGAGGCTACAAATCAATCGATGAGATGATCAAACCTAAGTCGGATTCACCGTGGGGCAACCGGTTCGCCTTCTTACAAGTTCCTATGCCTAAATTGACTCGAGACGAGTTTCTGGACCCGCTCGGTTTTGTTAAGAAAGCTCACCGAATCATCAAGAGACAGAAGAACTCTGCTGCGGTTTACCTAACTGGGCAACTTCTTCGTTTTATTACAATGGTCAAAGGTCATGAGGTATGAATTAAATTTTAATGCTTTGGGGAAACACTTTTATTTTGTCTATATAATAATTTTATTATTATTTCTGTTATGAACTGATTCGCTAGTCATTTCTATGACTCGAACATATTCTTCTCGACTCTAATATCCCACATCAGTCATATAGGAAAACTAGGAAAAATAATACGCAAATTAAGAAAATGAGGTTTAATAGTACATGTAACAGGCAACGGCTCGACATATCCACGCAACACTAAAGAACACGAGCATGGCGATTTCAAATTTGGTCGGGCCTGTAGAACAAGTGGCGTTGGCCAATCACACTTCTAAGGGATTGTACTTCGTCGTTGCAGGGCCACCTCAGGTACAGATCTAGAAATGTCTTACCAAATGAGTTTGGTTTCGAACGTGCACATGGCTTTATAAATAAAGTATTGATTCAATTGGGTGCAGAGTCTATCGATAACCATGGTTAGCTACATGGGAAAGTTGAGGATTGCATTAACTGCTGAGAAAGGATTCATTGACCAAAACAAATTGAAGTCATGTATTGAATATGCCTTGGAGGTTATCAACAAAGCTGCCCTTGAAGCTTAGACTACAATTATCTATTCATACATACATGAATACATATGTGTTATATTGTTTTATTTGGTATACATTGGAAATTTGGGGACAAAATGGGATATGATTCAATGTAATTCTTCTTTGCAAATGATATATGGAGTAACTATTTCATACAATTTTTTTGGAATGGGAATTTATAGTCCCTTATTTTTGTGATTGAAATGGCCAATGTTTGTAACTCTGAATTATGAACTATTTTCAGCCATGCTGCAATTGAAACGACATCGTATTTGCATATGTATAGGGTGCAATTAATTCATCAACCTCAATTTAATGTATAACTATCTCATCTCCCAAAAATAATCATGTTATTCTTTTGGATTTGTCTAGCAGAATTAATTTCTTTGTATTTGTGATAAGTTTCTATTCTCTAATAAGACATGTCTCATTTTTCTTACAAATAATACTCTCATAACTTTTTTCTTTTTATTTTCTTTTAAATTAATAATTTTGTACTAAACTTAACTTGTGTCGTCCAATACCAAAATTATTATTTATGGACGGTGTTAATTACTATATCATCTAATTTAAAAAGAGAAAATTTACATAGATTTATAAAGAGAAAAATCATAACTTTTTTAAGAATATATAATTAGGTTAAAATAGTTAATTAGAATGATATTTAACTCGCTAATTAATCTAGTCATAACAACTATTGACCGTTAATTTTTTATGAAATTGTTAATTACGAACAAAAACAAAATTGTTTAGAATCAGAAACTAACACGTACATTTATTGTGGATTCAGACGTGAGTATTGAGTATTTATTTAGACTTAGAACCGAATTCTTTGCAATGGATGGTTCTAATTCCGGAAAAAGAGTCAATAGTCATATATATCAATCACAATTAGCCATAATTGAACATCTTGACAATATCATCGACTACAAAATTACAAGGTATAAACGAAGCCACATGCCCATATACATGCCATAATTTCATTCAAAGGTGTGTACATTTCTTTCCATTGTAATTAACAACTGTTACAAAGTCATAGCAATAAATTGCACATCAATTATTATTTAATTGACGTTCTATAAATGTATATATATCCATCATCTACACAATTCGAGGTTATCTGCTACATTTAGCATACCATATATAAATCATATATACTTATCTTAAGTGTGTGTGTGTCAGAGAAATAGAGAGAGATTATGAAGGGTGAAGAAGAAGGTTTGGAGCCTATGAGTCCAAGTGCTCAATACTTGAAGAGCTCTGCTTTATCACTCACAATATGTGGAGTTTTGGAAAGTGAAAATGAAATTGATGATTCAATGACTATGTCTCTCCTCAAAGATGTTTTCTTGCCAATAAATCCTCGTTTCTCATCGATTATGGTATGTTACTATTATCCTAATTACCCAAATAGTTTTTTAATGTAAAAAGTTATACTCTTTTCATTTATTTGTTGACTCTGAATGGAGGAATAGTAGGGTTTGCACCATTGACCATTCTGTTACATATACATATAGGGGGATGCCCAGTTGAACCAGAATTTGGTTCAACTGGTCCCACCTTTCAGATGCTATATCTGAACATGCATAATGGCCTGGTTCCACAATTTTGGGAACCGTAATCGGTGTTTAACCACGCTTTAGCCAAAAATCGGGAAAAATATTGGGACAAAACTTTGGGGAAAAACTATCGGAAATCAGTGATTTTGAATCGAAACTATCGTTTCCTTTGTCGGACTGATTACTATTCTAAATTTTTATAACTCAAATCACGGTTCTTGAATTAGAAACATTTATAAATACAAGAGGTCACATCATTTGATGTCCCCCTATCAATGGGCTCTAGGAATTTTATTTGTTAACACAACTAATGAACTATGATAATTGATTAGGTTACCAACAAGAAAGGGCAAAGGAAATGGAAAAGGGTCGAGGTGAATCTCGAAGAGCATGCCATAGTCCCAACTTTCCCTAGTGGCATGTCGGTGGACTACTACGACGAATGTTTCAACGAATATTTGTCGAAAATAGCGACGGAACAACTCCCTCTACAACGGCCGCTCTGGGAAATTCACATAGTCAAATACCCTACCAAGAATGCAGCGGGAAACGCGATCTTCAAACTCCACCACTCGTTAGGAGACGGCTACTCCTTGATGGGAGCCCTCCTCTCGTGCCTCCAACGTGCAGACGACCCGTCAGTGCCACTGACCTTTCCGTCTGCAGGTACCAGAATCCGTCGCAAAAACTTTTTGCAACGGATTCCTAGGTTTTTTACTAGCCTCGTCCACACGGCTCACGACTTTGGGTGGAGCCTATTCAAGAGCACCTTGATTAAGGACGATAAATCGCCAATTAGATCGGGTGTTGACGGTGTGGAATTCCGGCCGATCGTGACGACTACGACGACGTTTTATATTGATCAGCTAAAGCAAATCAAGAGCAAGCTCAATGTGGTAAGAATTTCTAGATATCATTTCTTAATGTTTGACTTATTATAAACTTAGTGTCCCACTTATTTAAATTAAGTAGACACGTTTCATCAATTGGTTATGGATGTTAGGATACGTCAATTTGTACAATTTATTAGTTTCAAATATTCTTAAAACATTTTTTTAAAAATCCGCCATAATTTTTGGAAAGAGAGATCTAATTAAGACGTTTCTATTTTAAGAAAAAGGAAAAGATTTCTAGCAACATCCCATGGTACATTTAATTTTAACGTGTGAGACTATATATGAGATATACGTAACGACATTAATGACCTCTTTTCCCCAAAAGATAAAATCCCTATTGAAATATTATTACTAAGCAAGTATAGTACATACATTATATTTAATTCCTTTTTACGCTACATATCGATTCTCATCACCATTACATATGATTAAAATTATAAAATGTAAATGTAAATAAATATTTAATATTTTATAGGGTTGAATTTATGGTAAATAGTTATACTAGAAATCTTGTTTTATGTGATATGTACATAATAATGAATTTGAATTTACTGTACGTAGTCGAAGATGGCCACTTAATCCTTTTATTTCAATTTTTTCTCTAATTAATATCTTAATTTTTTGAACAATTGTAGACTATAAATGATGTCATAACCGGTGTGATAATATTGGGGACTCGACTATATATGCAAAAAGCAGATGAAGAATCAATTAAATCAAAGACAACAGCCTTAGTCTTGCTCAACACTAGGGCTATTGGAGGCTACAAATCAGTTGATGAGATGATCAAACCTAATTCAGATTCGCCGTGGGGCAACCGGTTTGCCTTCTTACAAGTTCCGCTGCCTAAATTGACTCGAGACGAGCTTCTCAACCCGCTCGGTTTTGTTAAGAAAGCTCACCGGATAATCAAGAGACAGAAGAACTCTGCCGCGGTTTACCTAACTGGACAACTTCTTCGTTTTATTACAATGGTCAAAGGTCACGAGGTACGAATTAAATCTAAATGTTTTTGGATAGTGCGTTTGCTTTTGGATAACACGTTTGTTTTTGTCGATATATTAAGAAAATGAGATTTAGTAATATTCTAACTCGTCCACACTTTCTATATTTGTGTCATGTCATGTCGTGTCGTGTCTATGTAACAGGCAACTGCTCGACATATCCACGGAACATTAAAGAACACGAGCATGGCGATTTCGAATTTGGTTGGGCCCGTCGAACAAATGGCCTTGGCCAATAACCTTTGTAAAGGACTGTACTTCGTCGTTGCAGGGCCACCTCAGGTACATATCAGAACCCCCTAACCCCTTGACATATTAATTGAAGGAAAAACGTCTTACCAAATAAATTTGGTTCCACATTTATAATACAAATTATTGATTTATTTGGGTGCAGAGTTTATCTGTGACAATGATAAGCTACGTGGGAAGGTTGAGAATCGCATTGACAGTTGAGAAAGGATTCATTGACCAAAATAAATTGAAGTCATGTATCGAATATGCGTTTGAGGTTATCTACAAAGCTGCCCTTAAAGCTTAGACTACAATTATCTATACATACATACTTGAAGGGTTCACGTTGTAATAATAACTAATTTCAATATATAATGCATAATTTTTTTAATTTTGTATATTAAAACTATCAATACAGGTACATAATTTTGTTAACTGTCTTGTGTTATATACTTATATCTTTGTATTGATATTTTAATTTACATATTGTGTTGATAAAATGATGTCTTTTATTGATAATTTTTTATACAAAATTAAAGTTCGCATTTTATATTAGAAATTAGTTATTATTTGATCACAATTACATACTCCCTCCGTTTTTTAAAAATAACAACTATTTTCATTTTGGGTCGTTTCTTAAAAATAGAAACTATAGAATCTTTCTATTTTAGGATATGGACCCCACAATCCAATAACTTTACTTTCACTACTTTTTCTCTTCATCTCTCTTACTTTATTCATTTTTCTTTTCTTCTTTCTTACTTTACCAATTTTTCTCACTTTATTAATTGTGCATTAAAATCAATGCCGTTTCAAATGTTTCTATTTTTTAAATACTTAGGGAGTCCTTGAATACATATATATGTGTTATGTTATTTGACTTATGTACATTTGAAAATTGGGGAAAGTGGGATTGTTATAGTAAATAATTGTTGTTACTAAATATTACTGCTTGTAACTCTTTGAATATTTATGTAAGATTCGAAAGTATAATGGCTGGGAACTTAGGCCATTCTTTTTTTAATTGAAATTGCCAATGTTTGTAGTCACCCAAAACTTATTGAACAATTGAAGGGCTGAGATAAATCATGCTCCATCCATTCTAACAAAAATAGACTAATTTTACTATTTTGGATAGTTTTTTAAAATTAGACAAAGTTTAAATATGAAAAAATTTTCAATAAATAATAATCATACACATCATTTATAATGTGGACCTCACAATCCACCAACACTCATTCCACTACTTTTTTTCCTCTCCCTCTCTTACGTTTTCTCATTTTTCTCTTACTTTATCAATTGCACAGTACAATCCATATCATTTTCAAGTTTGTCAATTTTTTGGGACGGAGAGAATAATTTTCTTCATCTTCATAATTTCTAACTAGTTAATCATTTTGTCGGATACGAACACGACAAGACTGGTGACATTCATGCGACTTCTTGGGGTGTATGAAAATTGTAAACTGAATATTAAAATTACTTCCTCCGTCCCACAATAATTGTCACTCTTGGTGTTGGCATGAGTTTTAAGGAATGTAAAGAAAAGTTGATTGGAAAAGTTAGTGGAATGTTTGAACCTCTTTTTTATTGGTTTAATAATAAAATGTGAGTGCAGTAGGTTAGTGGAATGTGTGACCCTACTTATCATTTATGGTAAAAATGAAGTGTGACAATTATTGTGGGACATATCAAAATGAAAAAAAAAAAGTGACAATTATTGTGAGACGGAGGGAATATAAAAATGAGCTTAGCAAGTGGGCTTTGGATTGGGCTTTTGAAAATCGAATTGTAAAACATACTAGGCCTAAACCGGCCCATTAGGTCTTCAAATGTTCCTATATAAACACATTCTTCAACCATTCATTTTCATTCACCTCAGCTCTCTCCCATCTCTGTATCTCTATGTTTTTGGATTCAATTTGATTTGGTTTGTGTGTAGGATGAAAATGATGAGTAGAATTGACGTGTGATGGTGAATTCCACTTGATCGATTTAATGTATTTCTCACTTCGCTACGTTCTTTCTGATTCGTCCTTTCAATTTTTCTTTCTCGATTAAATTTTTTCTATTTTTTTATTTATTGATAATTGATTGATAATCGGATGAGAAGATGATGAGACATGAATAATCTTAGGACACCTTCTGACGCAGACCGACAATGCTGTGTATGAGAAAAGATTCTTCGTTTCTGATTCATCCATTTTACTTTTTATACGTTAATTTTTATTCTATTCGTTTTAGTTGAAATTTTTAGATTTTTACCCTTTTTGGTAACCCAAAATTTTCTTTTTATGATTTGTAAATGATTTATTCAAAATGACATTAATTGTACCTATAAATGGAAAAGGTTGATTCTAGATGCCAATATATCTATAAATAGAAAGAGAGAAGGACTAGAATGATTAATTTCATGATTAATTTATTTTTTAAATTTCACCATGTTCCGAAATTAAAACTAATATAGATAAAGAAAATACGAGTACTGTTAATAATCACTTTTGTACTTTTATTTTGATGTTCATCGTCATTTGGCTTTGGCGACTAGTAAAAATGATACAATCAAAAATATTTTATGATAAAAAAAATTCAATATTGTTTTGGTGAGAAAGAAATATAACCTAATAATGAAATTAATCCGGAGCATAATAGGCTGAATGATTAATAGTAAAATGGGTAATTAAAATGAGTGCGCTTTTATGATCAGTTTGTGTAGTGATTTGGGCTTCTATCTTAAAGATCCAAATAAGACAATATCACAGAACTTTAAATTTCTATACTTATTTCTTTGTAAAATTGTGAATGTAAAGCTGTAAAATTAAAAAGTACCAATTGCGTGTAATTTTGGAACTATTTTTGTAATTTTTCCGGAATTCAATCACAGTAATAAATCAAGGAAAAAAAATAAGCTTGGGTTGCAATAAATAGAGACATACAAAGAGAAAGAATAGGATGAATTTGAGACATTTCTTTCACAACCCTAGTCAAAGGAACAATCTAGCAAGGGGTGTTCGGTTTGTAAGATTGTATACCGGATTAAATTAGTAGTGTGCTTGGTTCATGATATTTAGTTCCCCAATTCAATTCTAGATGGATAATCATGGGATAATTAGTCATACCTAACTCTCTATGACTAAAATAATCTCACAACTCAATCATAGATTATATCTTGGTATTATTTTATCTAGGAAACCGAACACCACCTAAGTATCCTATTCCCTCCGTCCTATGATAGATGTCACATTTTATTTTTTAGTTTGTTCTACAAAAAGATGTCACATTTCCTTTTTTGGAAAAAGTTTCATCTCACATTAATATAAATATATTATTTTATCTTTCCACTTAACACACAAATATTGTCAATTGTTATGAGGGCCCTAACATCTTCTATTCATCATCAAACACAAAATTTGGTAAACCTAAGAGCATCCGCAGCGGTGGCGGTTGGCGCCACCGCCGTCCGTGCCAGCGGCAAGGCGAAGAACCGCCGCCGCTGCAACCGCGCCGATGGCACGGCGCTGCTCGATGTATCGAGCACGTCCGTGCCAGCGGACGCACACGTGTCACTCTCCCATTCGCCAACGGCATAGCCGTTGGTTTCAAACAATTTTTTATTTTTTTTAAAAAAAAATCGGTTTTTATTAAAAAAACCGATAAAAAAAAAAAATTTCACTTCCCCAAAAAATTATATCCGTTTATAACCGTTTTTCCCCACTTTTTAATTTTTTTTTTATTTTTTTTACCCCAAAAATACACACTTTCATCTATAAATACCCCCAATTTCACTCCAAAAAATTCACACTTTCACTACACAATTCTCATCATCATTCTCTCATCTCCATTCTCATCTTCAATCTCTCATATCCATTTTCATCTTCCTCTCACACCCTACAACACCACTATGTCCGGTAACGACGACAACCCAAGCGGCTCTCACGGTTGGAACCCCGAATGGTTCGGTTCGCAACCGTTTCCTAGTCCGGAAACGGAATATTCGGCCCCTCCTCTCACCCAAGATTCGGGCGTTCCGAGTGGCTACCGGCCATACCCAATCGACGATCAAGGTGCCTCCAAAAACAATTGGGGTTGGTGCCGCCGGATGCGTAGTCTTCCTCGGGTTATATTAGCCAATAATTATGTAATTTTTAATTTTTAGGAGTTTAATTATGTAATTTTTAATTTTTAGTATTTTAATTATGTAATTTTTAATTTTTAGGATTTTAATTATGTCTTTTTATTTTATTTGTAATTTGTAATTTTTATTGTGGTTTTTTTAATGAATTTTAGTATTATGAAAATGTTGTTGTGTAATTGAATTTTATATTAATTGTGCTCGTCCTTGCGGAAGAGCACAGTTGTGGGTGTTGTGCTCTTGCCAGAGAGCAGGCATGAATAGTACCGCCCGGGCCCACAACCGTGCCGCTGGCAAGAGCACGGTTGTGGATGCTCTAACTTGTGTGCATCCATATATGTCAATCGCCATCACGCAGCAACTCTCTCCACTAATTATGAAATTCTAAAATCAACCAAACACAAAAGTCTAACTTAATAGTTACATATATTTGAAATCGAAATAATTGGGCTTGACTTTTGAATTTAGATTAGTTGAAGTTGCAATTATTTATTTATTTATTTCGAAGTTAGAGAGTTGATGGAGATAATGCATATCCACCACCAAATAGTGCTACATTTAGTGCGTAGTTGTCGAATTTAATATACCAAAATTTTCAAATTAAAAAATACACATACAAATGTATGTGACCTTTTCTTTCTCTATATAAATGTGAATGAATATAAGTCAATGAGCGTGAAATGACAGCTACACTGAATTTGGTATCCCATTGTTATCACTTTATATATTAATATAAGTGGATTCGATTCAAACTCGAGATCTTTATCTTCAGACATTAATCATACATCATATATCATGTGCAATCTTTCGTGGCACAATCAATAAATTTATGTTGCAATTACAAAATATCTTCCCTATTTGATCATTTAGGATTCCATATCCGAAATTGCTATATAGTAACACACAACGGAAACCTTGACAAAATTAAGAAACGACTATCTTTCTTTTCGTATATGTATTGGCTTAGCAGTAGAGATGTTAACATCTAAACGAAAAATATCAAATTCAAATCCGCCATGAAACAATTAGTAAAATTAATTTTGAAATTACAAAAAACACTAGAATCAAAATTGAACTAAGTTCTTAATTGCAACAAAATATGATCTCTAATTGAACAATCCAATCCCATCAAGAATAAGTAGAACTTGTTTGGTCTCTCTTCCTACTTCAAACAGAATCTAAAAAATGGCATCAAACACATGAATCAGTTCCTGCTCTTGATTTAGAGATTGGATCATTCTAAAAATATAGCAAAAAAAAGATTATTAAAAAAAACAATCTTCACAATCTGTACAAGATTTACATAGATGAAAGAAGCACTTACTATATGTATGAATATATATACGTATAGATTCCGACCGGCCGGCCTAGCCGGCGCTTTGATTCGAGACGTGCGTCTGTTTAGACGACGTTTGCGTCTCGTGAGGCCGAACTCTACCGGCCCTCGTCTTCTCGTGCCTCAAACGCCGAGCAGCTTCTTGGATCCGGCGATCGTGCTCTTTGAGCACCTGCTCTATGTTGTTCGATGGCGCGAGCAGAGGACCCGAGAAATGGATCTTTCTCTCCTTACTGTGCCCGTCCTAAGAAACGTGAATAGACGAGGATCGCGTTAGACGATAGCCGCTGATCGTATAAAACACAATTTATAGACAATTTTTCGCTATCGTAAGATAAACGAGCGTTTTCGTACCAAGACGGTTTCTTTTGCGTTGATTCGTCCGTAGTCGGCCTGGTGAGAACCCGGAGGAATTTGAGATTGCCGTCTCCTGTCGTGATTTCTCACGGCTTCCCCGAACGACTGTGAGAACCTGCCTGCTTGATTTGCAGCCTCGACGCGTTGGGGACCTAAACTGTTTCGGCATTCTGCGGGTGACAACCCGTTTCTGGTGGAAACGATGGAAATATCGTTGCTTTTCTTCCCGGACGACGTCCAGCTCACAGGTGGAGCAAGAGGGCCGGAATTAGAAATCACTCTCTCCCTAGGATTCGGCAGGTGATCTTTGCTCCTTTCGGATGGATCCTGTGCTCGTCCCGATTGATCCACTGCAAAGCCAGGAGCAGCGTCTTGCTTTTGAGTGTTGAAAAATTCGCTACGGCTCTTTGAGTCCACGTGGCCATGCCTCTGAGACACGATTCACAAAATCAGTAATCGATATAGAATGCGAATACCAAGAAAGTCGCCAACAGGCCAAAACTCGAGCCACCAAGAACCATTAACCTAACACAGCCTTTTACGTATTCACATATCTAAGTTTACGAGATTAGTTTCTAGAGAACGAACAATCTAGAGATCAGTACGCAAACATAGAAAGAATGAACATCACTGGTCATACAAATAGGATCGAGGTTTAACTGAAGTGTAACTAATCTACTAATGTCGAAGATTTAATCACGTTAGGCCGTGTGGTTTCGACTTCTCAAATGTAAGAGTAGTAATAAAGTCGTAAGGTGTCTCGAGCATACCGGCATTAATCTAGACAACTCAGCATTGGGATCGAGCCCTACCACACTTTGGAATTCTCTTGGTTTTTTAGAATCATTGTCACCCTTATGTCCCTTAGCTCCAGCAGCTCCTTTCCTGTCGAAAGACGGCCCAAACAACACAATCAATCAAGAACGAAAAGGGATGTATGTGCGCATAAGAACTTAAGCAAAAACCTTAAACGATTTGAACGAATAGATGTGAGCACAGACCTTCTCGCTTCCTCTTCTCTCTGTTTTGCATCGATCTCTTTGCTTGGAGGATATTTGGGCAAACTCGAAGGATCACACGGAATGGGAGATGTTTTGAAGAACTGTAGGAAATCATAGAATCAGTACGACACACTAAATTTTGGTTTCAAAAGAACACTTTATAAGAAAGCACGTCTCATCCAGAGAGAGAGAGAGGGCACCTCACTCTCGAGAGCACTAGCTGCAGTCCCTCGATCAGAAGGATCGACTGAGAGTAAGATCTCCATCAGCTTTACAGCAGCATCATGACGATCCTTAAAGGTATCAGCGATTCGTCGTCTGTAAGGCTGAATCGGCTTAAAGACCGGGGAATGAGGTAACTTCGATTTTTTCCAATAATCTTCAGAAGGCGAACCACAAAGCTTGAATATTTTATGCAGCTGCTCAACCTGCATATAGAAAATATCGATGAATAATGCAAATTCCTAAGCAACAAAGATTAATAACGTGTTGTCGAAGGTCTTAATAGAAGCAAATTCTTCAATTTATTGCGAAAATACCTCGGTTCTACCAGGCATGATGGGCTTGCCTGCGTACAATTCTCCGAGTATGCAGCCGGTACTCCATAAATCGACAGCAACTCCATACTGAGTCGCTCCGAGCAAGAGTTCAGGTGGCCGATACCATAAAGTCACGACGCGGCTTGTGAGGGGGATTTTGTTGTCAAAATAACTCGCCAAGCCAAAATCGGCGATCTTTAAGATCCCGTAATTGTTAATCAAGAGATTTGAACCCTTTATATCACGATGCAGGACACCCTTCCTATGACAGTAATCCAGCCCACTCAATAGCTGTTTCATGTAACACTTCACCTGAAACGAACAAGAAACAAACGAACATCAAAATAAGCAGATTCTTCCACTTAATGTCCCGTCATGATAAACAATCACGTTTATCACCTGTGGCTCTGAGAACTTGACGCCGGGTAGTGATGCAAGTCCGGTGAGATCATGCTCCATATACTCAAAGACGAGGTATAAACTCGAAGACGTTTTTGAAGTGACCAAGCCTTCCAGCTTGATAATGTTCGGGTGATCAAGCCTTCGCAAGATGAGAATCTCCCTTGCCATGAATTTCACGCTTTCTGGATCCATATTATCAAAACGCACTTTCTTCAGAGCCACGTATTTGTTAGTCAGGAGATCTCTGCCCTTATACACGCTACTGTAAGTCCCTTGACCAATCTGCAACAACAAAATGCTATCACACAAGAACCAAAACCAATCAAATCAAGGTAAAATACACACAGTCGAAACTATCATACATCCCAAAACACATATAACATCACAACTTCAAAGAAGATCAAAGAGAACCTTAAATCCAACATTTTTTAGCTATAATAGTTCATAAAATTAGCGAAATTCGACTACTTTCGTATTGAAGGAATGGCCAACATGATTCAATTAACATATTCAACATAACAATCTTTTCATCTCAGTCTTGCTAATCAACAAGAAATATCATCCACAAAATCTACGAAGAATGCACAAGCTATCACTGATTCACTATACAAAGTAAAAAATTAAGAAAAGTCATATGCCATCAACAATCTTGTCATCTCACTCTGATCATGTTATCAAATCACAAATCTTGTTGCTAAACAACCAGAAATATCATCCAAAAAATTGACAACGAACGCACAATCAACCATAAGGATAAGCTACACAAAGTCAAAAACTAAGAAGATCAAAAACAGATCACAATCCACCATTTATAGCAATAACAGTCAATAAAATTAGGCAATTCGTCCACTTTTACACTGAAAAAATGATCAAGATGATTCATTAAACAGATTAACACATCCAAATCATGTACCTTATCAAGCTTTTCAAAGGTATCAGCTTTCCGCGGAACCCATCCGCGGATTGCCTCCCCAGCCACCGCGACCAGCCAAGACGGCCACCCAGCCGCGACCTGCTCGCCCTCCACCGCGCTCGGGAGGCTCCCCATGTTGGGGAAATTCCCACCTAGTTCCTCACAGCTCCCCTTCCTCTGCTTCTCATAATAATCATCCCTCACCTTCCTAGACCCACTAACCTTCTTATCAATCATCTTCACATCACCACTCTCCAAATTCTCCTTCATCGAGAAACTCTGATTCCTCCTCGACGAAACCCCCATCGCCATACGAAGCTCAGACGCCTTCCTACTCAGCTCCCTCTGCTTCGGGCTCACCTCACTATCCTCAACCGCCGAAGACGGCTTCCCACAAACACAGCCCATTTTCCCCCAATTTCAAAATCAAATCAACAAAACCCTCTTCACAAGCTCAGAGAATCACCCCACAACAGAAACCCCATCAATTTTTCCCCCAATTTTGGTACATCCACTGAAATGAAATTCAATATCGAGACCAATTGAATTCAATTCAATTATCTAACCTAGAGCTTAAAGAACTGAGCTTTCCGCAATCCAAAGCAATAG
The DNA here is from genome assembly GCF_004379255.2 of Salvia splendens. NCBI lineage: Eukaryota > Viridiplantae > Streptophyta > Magnoliopsida > Lamiales > Lamiaceae > Salvia > Salvia splendens. The sequence goes on along the minus strand of NC_056043.1, from coordinate 1,377,389 downwards.
AAAAGTGAAACGCCTAAAATTCCAATCCAATTTCTTCAATTGGACCTGAAATTGGGGGAGATATGTGATGATTAAGAAAATTCTTGGCAGTAAAAACGAGGACTTGGTCTAAAAACGCTACAATAATCTGCGCAATTATTGACTGTTCGACATGATCGTAGTGCGTATATATGTATATAATACTCACACAGACAAAAAAACAAAGGGGAAAAAGGTGAATAATATTCGATATTCCTTTTTGCAGGTAAAGTAATCTGCGATTGAAGCTCACAATTCAGTAAATTAAAATAATTTACAAAAAATACACAGAAATTGCTACTAATACTGAATCAATTTTACGACCCCACTTCGAGCACCATCGATGGGCCAAAATTCGATATTCGGAAATTAAAAATAAATTAAAAAAAGATAGAGAGAAGCAAGCCGGCGATTTCTCTCTCTAAAACTGGAAAAACAGCAGCTTTTTGGCTTAGTCAAGACGGCGTTGGATTCTCTCTCTAGTTTTTTTTAAAATCTTTTTATTATATTTATTTTACTCTTTTTATAGGGGACAGATATTCAATATTGTGCTATTTTTATCTTTTTGGGAAAGTTTTGTGTGTTTATTAAAGTAATAAAAATGAGTTAATATGAAAGTTGTTGAAATAGGTAAAATTTAAAGGTATATTGAAACTATATTTACTTTTATTTATGGACTTATCAATAGTGCTATTAATGAACAAATGCCAAATTTTAATGGAATTCTAGAATATCTATGATACGTGAAACATATTATAAAGTTGTTTCACGTTATATCAGGCAACGGCGTAAATATTCTGAAAATCGAGAAGGAAATTGTGGGCATTAACGATAAAAATTGAATATTGTGTACCAATTTGATTTATATTAAGTGTGACATTATTGAAAATATTTAATATAATGATATTTTCGTTAAAAAATATTCCATTCTCCAATTTTTGTAGATAGCATTCACTTCAAAAATATATACTCTAGTAAATTTCTTGCAAATTATTGAATTGGATATTTTCCCCTCAAATGGGAGTCTTTGAGTCAAAAGGCCAAACACAAAATTTTATTCTCTACATTTAATGAATCAACCATAGAAAATTGACGACGTTTCAATCTATCCCACTCATATTGGAAACAAGAGTGGATTTATTGGAAATTAATGCCACAATAGTGATTAATGAGTAATCAACTCATTATTATTAACATTAAACATTCTAGTCTTAAAGTCTAAACCTACCACTATCAAATAGGAAAACTAATTTTGGTATTAATAGTAACATCTTAGTTAATTATACTACTTAGTTATATATTATTACATGATAAGGAGATAACATTATTATCATTGAATAAGTACATTTTTCATGTTTGATTGCAATGTATAACCTCATGTATATTGTAACATATCATCACTGTGACTATAATGTCTTTATATGATCAAAGTTGTAATTAATTAAGAATTGATAATATCTTATAATAAATTCGGCCAAACAACTATACCCACATTTACATTTAACAAACTAGTATTAATTAATTGTGTATTCCAACCTTTGTCTAAGGTAGTTAATTGTTTCAAACCCCCCTAATACTTTGATTCAACAATAAGACAAACTTTTAGCTGCTAAATTCCAAATATTGCCTTATTTATCTATTGCGTTTTATTAATTAAGACTGAGATTTCAAATTTGCTTCACTAATAGTTCTTATATATATACTTGTCTTTATCTAGTAAGTCGTTGAAGAGAAGTAAAGAAAAAAGTAGGTTTGGTGACACAATCACAATGTATCAACAAAATCAATACATATAGGGGGTGTTCGGTTGGCAAGATTAAATCTCATGATTAAATATGTATCATGTTTGGTTTATAAGATTGAACCCTTCAACTTAATCCTAGATGGATAGTCTCATGATAATTAGTCATTGCCTCCACCTCCAACTAAAATAATCTCACCACTTAATCCTAGATGGATAGTCTCATGATATTAGTCATGACAACCGAACGCCACCATAGTAAATTATTTAAATTTATGTTTAGGAAAATCAATTCCTTGTTCATGGGTAAAATAAAAAGGAACAAAAATAAGTAGTAAGAAACATCATCATTCAAAATCCTAAAAAATCAACATTGAAAACAAGACTTTGTTTTTTTGTTTTTTTTTCATCAAGTAACCAAACTTGTATTTTCTTGATCAACTTATGCTTGATCGTACATATTTGACATTCTAGACATATAAATATTTGAACAATTCAAAGCTCTAATTGTTTTCTGCCATTTGGGACATATGTAGCACTATCATAGATAAAATAATGATAATAGTATATTTATATTTATTTTAAAACATAATTGTCCAATTTATGACAAAATATTCAAGAGTGTGGGGGCTGCAATTGTTGAGGGTTTCATGGCATAAATATGAAGATAGCATCGAACTTATTTTCAGACTTTAATTAATTTTTTGTGTTTGGAAAATGAATTTCTTTGCTGGCTGACATGTGCTCTGTATGGATAAAACGACTCCACATTGGCTATAAAGTAACCATCTCCTTAAATTTTTGTGGCTTGGCATTATTCCTCACAAAATTATTTATTGCAATACCATATATTTTATATTTATGTATATATAGGATCGTATTAGAGTGAGACTGACAGTTATGGCATAAATAAAATTTATTCTAATACATTAGATCTAAAAATAATCAGTCCAGACCTAAAAACAATAGCGTTATACATATTGCTCAATATTATCATAAGGCTAACATCCCCAACTATTGGCGGACCCAAGTGGAGTGAGGAGGGAGTGGCTAAAGCTCTCAATGAAATAATTTTTTAAACTTTTTTCTATTAAATATATTTGAAATTTATTCAAATTTAATGTAAAATAGTGTAAAAGCCCTACATAAACTATCCAAAAACATACTTATGAATTTTTTTAGAAATTACAGCCTCGATCGATAATAATTTATGCATTCACTGTTGTCGTCAACTATAGCAAAATTAAAACGCAGCCAGGATTCGGGGGATGTGATTTCCTAGACATATCTTCACACGATCTCAACAACATTTGTCTACCCATTAGAACTATTTTCATTTTTTGATAATATTGTTTAAATATTGCAATGATATAAAATAAATAATGTAGTGATACATGATATCATCATGGTAAATATAATGACAACCCTATTTATAAGTTTTTTGCTTAGAGACTTTATTAATTGTAGGTTTGTAGACTTGTAGCTCATGCTCAAACGTATCCTCTACTCCAGCATGTATTAATGATTGCCATTGCTTCTCAATTTTATTTCCTTAATTTGTGGGGGGAATATTCTCTAATAATAGTATTTTAAGGATAATTCAATTAAATACATTTTTGTACAATATTTGATTTTTTTTAAAGGGTCAACATTTTAATATTTTAATGTTCGAACTAACCCAAATTTCGTTTGTTTTCTGGATCTATCACAATATTTTCTATCTGTATTACATTATAATAGTAAGAATTGGTAAATTCTACCGATAGTTATGCTGTGAAAGTCAATTTACAATCCTATATCGAATGTATGACACATAATTTTTAGGAAATGCATTTACAAAAATTCAATTATTATATTTTTTTTAAGAGGCAGTTTGATAAGATAAATAACTCATCTTTCTAGAAATAGTATGACCGAAAATAATCTAAAATGCATGTTGTTATAATTTTTGTTTATTTATCTTCAGTATCAAACTATTATTGAGAGGACGATTGAAACGGGGCAATGAGATTATGTTTGTTATTATTTTTTCTTTTTTTCGCTATATTTTAAATATTTTATTTATTTATATGAGGTTTCGTGGTTGAGCAGCTTTATAAAAGCAATGTTGATAAAATAGAAATATATTCTTTCAAGCTTTTTGAGGAAATAGTTGGCTGACCTAAAATAAACCTACTCGAACAACTTTCTTTCTTCATTTCTTGATGTTTAAAATGTAAAGAAATTAAAATACAAAATCACATGAATCACTTTGTTGAATGAATTCTATGATCTTAGACTCGTATCAAGTGTCGTTTGAGACAATTTTTGACATCAGATGAAAATAATTCGTAGTTTGGGATGCAATAAGAGAGCCCTCCGCGAGTCGCCTCATGGAGAGACGAAGGGATGAACGGGGCGCTGTGAGAGCCACCTCGCCCCTCGTCACTTACAAATTTTTTTTTTACTTTTACTAATTAGAATTGTGGATTTTAAGGGACGAGAGAAAATTGACGTTAGATCCCGATAAGGGGTGCCTAAGGAGCAATTAAGGAACCCGAGTCGCTGGTGGCGTAATTATAGAGTCTCGTATCAGACTGTCTGATGGGTCAAAATCCGTCACACCAATGGAGATTCAAATCCAAAAACTATCAAATACTAATAAAATTACTATTATAAATACAATTTTTAATTAGGTTATACACATTAGTTAGAAGTAGTTGTTGGATGATGCGTGAAGCTTAGAGTTTTTCCACATTATTGACATTTTCTTCCGCAATTTCAGCATTTCATTAAAATAATAATCCAATTTATAGAAACTAAATCAAACACTCTTTCTATACATTTAAAAAAAAAAGAATCAAACAATAACCACATCTAAATGTTTAGGGTTGGCCTACATGCCATGATTCCGTTCCGAGTTTGTCAGGAAAGTAAAGTTGTCTATCTCGATTGAGTAAAAAAGAAATACATATAAACCTTATGTTTTTCATTAATGAAATTATACATCTATGTGTAACACTCTTTTTATATTTTTTATTTTTTTCACCCTAAAATGAAAAAAATTGCAAAAAAACATATCAAAGGGAAGAAACTGTGGCTTTTCTATTTTCTTAGTGTGCACAATTTTCTCAAGTAATATAATTGTGTGGAGAGTGCACCTTGGATTCGCGCGAGCCTGCACGAGTGCTCAGCGAAGAGCTGATACGTCGACTGCCTCTTCCACGGGATGATCCCAAAGTCGTCATTGGAGTCCTCCATCCCTTCCACCAGGAACTGCCACACGAGGGATCCCGCTCCCGACTTGTTCTTCACTGCAGACTTGTACATTATGTCGAGAATCACTTTGTAGAACCTCTCGCGCTGAGCAGGGGTGAAGTCCGGATTCTCTGTGGATAGACCGAACTCTGTGAACATCACGGGCTTTTTCAGCTCCTTGTCCCCGTCTTCGATGTGGGAGATCATCCACTTGGAGACGAACCTTAGCTTGTATTCGAAATCCGGATTGTGTGTCCTGCAGAAGTGATCAACCAATTTTTACGTACATTACAAAATCGAGCTTTCAAGAGACACGGTTTTCGCTCTAACTTGTAACGTTTCTTTGATCAAATCGGATATTCATCAAACAAGAACACTAAATAAGCCGTACAATGACAAAATCGAGCTTTCAAAATTCATATGGAGGTAAAGCTCACCAGTGATCAGGGTAAATGTGAACGGATGCAAAATCGATAGTCGAGAGGTTTGAATTGCGAATGAAATCCGTGCCAACGTCAGATGCCCAGATCTCGGGATTGACAGTCGATCTTTTCCGACTTTTAGGTCCGTAGAATCCCTCAAGCCCCACTGTAAGCAGATGGTTCCTGTCGATTTCTTTTATGAAAGTCGACATTTCCTCGATCCAATCCTGCAGTTATATGAGATAACGATTTTTACCACATGGAGCAAAATTGAGTTCAAAGAAGCTCAACTCGAAGGGGAAGTCTCGGGTTTACCTGAAGTGTATCACCGGATTTATCAGTCATACAGCGGGGTTCGTTGATCAACTCCCATCCAAAGATAGTTGGATCGTCCCTGTACTCGATCCCGGTCAACGTGTTCCTCCTTGTTAGAACAGTCTGTCAAGAAAAGAGAAATTTAAAGGTGTTATCAAACGTACATCTATTATGTACGAGAAACGACAACCTAAGCACCTAATCTCGAAAGAAAAAAGGCGTTCAAGGTTGTCTTTCAATTTCAATTTGCTCATCCAATATTGGAGATAAAACATCGATACCACCAAATGTGTTGATCAACGAGATTACATTAGATGTTTAACACACACGACCACATTTCGAGTAAAGGGATCTACTTTCGTCTATTTCACGATGCCCGCAGATTGTTATCGTGCTCAGAGAGTGAATTAGTGATCATATTCTAGACGCTAAGACGACACTTTCCAAGCACAAAGAAGGAGACAGAACGGCAAGAATACCTTAATGTAATGCTTAAAGTAGCGACGGATAGAAGGGTCATAAAAGAACGAATCGTTAGAAGAGCTTAACCCAACGCCTTCTTCCCACGCCCACTTGACATATTGCGTCTTTCCACCATAAGCTTGCAAGTTATTCACCAAGCACAGCATGAGCCTTATCCCGTATCTTCTTGATTCTGCGATAACATAATCCAACGCCTGCGACAAGAACAGAAGAATTGAACTTCTCAAGCAAGAACAGAGCAAATAACTCAAACAGGAAACAGAAATGCAAACTTCAAGCAAGAGATGTACAACTGACTCCTCATCCAAATGATACGATCACCACACGAGTATAAACTATTTGCAAGCGAAGCTCCAAAAAATCGAGACAAAGACTAGAACCACTACACTGGATAGCGTTCAATTACCAAGAAACCGATATTTACACTCTACTATTCATCATAATCATTATACGAGCATACACTATTAACAAACGAAGCCCAACAAAACAATCAAGACAAAGACTAGAACCACTGCATAAGCCAGTGCTTACCAAGAAACCGAGATTCACACTCTACTACTCATCATAATCATCACACAAGTATAAACTATTCGCAAACGAAGCTCAACAAAACAACCAAGATAAAGACTAAAACCACTCAACCACTCCATTAAACAATGTTCAATCAGCAAAAAACCAAGATTCACACTACATACGAGTATAAACTATCAATAAACGAAGCTCCATTCAAGAATCAAGATAAACATCAATATCAAGTAGTCTTCAAATCCAATCACCAAGAAAACAACAACATCAGCAATCATTCCAATTCCAACAACACACAAAAACACTTACCCTAAACACCCTCTCATCGAATCGACCCGGTGTAATTTGAAGAGCATTATACTCCCCATCATTAAAAGCCCAAGTCCTACACACAGTGAGCCCCATCCTCGCACCAGTCTGCAGCATCTCCCTAACCTTCCCTCTCCTAAACTCATCAGCAGCATGATCCATCATCCAGTAAGAATTCCACCCATTGAAATAGAAGGGCATCCCATCCACCACAAACTGAGTCCCATTCCTCTCCACAAAGCTCCACTTCCCATCCCCATGAATGTTGATCCACAAATCCCCAAACGACAAGTATATAAAAGCCACACACGATGCAAAGGCAACAATAGGGTAAAGCATCCCATTCCCACCAAACATCCTGCTCTTAACCATCAATTTAGACACTCCCACAAACAAAAAGAAGCTAAAAATCGAATCTTTAACCACTAAATCAAGAATTATCGCTAATTTATGGATGATTTTGATCTGTTCTCACTGAATCTTTAGCTTCTAGATGAAGACCAGATCCCCTTCTGCCCCAAGTTCAAATAATTAAATCAAAATCAATGAGCCTTCAAATTTCAGTTACCCAAAATAGTAACTGAAACGTGAGACTAATTGCAGAAAAAAGATCACTGTGTGTATGTGTGTGTGTGATTAATCTGCATCCCTTCAATCACTGCAGTTGAAGGAGATGTGAGAGAGAAATTGGGGGAAATCGAGCTTATATATACTATAAAGCAATGTGGAAAAGAAAAAATCTTTAATGAAGACGACGGTGGAATGTTGGTATCAATTGCATTTGCCAGATTAGATCTGGGATCATAATTTTAGACTTTTATTGAGATTTAATAATCATTATTACACTCATCATTCCATTTTTTTAAGGCCATTTCTCCATTTTTAATATTTTTTTTCATTCTATTTACCTATTTTATTAGTAGTACTTTATTTTTCTGTGGATATAGAAAAAAACTAATAATAGTACATTTTCTATATTTTAATTAAAAATATATTTTTGCATTATTTAGGTCATCAATAAAGGCTTTGTGAATTCATATGGAGTAATATTATAACATGTTTATTTAATAGATTCTAATCGGCAGAATTTCAAAATCTTAGATTACAAATATAAAGTACAAATTTAAATTGGCCTCTTTCATTTCTCTATTTTGCAAACTAATTTACAATCCATCCAAAATAAATATTGACTATTAACAGTAAGAAATGCCTAGAATTCATAGTTTTCACAGTATTATTTAATTATATTTATTACTTTAATGATTTATATTTTGAACTTTTTAAATTCTAAACTTGTGGGATTCACCTTGAAAAGATGCCTCTGTCTCATGTCATGGTGACCTTTTGAGACTTTTGTGCATAGATTTTGGTGCAGTGTCAAATTAGGACAACATAAACAATTTAGTTGAGTCTTCTGCCCATGTGCAGTGGCACTAAATTAGGTAGTAAACTAAATTAATTCATTTTCATCACCCAACATTTTCTTCCTTTTTGTCATCTTATTTGTTTGGATCTTTGCTTTGTTTCTAACCAATTTCAAGTTGATGAAAATCTCCATCATCACATGTTTGGTGATGAAGTGAGTGAGACTGACTGTTTCTTCAAGCATACTTGATTTCTATTGTGAAATGATATTAGGGCATTAGCAACGTCGGCTCGTTAGGTGGCGAGGTGGTGTGGCGGGACGAGAAGCTTGACTAGAGGGAAAGTCATCGAAATGGCGCGTGTGTGTTTTGTGTAAATGGATGAATAAAGTTTGAGTTGTGGATGTTAAAAGATGAGTAAAGAATGACGAAAAAAAGTAAGTGGGGCCAACTTAAGGATGACTAAAGATTGTCTTATAGTCTTATTCAGTGTCGGACACTTTAAAGAACGACAAGGGGCTTAAGCCTCTACCATGTGTTTTCGTATATTTTTAATTGTTAAAATCAGTTGAAAAAATCGACGCCACTAAAGACGGTGTTGAGTCCAAACCATCAGATTCATAGGCTGAGGATGAGCTAGGAAAAAAACTAAAAAGATAAGAAGAGGAGAATGAAAATGACAACTAATGGGTTGTACAATGAAAAAAAGAATTAAATGTGATTTTATTCCTATTATTATTTTTATTTAGTTTTTTCTTTCTCTACTATTGTCGTAGCTCCTATCAAACAAAAGTAATGTGCCCACCCAAGGTACCATTGTTGATCCCTTTATATTTCTTGATTTATTTATTTCATCATTGATTATACAAAAGTATTCTTTTAGAATAACAATAATATTTTTGTTGTTGAGAAAAGATTCATGTATCTGATATTTGAGAATTGTGACAAAAGAATAATATGTAGAACATTGATAAGCTACACCTATTATGCATCACAAAGTGGATAGAAATAGAAATATAGTAACAAAATAAAATTGTCTTCTTCTGATTCACAAGACTAGCCAACAACATTTTCTGAACTGGCATTTGCTGGTTTATGGAGAATTATTGAGATTATGATTGCTCAGTTTTTTTGAATTTATTCGAAAATAGTGTTTATAAATGGTGGTTGTGTTGGATATATATGAAGGCTTTTTGCAAAATTAAATATTGAGAAAAGCAACTCACTCGAATTTTTACAATAGACACACTGATTTATTTAAACAATAAATTAGCTTCTTTTATTTAAAAAATTCAACAAAAAACCCAGTCTAAAATCGTATAGTGATATTTAGTCAAACATTTAGGTAACCTATTTTTATGCTATTATTAATATATATAAATGTTTTAGATTTTTTCTCAACCACTTTGCTAATCAGATTTCTAATCTAGCTGGTTTATTTAGAATTTGATTTGATTTGATTTGATTCGATTCATGAAAGTAATTAATGGGCAATTCATATTCTCATCTTTATGGATTTAAAGCTTGAATATGTCCATCAAATTTTACAGCATTCCACAATTCAATAATGTGGTCAACAAAAAATATACTGTAATTATTTAATTGTTACACCAATGCACGATAATTCCGCAATTGAACTAATTGTTTGATTAATCATTAATTAGGCAGACTATTCTTAAGTGGGGGCATTGGAACTAATTTATATTCTTTTATCCTTTGCTTTTCTAAATAAATTATTCGGTTAGAGGTCCTAAATATAATGTGATTAATTTCATGCAAATAGACTTTTTTACTCATTGTCAAGTGGGGGCATTCTATGTCATTATACCAATCAAAACTAATTAACCATCCTTACATAAAAGAACTAGTTAACTAATTAGCTATTTTTTGAATTTTGAAACTACTATGAATAAAATTGGATAAATGGTCATAAAAATCATGAAAGTTAATTGAATTTTGATGCAGATATAAATTTTCATTGTTTAATTAATGAATAGTGGGCTTATTAGTAAATTTTGAAGAAATAAATTACTTCAAATATTTATCATATTATCGCATGCTCAACTGCATAAAGGTATCTGAAGTTGAATATAAATATAATCACAGGCCCAGCCTGCATATTTTTAGCAAAATATATAAATCAAAACAGTTGTTTTTCAGTATATGTTAAAGAATAATAATTTCCACTTTAATTGGACAAATTGTAAAAAAAAAACATGAAGTTTACTCTAATTCTAGTTTGTTCCGCAACTTGATAATTAGTCAGAAAAATAGTGAATTTATTCTTAGTCATCTCATGATATTTCTTTTTGTGAAATTGTATTGGCTGTGTAAAATAATTGAGACTTAATTCAAAGTTCATAATTTTTTTCTGACAGATTTGCAAAATTGCAGGATGAACTAGAATTTGACATCCATATTTTATCCATGTCTATATTTATCATCATATAATAAAGAGTAAATGTCAAAACTGGTTCTGAATATATGCCTATTTTATGATTTTGATCATATACTTTATCTTTTGAATTTTTGCATCATGAACATTTCAACTCGGATCACAATTGGTCCTACACTAACAATTCCGACAATTTTTAAACGGTTTAAACCCGATTTTGACCGATTTTTAAACAGTTTCAACCCGAATGAGACTGTTAAAACCATCAAAATAGATCAAAATCGGGTTAAAACCGTTTAAAAATTGACGTAATTGTTAGTGTAGGACTAATTGTGATGCGAGTTAAAATATTCAGGATGCACTAAAGTATAGGACCAAAATCGTAAAATGGGCATATATTCAGGATCAGTTTTGACCTTTTTATTCTATAATAAAAAACTAAGATTATATCTATTTAAATAAAAAATCATTTAAATCCAAAATATATTTTAGGGGAAAAGTCCATAACTTAGACCCACACAATTCACTATTAGATCCAGATCCAATGGATTGGAGTTTTTGGGCCCATCTCTTATAGTAATAACCATTAAACTATTTAACCTCTATTTAAAATTAAATTAGATTTCTTGATTTGAATTAGATTTCTTTGAAAATTCACCATTAAATTTCTTGAGATTGAAAAACCAAATTCATTGTTGTTCCAAACAAATATTCAATTTTATCAAGCAAATATCCATGTGACTTTTTTGGATCCAACACAAAGAAATGAAGACTAATAAAAATAAATTTCATCAAATTACAACTAAAATAGTTATATATTTTTCATTTCTTAATCCAGAAACAAAGAGAAGTTAGACTACAGATACTAATGGCAGATCTAAACACTCGAAATTCATTAAATAAGAAATTAAAAAAGAAAATCTAATCCTAATCCCACTGAGACAAATCATCAAACACCTTCGCTCCAAACCCAATCAACACATCTTCGACAACCGCGGCGAGCTTCTGATTCCGGCGGCAGCAGCCACCAGAGCACCCCCAATCTTCCTCCCTCCCTTAACCAATTTCCTCTTCTCCCCCCTTTTCCCATCTCCACCACCACTCAAATTCGCCTTACTCCTCGTCCTCGCCGCAGCGCCGCCCCCAATTTCCCCGCCGGAGCTGCTCGCCATCCCACTCTCCCTCGCCACTCTCTCGAAATCATCCCCCAATTTCCTCACCGGACCTTTCCTCACCGCTACAACCTCCTCCTCCTCGTCCTCCTCCTCCTCATCCATCAATCCGACCACGCGCCGCCGCTTAATCGCCACCGGAGCGCACGGCGGGGAGGGGGTTTTATCGATCTCGACACGGATCTGGTCTTCTGCGGCCGATTTCGCGGCGGATTTCTTCGGAATGGGAGTGCGCTTGAAGATCTGCTCCTTCTGCGCTCGGAGCTTCTCGATGCTGCCCTCGATCCGCCCCTGGAGGCGGTGGCGCTTGACGTTGAGGCCGCCCATGGACCAGTGGGCCTCCTGCGCCCACGACATGAGCGGATCGGTGACTGAGGGCGGTGGATCGACCCTCTCGGAGCTGAGCTTGACGTCGGTGTAGAAGCGCGGGCGCGGCAGGCTGCTGCCGTAGAACTTCCCCGGACCTAGTGGCACAACCATTTCCGCGGCGGATTGTTTGCGTGTGTGTGTGGAGATCTGATTGAAGGTGTTGTTTATGCTCGATTGATTTGAGTGTGTGTGAGGGAAGAGGCGCGACTTTTGTAGGGCGTGGTTTAGGGATTGTGGCGGGAAAATTGGCGCCATTGATGGAATGGAGCAGCATTCAGTAACGGCGCCAAAACCAAATCATTTTGAGAGGAGATTTTCCCTCCAAATTGCGATTAAATTTGTAATTTATTTTCCTTCAATCTACAACTATTAGTAAATTTTAATGTAAAATTAATGTAAAATATAAGAGAAATATATGTCTTTGACAAAATGTTCATCACTCTCTCAAGGGATTTGCACTTTGAATTTGTTGAATTAGTGTATATGGTATGCAAATTTAAAATATTGGATAGTAGGTTTAAAAGTTATTAATCATAATTAAGTGTTAATGAGTCAAAATAGCAAAATGTGTTTAAATTTTAACCACATACCACTGTCACTTTCTATATTCATATTGCATTTATTAATATTCACTTTTTAAAATTCATATTATATTTATTACTCATTAATAACACACTATCCTTAAATTAGTATTAGTACTTTTTTTCTATTTACAGTGGACGAACCACTTTTTATTAAAAATGTGACATTCCGTAAGTCTATTTTTGTTGATGGAGAGAAGTAAAATCGATTACGTATATGATTTTGCTCCAAAATTTTGCCCAAAAAACCGTCAATTCTTGGAAAAATGGAAGCAAAAATGCTCGAAAAATTCTACTCAATTAAAAAAATATATAAAAATAATTTCAAATGCAAAAAAAATTCTAAAATTTTAGAAATATAGTTAAAAACAATATCGAGCACCTAAGTGCTGAGAATATCTAATTAAAGAGGCTTCTCATGTAGTTTTAACACCAAAATTACCAATAACATTTCAGAGTGCTCGGAAAGTGTTCGCTATGTCCTTAAATTTTTCGACATTTTCCGGACATTTTGCACTGTACTCAATATTCTTATCGTCCGTTGATCAGAAATTGGTCGGAATGTGTTCGGTATTTCTTGAGAAAATTATAAATCATTTTTTTGGTAACAATGGAAGGAGTAATTTAGAATAGTGAAAAAATAAAAATAAACAGATTGAGAATTCAAGCCAACAGATAGTGAAAAAATAAATAAATAAAAAAATAGTGAAAGTAGTTTTTACTATATTTTCATGCAAGCTAAAAATCTCAAATATAGTCCTCACTCTAATAAACAGATTGAGAATTCAAGCCAACATTTCGCCATCTCTGCCTCGAATTCTGTTACGATTTCGAAATCACTAAAAACCCAAAACCAAAATCACAAAGTAAATTCTTTAATTAAAAATGTACGGCGGCGGTGTGGGGTACCAGTACGGCGGCGAGGAGGCCTACGTGGCAGAGGCGGATGAGGAGCCGGAGGAGATATCGCAGGAGGACACGTGGACGGTGATCAGCTCGTATTTCGAGGAGAAGGGCTTGGTGAGGCAGCAATTGGACTCGTTCGACGAGTTCATACAGAACACCATGCAGGAGATCGTCGACGAGTCCGCGCACATCGAGATCCGCCCCGAATCCCAGCACAACCCCGCTCGGAGCTCCGAATTCGCCGAGGTTTGATTCATCATTTGCATGAACATTCTATGTTGCATCATGCGTTTAATATTTGATTTTGATCGGTGGCAGATTCAGAACATAATTTAATTTTTTTAGATAAATTAATGAAAGAGTTTATTTTTTTTCACTTTAATAAGGGGTAAAATTATAATTTTACACTGTACCGCTTAGAAAATATAAGTTGTACATTTTTGATGATGTTATGCATGGATAAGTAGTGTTAGTCATTTTTATTGGGACAGAGGGAATAATTGCATACACATTTTTTTTTATAGATAATCTACCGGATTAGCTTCGGCCAGATATATCTAAGCAAACCGATGATGACAGAGTCGGACGGAGAGACCAACACCCTCTATCCGAAAGCGGCAAGGCTGAGGAACTTGACGTATTCGTCTCCACTCTATGTTGATGTCACGAAACGTGTGATACGAAAAGGGTACGACTGTGAGGAGGTGATAGAGACTCAGGAGTTCGCCAAGATTTTTATTGGGAAGGTGCTTGATATTTTTCGATACGAATTCCACATCAGTTCCACATGAAAGTGTGATATGATGTATAACTGAGAGTCAACCCTTTACCTTTGACTATGGTTTTGGGTTAAGTCAGCGCTCTGTAGCTGACATATATGTGTTTGAAGGTGCCGATAATGCTGCGTTCGAGCTACTGCAGTTTGTTCAATCTGTCGGAGAAGGACTTGATGGAGATGGGGGAGTGCCCTTACGATCAAGGTGGGTATTTCATCATCAACGGAAGCGAGAAGGTCCTCATCGCGCAGGAGAAGATGAGCACGAACCATGTGTACGTGTTCAAGAAGCGCCAGCCGAACAAGTACGCATACGTGGCGGAGGTTAGGTCCATAGCCGAGGCGCAGAACAAGGCGCCTAGCGGGATGTTTGTGAGGATGCTCTCTAGACCCGGTGCGAAAGGGGTATCAACTCGAACCGAACATCATAGATATCGTTTCCGTGCAAATTATCATTTCTTGAATCTTGTTATTTGCACTTGGTTTCGGGATATGCAGGGGTCGTCCGGACAGTATATACGAGCTACGCTCCCATACATCCGGACTGAAGTTCCGATTATCATTGTTTTTCGAGCTTTGGGATTTATTTCAGACAAAGAGATTTTGGAACATATCTGCTATGACTTCAATGATCCACAGATGATGGAGCTTCTTAGGCCCTCATTGGAAGAGGCATTTGTGATTCAAAATCAACAGGTATGGAATCTTCCTATGCTTGAGGCCGTTGTAGTCAGGTGCGGACGCAGAAAAAGTTTTTTTTTTCTAAAATTTACTTAGAGATTATGTTTTTAAGTGATTCAGATCATTGACAGAGCTTTTGCATTTGAAAACTCTATAAAAGAGAAGAATCGAAAAAATAGGCTTGACAGGGGCATAAGCCCCTTCACAAATCTATTTGTAACGTTGAAGAGCGTTTTTTTGTAGGTTGCGCTTGATTATATCGGAAAGAGAGGATCCACCGTCGGTGTTACAAAAGAGAAGAGAATTAAGTATGATTGCATCAAATTAAATACTCCCCTCTGTTCGCAAATAGGAGTCCTGTTTTTCTGTTTTGGTCCTTCCGCGAATAGGAGTCCCGGTTCATAATTACCATAAATGGTAAAGAGACCCCACATTCCACTAACTCATTCTACTCACATATCATTTAAAACTAATACATAAGTGGAACCCTATTCCACTAACTTTCTTCCACTCACTTTTCTTAACATTTTTTAAAATCCGTACAAGAAACAAATGGGACTCATATTCACGGACGAATGGAGTAATTTTTACGTATAAATTTTACTACTATATGTTACTATTAGTCTTGTTTCTTCAAAAGGTATGCTAGAGAAATTCTCCAAAGGGAGATGCTTCCACACGTTGGCATTGGAGATGGTCATGAACACAAGAAAGCATACTATTTCGGGTTAGTGTTGCCACTTGAAATATTCCGCATTTGATACGTACGAAACATGAATGCGATCGCAGGATAGGGAAAGCTTCGAGCTGCATGGAATTGAATAGTTTTGGTTTCTTGCAGATATGTTGTTCATAGGCTATTGCTTTGTGCACTCGGACGAAGGGCCGAAGATGATCGCGATCATTATGCCAATAAGAGGCTCGACCTCGCTGGCTCTTTACTAGGCGGTCTGTTTCGGATGGTATGGTTCCTGTCCAAATAACCCCTCTCACAACTTTGGACTTACACTCAAAAAAGTTGCATTAATCTCCCAAATCTTCTCCTCTTTTGTTGTTTTCTTGAAGCAGCTGTTTAGAAAGCTCACGAGGGACGTTAGATCGTACGTTCAAAAGGTATTTTATATTTTTTTGAAAGAATAATGATGCCGAAGCCATGTAAGAATGACTGAACTGATAGAAATAATCGAGAAAAGTTTGAAGAAATAGTTTTTGGGATAACTATTGCTGATTAAAAGACTTATAGTTTAGTATTAGATTTTGTTTGCTGTGACATCATTTGATATGATTTAAAAGAGTCCTATTTATAATTGTAGATCCCTCATTAAGAAGATAAGAATCTAAATTCTGTTACTACATGAAAATCTTAGAAACTTCTAGATAATTGCATCACTCTCCAAGTGTCTTAAATCTAAACTTATTCTTAAAACCAAAGCTTCCAGGAGACCCTAAACGAAAATTCATAAAATAGTTTAAATAAAAATAAATTGACGTGCGGATTTCAAGTCATTCTGAATGGTGCTACTGGTTTAACTTCTTTGATATAACATCTTTGACCAGAGTGTTGATAATGGGAAGGATGTGAACTTGCAATTTGCAATCAAAGCAAAAACTGTCACAAGTGGGCTTAAATACTCTCTTGCAACTGGCAATTGGGGGCAAGCAAATGCTGCTGGAACAAGAGCAGGAGTTTCTCAGGTATACTATAAATCTTCTCATCTTTTTCTTTCGTTTCGAAACAATAATCTTGATTCCGATTTCCACATCCATTCTTGCATATCTAGGTGCTCAATCGCTTGACATTTGCCTCGACACTTTCCCATCTGCGAAGACTGAACTCGCCTATTGGCCGCGAGGGTAAGTATACATTACAGACTCCAATGTCGCACATCAGTTGTGAATAATGCTAGTCTGTTGGGATGCGTTCTTCAGTTTGGTCTGTATTGTAATAGTAAGTGAGTCTCTGTAGTCATTTGCAATGAGTTCTTCAGTTTGGTCTGTATTTACTGATTCGTGTAGGCAAACTGGCGAAGCCGCGCCAGCTGCATAACTCGCATTGGGGGATGATGTGCCCTGCGGAAACGCCTGAAGGACAAGTAATGCAAAAAATTTTTAACGATTGAGTAGCGTTTCCGTAGTTATGAGTTCGTTGGCATGATTTGTTGATAAAATGGTGTGAATTTAGGCATGTGGGCTTGTCAAGAACCTTGCACTTATGGTCTACATAACCGTCGGTTCAGCAGCTAATCCGATTCTCGAGTTTTTGGATGAATGGGGCACTGAGAATTTTGAGGTGAGCAAATTCATGTAGTAGTGTCAAAATGCATTAGTTTGTGTTAGTATTATTATGTGACATAATTTCATTTTTTCTTGGTGAAGGAAATATCACCAGCAGTGATTCCTCAGGCCACAAAAACATTTGTGAATGGCTGTTGGGTTGGCATTCACCGCAACCCGGAGCTGTTGGTGAAGACTCTCCGGCAGCTTAGGAGACAGGTTTCGGCTCTACAATTTCTCGCTTCTTCTTCGTTTTTTCCATGAACTAGTTTGAGATGGGAATTTCGCTCGTTGCAGGTTGATGTGAACACGGAGGTTGGAATCGTACGCGACATACACCTCAAGGAGCTTCGTCTGTACACAGACTACGGGCGCTGCAGTCGTCCCTTGTTCATCGTCGATAAGCAAAGGCTGCACATAAAGAAGAGTGACATTCTTGCCCTGCAGCAAAGAGTGTGTTTTTTTGTCATGATAAAAAAAATGGGTTCTGTGGCGACCTGTTTAGACTAATACTGCAACCTTTCACGAACAGGAAGTTCCTGAGGAGTATGGATGGAACGATCTCGTTAGGAAAGGATTTATTGAGTATGTTGACACGGAAGAAGAAGAGACGACGATGATATCAATGACCGTGAATGTAAGTAGCCTTCGATAAAAAAAATGATCAACGAGAGTTATACGCATGAAATATGAACGTTTGATGAGTATTCTAGGATCTTATACGGTCAAGACGGAATCCAGATGATGCATATTCGGAAACATACACGCATTGTGAGATCCACCCTTCGTTGATATTAGGCGTCTGCGCTTCAATCATACCATTTCCTGACCACAACCAGGTTTGCTTGCTATTTTTTTTTCCTCTACTTGATTCGAGTCGAGCTCAATCGTCTCTTCTTCAATGGCAGTCGCCTCGTAACACTTATCAGTCTGCAATGGGGAAACAAGCAATGGGAATCTATGTCACGAATTACCAGCTAAGAATGGTAAGACCATTTCCACTCCTTTTTATCTTCGCGTTCAGATATTCACATATGAGTTGTTTTACATAAATATGCGAACTACAAAGATATCAACTTAAATACGAAAAACATAATATGGTATCAGAGCAAGCCACATGCGTTGTCGCAGTTATGATATTAACAAAATACTAACATATGAAGTAAAAAAAGATCAACTCTGAATCCGCGTAACTGTTTTGTGTTTTCGCGTGTTTCTGCAGGATACTCTGGCATACGTGCTCTACTACCCGCAGAAGCCTCTTGTAACGACGCGCGCTATGGAGCATCTCCACTTCAGGCAGCTCCCAGCAGGCATTGTAAGATAAGAATGTGTAATTTTCTAAAAAAAATTTTAGCTTCTTATATGAGTAACCGTGACGTATATCTTCTTTTTCTCTTTCTCTCTCCTTATGTTCGAACAAGAATGCGATTGTTTCCATCGCGTGCTACTCTGGCTATAATCAGGAAGATTCTGTGATCATGAACCAGTCCTCTATAGATCGAGGATTCTTTCGCTCTCTCTTCTTCCGTTCGTATAGGTAAGCCTGGTTTTCTTCTCCGTTTTCTTTGTTTCGTGGACAATGTCTGCTGCATTTATTTTTTAAAAAAATCTCGGTAGAGACGAAGAGAAGAAGATGGGGACGCTAGTGAAGGAGGATTTCGGGCGTCCGAATAGGGATAACACTCTGGTTAGTTAGTTTTTTCAGATTATTTGAGTTTTTATTTTTGTATGATCAGTCATCATCTTGAAGAAAGACAACTGCTGAAATGGTGTTTTTGCAGGGAATGAGGCATGGTTCTTATGATAAATTAGATGATGATGGCTTTGCACCTCCTGTAAGTAAGAATTTCGTAGTCATTCTAATAAGATATTCACACGTGTGAGTTGTCCCGTGTTGAAAATGTGAAATTCTACTTGAAAATGTTAAATGAAAAGAGATCAACTTAAATACCGAGTGAGACACTTGGTTTTGAGATGGAACATCTTGTTAGGTTTAGTTGGTCTTCCCTTCACGCGATCAGGTACGTTTCACCAAATGAGACAACACTTTAGACATTTTTTTTCATTTGAAAATAAACTGTCTTTGGCGTGACATGTAGATATTCCGGTGCGCTGGAAATAGACGTTTTTGTTATAATTATAATATATTGAGTACGAAATTAAAGTGTTACAATTCAAAATGACACGTTTTTCTTTTGGGTAAAATTTCTGAATAAATCACGAAAGATAGTCAAATTCTGGTATGTCTTATATTCTTTTTAAAATCTAAATTATAAATCACGAAGTTTGTAAATTTTACAATTATTCCATCCGTATCCTTTCTAGCGAAATACACGATAATATGGCAACCGATTTGAAACACATGAAAATCGACTGCCACATCATCGCATATTTCGAACAACGACTTTTTCGAGGCAAATATCGCAACCAAAGAGAACACACCATTCGAACAACAATGACTTTTTTCGAGGCATATATCGCGCCTAATTTATGCTCGTATCAGGGAACTAGAGTCTCTGGCGACGACGTGATCATTGGCAAGACAACACCAGTCACACAAGAAGAAGCTCAAGGAAAATCAGCAAGATTCACCAGCAAGGATCATAGCACTAGCCTACGCCATAGTGAAACTGGAATTGTTGATCAGGTAACATCTTTGTTCATCATTTTTCATAGCAATATATACATTCTCTCTCACTCTCTCATCATATCTCATTAGGTTTTGCTGACGACAAACGCCGATGGACTGAGATTTGTGAAAATACGGATGCGTTCAGTTCGAATTCCACAGATCGGAGACAAGTTCAGCAGCAGACATGGCCAGAAGGGGACGATCGGGATGACCTACACGCAAGAAGACATGCCATGGACGATCGAAGGCATCACTCCCGACATAATTGTGAACCCTCATGCTATCCCTTCCCGTATGACGATAGGTCAGCTCATCGAGTGCATCATGGGCAAGGTCGCGGCTCACATGGGCAAGGAAGGCGACGCCACCCCCTTCACCGATGTCACTGTGAGTATCATACCTGATTTTCTTGTGATTTTCTTGAGAGGTGCTCGAGCACCACTTATAATAAAAAAAATTAAATTAAAGAGTAAATGTCAATTTTGGTCATAAATATATGACCAAAATGCGAAGTTGGTCCAAAACATTCAATTTTTGAAAAACAGTTCATAAAAAATGAAAATGTCGCCGAAGTAGTCCTTTTTGTTACAGTTCCGTCAAAAAACTAACGATGTTAATAGCGCAGTGGCATGAGCGTTAGGTTTTTGATGAAACTGCCAAAAAGGGACAATTCCGACAAAGATTTAATTTGTTATGGACCTGTTTTTCAAAAAGTGAATGTTTTAGACCAAATTAGTATTTTGATCATATGTTTAGGACCAAAGTTAACCTTGACTCTAAACTAAAAAAAATTGAAAATGAGAACAAAGGAAGTAAAAGTTGCATTATAAAAGACCACAACCCTTTTGATGCAATATACAACATTCAGGTGGACAACATAAGCCAAGCTCTTCACAAGTGTGGTTACCAGATGCGCGGTTTTGAGAGGATGTACAATGGGCACACGGGGCGCGTGTTGAGTGCAATGATCTTCCTCGGGCCGACCTACTACCAAAGGCTGAAGCACATGGTGGACGACAAGATCCACTCGAGGGGGAGGGGCCCGGTGCAGATCCTCACGAGGCAGCCGGCCGAGGGGAGGTCTAGGGATGGCGGCTTGAGGTTCGGGGAGATGGAGCGTGACTGCATGATTGCTCATGGAGCCGCGCACTTCCTCAAGGAGAGGCTGTTTGACCAGAGCGATGCGTATAAGGTGCACGTGTGCGAGAGGTGTGGGCTCATCGCCATTGCTAATTTGAAGAAGCTTAGCTTCGAGTGCAGAGGATGCAAGAATAAAACGGACATTGTTCAGGTAGAATATACAGTTCTCTCTTTACACCGATATGTTACATTCTATATGTTTTATTTGCCATTGGACCAAATTTGAAGTCCATATACACTGTTAGGTCAATCATTTTCCTTTTTTCGACCAAAAAAAAAATAAAGTAGAGTCAGTTAAAGTTTCAGCCTACAATAGAATATCTCATGAGACCATGTTTCAGTTAGTTGTCACTTTACACCCGATGTAAAAAATGATTTGTTTCATTTGCTAACAACAATAACAAGGTTATATTCATGTTTTAACAAAAAAGTTTGCTTCTTGTTTGTTTTAACAGATAAATATCCCTTATGCATGCAAGCTTCTACTTCAAGAACTCATGTCCATGGCAATTTCTCCACGGCTACTCACCAAGGATGTTGTGACAGCCAAGGGACAGAAGAGAAGGGGCGGATAGTCGTAGCCACGGATACGATTCTCAATCAACGAGGCAGTCATGTACAATGGCAATAAGGTGCTCTTTCTTTGTCTTGTCAAATTTATTAGTTCCTATATTGAAGAATGAAATATCGTTGCATTACTTGCATACCACCATTGATTTGTCAATTAATACCTTCACGCGCGTTTGATACAATGGAATTGAGGGTGTCGATTTGAAATTAGAGATTGAAATCCAATTCCAAATCGTCTCAATTTTCCAAACTGAATTTTGTAATTGAAGTAAATATTTGAAATTTTAAATAGCTATAAAATTGACTGCCTCACAAAACACAATGCGCACACACAAACACAACATTGTACACATAAACGAAATGAAACATCAAATTATTACATCCTGCAGTGGTTAGAATTACAAATTCTTTTATTAGATTGATGCATGCTTATTGATGAATATGATATGAATGTTGTTTCTTGATCAGGTAACTGTTCTTGAACAAAATGTGTGATCTCGAAATCAGGAACATAGGTCTTCTTCACCATTCACCTTTCTGATGTGACGATCAAATCCTGCACATTTCAAGGCATTATCATCTTCTCCCATAACCAGCAGTCATGCATTCGAGACGCAAAAGTGAAACACGAGATGTAATATGAATAAACGCGGAGGAGAAAATCCGGACCGTGCCATTGTTTTATCTGACTCAAAACCAGATTTCTCGTATGATTCTTCGTATACTTGGAGATCTTCCTTGTTAATCAGGCGGGCGATGGGCGGATTCGTCTATCAAATCCATAATTTAAATCGACAAAGTTATGTGCGTTTTAAAGTTATGTGATATTTTTTAAAAGTTAGTTATAACTAATTTGTTGTAAATTGATATTAATACCCTTATTGATGTTTTTTGTTGATCGTATTAACATTCCGGAGCTAATGATCTAGACCCTTAATTTGAATATCTAATGGCTATTATTTAGTTGTAGTTAGCAATATAACACTCCTCGTGATAACAGTATATACACCTAGGGAAATGTTATATTGCTAACTCAATATTTAATTGCTAACTATAATTAAATAATAGTCATTAGATATTCAAATCAAGGTCTAGATCATCAGCCCCGGAATGTCAATACGATCAACAAAAAATGTCAACAGGGTATTGAGACCAATTTACAACAAATTAGTTGTAACTAACTTTTGAAAAATATCCCATAACTTTAAAACGCATATTACTTTCTCAATTTAACTTATTTTTTGCACAACATATATCAAATTAAAGATAATTTCATAAGGATTCTAACGAGATCTCACTTGCATATGTTCCGATGTCAAAATTTGAAAAAAATTTCAAAAATTTTCATTTTTTGTACACCAACAAATGTCAACATGATATATAAAATATGTTAATATAATACATGTAGAATGTCAATATAAGCAATGTGTTAACATTCTCAAAGCATTGTGTTACATTCTCAAAGTATTGTATTGATATTTTCGAAACACTGTATTGACATTTTCATCCAAAACCCTAATTTGGTAGTTTTTTTTTATCTTTTTCGATTTAATTAATAAAATGAAAATTACACGTGGCAAATTGTAGATCACAAATTTTCTAAAATCTTATGGTTTTAAATTAGTTGTAGTTAGCAATTAAATGATGATCACTCCCATCAATTAATCAACTAAGGTGTGCTTCGTGGTCGAACAATTTGAATTTATATGCTGAACATATATATCCAATGATTATTCTTGGTCACATTTTGTTTGATGTATATATCAATTTCTCATTTGAGATTACTTGTTTATATGAAGATTCGAATCGATACGTCTTTCTTGCCTATGTTTAATTAATATTTTGGAATGTGACATTTGAACTAACTGAATAAATACAAACAAATAATGGTTGAATGGAGGAAACAACACAACAATTGAAAACTTTAATTTCTAAAAAAGGAGAATAAAAAAATAATAAGACATTCCGGGATTCATTTTTCCAGAAATCATATTCTACATGTATAAGCAATGTGTTAACATTTCTAAGCAATCTGATTCCTTAAATTTTAAATTCCTGTGTTTGTTTCCGTTTTTAATCAAACTGGGAAAGTAATCAAAATCCTGAAACAAGGAAAGTTAGTACAACTTTCCAGGATTCTGAATCCTAACTTTTCTTAGTTATTCTTTTTCCCGGTTTTAGGATTCTTACATATTTAATGCAATATAGATTATTATTATTATTATTATTATTATTATTATTATTATTATTATTATTATCATTATTATTATCATCATCATCATCATTATCATTATTATTATTATTATTATTATTATTATTATTATTTACAATGTTTTAAAAATAATTTAAAAGTATAAACCATACTTAATTTCAGGGTAATAAATAACTATAATTCAAATTATCATAATTATAACTATATTATTAATATTTATATTTAATTTTTATTATCATATTAATAATAGTTTATTAAATAATTAAATATAATTATAATTATATAATAATATAATAATTATTACTTTATAAATTAGTAGTAATTAACAATAAAATTGTAGTAAAATTTTAAATTATAAAATTTATTCAATTAAAAATTTAGTAAATATAATAATAATAATAATAATAATAATAATAATAATAAATAAATATAATTCAAATTATCATAATTATAACTATATTATTAATATTTATATTTAATTTTATTATCATATTAATAATAATTTATTAAATAATTAAATATAATTATATAATAATATAATAATTATTACTTTATAAATTAGTAATTAACAATAAAATTGTAGTAAAATTTAAATTATAAAATTTATTCAATTAAAAATTTAGTAAATATAATAATAATAATAATAATAATAATAATAATCTTATTTATTACTTATATTATTATATATTATGATGTATAATCCATATTTAAACTATCCATCGTAATAATAAATAAAATAATATAATTATTATCATTTGTAATTAATAATTTATTAAATAATATGTATTATTAATTTATTAAATAATATGTATTATTATTTTTTATAAATAAAAAATGATAAGTATATTTTTAGTTTAGTGTTTAAATCAAATATAAACTTTAAAATCTTGATATTTTCCAAACAAGGGAAAGTAAAGTTATTAGGAATCATATTCTCAGGATTCATTTTTCCAGAAATCATTTTCCTTGTCAACTTTACTTTCCCGCCAACCAAACATGGCCATAAAGTTTTCTAAATAACAGTATTGACGGTTGACCGTCAAGAAATGACGAAACCGTGAAAAAAGGACCTATTTGACCGCGTTTTCATATGATTTGGAGTCGATTTTCAAAAAGTAAAAGTTCTGAACCATCTTCGTATTTCGGCCATATATTTAGAACCAAAATAGTACTTTACTCATTTATTTATTCAATTATCTAACATACTCTTCAGAATTCTCAAAAACCCAAATATTTATATCCAAATGAAATAACCCCTCCTGCCGCTATTAGGAATCCATTTATTGGTGGTACAACTTTTAAAAAATGTTAAGAAAAATGGGTAGAAAAAAGTTAGTAGAATAGAAGTCCAACTTATATATATTAGTTTTAAATGAAATGTGAGTGAAATGAGTTAGTGATTGTGGGACCCTATTACCATTTATGGTGAAAGGGAATCGAGACTTAACTCACCAACGTTGCCACTGCTCCGTCAGACACATCTCGGTCTCTTGCCACCGTGGTTCGTTTCGTTTGATTATGTTATTCACCAATAGTCTCCACAATTACATTCACCACCCTCAAAGTGGTGAAAACGATTACTATCACGTAAGATGATCGATCTTCCCGTGATCTTGGATATGAGTTTCATCACAACGTGGCAGTCCTCACAGCTGCGCAAGTTCTTGAAAACACGAACAGGCCATCCACTTGGTGTCTTCATAATCCCATAAGCAACAGCTAACCTTTCACTGTGATATTTGATTGAATGATGCTCTTCTTCTTCTTCTTCTTCTTCTTCTTCTTCTTCTTCTTCTTCTTCTTCTTCTTCTTCTTCTTCTTCTTCTTCTTCTTCTTCTTCTTCTTCTTCTTCTTCTTCTTCTTCTTCTTCTTCTTCTTCCTCCACACTATACGGCACCAATTTAGTCAACGAAACATATCCGTTTTCTTTCATTCTAACATACAACTCTTCCAAGAAAGAGCATATGCTTTCACTCTCAGGATGAGTGAAGTGTCCAGCAGAAAATTTGTGAGTCTTGTTTGACACTTCAACCCAGCTATACGCAGTCGTTTTTACAACACCCGAATCCCTCGTTTTTAACCAAATCCTCTCGGCATCTTCCCATCGACCTGAAGCAACATACAAATTAGCAAGAAGAACATAAACCGAAGAGTTCCATGGTTCAAAAAATAACAGCATTTCAGCAGCTTTTTCCCCCAATTTTATATTTCCACGAGTCTTGCTAGCACCGAGGAGAGATCCCCAAATTTTCGCGTTTGGCTCAAAAGGCATGCTTTTTATTAGGTCGTCTAGACGCCCAACTCGACCTAAAAGATCAATCAAGCAGGAATAGTGTATTACATCAAAACAAGTGAGTACTCGATCAACACAAGTATTTAGAAAACAAAAATAAAATACAATGTAAATTTACCATAGTAATGTCATTAGGTTTATTGGCCTAATCCATGTCTTGCATAACCAACGACGAGTGTATTCCATGATATCACATTCTTATCTTCAATTCTCTCGTTATCTCCATTATGATTATACCCAGCTATTATAGAGGACCACACGATACAATCTCTATGTGGCAGGCATTTGATCAAAAACTTCCTTAGCCTCATCCATTGATCCAATCTTTGCATATCCAGTCAAAATTGTGTTCCACGACATATCATCCTTGATAGGCATTTGATCGAACACTCTCCTTGCCCTGTCCATTAACCCATTATGTGCATAACCAGATATCATTGTCCTCCATGACACTGTTCATCATTGACCTGCATTTGATCAAAAACTCTCTTCGCCTCGTCCATTAACCCATTTTTCACATTCCCAGACACCATCACGCTCCACGAGACAGCATTTTTTATAGGCATTCCATCAAAATTTCTTTTTGCCTCATCTATTAACCCATTCTGCACATATCCAGATATTATCGTGCTCCACGAGACAACATCTTTGACCGGCATTCCATCAAAATTTCTTTTTGCCTCATCCATAGAACCATTTTTCACATTCCCAGACAACATTGTATTCCACGAGAGAACATTCTTGATAGACATTGAAGAATTTTACTATTAAGAGCATCTCCAATAGGTTAGGACGTCAAATAGCCCTCAAATAGCCTTCACACTGCCACATCATCAGCACTACAATTCTCCTGCCACATCAGCTTGCCACATCAACTGGACATCAAATAGCCCTCACATAGCCTTCACACTACCTATCCACATCACTAATAACAATTATATAATTTAATTTACACTCGTATCAACATACGGAATTTAATTTACGAGACAAATACGGAAAATTCGAATAATAATATTAAAATTTAAAAAGTACATTAATTTTTTTAAAAAAAGTACAATAATTAAAAAAATCACATTTAAAAAATTACATAAATTTGCATAAAAACTAACGCCTTGCAATCCTCCGCGCCCACAACCTTTTCAACTAAATCCTTTTGCAGTCGAATATGAGCCTCCGTCTGACGCATGTCGGCATGTGCTTGGAGGAGGGCTTCTTCATCGTGCGGTACCCCACCTCGTACGTTGGCGGTGGTGACGCCGTGGCTTGGACCTGCTTCATTATCGTCGGTGGCCCAATCAGTCAGTTGTACACCTTCATCTTCGACGATTATGTTGTGCATGATAATACAGGCGTACATTATATCAGCAATGCGCTCGTACTCATCCGCATCCCCACCACTACCACCGGCATTACTCATTTCTTAAATTGATCTTGAACAGAAAGTAAGGTAGAGAGAATACTCGTTAAAACAAGTGGTGCGAATGAAAATGAGGTTCAACGCGCGTATGTATAGTGTTTTCGAAAAAAAAAAATTAAATCCGACGCCGGTTTGGCGCCGATCCGGGACGCACAATGGCGCCCGTGAGGATCGGCGTCGGAACCGGCGTCAGCGCGGGAATCGGCATGGCAACGCCGATTTCGCCGACGCCGGTTCCAATGGTTCGGCGTCAAACCGGCGTCGGCGAAAAATCGGCGTCGCGGTGGTGACGCCGGTTATTGGAGATGCTCTAAATATTCTAAAAGGTTCAATCTAACATTGAGTTGGGCCAGCCCAAGTTTTCTCTTTATTCAATCCAAACCGACCCAAATTCTCTCTGCCCGCCTAAAGAGCTTCTTTATATATCACTCATTAGTTTTAAGATAAAATTAAATGGACTTATATCAAAGTATTATAGCTTATCGTCAACTATAGATTGGAAATCTAACACTCCTACTACAAGTTTGTTAGAAAAAAGTACAATCCCTTCAAATATCCTTTTACATATATATGAAACATTTTCTTTTCGACGCTAGATTTTAGGAAAAACAGTGTGTCCTTTTTAATGTGACAGCACAAAACGAAAAATGTCCTTCAAATTTTAATACACAATTGATAAAATAGATTAGAGATACAAATAAAAACTAATTGCAGTATTGCTATGGGAGAATCGAGCACACCTCATTAAATAAAAAAATACTAAAAACAGAAATATCTATATTTATGAAACGAATAACCAAAAATGATAAATAAAATAAAAAAAACTATACTTTTATAGTGTATAGGATATCCAGAAGCCCATATACTTGTTTGTAAACACCAAACTCGGCCCAAAACTTCTATTGGGCTTCCCCAAAATCTCCAATTTCTAAACCACTCTAAAAAATTCAATATATTTTTATAACCATTTCATTTTTTTGCACTAATTATTTTCTTCGATCTCTTTTTAACACACACCTTCATTTAATTGGATCTCTCCTCATCCAAAAATATATTCACAAGATAAGACGATAAGCCCACGTGGCAATTTTGAACAAACCATATCAATTCCTCTCTAACTAAATCCACACCTCTTCCTCTCTCTCTCTCCAACTATGGCTTCATTAATCAACCCCACCGCCGCTACCGCCGTCGTCGCCGCTGCCCAAAAACCCCTAACGCCTCTCCCACCACGCGCCGCCGTGCCGTGCCGCCGGAATTTTCTCTCCCTATCAGCCGCCGCCCTCTTCCTAGCTCCGGCCGCCGCGCCGCCGCAGGCGGCGGCGGCCGGCGACGACGAATATGTGAAGGAGACGGAGGAGGTGATCAGCAAGGTGAGGGCCACCATCAACTTGGACAAGGCCGATCCGAACATCTCGGCGGCGGTGGCGGAGCTCCGGGAGACGTCGAACTCGTGGGTGGCCAAGTACCGGAGGGAGAAGGCGCTGCTGGGCCGGGCCTCGTTCCGCGACATGTACTCGGCCCTCAACGCGGTCTCGGGCCACTACATCAGCTTCGGGCCGACGGCGCCGATCCCGGCGAAGAGGAAGCAGAGGATCTTGGAGGAGGTGGAGACGGCGGAGAAAGCTCTATTGAGGGGGAGATGATTTTAATTTTAATTTTTGTATTAATATTAGTTTATAATATTATTATGTAATTTTAGTTTATATCTCGTTGAGATTATAAAAAGAGGAGTACAATTGAACGTGGTATAGGTTAAAAATCATTTTAATGTGATTTGTGATGTATTAATGATAAATTTAGTGTTCGTTGTGTAATGTTTGAATTATATTATTGGTGTTTTCATTGAGAGGTCTAGCAGTATAAAGTGGTAGTCCATCTGACGACTCAAAGTGATGTCATGGAAAATGAGTCAATCGTGACCAACGTTGTCGTGGTCGATATGGTTGTGATTTGTGACCAATGAGGATTTTTTTAAGCCAAAATAAGTCCGTTGTGACAAATGAGGACGTTTCGAAGCCAATTTCAAGTGTTAGCCTGCGAAATCAGCTGGACGCGACCAAGAGGACATTGTCTTTTAAGGATGATCGATTGTTACAGACTCTAGCATCACATGTAAATCCATTAACATTTACTAATTTTGGTGTTTCTTAATTACAAATGGAAAAACCAAGGTGGTATGTTGTGGATTGATATATGGCTTGAAGATATAAAAAATGCCAAAACCTTTATTAGGAATATATTAACCAATTGTGTTTTAATTTTATTCTATAATAATTGTTTTATCATAATTGCAAGCTTGCAACCAAAACCATCATTCAATCTATATTAGTATAGAAAATTCGATTTTTATTAATAAAAGCTGATTTTTAGTATGTAACCAAAATAGGAACTGCAGTTGGCAAGAAAAAACAAGAATATCATCAGCACGTAAATTAATCTGCATTTAGCATTACTTTCAAGTTTGTTCGCGGTATCTCTGTGTGATGGACGTATGCACTTGTAGTTTGAAGAAGGAGAAAACTTCTACACGAGGGACTTCTTTTTCTGAACAGGCCCAATCCTCGAACATATCTCCCTCTAAAAGATGCTATTCAAACTGTCCTTTGGTGACCTGTGGCGTGGGATCCGAGTTCTTGACTTGAATAGCTGTTACTACCACAAATATGTTGGACCTTCATGACAACTCAACACTAGATAGAGTAAGCCTCGGGTTCCTCTTTCATCTCACTTACACGAGAGAGGAGCCACAAGATCCTGATATTGTGGAGTGGGAGGAGCGTACATCAGCTGAAATCGAGAAGCTGGTTCGCTATGCTTTGAGCAGAAAAGTCAAGATTTTGGATCTTGACTTAAAGGGGGACGAGTTTGTGGAGTCCTGGGATGCCTACAGTCTCCCTGATGTCTTGAGAAGTGACGACTTAACGTATCTTAAGCTGGTTGCTTTCGATATGACATCTTGCAATGTGATAGATTTGAAGTCACTAAAAGCCTTAGTTCTCCATAATGTTTCACTAAGTGATGAAGTAATGGAATCCATTCTCCTTCATTGCCACGTCCTTGAAGATCTCACCACTCTGTGAAAGTTCATTGAGAAATAAGACTTTTAGTGACCTCAAATCTATAACTTTGCAAGATGTCATGTCGAAAGCAGCCCATTTAAGACATGTCAAGTGATCAGTTCTCAAGACATCAGGGAGGCGGTAGTGGTTCTGGGGATCCACAATCTTGTCCCTGTTTAAGTCAAGATCCAACACTTTTACTTTCCTGCTTATAGCACAACAAATCAGCTTCTCGATTTCAAGTGATGTACACATCTCCCATTCCACTTTTTCTTCAACTCCATCCAACAATTCTCTTGTGTACACGAGAGAAAAGCAGAACTTGAAGCTTAGTTTGTCTAGTGTGGAGTTGTCATGAAGATCCAAAACAAGAAAAATAAATCCACAAATTTCTCATTAACGTCGTCAGGTCTTTTGTCAAGGTCTTCACAGTTGTGGTAAGAACAACTATCGAAGTCAAGAACTCGGATGCCACACCAAAGGTCACCAAATCTTCAAATGAGGACAGTTTGAATAGCATTTTATAGAGGAAGAAAGGATAAAACATGCTTGAAAATTGGATCCGGTAAATCATAGAAGAAGTCACTGCCACGCTTAGAAGCCTTCGCCTCCCTCAAACTACCATCGCAGATACTGCCATCACAAAGAGATACTGCGAATCGACAGAGGTTGCCATGATTTCTAAGCCCAGTAGAACAATCAAACAAGATCAAACACGAAGCTATAGCAATTAATCCATCATCAACAAAAATTTATTAACAAAAACACTGAAAAAATAAACCTAAAAGTCAAATTTGTGTTTTATCCATTCTAAGCATTCTTTTTCTAGCTAGTGTAACATCTCTAAATATGTTGCAAACTTGCAAACCAACCATGAAAAGATTAAAAGATAAAAAATTTATGCATCTAAAAGGCTTGTAATAATGTAAGAAGGAGGCAAAAAACAGTTTCCATATGTCCCATAAAAGCAAACCATAACAAATTCATATTCCTATTTCAAAATGAAAAACTAAAATCAGTGATTTCAAAAATCATAATTTGGTTTCTACTACACTATACAAAACACATAAGCCACGGTAAATCAAAAGCTTTTGCAACATATAAACTAACTTACTAAGAATCTATGTTTATTTTCCAATAGGAATGAACTTTTACAACTTTGAAAACTTTTCCAAGTTTTTCACACCATCACACAAAGTAAACCTACAAATAATGGAATTTTCTCAACATAAACAAATACTAAAATCCACATTGAAACAACTAAGAAATTGAAATCTAACCATAATTTCACCTATAAATCAGATCAGTGTTTAATCGAATGAGGATTCTGTAGAATTTACTCCAAATGAGGTATTCACTGTCCAAAAATAAACCATCACATCTATAATTACCTATTTTTTCGAAAATAGATGAAAAATACAAATTTCTGTGAATGGGAGCAAACATGCGTTAACATGAATATTCTATCATCAAATAAGATGTATTCATCTAATAGTTACGGGTTTCGACATTTCGTATTGACTCTAAAATAAAGAGCTAATTAATTATGTTAATTAGCATTAATTAACATTAATTATAGAATAAGGAGAAAATAACCGATGGAATTCATTATACTATCAATTCTTCTTTAATTATAATAACCCCCACATTAATTAAATGATTTGTAACTGGCACATTAATTAAAATTTATTTATTACTTATAACATGCCCAAATTAGTTCTTGAAAACTTGTCTTTTATATATTGGAAATTAACCCAATTTATTTTATTTTATTTATTTTATTTTATTTTAGTGTAATTTTATTGGGATTTTGAAAAAATGGGGGGTTAGAAGTAATATGTATTTTAAAATATATAATTATACATTAAAATCACATGAAATAAATAAACAGAACTAATTTATTCGACATAGTAAAAATATGATTGTCTTATTAAAACTTAAGAAATATAGAAAACTAATGTTGAACACATAAAAAAGTTAAGAAAACAAGCGATGCAAAATAAATATAGAATGACTATTTATACATGTAAAATGTACTCCTAATTAGAAATCAATTAAGAATAATTGATAATTATGAAAAATATAAATATAAATATACCACATAAGTAAGAGAATAATATCTCTTGTTTTTATACAATGGATTCTGAGAATGTCTAACCTATAAAATAGAATTATAAATTTGGTAATTTAAATGTACTTACTAATATATACAGTAGTGAATAAATAAATTAAAGTATAATTTACATTTTCATTCTTCCGTTCATGGTCAATTATTATATATATTGATAAATTCATGTTTTTGTGTATATATGTTTATTTATATTAAATTCTAACTTTCCTGTAGTTGATATTCATACTTTAATTTATTTCAAATTTAATATCACGAATAATGTTATTGTGTTATATTATAAATTAAATAATTATATTAATTTGTTCAAGACTACAAGTATTAAATTATGTAATTTGTTAAGGTAAGGTAGCTCGTTTATGGTATAATTTCAATGTGATGTAAAATATGATGTTTTGAATTCCAGTGTCGCACATTTGGAGTTTGATTCGTTTGGTTTGTAATACTATGCTTTCATTGATAGGTACTTTGACGATTTGAAGTTGTGGCTTGAGAACGGAGCCAGTAATGACCAACGAGGATGTTTGGGAGCCAATTTGAAGTGATAGTCTGGCGGTCGTAATCATTGAGGATGTTAGTCCCTAAGAGAGGTCAATTGTTGTTATGGTCTCCAAATTTGATTTTTGTGGCCGAGTGCAACAAATGTGCGCGCGCCAACTGGCTGTGCAACTCGGCTCATGGCCGTTTCATTCCTGCGCGGAGAGACAAAACGAGACAGGATACTAACATACGAAGAGCAACACAAATTTGACAAAAGCTAAAAAAGATAGGCGCGGATTATCGTATGTGAGACGATAGTTTGTTGAATGACATCAACACCCCACACAGATAATCATCGAAACAGTGACAAATAAAATGTACCATAATACAACATGTGCACAGGCTGAAGGTCTTGCACTTGGCAAATGAGTTCATAAGCAAGAAAAAACTACCACTTTGCTTCTTTAGACTCAAAAAGTAAGTGAAAATGCAAATGGAAGCGTCGACCGCAGACGAGGCATTCATCTACTGAGCCGGATAAGTCGAACGACAACACATAAGGACAGTAGATACCGACAATACTGTTTTTCATGTCAAAGGAAAGCATAAGCTTCTTAAGCTTCGGGTTTTCGCATTTAGCCACTTCAAAGCCGAAACAAAGAGCAAGGGTGAGATCTTCAAGGGCGGGGCAATGAAGGAGAATGACTTTCATTACTTCATCACTTAGTGCAACATTATGGAGAACTAACGTTTTGATACGACCCCAGCTATACAGCAGCCTCGGCATGAGCCGATCGTGGAACAGGGAGTAATGCATGAGCCGATTGTGGAACAGGGAGTAACCCCGGCTGAAGCACCGCCTCAGCGTGAGCCGGACGGGGAGCAGAGTATAAGGAGGGCCGCGGATAGGCGCGACGCGAGAGTCCAAGAGGATGCATCCATTGCGAAGACAAGACCGATGAGGAATGTGAAACCTCCGAGCAGATTCGGCAACTACGTTGCCAAATAGATCTTTCCATATTTTCTCTTCTTTTATTTTTGGTATTAGTCGAACCTAGTAGTATTTTTGGAATATTTTTATTATTTATTTTTGTTTTGCGTCGAGCGTAATTATAAGCTCCGTCGGGTTTTCTTGTTGGTTCTTTCCCGATGTAGGATTAGGTCGAACCAAACCTATGGTCCATAGGTTATAAATAGGGCCATATTTTTCATTCGACATAATAATAAGATTTTGATTGCCCTACTTGACGTTGCTTTACTATCAAGAAACACTCGAATTCACGCTGCCCGACGAGAGATCTCGCGCACAGCTGCTTCGGGAGAGATTCCGCCGACCCTCTGTTAAGGGCGCCGGACGTTCGTGGACGACGGGAGGAGTCGTCGATTGCCGTTAAGGGAAAGAAGCCTTAACACGTTTTTTGTGACATCAAATCTATCCCATTGCAGGATGTCATATCGAAAGCAACTAGCTTAAGATACGTTAAGTCGTCACTTCTCAAGACATCAGGGAGACAGTAGGCATCCCAGGACTCCACAAACTCGTCCCCATTTAAGTCAAGTTCCAAAACTTTGACTTTTCTACTAATAGCATAGCGAATCAGCCTCTCGATTTCAGCTGATGTACGCTCCTCCCACTCCACAATATGAGCTGAATCAGGATCTTGTGGCTCCTCTATCGTGTAAGTGAGACGAAAGCAGAACCTGAGGCTTACTCTATCCAGTGTAGAGTTGTCATGGAGGTCTAAAACACGGCGGATTACATTTGTAAATATCTCATTAGAGTGATCCGTGTCGTGGTCAGGCCCATCATAGTAATGGTAGTAACAGCTATTGAAGTCAAGAACTCGGATCCCGCGCCACAGGTCACCAAATCTTCGAAGAAGGGCCGTTTTAATAGCATCTTTCAAAGGAAGAAAGGACAGGATATGTTCGAGGATTTGGGTCTGGTAATTCACTAAAGAAGTCCCTGAGACACTTGGAAGCCTTCGCCTTCTGTGAACTACCATTGCGTACGTCAATCACACCGAATATCAATAAAGATTGCCTGATTCCTAAGGCTAGTAGAAAAATAAACACACATTAGAACTAAAATCAGTGAGCTCAAAAAGCACATAAATCTCACTAAATCAAAAGCTTTTGCAACATACTACACCCTAAACACTAAAACCTAATGAATTCTTACCCCTTTCAAAACTTCTCCAAGTTTTTCATACAAGAGTAAATCTGCAAATAATGGAATCTTCTCAACATAAACAAATACAAACAAATCTGCAAATAATGAGGGCAAATATAAGTAACAAAACTACATCAACAAAATACAAATAGAATTGAAATCGCCAAAATCCACAAGGAAATAACTAAGAAATTGAAAATCTATCCTTAAACTTCACCTAAAAATCCAATCAGTATAATCGAATGAGGAATCTGTAGTATTTGAACCAAATAAGGAATTCACTCTCCATAAACAATCGATCGCATATATGCGAAAATAAATGAAAAATAGAAATTCCTGTCAACTCAATAGATCAAAGGAATTTTACAATAGAAATGAAGATTGAGAACAAAGATGCTGAATAAGAAAGAAGCTGTACTTCATAACACTCCACTGAGTAAATGTCTGAAAACATAAAGAAAAATAATATATCCGTACAAACAAGGTGGTCATAGTATTTTTTTTTACTTAATTTTAAAATACAATAAAGCCCTTCTAGCGATGTGGTGGGATCTGTATCCGCCATAGCTTAAAATTGGAATGATAAATTTGAATAATAGGTAACGAAAAGTGTGATGAACGACACCATAACACTAATCCCAGTCCCCGAAGCAGCTGAGTCACTCAGCTTACGCATCCTGACATCATCTCCCCCGACATTAAAACCCGTGCCATCCACAGCCACGTCCGCCAGAATCCTCACCTTCTTCTCCTTCGAATACCAAAACAACACCTTAAACCTCGGCTGCGCCGCCAGCTCCACCCGGAACCCCACCGTGCCGCCGGCCGAGACCGCCCCGACCGCGTCCCCCCACGGCAGGCCGCGCGTCTCCACCACGTCGCGGCGGTGGGCCGTGGCCATCATGCCCTGGTAGAAGGCGGGGACGGTGTAGTTGGCGACGGCCTTGCGGCCGTAGAAAAAGGTGAGGGCGACGTCTCCGTACGATATGCTGCGGATCTGAAGGTTGTTCTCGAGGCCGAGGACGAAGAAGAGGAAGGGGTTGGTGGTGGTGGAGTTGGTGGCCCTTTGCGGCGGCGGCGCGGCTGAGACGTCCAGCGCTGGGACGTAGAGCTGTTCGAGGTAGCAACGGGGCCCGGGGAGGTGGACGGTTTGCTGAACGAGGAAACTGACTGCGGCAAGTATCGTCACAAAGCCACCACCGGTTAACCAGAGACAGAGCTCACTTCCTCCGGCCATGGAGAGAGGGAGAGAGAGAGAGGTCTGTATATAGGAAATGTCACAGCCAAGTTCACGTAGAGTGATTAAATGGGATGATATCATAATAGAGGGTAGATTCTGACCAACCTCCGAAGGATTGAAAAAATACTAGAATTTTAATCACGAAATTCTAAATTTTCCAATTATCTCGTCCTAATATAAAACGAAACGATATCTTTGGTGATGCTTAAATAACCGTTTCAAATAAAACGATTTTGTTTTTAGTGTGATGTGGTTTTGTTGACGAATAGAACACTTGCAAATAATTGAAATTTCATTATTAAGTTATTTCATTTTCAAATTTTATAATAGGATTGATCATAATTTAAACAAACTTTGTTATACACTCCCTCCCTCTATCCCTGAAAATTTGTCGTATATTTCCTTTTTTTGTCCATCCCTAAAAATTTGTCACATTTCACTTTTACCATTTGTTTTAGTGGACCTTACATTCCACTAAATCTTTTACACTCACATTTTATTATAAAACTAATATATAAAAATAGGACCTACATGCCACCAACTTTTTCAACACAATTTCTATTACATTTCTTAAAACCCGTGCCGGGTCAAATGGTGACGAATTATTAGGGACAGATGGAGTACTATATAGTAACTATAATATCTAATTAAATAAGTTATTTAAGATAGTAAAAATAAAATGGGTATAAACATAAAAGTACTTCCAGTTATTCTAAATTTATTACTTTTTTTTATCTTCGTCTCTTGTCTCTTATACGTTATTCATATTTTATATTTTTCTCCTACTTTACACACTTTATTTCTTTCTTTTTTTGTATTTTTCTAGTTTCACATTAAAACACGTACTATCATTTATCAGTTTGACTATTTTTGACGGACTTTATTTGACTATTTTTGGTGGACGAGGGAGTATAATTATTGGGTGTTTTTTACATTTTCATGTTGCAAAGGAAAATGAGTTCTATCCATATAGAGAAAAATACACTAGCCATTTTTACTATATATATGATGTCTCTACATGTTACATAATTTACACGAAATTACGTGTAATAGCGTAAATGAGATTGTTCCACGAAACTACACCTTTGTTTGGGTCGATTAATATCAAAATACCCCTTTAATAAAACATTAATGTCATTTTCTCTATAGCCAACGACTATAAACTTTTCTAGAATTATTTTTAACTATATCCTTGTAGCCAACGCTAGAGTTGAGCTTGTTACTTAGGTATTAGTGACAATATCACCACATATTTTCCACCAAATTTACAGCACCATTTCTCTGATGGTGATAGGAATATGCCATTATATGGGAATATCGGCCAAAATTGAGAAACAATTTTTTAATGAAAAATAATAAATTCTAATTAACTGTATGAATTATTAAACTCTGATTAACTAATTTTACCGTTTGAATTTTTGGATAGAAATTTTGTAAAAATCATGGATTAAATATGCCCGGTCAATGGATTTTGACCAAATAATAAATGTGACGAGACATTTAATTTTGTGAAATTAAATGACATAGCGTCGATCTACATTTTACGTAGGTAAATGTAGTATATTCACTTTCTCAAATCCGATTTCCGGTGAGTGAGAAATAGTGGATTAAAGTTGGGCATAATTAGCTTTTAATTAAAGCTTGGAGATGGAGCTTAGGGAATAATTAACTAGTGTTAATTATCCCACATTGGAGGATTAACACATCTTTAATGTGTATAAATTAAGTGACTTTATGTTACTTAATAATTATAGTGGACCAAGATGGGTGAAAGAGCCCACACGCGCGCACACGCGCGCGCCGCCGCCGCCGCCGCCCGCCTGCCCGAGCCCGAGCCCGTGCTCGTGCTCGCGGTCGCGGGCCTCGGGCCTCGGGCCCGAGCCCGATCTCGATCTTGATCTTGATCTTGGACTTGGACTTGGACTTGGACTTGGACTTGGACTTGGACTTGGACTTGGCAATTGGTCTTTGGGCTTGGTACATTACAGCCATACGCCTGTAACCGACGTCGGTTACGTTTTTGCCATGATGAGCCTTCAATGGCTGGTTGACCCTGCATGGTGGTTGGCCTATAAATAGGCTAGCCATACCACTGCATTAGGACACACACCTACAAGCATTCTCTGCATAAGCTCTCTCCCTCTCCCTGCATTGTCTTTCTGTCGAAGCTCTGCCCTCTCCTCCATCTCGTTCGCCGGAGCTCTGCTGATTGCGGTGCTGCATCAGAAGAGACGTAGCCGTTTTACCTTTGGGGACGACACGCCAAACCGAGAGCACTACCGGGGCGTATCTCGTCTTGCGGGAAGAGGCCTCCTCGACTCGGCTGTCATAGCATACTGGTTTAGTTGTTTCATTTTCGTTGTAACTTCAGTTCATTTGTGTATTCCTTCTTTTGGGTTGTATTACGCCCGGTTTTGTTATCTTGTAATCCCAGAAACCAACAATCGCAAGACGAGATAGCTTGCCTTTGAAGGAATTTGAACTTCTAAACTGAACTAAAACTTCCGAAACATTAACACCTTTTGCTGGAGATGTCGACGGAATCCAACACTGCTGCTGCCAACGCCACCGCCGCAATTCCCTCCACCATGGCGACCACTGGACCGGTCAACACTTCATCGATTCCCTCGATGATGCCAACCCCCGGCTTCCCAGCTGCCTCATCCACCGTCCCTTGGGTTTGGGACAACCCCTTCGGGGCGTCCACTGGTTCCACCTTTGGTGGTTCGGTTGGTTCCACTTTTAGTGGTTCCTTCGGATCCTTTAATGGATCGAGTGTTGGTGCCTTCGGGCTCAATACTGGTGTTGGATCTTCCGGGATCAACACGAATGTGGGGGGCACTATGCCCAACACGAACATGAATGGTGGGGGCTCTATGCCCAACCATGTTGTTGGCTCCTTCGGGGGCAACGGAATTGGTTCCTTCCAAGGACCAACTGCGGCACCTTTGGCACCAAGAATGATGCCACCTGCCGAGAAACCACCCAAGTTTGGAGGATCAGACTTCAAGAGGTGGTATCAAAAGATGTTGTTCTATTTGACAACATTGGGCGTCGCCAACTTCCTCACGGAGAACGAGCCGCCCGCACCAAGCGACCAAGAGACTAGGCTCGAAGTCATGGCAGATTATGAAGCTTGGAGGAAAGGAGATTACCTTTGTAAAAATTTCATTCTAAGTGCTTTAGATGATAGTTTGTACAATGTATACTCCAATGTAACCACATCTAAACAAATGTGGGAAAACCTAGAAAAGAAGTATAGCATAGATAATGCTGCAGGGACGGAACAAGTTGTAGCATCCAAGTTTATGGACTACAAAATGATCGACTCTCGACCCGTCATGGAGCAAGTCCAAGAGCTCCAAATGATCATCCACTCCTTAGTGGCTGAAGGGATGACCTTGCCCGATAAGTTCCTAAGGTGCACGATCATTGACAAGCTCCCTCCAAGTTGGAAGGACTTCAAGAGTTATCTCAAGCACAAGCGAAAGCAGATGACCCTTGAAGACTTGATCGTGAAGTTGCGCATTGAGGCCGACGTGCGCAAAAGTGATCAAAAGGCTAAGGGCTTCACCCCAAATGAAGCCAAAGCCAACCTGTTGGAGCGGGGCGGTCCCTCCAACAAACGCCCTCGCCCAAACCGTCCAAACGACAAAGGGAAGGGAAAGCAGCCTTCAAGGAAGTTTGAAGGCGACTGCTACAAATGTGGCAAACCGGGCCACTTTGCCAAAGACTGCCGCAGCAAGAAGAAGAAGCCGGCAGCCCACGTCGTTGAGAAGGAGTTCAAGGACTGGGATGAGAACGACCTCATTGCAGTGGTCACTGAAGAGGTTAACCTTGTTGATAACAAGGGAGGCTGGTACATCGACACCGGCGCTACTGCTCATGTTTGCTCCGACAGGAGCAAGTTTGCCTCCTACACTGCTGTTGAAGGGAGGAAGATCAACATGGGGAATCAAGCATCGTCCGAAGTCCTCGGCGTTGGCAACGTGATTCTCATGATGACGTCTGGCCTAACTATCACTTTGAAGGATGTGCTGCATGTCCCGGACATCCGCAAGAACCTAGTGTCAGGATCAATACTAGTTAATAAAGGGTTTAAACTTGTATTTGAGTCCGATAGGTTTGTCTTGTATAAGTTTGGAAAATCCATCGGAAAAGGTTATGTAACCGATGGGCTTTTCAAGCTTAGTGTAGCAACTCGAAGTGTTGCTAAGCCATTGGCCAATAAGAATAAAGCATCTACTTCCTCTTATTTGATTGAGTCTTCAAATTTGTGGCATTGTAGATTGGGACATGTAAATTCAAAAGCCATTAAAAGATTAGTAAATTTAGATTTACTAAAGGCTAATGAATTGGATATCCAAGATAAATGTGAAATTTGTCTTGAAGCAAAAATGACTAAAGTGCCGTTTCACTCGGTTGAACGAAGCACAAAACCCCTTGAATTAATTCACACGGATGTATGTGATTTAAAGATGTTGCAAACTAGAGGTGGTAAAAAGTACTTTATCACTTTCATAGATGATTGCACAAGATATTGCTACATTTATCTTTTAAGAAGCAAAGATGAAGCAATAGAGGCGTTCAAAAATTATAAGAACGAAGTTGAGAATCAACTTGGTTGTAAAATCAAAATGATTCGAAGCGATAGAGGAGGCGAATATGTAGCCCCGTTTGAGGAGTTATGCAACGCAAGTGGTATAATTCATCAAACAACTGCTCCATATTCACCACAATCTAATGGTGTTGCAGAACGCAAGAATCGAACTCTAAAAGAGATGATGAATGCACTGCTACTCAGTTCAGGATTACCACATAACATGTGGGGGGAAGCTGTTTTGACAGCAAACTATATCTTGAATAAAATCCCTCTCAAAGGAAAAGATGTTACTCCTTATGAGTTGTGGAAGGGAAGGAAGCCATCCTACAAATACCTCAAAGTGTGGGGGTGTTTGGCAAAGGTGATGGTTCCTCCGCCCAAAGAAGTTACAATCGGACCTAAGACGGTTGATTGCATCTTCATTGGATATGCACTTAACAGTAGTGCATATTGATTTGTTGTTCACAAGTCTGAAATATCGACTATCACAGTAGGAACAACAATTGAGTCGAGGAATGCTGTATTTCTCGAAAATACCTTTCCTTGCAAAGATAAGGAAAAGGTATCAACCAATTCTGAGACAAGAATTGAAGAAGCCACTAGTTCTAAACAAGTGGAAGAAGAAGCCACTAGTTCTAAATCAACAGATGCGGAACCTGAATCGCGCAAGCGTGCAAGGCCCGATCCAAAAGATACAGTACTAAGACGTGGTAATAGAGTCAGAACACCAAAAACTTTTGGTCCTGACTACATTGCTTTCATGTTGGATGAAGAACCAACATCGATAAAAGTAGCCTTTGCTGGCCCAGACGGGCTGCATTGGAGAGAAGCTGTTCAAAGCGAAATTGATTCAATTTTGCTAAACCACACATGGGTGTTGGTTGATTTGCCCGAAGGTGCTAAACCTTTAGGATGCAAATGGGTTCTTAAAAGAAAGTTTAAGGCCGATGGAACAGTTGATAAGTATAAAGCCCGATTAGTAGTAAAGGGTTTTAAACAAAAAGAAGGACATGACTTCTTCGATACCTATTCACCTGTAACAAGGATTACATCTATCCGGGTGCTTCTCGCTATTGCTGCATTGCACAATCTCGAGATTCATCAAATGGATGTAAAGACCGCGTTTCTGAATGGTGAACTAGAAGACGAAATCTACATGGAACAACCCGAAG
Source organism: Salvia splendens (assembly GCF_004379255.2). Classification (NCBI taxonomy): domain Eukaryota; kingdom Viridiplantae; phylum Streptophyta; class Magnoliopsida; order Lamiales; family Lamiaceae; genus Salvia; species Salvia splendens. The sequence goes on along the minus strand of NC_056043.1, from coordinate 1,334,697 downwards.
GGTTTGTAGTACCTGGACAAGAGAAAAAGGTATGCAAGCTCGTGAAATCCCTATATGGATTGAAACAAGCGCCATTGCAATGGCACTTGAAGTTTGATAATGTGATGTTATCAAATGGGTTTAAAATCAACGAGTGCGACAAATGTGTCTACATCAAGAGCACTAATAACGGTCATGTTATAGTGTGTCTCTACGTTGATGATATGTTAATCTTGGGTAGCAACACTCAAGTAATTAACGATACAAAGGCCATGTTAAAGAGAAACTTTGACATGAAAGACATGGGTCTAGCCGATGTAATTCTTGGAATGAAGATTCTAAGAACGAATGATGGAATCATCTTAACTCAATCACATTATGTTGAGAAGATATTGAATAAATTCAAAGCCTATGATGGCGCGCCGGTTAAGACTCCAATTGAACTCGACGTTCACTTGAGCAAAAACAAAGGCGAGCCCGTTGCACAAGAAGAGTATGCACGGGTCATCGGGTGCATTATGTACTTGACTAATTGCACTCGACCTGACATTGCTTGTGCCGTGAACAAGTTAAGTCGTTACACGAGCAATCCAAGCAAAGAGCATTGGAGAGCTCTTGTGAGGGTTTTGAGATATTTAAAACACACTCAAAATCTTGGGCTACACTTCTCGAGATACCCCCCGGTACTTGAAGGGTACTGTGATGCCAATTGGATATCCGATAATAGAGACTCACTTTCGACAAGTGGATACGTCTTTACTATTGGGGGTGGTGCTGTATCGTGGAAATCCACAAAACAGACATGTATAGCCCGATCAACAATGGAATCGGAGTTCATTGCCTTGGATAAGGCTGGTGAGGAAGCCGAGTGGCTTAAGAACTTCCTTGAAGACATTCCATGTTGGTCTAAGCCAGTGCCACCAGTGCTGATTCACTGCGATAGCCAAGCGGCTATTGGAAGGGCAAACAATGGTTTCTATAACGGTAAGTCTCGACATATACGTCGACGACATAACACCGTGAGACATTTGATCACAACAGGGGTGATTACAATTGACTATGTGAAGTCAATGGATAATCTAGCGGATCCGCTAACCAAAGGGTTAAACCGTGATCAAATGAATAAGTTGCTAGAGGGAATGGGTTTGAAATCCACAAACTAAAGAATTGTCATAGTGGTAACCCAACCATGATGACTGGAGATCCCAAGAACTTGGTTCAAAGGGACAACTAAGCTATGAGAGTTCATGAGAAACACTCAACTATATCTATTCCCTAGAGAGCAATAGAGTGTTGGAGAGCTTGCCTAGTGGTAAAGGCTAAGTCTATGACTTTTAATGGTTCTTAAGGATCTCAAAGAGATGGAATTATCAAAGAGACCAAGTATGGCAAGGTACTTGACTAAGAATCACCTATGTAAGTGCGAAGTGTGGTCGCTTCATAAAAAAATGCACTTATGAATCCAAAGTGGTGTCCAAGACCGCAATGGACACAAAACGTGAGAACGGATGAGGTTGAGGTGTTTAAGCGTTAACACCATTGTCTCGGTGCACGCCGTGGGGGATTAGTTCAAAGCATCGCGCTACTAAGCCGCCTGTGTATCCGATGGTGTCGACTATGGAGGGTTCAAAGTCAACAACTACCTATCCTTATGCTTATATACCTCGCGAGGGTTGAGCTTGTGTCTGCATGCATATGCATTCGGCTATTTCCACTCATGTGGGGGATTGTAAAAATCATGGATTAAATATGCCCGGTCAATGGATTTTGACCAAATAATAAATGTGACGAGACATTTAATTTTGTGAAATTAAATGACATAGCGTCGATCTACATTTTACGTAGGTAAATGTAGTATATTCACTTTCTCAAATCCGATTTCCGGTGAGTGAGAAATAGTGGATTAAAGTTGGGCATAATTAGCTTTTAATTAAAGCTTGGAGATGGAGCTTAGGGAATAATTAACTAGTGTTAATTATCCCACATTGGAGGATTAACACATCTTTAATGTGTATAAATTAAGTGACTTTATGTTACTTAATAATTATAGTGGACCAAGATGGGTGAAAGAGCCCACACGCGCGCACACGCGCGCGCCGCCGCCGCCGCCCGCCCGCCCGAGCCCGAGCCCGTGCTCGTGCTCGCGGTCGCGGGCCGCGGGCCTCGGGCCCGAGCCCGATCCCGATCTCGATCTTGATCTTGATCTTGGACTTGGACTTGGCAATTGGTCTTTGGGTGGTCTTTGGGCTTGGTGCTTGGCCCAAACTATTCTTTTTGGACCACCGCCGAGTCAGCAATCCAAGTGGCTTGACACGTCGTCAAGCGAGGCACAGTCACGGTTGCCACGTGAGAAATCCACACGCTCCACACACGGGTGGCACATTACAGCCACACGCCTGTAACCGACGTCGGTTACGTTTTTGCCATGATGAGCTCTCTCCCTCTCCCTGCATTGTCTTTCTGTCGAAGCTCTGCCCTCTCCTCCATCTCGTTCGCCGGAGCTCTGCTGATTGCGGTGCTGCATCAGAAGAGACGTAGCCGTTTTACCTTTGGGGACGACACGCCAAACCGAGAGCACTACCGGGGCGTATCTCGTCTTGCGGGAAGAGGCCTCCTCGACTCGGCTGTCATAGCATACTGGTTTAGTTGTTTCATTTTCGTTGTAACTTCAGTTCATTTTTGTATTCCTTCTTTTGGGTTGTATTACGCCCGGTTTTGTTATCTTGTAATCCCAGAAACCAACAAATTTGGCGAAATAGGCTAATATTAAACTAATATAAATTTTAATGTATAATTAATAAAATAAGAGTGAAATTAAAAAAATGTAATTAGAGTATTGTTAGTGGAAAATGAGATCCACCTCACTAGAGAGAGAAAAAAATTTCATATTTAAAATTGATCTAATTTTAGGAAACAACCCAAAATACTAATCTATCTTTGAGGAGATGGAGAGAGTATATATCTTTTGTTTTCGATTAACGCACAAAATAAAATTGTATAAAATCTTGTTACCGAACGTAAATGTATTAGTAAAAGATTTTGGGATAAGAATCAAACGGCCGGCCAACAAATAAAACTAGTTTATTTGCTGTCACGCCATTTTTTGATCAAGCTGTCACACTATTTCCAATACTACATTGTTTTAGTAATTTCATCACATGAAATCTTCATAAATAATGTTGTTGTTTGCATGCCAATATTTTTAGTAGTAGTTTATATAGATGCAAGAACTATGTTTATAAAATTGCTAGCCCGTTTAACTTTTCTTTGACATAGTTGAACACAAATATAAATTTATCAATTTAATTTGAAAAACTTCTTTCATGGAGCTACAATAATCGGTATGATCAACAATTTATTATATACTACTACTATACAATAGAAACATTAGGAAAATAATATGAATATATAACAAACTTGTGAACTTCACCAATCGACTTTATTTGTTATGGTAAACATAATTATATCAATTCAAAAACTAAATCCACGACGTCAATGTCAAACTTATCATTATGTTTCACGGCACGTTGAATCTAATTGCACAAAAGATTTATGAATGACAAATCAAGAAGTTTAAAAAATTCTCGGATTGTTTCATATATGATGGTTTTTTACGGTCAAATGTGATGCTAGTTGGCACACACTTGTAAAATTTTCATTATTTGGACGAATAGCTTCGTATACTTGAATTAATATGACGACGTAGATGACTAAACAATGTCCTCTTGAGCCTAAGAAAAGATAGGACAATTGAAAATTTTAAACCTTCATAATAAACAATACTATTTTTATTATTTTATAGACAATTAACCCTATACTCATCTGATACAGACCAAACAGAAGAATTCATCCCAAAAGACTAGTCTGTTAGGAGAGAGAGCTCATTTAGTCTATATACCCCACATCAGTTGTTCTCACAACCGACCGTAACATTCGACCCTTCCTCGTTGGCCACGGCCACGTTGATCACGACGGATTCCTTTGCCCGGCCATCACTTCGTGGGTCACGGCTCTTAGTCTATATATCTCACACCAGTTGTTCTCACAACCATGTGAGAATTGAGTTCGTAACATCATCCTATAATTAAAAATGCGTCCTAGTGCTCCCCTATATATGTATACTCGTCCCACAAGTTATACATAAACTCCTACACAAAAAGATCAATGAGTGACGGCGACGCCGCAGCATGCTGCTGCTGCATCTGGACATGCCTCATCATCCTAGCCCTCCCCATCTCCCTAATCTCCCTCAGCCTGAAAACCCACAACCCGAGAATCTCCGTCGAGGACCTCTACATCCCGGCGATCAACGTGGCCGCGCCCTCCAACGCGACGCGCCTCAACACCTTCGTCTTCATCGACCTCCGCCTCAAGAACGCGATGCCCCTCAACGGCCTCCGCTACCAGGTGGTCAACCTCACCCTCTCCTACGGCGGCGCCGCGGTGGCGGAGGGCGCAGTGGCCGGGTTCTACCAGGGGATGATGAAGACGGCGAGGAAGACCGCGGTGCTGCGGACGTGGGGGATGCCGTGGGAGGAGGCGTTCGATAGGATAGCGAGGGGGCTGACGGTGGACGTTGCGGTGGAGGTGGCGATGGCGGTGAAGCTGCGGCGGTGCGGGGTGTATATGAAGAGGAAGGTGGTGGTGGTGGAAGGGGTGGTGAGCGTCGATGGGTCGGGGGAGGAGGTGGATGAGAAGGTTGTCAGATTGAAATGATCCCTCTCTTAAAAATATGAATTATTTAGTTTGTCTCGTACCTTCAAGTTTAAGAAAGTATGAGACAAACTAAATAGTTCATATTTAGGGTTGTGAGATTGAATTGAGTCTTCTAGTTTAAGAAAGTACGAGACAAATTAAATAGTTCATATTTAGGGTTGTGAGATTGAATTGAGTCTGTTTTGGTGTCAGACAAACTAAATAGTTCATATTTAGGGTTGTGAGATTGAATTGAGTCTTCTAGTTTAAGAAAGTACGAGACAAACTAAATAGTTCATATTTAGGGTTGTGAGATTGAATTGAGTCTGTTTTGGTGTCAAAAAATAATGATTTTGTCATTTTGGAATTTAGAGTAGTGAAATTTGGCTACTCCCTCCGTCCCAAGGAAGATGACTCATTCTTTGGACGGCACGAGATTTTATTCAACTTTATTTTATGTGTTAAGTGGATAGAGTAAAGTAAAAGAGAGAGAACAAAGTAGAGATAAATTTGTTTCCATTTTTAGTAATGGATTATTTTGGTTGTAACACTCAAAAGGAAAGTTGATCATCTTCAGTAGAACGTAGAGACTATTTTAGAATGGCTTTTTCTTTTCTCATATAAATAAATAAAAAGCAGTTGTGTAATGCACGAGTTGATGTGCCTAATGTGGATAAGTAATTGTGTAATAATGTACTACTATGGTATATGAATATACACATTATAAATACAAAATATATGGACTAAAATCTATACATAAAACATAAGGCAAAATGATAGACAAAAACTATCCACCACCATACATTTTCTACTCGGATTTAAAAAAAATAAAATTAACTCCTATTTAAAGGACGAGATTACAAATAAACTCCTATACTATATAGATAGGAGGCAATTACAACTGATGTCAAGAGGGCTCGAACTCGGCATCTCTTACAATAATGTCTAAGCTCTTTGTCGTTAGGACAAAGGCTCTGGACATGTTCTACTCGGATTTGAGCATCGACTACATGCTTAAAGTGTGCTCGTGTCGAGCATGGTGAGAATCAGTTCAAATTTAAACTATTATTCCATGTTGGACATTCAAACGTTGAGCATATTGACTGTAGCAAGCAACAGTTCAGTGGCGAGCCTCGAGTGTGTCGGTCGTGGCTCGAGGCGAGCATCAGTTCAATTTCAATTATTGCTACCGTTCGTATAATAAAGCATTGATTACAAATTTAAAATGAGACTCATATTTTACTCTTATACCAACTACTACTATTTTATTGAAATTGTTTACGTTCATCTTTTGAACAAAAAGTAATGAATAAAGGGAGTACTACTACTACTACTATTAATTTTCAAAACATCTTTATGCATAGTAATACTCCTATTAATTTTGATTAGGTATTTTTAACTTTAAAAATAGTATTAAAAGGGAAAAGAAATGAAAATACTCCATTAATAAATTATTAACTAAAAAAATGGAAAAGTAATCCCCTCCTCTTCCCCAAACTCAATACAATTCCCAAATCAAAAATCACAAGCCCTAGTCCCCAAATCCAGCAATCTACCGGCGGCGCAATTCGTTCAGAGATACAATCTAACAATCCACCGTAGCGGCGGCGCAATTCGTTCAGATATAACGGCAGCCATCTCATCGTCGCCGGTAATTCATCTCTTTCTTCTCTCCCGCTGAAATGTACTTCGACAGAAATCCATCATTTTTATTGGTGCTGCTATTGGATACATATCTTCTGCTAATTTGAATCGAAATTGAATCCTAGGTGTGTGTTTTGAATAAAGATCGATGCTTTTGTTTGTTTTTATTTCTATTGCAATGTTTGTTCACGTTGATTCCGTTAGTTTCTGAAATATAGCTTTCAATTCCGGTTTCGTCTCTGTTTCAGTGGTCTCTCCCTAGATTTATGCACGATGCGCTCCAACATAGCTCGAATTCAGCTCGTGAGTTCACACCCTGAGGTTTACGATCCATGTGATGATTCATTTGCACTGGTAGATGCATTGCTAGCTGATCGAGCTAGCCTAATCGACCACCGTCCCTCGATTTGTATGGAAATCGGCTGCGGTAGTGGCTACGTCATCACTTCACTCGCTCTGCTGCTCGAGAAAGAGTGCTCTGGCTCGTACTACGTTGCAACGGACATAAACCCCCACGCCACCACAGTGACGCGCGAAACACTAGCCGCGCACGGGTGTTTTGCTGAGGTCGTGCACACGGATATTGCATCGGGGCTGGAGAAGCGCTTGGCCAGAAGCGTGGACGTGATGCTGGTGAATCCGCCTTATGTGCCGACTCCGGATGCAGAGGTTGGTTGCCGCGGAATCGCCTCTTCCTGGGCCGGGGGAGAGGATGGGAGGCGTGTTATCGATAGGATATTGCCAGTCGCGGACGACCTTTTGTCGGATAAGGGCTGGCTGTACATGGTTACACTCACTGCGAATAACCCCGTGGAGTTGTGTGTACAGATGAGGAAGAAAGGGTATGCTTCTCGGATTGTTCTGCAGAGATCGACAGAAGAAGAGAGCCTCAACATCATCAAGTTCTGGCGGGATGTGGATACCTTGCTGGAGGCGAATGAGTGTACAGAAGTTGAGAAAACAGAGAATGGGGCCGGGTTGGGATTGCCTCATTTTTCCCCGTTTTCGTGTTGGAATTATGGGAACCGCACTGCGAACTAGCGTAAATAGGATGGGGAATCATCTCATCTTGATTGGTAATGGTTTCATCTCTTCTTACTTACACTGTTCTGTTACTTTATCAAGCAGTAGACATCATTGATAGTTCAAGAACCATGTTTATAACTCTAGTTTCTTTCGTTTCCGTGGCTGTGCTACTCGTAGCTTGCTTACACATACGCAATTTTGCTAAACTGCAGAATTTAGGATGTGAAAAAATGTGAAGTCGCATCTGGTTTTGCTCTGAAATTGAAAAAGTGAATTGTTCAAGATTAGGATTTATGTGTAGCATAGATTATTGAGAAAATGGACTAATTCTGTATCTCCTCCTAATCTCAGGCTCAACTGCAATTCTGAAACTCTTCGTAAGTTTTTTCTAACTGCGCCGGTTCTCGGTGGAACAAGAGGAGCTGATGCATCGTTCTTCAGTCGAGGATGTAGCTAACAGACACAACAAAATAACAGGGCTCACTGACCGACGTATATTTATAATCGATGGTGGCGTTATAATCGATGTCCGTGATAAACCATCGGTAAAATGTCGTCGACGCTATCCCGACAAACTTTACCTCCATATCACCACTGGACTTGTTCGTCGTTAAACATGTCACCAACGCGGGTGAGTACCGATGGATTGGTGTCTATCGCTAATTGTTTTTTTCCTACTACTTTGTTCGTAGGTAATCCGTCAATTCGTGTTTAATTAGTCATAGGGGGGTTGGTTAGCTATGACTAATTATCCCATGATTATCCATCTAGGATTGAATTGTGGTATTGAATCTCATGAACCAAACACACTACATATTTAATCCCGAATACAATCTTGCAAACCGAACACCCCCTATATGATGAATAGTATAATCGAAACTAGTTTGTACTTCAAAACGGTTACCAACAAATCTTTTCGATCATTCAAAGAATCAAAATCATGGCATGTTTATTTCGAAGTTCGACTCTAAAAATTAGGTCAAGTTTGTACTTCAATAAATCATTTTATATTCTAATGTTTGAACATTTTCATAAATTATTCTGTAATCTCATATATCTTGGAGAATTGATCACAATTCTCTATCAGAATTATATTAGCACGAATGCAGTCATGCATACATAAGTAAAAGAGTGAGAATCTTTTATATCACAATTTTGCAAAGCAGCCCTGCTATTCCTAATATCTCAACCTTAAGTAAAAGGTGGTTTACCCAACCGATAATCGTCAGAAAATAGCATTACTACCTAATTCTAATTAATGGAGTATATACAATTGATAATAATTTACTCCCTTTATCCGTTACTTGAGTCACTTCTTTTTTGCATTCATTTTATAAAAATTATACTAATAAATAGTTAAAGTAGAAAAAGAATACGAACGATAAGACTCTTTTCTACATTATTTTCTCTCCACTTCAACTAGTAGTATCATTTTTTCAAAGCGAATGCAAAAAAGAAATGAAACAAGTAACGTGGGACAAGAGGGAGTAAAGAAATGTCCAAACTTTGGCATATTATTTGTCAACTTTAAAATTAACCTAATTTTGAAACTCATCCCCTTATATCACTTTGAAACATTTGTACATGCGTTAAAATGACAACACCTCTTAAAGTGACATTGTGACATCACGTAGCCTGCAATACTATAAACGCTACACTGCAATATATAGATTGTAATCTAGAGTATTGGATATTGCAGACGGACAAAAATTGCAGTTTAGCATATTGGATATTGTAGACGGAGAAAATTTACCCTAGAGCGTTTTTTATGATTGCCACATGGCAGCTGATTATTCGTCCATGTGTACAAATGATTGGCTAGAAATGGTGGTATATTGTCACTTTAAGAGGTGTTGTCATTTTAACACAAACCTATAAAAATATTCAAACCAATACTACTTTCTTAAGTCTTGTAGGCTTCTTAGAAACCTCCAAACCGGAGCCATCCACCACCAAATCCGCCGCCTCCGTATAATAGCAATCATCCTCAGTTGCACCGCCGCAGCATGTATCCGGTAGCCACCTCCACCAATATTCAAACCAATACTACTTTCTTAAGTCTTAAAGCATGTTTTGAACTTAAATAATTTTATAATCAAAACAAAATTGTCACAAACCAACCGGCCACCAGTAGGGCGAGCTCAATGAAGAACTACTCCCTCCGTCCCGGCTAAGATGACACATTCCTTAATCGTCACGGAATTTTAGAAGTCGTTGGTTTAAGTTGTTAATTTGAGAGAGAAATGATAGGTGTAAGTATTAAATGGAAAGAGAATGAGAGTTGAATATATAATTGAATAGAGAAAAAAGTGGTTGGTTGTATTAATTGGAGAGAGAAAGTTACCAAAAATAGAAATGTGCAATTTTTGTTGGGACAATTTAAAAGGAAAGTATGTAAGTGGGACGGAGGGAGTATAAAAGGACTAGATCGGCATAAGAGCATTGATTATGTGTATATTAAAATTGAGAACTAAATAAATTGATTATGTCAAATTCTCAGTAAAAAAAACTAATGTCGAATAGAATAAACGACTTATACCAAGATTAAAATAGATATTGTTATTTTTTTTATTCTGCAGATCAACTAAAGAAGAGAGCCTCAACAAGTGAACATCATCAAGTTCTGGTGGGATGTGGATACTTTGCATATTGTTAATTGGAGTTTTAAAATATAGTCAACTATAACCTGAACACACCCACAATTCTACAAACACACTAAATTTCCTAGAAAATTAATGTGCTGAAAAATTGGAATGTCATAAGCTAACCAGTATATGTTCAGATTTAATCGGAAAATATAGGATTGAGTTGCGTGAAAATAGTCCATGAATAGTATAATCGAATCTAATTTGCCCGATGGCGGACCCAAGATTTTTGTATATATAGGAGGGTCCAAATTAATATTAACAATCGTTTTATATTTTTAGTGTCAACAATGCCAAAAACACTTAATTAGATATGAACATTCAAACTGCAATAAAAAGATGAAAAATGAGAGAGAAAAATAATTAGAGAATTAGCAATATAAGTTAAAAAAATACTAAGTCAAAATAATTTAAAAAATAGTAGGAATAGTAGATTTTTGTGAATAAAAAGCATAAATTGAACATTATATACCGTTAAATTAACTATGGAAAAGTGTTTTTAAACAAAAATCTTAACTTTAAAATTAAATATACAAATATTATAGTATGATAGTTATGGGATATTTTTGTAATTGGATTTAAAGAACATTAGTTTAAGATCTATAATAATTATATTTGTACAAGTAAAAAATAAATAAAAATTACGAAAAATTACTAATTTGAAAAGGTACAAAATAATACTTGAAAAATTGATCGTAGATCTCAATCATAATTTAACTAGGGCGAATGCAATCATGCATCCGTACGTAAAGAATCCATCAGAAAATAGTGTTACCGATCGGTTCTAGTATATACAAGATTACATTATGATTTATAAAAATGTCCAAATATAAGGTTATAAAATGCCATTTCTCCATTTATTCATCAACTTAATTGAGAAACCATTCACTATTACACTTTGAAACATTTGTAGAAATAAAAATGTGTTAATTAATTAATTAATTATTCAAACCAATACTACTTTCTTAAGTCTTGTAGGCTTCTTAGAAACCTCCAAACCGGAGCCATCCACCACCAAATCCGCCGCCACCACCACCGCCTTCGCCTTCGTATAATAGCAATCATCCTCGTTGCACCGCCGAAGCCTATATCCGGTAGCCACCTCCACCGCCACCTCCACTTTCGACCCGCCCGAAACCCTCTCAAAGGCCTCCTCCCACGGAAAGCCCCGAGCTTCCACCACCGCCCTGCGGCGTGCCACCTTCTTCCTACCCTGCTTGAATCCGGCAACGAGAGCGCTGCCTACGGAGGTAGTATGGTTGGGGCCGTAGAAGAGAGTGATGTTGATGTCTTCGTAGCGGATTTCAACGTAGGCGATGTCTCTCTTGAATTTGAGGTCGATGAAGATGGAAGTGTTGGGGTTTGAAAAATTGTGTGTGAGAGAATTTGAAGTGTTGAGGGATGGAATGTAGAGTTCTTGAATGTAGAATCTTGGCTTCACACCTACATAAGATAGGGTGATTAGTATCACAATTAGAGACCATATGATTGGAATGAATAATATGACACAAATGCATATAGTTTTGGCCCACATTGGACTGAGAGATAGAGAGGATATTTGGTATTTACAATTGAGATATGATGAGATGATGAATGAATGAAATGGATATATAGGTGGTGTGTTGTATTTATAAGGAGATTGTAAATAGGAGTATTAATTTTTCAAAGGAATAATATATTAACTAATAAGACTTGTGACAGAAGAAATATATAGTTTCCACGAATATGTGTTTAGGAAAGTCAGTGGTATTTTACACTTTTTAATTATTAGATCTACTTTGAAAGAAGAAAGTTAGAACAAAACTACAATATAAATATAAGGGTTAAAGTCAACGAGAACACATCTCGAGATCAGGCGGAATCATTGACTTCTAATCCATCCGATCTCAATAAATATGAAATATTTGAATTTCGGCACGAAATTTTATATAGCGTTGTGTTGTAAGAGCATCTCTTATGGCGCCCCTCCGGTAGGACGTCCGGTCGGACACCGGGAAGGGCGACCGGGACGTCCGCCATTGGGAGGTCGAAGGTCGGATACGGACGTCCCGTGAGGACGTCGGGTGTCCTCGGACGTCCCGGCGACGGGCGGGCGGACGTCCGCCACTGTGGCTTCAAGTCGGACGTCCGGTCGGACGTCCCGTTTTAATTTTTTTTTTTTAAATCATGTATGTTTTTTCCGATGCAGTTGTTAATTTTTCCCGTTCGTATTCTCGGTCAAATTTTATTTTCCGTAAACGTAAATTGTTTTATTTGTGAATTTATGATTTTTTTTATTGCGGGATGTCCTAGTGGGAAGGGCGGATTATGCAGGGGATGTCCTAGTGATGTGGCAATGGGGTGGGATGTCCTAGTGACGTGGCAGGAGGTGTTTTTGGGATGTCCTAGTGGATGTCCGAGTGGGACATCCGCCCACTGGAGATGCTCTAAGTTAGTAAAAAGATAGATGAAAAAATAGAGATGATGTTGTTTATATTTTAGGAAACAACGTTTCATTTTTAGTGTAACAATCCAACAGGAAAAACATTTCATTTTTATTGGGAGAGAACTAAAGAGTATTAATCTAGCAATCTAAAAAGAAAAAATATAAAAACTTAAAACTTATTTTATAACTTATATCCTGTTTTGAACTCAAATTATTATATAATTAAAAAAAATCGTCACAAACTCACAGACCACCAGTAGGGTGAGTTCGATTAAGAACTACTCCACAAAAAGACCAGATCGGCCTAATAAGAGCATTCACAACTCAGACATGTTCTTAAATGGATATATCATGTCATGTCCAAATTGAGTGGATATCTCCATGCTCATTTACTTTTTTGTTAATTCGTGTATATAACAATTGAGAACTCAATAAATTGATTATGTCAAATTCTCAATAAAAAAAACTAATGTCGAATAGAATAAAAGACTTACCTAGATTAAAATAGATATTGTTATAAATTGTAAATTGGAGTTTTAAAATGTAGTCAACTATAACACACCCACAATTCCACAAACACACTAAGTTACCTAGAAAATTGATGTGCTGAAAAATTGGAATGTCAAGCTAAACTGTATGTTCAGATTTAATTGGAAAATTTAGGATTGAGTCGATGAATAGTAATCGAAGCTTATTTGTCACAAGCTAAGGCTATTTAATTGTTCATTTTCTTAAAACTCAAACTACGTCGTTTAGTCAATTTACAGGTAGATTTAAGTAATTTTCCTTAATTTCGATAATAAATTGTAAATACCTAATTTTTTAAGTTACCAACTAGTTCAGATTAACTCCACTGCTCCCTCTTCCTTGAAGTAAATAAAGGTTACCGACAAATCTTTTCGATCATTCAAAATCATGTTATTTCAAATTTTGACTCCAAAATTAGGTCAAGTTGGTACATTGAAAGCAATAGATCATTTTATATTCTAATGTTTGAACATTTTCATAAATTATTCCGTAATCTCACATATCTTGCAGAATTGATCATAATTCTCAATCAAAATTATACTAGGATGAATGCATTCATTCATCCATAAGTAAAAAAGGTGGGGATCCTCTGCTCTACTGCGCAATTTCGCAAAACAACACCTACTATTCCTAATACAACAATAAAAATGGAAGAAATTAGAAACATATATGGTTGTATTAGGAAACCAAGGACCGCAAAATTGCGCAGCAGAGGATTTAACCCTAAGTAAAAGGTGGGTTTACCGAAGGATTATAGTCAGAAAATAGTACTCTCTCAGTCTCTCCATCCCATAATAGATGACACATTTGTAGAATGACATATGATTTTAGAAGATGTTGTTTTGTATGTTAGGTAGAGAGAGAAAATAATATATTTATATTAATGTGAGATGGAGTTTTTTCCAAAAAAAGAAATGTAACATACTAAAAAGGAAAGTGTAACATCTATTATGAGACGGATGGAGTATTACTGAATGATTCTAATTAATGGAATATATACAATCGACAATAATTTATAAAAATGTCCCAAACTTTAGGATATTATTTATCAACTACTACATAAATTAACTTAATTTTAAAAACTCATTCCCTATACCACTCGAAACATTTGTACAATGACAAAATGTTCAAACCAATGCTTTCTCAAGTCTTTTAGCCTTCTTAGAGACCTCCAAACCGGAGCCATTAACCACCAAATCCGCCGCCACCACCACCGCCTTCGCATCCGCGTAATAGCAATTGTCCTCGCCGCACCGCCGCAGCATATATCCGGTAGCCACCTCCACCCCCACCACCACCCCCGACCCCCGAGAAACCCTCTCAAACGCCTCCTCCCACGGCAGCCCGCGAGCGTCCACCACCGCCCTTCGATGGGCCGTCTTCTTCTTTCCCTGCGAGAATCCGGAGACCACGGCGCTGCCGACGGCGACGGAGCTCCGGCTGGGGCCGTAGTAGAGAGTGACGTTGATGTTTTGGTAGCGGAGTGCGACGAAGGCGATGTCTCTCTTGAATTTGAGGTCGATGATGATGGAAGTGTTGGGGTTTGAAAAATTGTGTGTGAGAGAATTTGAAGTGTTGAGGGATGGAATGTAGAGTTCTTGAATGTAGAATCTTGGCTTCACACCTACATAGGATAGGGTGGTTAGTATCACAATTAGAGAGCAAATGGTTAGGAATAAAAAAATGAAGCAAATGCATATAGTTTTGAAGCCCATTGATGGTAAATGAAATGGATATATGTAGGAAATCTAGTGAAGGTATTGTTGTATTTATATGGAGATTGTAAATTGGAGTGTTAATTATTTTCGAAGGAATAATTTGATTTGTATAACTAATAAGACTTGTGAATTGTGAGAGAAGAAATATATACCTAGTTTCCAAGAAAATATGTGTTTAGGAAAGTCAATGGTTTTTATTCACTTTTTAATACTTAAATTCAACAAGAAAGAAGAAAGTTAGAACATAAAAACTACAATAAAAATATAAAAAGTAATATGCTCTTTCTGTTTTCTGTTTTCTTTTAAGTGACAAGTATGCTCTCTGTTCTATTTAAGGTGACTCTTTTTTTTTCTAGATGTCTTAATTAAAATGACATGAAAGATGAAATATAGCATTCAACTGATTTAGTGGATATCTCCGTTGCATGCACATTGTTTTTCAAAATATCTCTGAATACTTTTTTGATAATGCTATATTAGAATTTAGAACTCAATAAATTGATTATATTTGCCAAACAATTGCTGAAAAGTATTAGCCGCGAAATGCTTAGTACGTATTTTACATATTGTAAATTGGAGTTTTATAATTTAGTCAACTAGAACCAGAACACACCCACAATTCCACAAACACACACCAAACTTTCTAGAAAATTGATGTGCTGAAATATTGGAATATGCATAAGCTAACCAGTATATGTTCAGATTATAAGTTATGATTTAATCGGAATATATATATAGGATTGAGACATTGAGTCGTGTGAAACACCTATAGTCGGTGAATAGATTAATCGAAAAAACTAAATCATGTCAAAGGGCTTAATTATAAACTTAAGTAGTAGTAGTATTTAATTAGTTGTTCATTTTCTTAAAACTCAAAACTACGTCGTTTGAGTTTGAGCGTGTTTGGTTATCCCACTGTAGCTGAGCCATTTCCTATTTTGGTAAAAAACATCAACTTTTATTTTCTCTTACTTTACTCTCTCTTACTTGATTCTCTCTTCATCTCTCTACCTTTTTCCTTTCCTACTTTATTCTTTCTTCACTTAACTCACTTTTAACACAATTTCTTAAATCCCAAGCCGAAAAGAAACGTCTCTACTACAGATGGACGGAGGGAGTACCAAACAAATTGACAGACTAAACTCCATCGCTCCCTCTTCCTTTATGTAAACACAAACAACCAACAAATCTTTTCGATCATTCATATATATTTCAAATTTTGACTCCGAAAATTAGGTCAAGTTGGTACATACTGTTGGATACTCTCCTAGAACCCGTCAGAAAACAGTGTTACCGACCGATTCCAATATTTACAAGATTACATACTCCCTCCGTCCACGAAAATAGGACACATTGTGAATAACACGAGTTTTAATGTAGAATTGATAAAACAAGAGAGAAGTAGTGTTAGTGGAATGTGGGTCCATATTATTAGTAAGAGAGAAGTTATTGAAAACTTTCCTTTTTTAAATGTGCTCTATTTTTCGTGGACAACCAAAAATGACAAATGTGCTCTATTTTTCGTAGACGGGGGAGGGAGTAATAATTTATAAAAATGTCCTAATATTGGGTGTTTTCCTTTTATTTATCAACTTTAAATTAGCTTAATTGAGAAACCATTTACTAAAACACTTGAAACATTTATTAATGGCTCCATTATTCAATTTCAAACCAATACTACTTTCTTAAGTCTTGTAGGCTTCTTAGAAACCTCCAAACCGGAGCCATCCACCACCAAATCCGCCGCCACCACCACCGCCTTCGCCTCCGTATAATAGCATTCATCCTCATTGCACTGCCGCAGCATATATCCGGTAGCCACCTCCACCGCCACCTCCACTCCCGGCCCGCCCGAAACCCTCGCAAAGGCCTCCTCCCACGGAAAGCCCCGAGCGTCCACCACCGCCCTGCGGCGTGCCACCTTCTTCTTGTCCTGCTTGAATCCGGCAACGACAGCGCTGCCTACGGAGGTACGGTTGGGGCCATAGTAGAGAGTGAGGTTGATGTTTTGGTAGCGGAGTCCGACGTAGGCGATCTCTCTCTTGAATTTGAGGTCAATGATTATGGAAGTGTTGGGGTTTGAAAAATTGTGTGTAAGAGAATTTGAAGTGTTGAGGGATGGAATGTAGAGTTCTTGAATGTAGAATCTTGGCTTCACACCTACATAAGCTAGGGTGATTAGAATGACAAATGGAGAGGCAAAGAGTAGAATGAATAATATGCAACATATGCATATTGTTTTGGACCCCATTGAAGAGTGTGTGTGTGTGTGTGTGTGTGTGTGTGAGAGAGAGAGAGAGAGAGAGAGAGAGAGAGAGAGAGATTGATTTTGGGTTTAGGGTTTGAGAGATGATTTTTATGTAATGAGGGTTTAGAGAGGATGGTTTTTATGTAATGAGAATTGATGAGATGATTAATTAAATGAAATGGATATATAGTGGAAATCTAGTGTAGTTGGAGTATTAATTAATCAAGGGAATAACTTGTGACAAAAGGAATTCAAATCTAGTTTCCACGAAAATATGTGTGTTTATAAAGTCAACGGTATTTTCTAGATTATTTACTCTTTTTATTGTCTTGAATAATCTATAGTTAGTTGGAATGAGGATGTTATCATGAAAACTTCAAGAAGTTTGAATGAAGGAATATGGAAAAAGGTAGGAAGAACATACTTTAAAAAAATGCAATAATATATGGATTAGTAAAAATGTAAGAATCACATTTTAATTTTTCTCAAAGTCAACGAGAATCTATTGTATGAATATTTTTTGGAAATGCTCTATTTGAACTCAATAAACTGAATGTATCAAATGTTTAGTGAAACATTAATAGTACAAAATTAATGTAATATAGAAAAAAG
This sequence comes from Salvia splendens, assembly GCF_004379255.2. Taxonomy (NCBI): domain Eukaryota; kingdom Viridiplantae; phylum Streptophyta; class Magnoliopsida; order Lamiales; family Lamiaceae; genus Salvia; species Salvia splendens. The sequence goes on along the minus strand of NC_056043.1, from coordinate 1,317,177 downwards.
GACTTAATGAAATCACATTGGAATAGATATTGTTGGGATTGATTGAAGTGTTAGACTCCCAATATATCAATGTCAACCAATGTGGTTTTGTCGTGAAAGTAGCTTACAAATCATATAAAATTATTACCATTTGGTAGTTATTGAATGAGGTTTATCAATTTTACTACTGTTATTTTAGTCATTTAATTGGTGTTTTTCATTTTATTCGACTATGTTTGGAGAGAATAACGGATCATGTCATGACAAAGTAATTCTATGTTTATCAACCGCTTTTTTGCTTGTTTTATTTCAAGACTTTTACCCAATTAATAAATGTAATGTGATTTATTTAAAAATTCATTATTTATTGATCCAAAAGTGAAAACCTAGTATTTTCCATTTTTGGATTGATATGTACATTTTTATTTCCCCCATTTGTTTCACATTTTTAATGAATAATTCTAATTTCACCATCTATTTTTAAATTTCTTCTCACACAAAAACCAACTGAGATCGCTCTCCAGCACTTCACTACCCATTTCCACCTCCAAATTCAAATTGAGCTGCGATTTCTTCAATCCGAGCTTCCGGAGTCGCAAATTGATAGGTTTTATCAGAGATTGAGCGATTCTTTTAGCGCCGAGTAAATGCGGCGGCGCGGCGCGGATTACCGGCGGCTGGTGAGGCGGAAATTTCCGAATGCATTGTGGTTAACGTTTTGTGGATTCGTGATTCTGCTCTTCATTTTGGTGTTGAGACGTGCGAATCATCGTCTCACTTCGAGATCGGTTTATGCCAAGGTATAATTTTTCTCATCGATCCGGTTTCTGATTTCAAGCTACATTAATCTGCGTGTTTTGAGTGATTTATGTTAGTGCATTGCGATTTTGAGCTTGAATTAGTCTCAGTGAATATTTTTGTGGTTTATTTCGATGGTTTTTACCTTTGAATTTTGATGGTAATTTCACAGTAGAGAAAAATGCAGTTGTTTATGCTCTTTGGAATGTGAAGAATCTATTTTTAGTGCCTCAATAGCTTCAAGATTGGAATAGTAATGAAATTACTTAGGTTCCGTTTGGTACACGGAATTGGAATTGAATTGGAATTGATATTCTATGGAATTGAATTAGAATTCAATTCCAAATCCTTTGTTTGGCAAAATGAAATAATTGATATGGAATTGAATTAAAAAATTGAATGTGTGCAGTGTGTGTAAGAATGCGTGCAGTGTGTGTAAGAATGTGTGCAGTGTGTGTGTAAGGATGTGTGTAAGAATGTGTGCAGTGTGTGTGAATGTGTATGTGCAGTGTGTGTGTGTGTGAGAATGTGTGCACTGTGTGTGTAATTTAATTAATATTTGGAATTCAACTACTTTTGATATGGAATTCAAATTGTGAAATTGGAGGATTTGGAATTGTAACTCAATTCCAAATCCGAGAAATTTTATGATACCAAACACTGGATTAGGAATTGAAGGCTCCAATTCCAATTTCACACCTCCAATTTTGCGTACCAAGCGCAGCCTTACTATTGTTATACTCTCTCTGGCCCGTGTTAAGCAAGACACTTCTTTTGGACACGAGAATTAAGTGGAGTGATGTTAAAGTAGCAAAGATAGTAAAGTAGAAGAGGGAATTGAGTATTGCCAAAAGAGGAAAGGAGTCATTTAACTTGGGAAGTCCCAAAAAAGGATACAAATCGATGAACTTGGGACGGATAGAGTACGTATTTAGTGCCAATATTTGGCCTTTATCAGCTTCAGATGGATTTAGTGTGTTGTTGTTTGTATGAAGTCAGTGTTGTCAAAAACGCGCCCGGGGCGCGGGTCGCCATGATCGAGCCCGGCTTCGCCCCAACATGGGTGAGCCGAGCGAGATACGTGGGGCGCCGTCGGGGCGCGCTCTGGGCGGTCGGGGCGACTGGAGCGAGAGACGGATCGGGGGCTTACCTGTTGCCGTCCGCCCTGGTTCGCCGGTTGGCTGCAATTTTGCTTTTACAGAGAAAAAAGAAGAGGGATGGGAGGGGAGGGGAGGGGAGGGAGAGAGATAGATAGATAGTGACTACATTGGGAAATGAAATTACTTTGTACTCCATCAATTATTGTTTATTTCTATTGTTACCCCATCAATTATTGTTTATTTCTATTGTTATTATTTGTATAAGTAACATATTTTTATTAATTCCTTATATTTATAATTTAATTTTAGGTTTATATAAAGCTAATTTAGTAATCTTTAGAACATTACAATCTCTATTTATGGAGCTTTTCATTTTACCTAATTTTATTTTATGAATTAAATGAAGAGAAATAAAATAATAATTATATGTTTATTTGATAATTTGTTTTATGAATTAAATGAAGAGATTTAAAATAACAATTATGTTTATTTAAATGAAGAGAAATAAAATAATAATTTATTATTTTTTCCAATCTTTCATCTTTTTCCAAAATGACTCTAAAATAAAATCCATTAATTAAATATTATAATAAGTAAATTGATTATAATTCCTCCAATAATTCTTTTCTACCCAATGTCAAAATTGAACTTTAAAAATATTTTTTACCTGTTATGTAAATATACTATTTATATTATAGTGAACTATCTTTAATCATTATTATTACTAATATATAAATAATAAATAATTTTGCGCCCCGATTCGTGGGTCCCTCGCCCCGGCGCCCCATCGCCCCGCGACCCGGGGTCCAGCCCCATCGCCCCGGACCGACCCGCGACCCTAACAACACTGTATGAAGTTAAGCTTTTAACTGCTGCCGGTTGCTATAGTCTAGAAATGTTGGCTGGATTCGCGTATATGCAATACGTTCGGATTTACAAGCTGGCTGTCTTTGAAGGATTGCTTTCGCTAGGTTTATTAGTTTTGGTTTAAATCGAATAATTAGACTAATGCTACTGTATGGATGACTATATATGTGTTGAAGTTAAGAAAAGTCTGAACTTTTATGTGTTAATCATGGTGATTGTTGGAGTATTGTCTTTGTATTTGAGAATTACTAATGAGATGGGTTCGACGTATCTTACTAAAGCGATAAAATCGTGTCGATTTGCTCTGTTTGCTGATGTTAGTGCTGAAAGATCATAGCTCTTGTTCATTGCAGGGAACCGTCTTGAAGGTTCTTGGTGTTTAGTTGTTTTGTGTTTCGTATTTCGCTGAGGTATGAATTAGTTTGCTCGATTTTTTTCGTTGTGAATCTGACATCGTTATCCTTTTTCTGTTATATACGCAGAGACCGCCTAGACAGGAAAGGTTTGCTGATGGGCTTAACATCACTGACGAAATGTTAAGTCCCGACTCTCTGACGAGGCAACTGAATGACCAAATTTCCCTGGCTAAGGGGTTTCTGGTTATTGCGAAAGAGAGCAACAATCTGCAATTTGCGTGGGAACTCAGTGCTCAGATTCGAAATTCTCAGATCCTTGTGTCGAATGCTGTCTTAAGACGAACTCCACTGGCAATCAGCGAATCGGGAACTGCTGTCCTTGACATGGCACTTCTGCTCATTCAGGCTCAGCAGCTTCGTTACGATAGCGCTACTGTGATCATGAGATTGAAGGCCAAGATACAAGGTCTCGAACAGCAAATGAGCTCGACCAACGAGAAGAGTGCAAAGTATGGACAGATCGCGGCTGAAGAAGTCCCGAAGAGTTTGTTTTGTCTCGGTGTTCGACTGACCGGTGAATGGTTCAGGAATGCGTATTTGCAGAGGAAGCTCAAAGAGAATCGGCAAACTGCTTTGAAGCTCAAAGATAACAGCTTGTATCATTTCTGTGTCTTCTCCGGCAACATTGATAAACTCGTGGTTTAGCAAGTATTTTGGATGTTTAACGTGAACATTTCAGTGTTTTTGTAGCATACTACTTGAGTTTACATCCATTATCCACTACATAAGTGTTTTGACGAGTTTGTCGAGTGTTTGGAGCTAAAACAAGTGAAAATGACTTGAAAACGAGCTTGAAGGAAGAATCGCCTGACCGGGCGCGCTTCAATGCGCGACTTTCGTATAATAGCCATAGCTCTCTCATCCAGACTCCGATGGGGGCGTGCAAGATACTCACACGAAGCCCTTTCGAAGACGAAGACAATGCTTTTAGAGGATTCCAGAGAAAACGCCCGACCGGGCGATTTTTAGGGGGAAAACGCCCGACCGGGCGTTTTGGTCGCGAACTCCAGAAAGTTCGCCCGACCGGGCGTTTTGGCGACTTAAAATCGCCCGGCCGAGCGATGTGTTCTGCGAGATTGAATTGCTATTATTTCCGCCCCGGGTATAAAAGGAGACCTAGGTTTTCGACCTCAACACATCATACACGCCCAACTGCAGTTCTTGAAGGTTTTGAGAGCGGATTTGTGAGACAATGAGTCCCAATCTTCAACAAGATTGAAAACGAAGACGAATTGTCATTCAATCCATTCTTGGGAGTATTTTCATTGGTTTTCATGTTTAATTCAATGACTATGGATTATTTTTATGTTTTTGAGTTGGATATGAGTAGCTAAATCCTTTGTAGAGTTTTGGTGAAGACTACAATGAATACTTGTGATTGATTCAATAGCTTTTGATTACCTATGCTCTTGTGATTATTTTGTTTCATTCTTGTGCCTTTCAATTCAATTGCCTAGCTACCAATTGGATATATTGACCTAGTTTGGAGTAATCGAGAGATACCTATTTAGGATTGATAAAAGAATGAACAACACCTAGATAATTTGCATTCGAGAGAAGGAATTCTAGGGTGAGGACTTGAATCTTTTGAGTATAGGAGTTAATTGTGAAGTATTAGAAGGAGACTTCAGTATTAATAGTTAATCAACGGGTAGAGTGCACTCGAGAGGGGGCTTAGCCTAGAATAGCGATTGTCCTTCTAATCCTAGAGACTTCAACTGGTAATCAAAGTTGTTGAGTTGTTTACATTGTGGGTATTGTAGTCGGATCCAAAGCTCTACCTCGTTCTTTTATTTGAAACTTTATCTTTTGTCTCTTATTTTACTTTGCTTATGTTCATTAGTTATTTACCAAAACCAAACCTTTGTTTTGTCTAGATAGTAGTTGAAATCGGTACGTGGTACTTGAGTTTACACATTTTGTCTCTGTGGGATACGATACTCTTGCTTGCTTTGTGCTACACTAGCCCCGTACACTTGCGGGATTTTCTTGTGTTAAAATAAGATGAGTCAAACATCCTCGCTACTTCTGTCGTTGTGAATTCGACGTCCCTGAATTAAAAAAATCCCGAGGAGAACGTCTTCCATCTCGTGACCGACGAAGTCAATTACGAAGCAATGAAGGCTTGGTTCACAATGAATGCTTTCGGAGGAGTGACTGTCGATGTTCAGAAGATTGAAGACTTCAGCTGGTTGAACGCGTCCTACGTACCAGTTCTCAAACAGCTCAAAGACTCCGAAACCCAGAGATACTACTTTTCCGACAGTGGTGGCGACAATCGGACTCCGATCAAATTCCGGAACCCGAAATACCTATCCATGCTCAACCACCTCAGATTCTACTGTCAAAAAGAAGAGAAGACGGCTAGTACCAAGTACCCATAACTTGGTAATTGTTATTACAATAAATGAGTGAACTTTCCTAGATACTTTTAATTAGTGGTAGTCTCTAGAGTGATGGAGGTATTTCCTAGAGTTGTAATTCCCCTATAAAAGGGAGCATGAGTAACCTATTCAAATACAACAGAAAAATACAATCTAAGCTATTCTTCTACCTTTGCCACCATGTTCTACCTTCAATACAATGCCTCTCTCGATTACCATCTTTAAGATGGTATCAGAGCAGGTTGCAACACGGTGGGACTCAGAAAATTCTCATCACCGTCCCGGATATACCTTTCCCGGCCCTTTTCTTTTAAACCTGCAAAATCAGAAAAATAGCCATGTCAGAATCTGACTCAGAAGCTACAAACACCAACCAACCACTGATGAATTTCTCAGGGGAGTTCGCTGCCCAATTGGCCGAATTCCTTAGGCAAATCAATATACCACCAAAAGCTCAAGAACAGCCCCTTCCACCCTCAAATCAACCAGAATCATTGGGGGAGATACATCTTCAAACCAAATTGAATGGCGACAATTATTCCCTCTGGACGACCCTGATGGAACACGCAATCGGAGGGAATGGTCTGTCGTCTCACATCGATGGAGTTACAGATCCTCCTCCAACTAGTGATCCCGGTTATCCGAAATGGAAGCAGAGAGATCATTGCTGCTTCAACTGGATTATAAACAACATCGAAGCCAATCTTGTCAATGAAGTATCACAATACGCAACGGCCCGAGACCTATGGGAGGGTCTGGCCATTACATACGGAAGTGGAACTGATCCGTTCCAAGTTTCGGATCTGCACATGCAAGCATACAACATGAAGCAGGGGAATATGAGCCTTGAAAATTTATGGAATAAATTCCAGAAGCTCTGGATTTCCATCGACGAAATGGATCCAAATCCGATGGATACTCCATCAACTATTCAGAAATACAACAGCAACACTCAGAGGCATAGATTATATCAGTTTCTATGGGCTTTGGATGAAAGATACGATATATTAAAGAGAGAAATCTTAAACAAAGATCCACTTCCCACTGTACAAAGTGCTTACGGATTGGCCAGAAGCTATAGCCACCTCTGTGTACCTTATGAACCGTCTTCCAACAGGTATCCTCAACTTCAAAACTCCCATCGATACATTTATCAACCATGAAGTCATACAGAAACCAACCTATCTCACCCTGGAACCGAAAGTCTTTGGTTGTACAGTCTTTGTCCACATCCCAAAACATGACCGTACCAAATTTTCTCCTTGTGCCGTTAAATGTGTTTTTCTCGGGTATGGGGTCAATCAGAAAGGTTACCGGTGCTATGATCCTATAAATAAACACATGTATACTACCATGAACTGTGATTTTGTTGAGGGTGAGTACTACTACAGCCAATCTAGCGGTCAGGGGGAGAGTCAACCACATAGGCCAATTAGCGACCCACTAAATTGGCTATACATCCCAAAGGACACAATCCATCAGCCGGAACCTATACCAGGGGAAACCGAGCAAGGGGGAGATGAGTCAAGGGAAAATGGACCCATCCTTGGCACAGAAATTGATCCAGTCGAGGAAACAAGCCATGCCAACGAGCTATCAAAATCCACTAGTCAGGCCGCAGAGTTTGGAGACATCACCCAACCATCAACTCCGTCTTCGAATCCTGAGGTAAACGATTTTGCTGAACTCAACACAGTTCCTTTAGAAATCACTAACACTGACAGTGGAGGCCAAGAAGGGGACAGTGAGAAGCGGTATGAACTACCACAAAGAAGTACAAGGGGAATCCCTCCCAAAAGATACTCTCCAGATTGGAAAGGAAGGAAAACAAAATATTCAATAGCAAACATTGCTCGAAGACACCTCACAGAGATGGCCCGAGCATTTGAGGTTGCCCTGTATGAAGAAGAAGAAATTCCTCAATCTTTCCAAGAAGCCGTTAAGCACAAACATTGGAGAGAAGCCATGAAGAAGGAAATTGATGCCCTGATCAAAAATGGAGTGGGAAAAATGTAATCTACCAGAAGGGAAGAAACCAGTCGGATGTAGGTGGGTGTTCACCATCAAAAGGCGTGCAGATGGATCAATCGAGAGATATAAGGCGCGATTGGTGGCCAAAGGATATACTCAAGTGTATGGAATTGATTACGACGAAACTTTCTCCCTAGTTGCTAAACTTGACACGATCCGGGCATTATTGTCAGTTGCAGCATGTAAGGATTGGTCGCTACATCAATTTGATGTGACTAATGCATTCCTCCATGGAGAATTAGGTGAAGACAAGGAGGTCTATATGGCAGTTCCACCTGGATTTGAGGTTGAATTTGGTTACGGGCAAGTGTGCAGATTGAAGAAAACTCTATATGGCTTGAAGCAGTCCCCAAGAATCTGGTTTGGAAGATTTTGCCAAGCAATGGTCAAGCATGGGTTCAAACAGAGTCTTTCTGATCATACACTTTTCACAAAAAGGAGAGGAGATAAGATAACTTGTCTTATCATCTATGTCGATGATATGATCATCACAGGGGATGACACAGAAGAAATCAACAACCTCAAGACCAATCTGTTTAAAGAATTTGACATGAAAGATCTCGGCCCCCTAAAATACTTCTTAGGAATAGAAGTGCTCAGATCGAATCATGGAATATTCTTAAGACAAAGAAAATATGTCCTCGACCTGTTGGCAGAAACTGGCCTCTTAGACTGCAAGCCTGCTGACACACCAATGATACCGAATCATGGGCTAAAAATTGTTGAGGGAGCTGAACCTGAAGATCGAGAGAAATATCAAAGGTTAGTTGGGAAATTACTCTATCTGTCACACACCAGGCCAGATATTGCATATGCAGTAGGAATTGTCAGCCAGTTCATGCACCAACCGCAAGAAGAACACATGAACGCGGCCTTACGAATAGTAAGGTACCTCAAAGGAACAACAAATTATGGGGTGTTCTTAAGAAAAGGAAAGGACCTTGAAGTAGATGGCTATACAGATGCTGATTGGGCGAGTAATCCAGTCGATAGAAAGTCAACCGGTGGATACTTTACCTTCATAGGAGGCAACCTAGTTACTTGGAGAAGTAAGAAGCAAAAGGTTGTAGCCTTATCAAGTGCTGAAGCAGAGTTCTGAGGTATCAAGAGTGGACTCATGGAGATCATATGGCTAAGGAGATTACTTACTGAGATCGGTTTTCCCCCAAATCGAAAGAGTAAGTTATTCTGCGACAATAAAGCAGCAATCAGCATATCAGAAAACCCAGTACAACATGACAGAACCAAACACGTTGAAGTCGATCGCCACTTCATCAAAGAAAAATTGGAAGGTGGAGTCATAGAATTCCCGTTTGTTCGATCTGAGGAACAATTGGCCGATATCTTAACCAAAGCAGTGAATCCCAGAATTTTTAGAGAAGTTTTGGCCAAGTTGAACATCGGAGATACCATTGCTCAACTTGAGGGGGAGTGTCAAAAAGAAGAGAAGACGGCTAGTACCAAGTACCCATAACTTGGTAATTGTTATTACAATAAATGAGTGAACTTTCCTAGATACTTTTAATTAGTGGTAGTCTCTAGAGTGATGGAGGTATTTCCTAGAGTTGTAATTCCCCTATAAAAGGGAGCATGAGTAACCTATTCAAATACAACAGAAAAATACAATCTAAGCTATTCTTCTACCTTTGCCACCATGTTCTACCTTCAATACAATGCCTCTCTCGATTACCATCTTTAAGATGGTATCAGAGCAGGTTGCAACACGGTGGGACTCAGAAAATTCTCATCACCGTCCCGGATATACCTTTCCCGGCCCTTTTCTTTTAAACCTGCAAAATCAGAAAAATAGCCATGTCAGAATCTGACTCAGAAGCTACAAACACCAACCAACCACTGATGAATTTCTCAGGGGAGTTCGCTGCCCAATTGGCCGAATTCCTTAGGCAAATCAATATACCACCAAAAGCTCAAGAACAGCCCCTTCCACCCTCAAATCAACCAGAATCATTGGGGGAGATACATCTTCAAACCAAATTGAATGGCGACAATTATTCCCTCTGGACGACCCTGATGGAACACGCAATCGGAGGGAAGGGTCTGTCGTCTCACATCGATGGAGTTACAGATCCTCCTCCAACTAGTGATCCCGGTTATCCGAAATGGAAGCAGAGAGATCATTGCTGCTTCAACTGGATTATAAACAACATCGAAGCCAATCTTGTCAATGAAGTATCACAATACGCAACGGCCCGAGACCTATGGGAGGGTCTGGCCATTACATACGGAAGTGGAACTGATCCATTCCAAGTTTCGGATCTGCACATGCAAGCATACAACATGAAGCAGGGGAATATGAGCCTTGAAAATTTATGGAATAAATTCCAGAAGCTCTGGATTTCCATCGACGAAATGGATCCAAATCCGATGGATACTCCATCAACTATTCAGAAATACAACAGCAACACTCAGAGGCATAGATTATATCAGTTTCTATGGGCTTTGGATGAAAGATACGATATATTAAAGAGAGAAATCTTAAACAAAGATCCACTTCCCACTGTACAAAGTGCTTACGGATTGGTGAGACGCGAATCGGCTAATGAGCGGGTCTACAAACCCTCTGGAGATTCACAGGGAGCCGGAATAGGTGCCGGATTAGCAGCAATCAACCGCAGCCGACCACCACCGCCACCCAAATTCTCTGCAACTCCGACCGACAAGAGCAAAATGACGTGCAACCACTGTGGTGGGAAGAAGCACACGGTGGATACATGCTTCCACCTCCACGGATTTCCCGATTGGTGGGAAGACATGAAGAAAAACAGACAGAACCGGAATCGGAGCGGAGGAGGCAGAGCAACGGCGGCAGTGACCGTTGGGGACCGAGCTACCAACACCGAGAACTCGGCGGGCAACGTCGGTCAGACCAGCACGGCGGGGAACGGCGGCGGGCAGCTCCCCGGTCCCAGTCGCCATGGTTTTGTCGCGGCAGGGAACGGCGGCGAGGAGAAGAAAGCCGTCGCATCGGTCTCGGTCGCCAGGGTCTGGTCGGAAGGTAACCCGGCGTCGACGATCACCGGCACCGACGGAACGTCGGCAGAGAGGGAGACAGAATTGAGAGTTGGAGAGGAGAAAGGGGTGGAGGCGCCGAGTAGAATTAGGGTTGACGGGGGTTCTCATATCCCCAAATTCAAAATTCCTAAATTTAAAATTCCCCCCCAGTTTTTTCCTAAATTCAAAATCCCCCACCATAACTCTCCCAAATCCCTCCCCAGGCCCCACGTTTTTCACCCTACCCGAAATCACCCCAATTCCACCACAATATCCAAAATTCACCCCAACTCTTCCAAAAATCCTAAAAATGCCCCAAAATATTCCAAAAATTTCCCCGACAAATCAGACGGTCTGTCCTTTCAACCTAATGTCCCGTGTCACAACTCCTTTAAAGCCTTAGCATTTACCTCATCCACCATTGTCGAACAAAAGGAGAACAAATGGATTTTTGACTGTGGGGCTACTGACACGATCTCCTTCGATCCAAATGACTTCTCCACAATATCTAAACCGACTAAAACCTATGTCCAAACTGCTGGGGGGGATTTAGCTCGAGTCGAGGGGGCAGGCGTTATCAATATTTCTCTAACTCTCCGCCTCTCTAACTGCCTCTTTGTCCCAACTTTCTCACACAAATTATTATCCGTCAGTCATGTGACAAAGGAGTTAAACTGTAAATTACTAATGCAACCTCGTTTTTGCGTGTTACAGGATATCAAGACGGGGACGATAGTTGGGCGTGGCACTGAACGAAGCGGACTGTACTATGTGGATGAGATAGCCCAACAAAGTGCGGCGTTACTAACCCGTGAAGCAACTACAACAAAGACTTGGCTTTTACATCATCGGTTAGGGCACCCTTCTATAGGATATCTGAAATTAATGTTCCCTACGATGCTTTCTAGTGTGCACTCTCTTGATTGCGAAACTTGTCATTTGGCCAAAAGCCATCGTCATTCTTTTAAACTAAATAATACTCGAGTGTCTACCCCATTTTCTCTGATTCACTCTGACGTTTGGGGTCCTGCCCCAATCAATGGGGGTCAGGGTCTCCGTTATTTTCTCCTGTTTATCGATGACTTTTCTCGTATGACTTGGGTCTACTTCTTAAAAAATAAGACTGAGGTTTTTGAAAAATTCACCCAATTCTACAGCATGGTCCAAACCCAGTATAAACAAAATATCCAAGTCTTACGGTCCGACAATGGGGGGGAATATATAAATGCCAACATGAAAACCTTCTTTCTTGACAAAGGGCTTATCCACCAAACTTCTTGTGCATACACACCTGAACAGAATGGGGTAGCAGAACGGAAAAATAGGTATATCCTAGAGATCACCAGGGCTCTCCTCATCGAGTCAAAAATCCCCACATCTTTTTGGCCAGAAGCTATAGCCACCTCTGTGTACCTTATGAACCGTCTTCCAACAGGTATCCTCAACTTCAAAACTCCCATCGATACATTTATCAACCATGAAGTCATACAGAAACCAACCTATCTCACCCTGGAACCGAAATTCTTTGGTTGTACAGTCTTTGTCCACATCCCAAAACATGACCGTACCAAATTTTCTCCTTGTGCCGTTAAATGTGTTTTTCTCGGGTATGGGGTCAATCAGAAAGGTTACCGGTGCTATGATCCTATAAATAAACACATGTATACTACCATGAACTGTGATTTTGTTGAGGGTGAGTACTACTACAGCCAATCTAGCGGTCAGGGGGAGAGTCAACCACATAGGCCAATTAGCGACCCACTAAATTGGCTATACATCCCAAAGGACACAATCCATCAGCCGGAACCTATACCAGGGGAAACCGAGCAAGGGGGAGATGAGTCAAGGGAAAATGGACCCATCCTTGGCACAGAAATTGATCCAGTCGAGGAAACAAGCCATGCCAACGAGCTATCAAAATCCACTAGTCAGGCCGCAGAGTTTGGAGACATCACCCAACCATCAACTCCGTCTTCGAATCCTGAGGTAAACGATTTTGCTGAACTCAACACAGTTCCTTTAGAAATCACTAACACTGACAGTGGAGGCCAAGAAGGGGACAGTGAGAAGCGGTATGAACTACCACAAAGAAGTACAAGGGGAATCCCTCCCAAAAGATACTCTCCAGATTGGAAAGGAAGGAAAACAAAATATTCAATAGCAAACATTGCTCGAAGACACCTCACAGAGATGGCCCGAGCATTTGAGGTTGCCCTGTATGAAGAAGAAGAAGAAATTCCTCAATCTTTCCAAGAAGCCGTTAAGCACAAACATTGGAGAGAAGCCATGAAGAAGGAAATTGATGCCCTGATCAAAAATGGAGTGGGAAAAATGTAATCTACCAGAAGGGAAGAAACCAGTCGGATGTAGGTGGGTGTTCACCATCAAAAGGCGTGCAGATGGATCAATCGAGAGATATAAGGCGCGATTGGTGGCCAAAGGATATACTCAAGTGTATGGAATTGATTACGACGAAACTTTCTCCCCAGTTGCTAAACTTGACACGATCCGGGCATTATTGTCAGTTGCAGCATGTAAGGATTGGTCGCTACATCAATTTGATGTGACTAATGCATTCCTCCATGGAGAATTAGGTGAAGACAAGGAGGTCTATATGGCAGTTCCACCTGGATTTGAGGCTGAATTTGGTTACGGGCAAGTGTGCAGATTGAAGAAAACTCTATATGGCTTGAAGCAGTCCCCAAGAATCTGGTTTGGAAGATTTTGCCAAGCAATGGTCAAGCATGGGTTCAAACAGAGTCTTTCTGATCATACACTTTTCACAAAAAGGAGAGGAGATAAGATAACTTGTCTTATCATCTATGTCGATGATATGATCATCACAGGGGATGACACAGAAGAAATCAACAACCTCAAGACCAATCTGTTTAAAGAATTTGACATGAAAGATCTCGGCCCCCTAAAATACTTCTTAGGAATAGAAGTGCTCAGATCGAATCATGGAATATTCTTAAGACAGAGAAAATATGTCCTCGACCTGTTGGCAGAAACTGGCCTCTTAGACTGCAAGCCTGCTGACACACCAATGATACCGAATCATGGGCTAAAAATTGTTGAGGGAGCTGAACCTGAAGATCGAGAGAAATATCAAAGGTTAGTTGGGAAATTACTCTATCTGTCACACACCAGGCCAGATATTGCATATGCAGTAGGAATTGTCAGCCAGTTCATGCACCAACCGCAAGAAGAACACATGAACGCGGCCTTACGAATAGTAAGGTACCTCAAAGGAACAACAAATTATGGGGTGTTCTTAAGAAAAGGAAAGGACCTTGAAGTAGATGGCTATACAGATGCTGATTGGGCGAGTAATCCAGTCGATAGAAAGTCAACCGGTGGATACTTTACCTTCATAGGAGGCAACCTAGTTACTTGGAGAAGTAAGAAGCAAAAGGTTGTAGCCTTATCAAGTGCTGAAGCAGAGTTCTGAGGTATCAAGAGTGGACTCATGGAGATCATATGGCTAAGGAGATTACTTACTGAGATCGGTTTTCCCCCAAATCGAAAGAGTAAGTTATTCTGCGACAATAAAGCAGCAATCAGCATATCAGAAAACCCAGTACAACATGACAGAACCAAACACGTTGAAGTCGATCGCCACTTCATCAAAGAAAAATTGGAAGGTGGAGTCATAGAATTCCCGTTTGTTCGATCTGAGGAACAATTGGCCGATATCTTAACCAAAGCAGTGAATCCCAGAATTTTTAGAGAAGTTTTGGCCAAGTTGAACATCGGAGATACCATTGCTCAACTTGAGGGGGAGTGTCAAAAAGAAGAGAAGACGGCTAGTACCAAGTACCCATAACTTGGTAATTGTTATTACAATAAATGAGTGAACTTTCCTAGATACTTTTAATTAGTGGTAGTCTCTAGAGTGATGGAGGTATTTCCTAGAGTTGTAATTCCCCTATAAAAGGGAGCATGAGTAACCTATTCAAATACAACAGAAAAATACAATCTAAGCTATTCTTCTACCTTTGCCACCATGTTCTACCTTCAATACAATGCCTCTCTCGATTACCATCTTTAAGATGGTATCAGAGCAGGTTGCAACACGGTGGGACTCAGAAAATTCTCATCACCGTCCCGGATATACCTTTCCCGGCCCTTTTCTTTTAAACCTGCAAAATCAGAAAAATAGCCATGTCAGAATCTGACTCAGAAGCTACAAACACCAACCAACCACTGATGAATTTCTCAGGGGAGTTCGCTGCCCAATTGGCCGAATTCCTTAGGCAAATCAATATACCACCAAAAGCTCAAGAACAGCCCCTTCCACCCTCAAATCAACCAGAATCATTGGGGGAGATACATCTTCAAACCAAATTGAATGGCGACAATTATTCCCTCTGGACGACCCTGATGGAACACGCAATCGGAGGGAAGGGTCTGTCGTCTCACATCGATGGAGTTACAGATCCTCCTCCAACTAGTGATCCCGGTTATCCGAAATGGAAGCAGAGAGATCATTGCTGCTTCAACTGGATTATAAACAACATCGAAGCCAATCTTGTCAATGAAGTATCACAATACGCAACGGCCCGAGACCTATGGGAGGGTCTGGCCATTACATACGGAAGTGGAACTGATCCGTTCCAAGTTTCGGATCTGCACATGCAAGCATACAACATGAAGCAGGGGAATATGAGCCTTGAAAATTTATGGAATAAATTCCAGAAGCTCTGGATTTCCATCGACGAAATGGATCCAAATCCGATGGATACTCCATCAACTATTCAGAAATACAACAGCAACACTCAGAGGCATAGATTATATCAGTTTCTATGGGCTTTGGATGAAAGATACGATATATTAAAGAGAGAAATCTTAAACAAAGATCCACTTCCCACTGTACAAAGTGCTTACGGATTGGTGAGACGCGAATCGGCTAATGAGCGGGTCTACAAACCCTCTGGAGATTCACAGGGAGCCGGAATAGGTGCCGGATTAGCAGCAATCAACCGCAGCCGACCACCACCGCCACCCAAATTCTCTGCAACTCCGACCGACAAGAGCAAAATGACGTGCAACCACTGTGGTGGGAAGAAGCACACGGTGGATACATGCTTCCACCTCCATGGATTTCCCGATTGGTGGGAAGACATGAAGAAAAACAGACAGAACCGGAATCGGAGCGGAGGAGGCAGAGCAACGGCGGCAGTGACCGTTGGGGACCGAGCTACCAACACCGAGAACTCGGCGGGCAACGTCGGTCAGACCAGCACGGCGGGGAACGGCGGCGGGCAGCTCCCCGGTCCCAGTCGCCATGGTTTTGTCGCGGCAGGGAACGGCGGCGAGGAGAAGAAAGCCGTCGCATCGGTCTCGGTCGCCAGGGTCTGGTCGGAAGGTAACCCGGCGTCGACGATCACCGGCACCGACGGAACGTCGGCAGAGAGGGAGACAGAATTGAGAGTTGGAGAGGAGAAAGGGGTGGAGGCGCCGAGTAGAATTAGGGTTGACGGGGGTTCTCATATCCCCAAATTCAAAATTCCTAAATTTAAAATTCCCCCCCAGTTTTTTCCTAAATTCAAAATCCCCCACCATAACTCTCCCAAATCCCTCCCCAGGCCCCACGTTTTTCACCCTACCCGAAATCACCCCAATTCCACCACAATATCCAAAATTCACCCCAACTCTTCCAAAAATCCTAAAAATGCCCCAAAATATTCCAAAAATTTCCCCGACAAATCAGACGGTCTGTCCTTTCAACCTAATGTCCCGTGTCACAACTCCTTTAAAGCCTTAGCATTTACCTCATCCACCATTGTCGAACAAAAGGAGAACAAATGGATTTTTGACTGTGGGGCTACTGACACGATCTCCTTCGATCCAAATGACTTCTCCACAATATCTAAACCGACTAAAACCTATGTCCAAACTGCTGGGGGGGATTTAGCTCGAGTCGAGGGGGCAGGCGTTATCAATATTTCTCTAACTCTCCGCCTCTCTAACTGCCTCTTTGTCCCAACTTTCTCACACAAATTATTATCCGTCAGTCATGTGACAAAGGAGTTAAACTGTAAATTACTAATGCAACCTCGTTTTTGCGTGTTACAGGATATCAAGACGGGGACGATAGTTGGGCGTGGCACTGAACGAAGCGGACTGTACTATGTGGATGAGATAGCCCAACAAAGTGCGGCGTTACTAACCCGTGAAGCAACTACAACAAAGACTTGGCTTTTACATCATCGGTTAGGGCACCCTTCTATAGGATATCTGAAATTAATGTTCCCTACGATGCTTTCTAGTGTGCACTCTCTTGATTGCGAAACTTGTCATTTGGCCAAAAGCCATCGTCATTCTTTTAAACTAAATAATACTCGAGTGTCTACCCCATTTTCTCTGATTCACTCTGACGTTTGGGGTCCTGCCCCAATCAATGGGGGTCAGGGTCTCCGTTATTTTCTCCTGTTTATCGATGACTTTTCTCGTATGACTTGGGTCTACTTCTTAAAAAATAAGACTGAGGTTTTTGAAAAATTCACCCAATTCTACAGCATGGTCCAAACCCAGTATAAACAAAATATCCAAGTCTTACGGTCCGACAATGGGGGGGAATATATAAATGCCAACATGAAAACCTTCTTTCTTGACAAAGGGCTTATCCACCAAACTTCTTGTGCATACACACCTGAACAGAATGGGGTAGCAGAACGGAAAAATAGGTATATCCTAGAGATCACCAGGGCTCTCCTCATCGAGTCAAAAATCCCCACATCTTTTTGGCCAGAAGCTATAGCCACCTCTGTGTACCTTATGAACCGTCTTCCAACAGGTATCCTCAACTTCAAAACTCCCATCGATACATTTATCAACCATGAAGTCATACAGAAACCAACCTATCTCACCCTGGAACCGAAAGTCTTTGGTTGTACAGTCTTTGTCCACATCCCAAAACATGACCGTACCAAATTTTCTCCTTGTGCCGTTAAATGTGTTTTTCTCGGGTATGGGGTCAATCAGAAAGGTTACCGGTGCTATGATCCTATAAATAAACACATGTATACTACCATGAACTGTGATTTTGTTGAGGGTGAGTACTACTACAGCCAATCTAGCGGTCAGGGGGAGAGTCAACCACATAGGCCAATTAGCGACCCACTAAATTGGCTATACATCCCAAAGGACACAATCCATCAGCCGGAACCTATACCAGGGGAAACCGAGCAAGGGGGAGATGAGTCAAGGGAAAATGGACCCATCCTTGGCACAGAAATTGATCCAGTCGAGGAAACAAGCCATGCCAACGAGCTATCAAAATCCACTAGTCAGGCCGCAGAGTTTGGAGACATCACCCAACCATCAACTCCGTCTTCGAATCCTGAGGTAAACGATTTTGCTGAACTCAACACAGTTCCTTTAGAAATCACTAACACTGACAGTGGAGGCCAAGAAGGGGACAGTGAGAAGCGGTATGAACTACCACAAAGAAGTACAAGGGGAATCCCTCCCAAAAGATACTCTCCAGATTGGAAAGGAAGGAAAACAAAATATTCAATAGCAAACATTGCTCGAAGACACCTCACAGAGATGGCCCGAGCATTTGAGGTTGCCCTGTATGAAGAAGAAGAAATTCCTCAATCTTTCCAAGAAGCCGTTAAGCACAAACATTGGAGAGAAGCCATGAAGAAGGAAATTGATGCCCTGATCAAAAATGGAGTGGGAAAAATGTAATCTACCAGAAGGGAAGAAACCAGTCGGATGTAGGTGGGTGTTCACCATCAAAAGGCGTGCAGATGGATCAATCGAGAGATATAAGGCGCGATTGGTGGCCAAAGGATATACTCAAGTGTATGGAATTGATTACGACGAAACTTTCTCCCCAGTTGCTAAACTTGACACGATCCGGGCATTATTGTCAGTTGCAGCATGTAAGGATTGGTCGCTACATCAATTTGATGTGACTAATGCATTCCTCCATGGAGAATTAGGTGAAGACAAGGAGGTCTATATGGCAGTTCCACCTGGATTTGAGGCTGAATTTGGTTACGGGCAAGTGTGCAGATTGAAGAAAACTCTATATGGCTTGAAGCAGTCCCCAAGAATCTGGTTTGGAAGATTTTGCCAAGCAATGGTCAAGCATGGGTTCAAACAGAGTCTTTCTGATCATACACTTTTCACAAAAAGGTGAGGAGATAAGATAACTTGTCTTATCATCTATGTCGATGATATGATCATCACAGGGGATGACACAGAAGAAATCAACAACCTCAAGACCAATCTGTTTAAAGAATTTGACATGAAAGATCTCGGCCCCCTAAAATACTTCTTAGGAATAGAAGTGCTCAGATCGAATCATGGAATATTCTTAAGACAGAGAAAATATGTCCTCGACCTGTTGGCAGAAACTGGCCTCTTAGACTGCAAGCCTGCTGACACACCAATGATACCGAATCATGGGCTAAAAATTGTTGAGGGAGCTGAACCTGAAGATCGAGAGAAATATCAAAGGTTAGTTGGGAAATTACTCTATCTGTCACACACCAGGCCAGATATTGCATATGCAGTAGGAATTGTCAGCCAGTTCATGCACCAACCGCAAGAAGAACACATGAACGCGGCCTTACGAATAGTAAGGTACCTCAAAGGCACAACAAATTATGGGGTGTTCTTAAGAAAAGGAAAGGACCTTGAAGTAGATGGCTATACAGATGCTGATTGGGCGAGTAATCCAGTCGATAGAAAGTCAACCGGTGGATACTTTACCTTCATAGGAGGCAACCTAGTTACTTGGAGAAGTAAGAAGCAAAAGGTTGTAGCCTTATCAAGTGCTGAAGCAGAGTTCTGAGGTATCAAGAGTGGACTCATGGAGATCATATGGCTAAGGAGATTACTTACTGAGATCGGTTTTCCCCCAAATCGAAAGAGTAAGTTATTCTGCGACAATAAAGCAGCAATCAGCATATCAGAAAACCCAGTACAACATGACAGAACCAAACACGTTGAAGTCGATCGCCACTTCATCAAAGAAAAATTGGAAGGTGGAGTCATAGAATTCCCGTTTGTTCGATCTGAGGAACAATTGGCCGATATCTTAACCAAAGCAGTGAATCCCAGAATTTTTAGAGAAGTTTTGGCCAAGTTGAACATCGGAGATACCATTGCTCAACTTGAGGGGGAGTGTCAAAAAGAAGAGAAGACGGCTAGTACCAAGTACCCATAACTTGGTAATTGTTATTACAATAAATGAGTGAACTTTCCTAGATACTTTTAATTAGTGGTAGTCTCTAGAGTGATGGAGGTATTTCCTAGAGTTGTAATTCCCCTATAAAAGGGAGCATGAGTAACCTATTCAAATACAACAGAAAAATACAATCTAAGCTATTCTTCTACCTTTGCCACCATGTTCTACCTTCAATACAATGCCTCTCTCGATTACCATCTTTAAGATGGTATCAGAGCAGGTTGCAACACGGTGGGACTCAGAAAATTCTCATCACCGTCCCGGATATACCTTTCCCGGCCCTTTTCTTTTAAACCTGCAAAATCAGAAAAATAGCCATGTCAGAATCTGACTCAGAAGCTACAAACACCAACCAACCACTGATGAATTTCTCAGGGGAGTTCGCTGCCCAATTGGCCGAATTCCTTAGGCAAATCAATATACCACCAAAAGCTCAAGAACAGCCCCTTCCACCCTCAAATCAACCAGAATCATTGGGGGAGATACATCTTCAAACCAAATTGAATGGCGACAATTATTCCCTCTGGACGACCCTGATGGAACACGCAATCGGAGGGAAGGGTCTGTCGTCTCACATCGATGGAGTTACAGATCCTCCTCCAACTAGTGATCCCGGTTATCCGAAATGGAAGCAGAGAGATCATTGCTGCTTCAACTGGATTATAAACAACATCGAAGCCAATCTTGTCAATGAAGTATCACAATACGCAACGGCCCGAGACCTATGGGAGGGTCTGGCCATTACATACGGAAGTGGAACTGATCCGTTCCAAGTTTCGGATCTGCACATGCAAGCATACAACATGAAGCAGGGGAATATGAGCCTTGAAAATTTATGGAATAAATTCCAGAAGCTCTGGATTTCCATCGACGAAATGGATCCAAATCCGATGGATACTCCATCAACTATTCAGAAATACAACAGCAACACTCAGAGGCATAGATTATATCAGTTTCTATGGGCTTTGGATGAAAGATACGATATATTAAAGAGAGAAATCTTAAACAAAGATCCACTTCCCACTGTACAAAGTGCTTACGGATTGGTGAGACGCGAATCGGCTAATGAGCGGGTCTACAAACCCTCTGGAGATTCACAGGGAGCCGGAATAGGTGCCGGATTAGCAGCAATCAACCGCAGCCGACCACCACCGCCACCCAAATTCTCTGCAACTCCGACCGACAAGAGCAAAATGACGTGCAACCACTGTGGTGGGAAGAAGCACACGGTGGATACATGCTTCCACCTCCACGGATTTCCCGATTGGTGGGAAGACATGAAGAAAAACAGACAGAACCGGAATCGGAGCGGAGGAGGCAGAGCAACGGCGGCAGTGACCGTTGGGGACCGAGCTACCAACACCGAGAACTCGGCGGGCAACGTCGGTCAGACCAGCACGGCGGGGAACGGCGGCGGGCAGCTCCCCGGTCCCAATCGCCATGGTTTTGTCGCGGCAGGGAACGGCGGCGAGGAGAAGAAAGCCGTCGCATCGGTCTCGGTCGCCAGGGTCTGGTCGGAAGGTAACCCGGCGTCGACGATCACCGGCACCGACGGAACGTCGGCAGAGAGGGAGACAGAATTGAGAGTTGGAGAGGAGAAAGGGGTGGAGGCGCCGAGTAGAATTAGGGTTGACGGGGGTTCTCATATCCCCAAATTCAAAATTCCTAAATTTAAAATTCCCCCCCAGTTTTTTCCTAAATTCAAAATCCCCCACCATAACTCTCCCAAATCCCTCCCCAGGCCCCACGTTTTTCACCCTACCCGAAATCACCCCAATTCCACCACAATATCCAAAATTCACCCCAACTCTTCCAAAAATCCTAAAAATGCCCCAAAATATTCCAAAAATTTCCCCGACAAATCAGACGGTCTGTCCTTTCAACCTAATGTCCCGTGTCACAACTCCTTTAAAGCCTTAGCATTTACCTCATCCACCATTGTCGAACAAAAGGAGAACAAATGGATTTTTGACTGTGGGGCTACTGACACGATCTCCTTCGATCCAAATGACTTCTCCACAATATCTAAACCGACTAAAACCTATGTCCAAACTGCTGGGGGGGATTTAGCTCGAGTCGAGGGGGCAGGCGTTATCAATATTTCTCTAACTCTCCGCCTCTCTAACTGCCTCTTTGTCCCAACTTTCTCACACAAATTATTATCCGTCAGTCATGTGACAAAGGAGTTAAACTGTAAATTACTAATGCAACCTCGTTTTTGCGTGTTACAGGATATCAAGACGGGGACGATAGTTGGGCGTGGCACTGAACGAAGCGGACTGTACTATGTGGATGAGATAGCCCAACAAAGTGCGGCGTTACTAACCCGTGAAGCAACTACAACAAAGACTTGGCTTTTACATCATCGGTTAGGGCACCCTTCTATAGGATATCTGAAATTAATGTTCCCTACGATGCTTTCTAGTGTGCACTCTCTTGATTGCGAAACTTGTCATTTGGCCAAAAGCCATCGTCATTCTTTTAAACTAAATAATACTCGAGTGTCTACCCCATTTTCTCTGATTCACTCTGACGTTTGGGGTCCTGCCCCAATCAATGGGGGTCAGGGTCTCCGTTATTTTCTCCTGTTTATCGATGACTTTTCTCGTATGACTTGGGTCTACTTCTTAAAAAATAAGACTGAGGTTTTTGAAAAATTCACCCAATTCTACAGCATGGTCCAAACCCAGTATAAACAAAATATCCAAGTCTTACGGTCCGACAATGGGGGGGAATATATAAATGCCAACATGAAAACCTTCTTTCTTGACAAAGGGCTTATCCACCAAACTTCTTGTGCATACACACCTGAACAGAATGGGGTAGCAGAACGGAAAAATAGGTATATCCTAGAGATCACCAGGGCTCTCCTCATCGAGTCAAAAATCCCCACATCTTTTTGGCCAGAAGCTATAGCCACCTCTGTGTACCTTATGAACCGTCTTCCAACAGGTATCCTCAACTTCAAAACTCCCATCGATACATTTATCAACCATGAAGTCATACAGAAACCAACCTATCTCACCCTGGAACCGAAAGTCTTTGGTTGTACAGTCTTTGTCCACATCCCAAAACATGACCGTACCAAATTTTCTCCTTGTGCCGTTAAATGTGTTTTTCTCGGGTATGGGGTCAATCAGAAAGGTTACCGGTGCTATGATCCTATAAATAAACACATGTATACTACCATGAACTGTGATTTTGTTGAGGGTGAGTACTACTACAGCCAATCTAGCGGTCAGGGGGAGAGTCAACCACATAGGCCAATTAGCGACCCACTAAATTGGCTATACATCCCAAAGGACACAATCCATCAGCCGGAACCTATACCAGGGGAAACCGAGCAAGGGGGAGATGAGTCAAGGGAAAATGGACCCATCCTTGGCACAGAAATTGATCCAGTCGAGGAAACAAGCCATGCCAACGAGCTATCAAAATCCACTAGTCAGGCCGCAGAGTTTGGAGACATCACCCAACCATCAACTCCGTCTTCGAATCCTGAGGTAAACGATTTTGCTGAACTCAACACAGTTCCTTTAGAAATCACTAACACTGACAGTGGAGGCCAAGAAGGGGACAGTGAGAAGCGGTATGAACTACCACAAAGAAGTACAAGGGGAATCCCTCCCAAAAGATACTCTCCAGATTGGAAAGGAAGGAAAACAAAATATTCAATAGCAAACATTGCTCGAAGACACCTCACAGAGATGGCCCGAGCATTTGAGGTTGCCCTGTATGAAGAAGAAGAAATTCCTCAATCTTTCCAAGAAGCCGTTAAGCACAAACATTGGAGAGAAGCCATGAAGAAGGAAATTGATGCCCTGATCAAAAATGGAGTGGGAAAAATGTAATCTACCAGAAGGGAAGAAACCAGTCGGATGTAGGTGGGTGTTCACCATCAAAAGGCGTGCAGATGGATCAATCGAGAGATATAAGGCGCGATTGGTGGCCAAAGGATATACTCAAGTGTATGGAATTGATTACGACGAAACTTTCTCCCCAGTTGCTAAACTTGACACGATCCGGGCATTATTGTCAGTTGCAGCATGTAAGGATTGGTCGCTACATCAATTTGATGTGACTAATGCATTCCTCCATGGAGAATTAGGTGAAGACAAGGAGGTCTATATGGCAGTTCCACCTGGATTTGAGGCTGAATTTGGTTACGGGCAAGTGTGCAGATTGAAGAAAACTCTATATGGCTTGAAGCAGTCCCCAAGAATCTGGTTTGGAAGATTTTGCCAAGCAATGGTCAAGCATGGGTTCAAACAGAGTCTTTCTGATCATACACTTTTCACAAAAAGGAGAGGAGATAAGATAACTTGTCTTATCATCTATGTCGATGATATGATCATCACAGGGGATGACACAGAAGAAATCAACAACCTCAAGACCAATCTGTTTAAAGAATTTGACATGAAAGATCTCGGCCCCCTAAAATACTTCTTAGGAATAGAAGTGCTCAGATCGAATCATGGAATATTCTTAAGACAGAGAAAATATGTCCTCGACCTGTTGGCAGAAACTGGCCTCTTAGACTGCAAGCCTGCTGACACACCAATGATACCGAATCATGGGCTAAAAATTGTTGAGGGAGCTGAACCTGAAGATCGAGAGAAATATCAAAGGTTAGTTGGGAAATTACTCTATCTGTCACACACCAGGCCAGATATTGCATATGCAGTAGGAATTGTCAGCCAGTTCATGCACCAACCGCAAGAAGAACACATGAACGCGGCCTTACGAATAGTAAGGTACCTCAAAGGCACAACAAATTATGGGGTGTTCTTAAGAAAAGGAAAGGACCTTGAAGTAGATGGCTATACAGATGCTGATTGGGCGAGTAATCCAGTCGATAGAAAGTCAACCGGTGGATACTTTACCTTCATAGGAGGCAACCTAGTTACTTGGAGAAGTAAGAAGCAAAAGGTTGTAGCCTTATCAAGTGCTGAAGCAGAGTTCTGAGGTATCAAGAGTGGACTCATGGAGATCATATGGCTAAGGAGATTACTTACTGAGATCGGTTTTCCCCCAAATCGAAAGAGTAAGTTATTCTGCGACAATAAAGCAGCAATCAGCATATCAGAAAACCCAGTACAACATGACAGAACCAAACACGTTGAAGTCGATCGCCACTTCATCAAAGAAAAATTGGAAGGTGGAGTCATAGAATTCCCGTTTGTTCGATCTGAGGAACAATTGGCCGATATCTTAACCAAAGCAGTGAATCCCAGAATTTTTAGAGAAGTTTTGGCCAAGTTGAACATCGGAGATACCATTGCTCAACTTGAGGGGGAGTGTCAAAAAGAAGAGAAGACGGCTAGTACCAAGTACCCATAACTTGGTAATTGTTATTACAATAAATGAGTGAACTTTCCTAGATACTTTTAATTAGTGGTAGTCTCTAGAGTGATGGAGGTATTTCCTAGAGTTGTAATTCCCCTATAAAAGGGAGCATGAGTAACCTATTCAAATACAACAGAAAAATACAATCTAAGCTATTCTTCTACCTTTGCCACCATGTTCTACCTTCAATACAATGCCTCTCTCGATTACCATCTTTAAGATGGTATCAGAGCAGGTTGCAACACGGTGGGACTCAGAAAATTCTCATCACCGTCCCGGATATACCTTTCCCGGCCCTTTTCTTTTAAACCTGCAAAATCAGAAAATAGCCATGTCAGAATCTGACTCAGAAGCTACAAACACCAACCAACCACTGATGAATTTCTCAGGGGAGTTCGCTGCCCAATTGGCCGAATTCCTTAGGCAAATCAATATACCACCAAAAGCTCAAGAACAGCCCCTTCCACCCTCAAATCAACCAGAATCATTGGGGGAGATACATCTTCAAACCAAATTGAATGGCGACAATTATTCCCTCTGGACGACCCTGATGGAACACGCAATCGGAGGGAAGGGTCTGTCGTCTCACATCGATGGAGTTACAGATCCTCCTCCAACTAGTGATCCCGGTTATCCGAAATGGAAGCAGAGAGATCATTGCTGCTTCAACTGGATTATAAACAACATCGAAGCCAATCTTGTCAATGAAGTATCACAATACGCAACGGCCCGAGACCTATGGGAGGGTCTGGCCATTACATACGGAAGTGGAACTGATCCGTTCCAAGTTTCGGATCTGCACATGCAAGCATACAACATGAAGCAGGGGAATATGAGCCTTGAAAATTTATGGAATAAATTCCAGAAGCTCTGGATTTCCATCGACGAAATGGATCCAAATCCGATGGATACTCCATCAACTATTCAGAAATACAACAGCAACACTCAGAGGCATAGATTATATCAGTTTCTATGGGCTTTGGATGAAAGATACGATATATTAAAGAGAGAAATCTTAAACAAAGATCCACTTCCCACTGTACAAAGTGCTTACGGATTGGTGAGACGCGAATCGGCTAATGAGCGGGTCTACAAACCCTCTGGAGATTCACAGGGAGCCGGAATAGGTGCCGGATTAGCAGCAATCAACCGCAGCCGACCACCACCGCCACCCAAATTCTCTGCAACTCCGACCGACAAGAGCAAAATGACGTGCAACCACTGTGGTGGGAAGAAGCACACGGTGGATACATGCTTCCACCTCCACGGATTTCCCGATTGGTGGGAAGACATGAAGAAAAACAGACAGAACCGGAATCGGAGCGGAGGAGGCAGAGCAACGGCGGCAGTGACCGTTGGGGACCGAGCTACCAACACCGAGAACTCGGCGGGCAACGTCGGTCAGACCAGCACGGCGGGGAACGGCGGCGGGCAGCTCCCCGGTCCCAGTCGCCATGGTTTTGTCGCGGCAGGGAACGGCGGCGAGGAGAAGAAAGCCGTCGCATCGGTCTCGGTCGCCAGGGTCTGGTCGGAAGGTAACCCGGCGTCGACGATCACCGGCACCGACGGAACGTCGGCAGAGAGGGAGACAGAATTGAGAGTTGGAGAGGAGAAAGGGGTGGAGGCGCCGAGTAGAATTAGGGTTGACGGGGGTTCTCATATCCCCAAATTCAAAATTCCTAAATTTAAAATTCCCCCCCAGTTTTTTCCTAAATTCAAAATCCCCCACCATAACTCTCCCAAATCCCTCCCCAGGCCCCACGTTTTTCACCCTACCCGAAATCACCCCAATTCCACCACAATATCCAAAATTCACCCCAACTCTTCCAAAAATCCTAAAAATGCCCCAAAATATTCCAAAAATTTCCCCGACAAATCAGACGGTCTGTCCTTTCAACCTAATGTCCCGTGTCACAACTCCTTTAAAGCCTTAGCATTTACCTCATCCACCATTGTCGAACAAAAGGAGAACAAATGGATTTTTGACTGTGGGGCTACTGACACGATCTCCTTCGATCCAAATGACTTCTCCACAATATCTAAACCGACTAAAACCTATGTCCAAACTGCTGGGGGGGATTTAGCTCGAGTCGAGGGGGCAGGCGTTATCAATATTTCTCTAACTCTCCGCCTCTCTAACTGCCTCTTTGTCCCAACTTTCTCACACAAATTATTATCCGTCAGTCATGTGACAAAGGAGTTAAACTGTAAATTACTAATGCAACCTCGTTTTTGCGTGTTACAGGATATCAAGACGGGGACGATAGTTGGGCGTGGCACTGAACGAAGCGGACTGTACTATGTGGATGAGATAGCCCAACAAAGTGCGGCGTTACTAACCCGTGAAGCAACTACAACAAAGACTTGGCTTTTACATCATCGGTTAGGGCACCCTTCTATAGGATATCTGAAATTAATGTTCCCTACGATGCTTTCTAGTGTGCACTCTCTTGATTGCGAAACTTGTCATTTGGCCAAAAGCCATCGTCATTCTTTTAAACTAAATAATACTCGAGTGTCTACCCCATTTTCTCTGATTCACTCTGACGTTTGGGGTCCTGCCCCAATCAATGGGGGTCAGGGTCTCCGTTATTTTCTCCTGTTTATCGATGACTTTTCTCGTATGACTTGGGTCTACTTCTTAAAAATAAGACTGAGGTTTTTGAAAAATTCACCCAATTCTACAGCATGGTCCAAACCCAGTATAAACAAAATATCCAAGTCTTACGGTCCGACAATGGGGGGGAATATATAAATGCCAACATGAAAACCTTCTTTCTTGACAAAGGGCTTATCCACCAAACTTCTTGTGCATACACACCTGAACAGAATGGGGTAGCAGAACGGAAAAATAGGTATATCCTAGAGATCACCAGGGCTCTCCTCATCGAGTCAAAAATCCCCACATCTTTTTGGCCAGAAGCTATAGCCACCTCTGTGTACCTTATGAACCGTCTTCCAACAGGTATCCTCAACTTCAAAACTCCCATCGATACATTTATCAACCATGAAGTCATACAGAAACCAACCTATCTCACCCTGGAACCGAAAGTCTTTGGTTGTACAGTCTTTGTCCACATCCCAAAACATGACCGTACCAAATTTTCTCCTTGTGCCGTTAAATGTGTTTTTCTCGGGTATGGGGTCAATCAGAAAGGTTACCGGTGCTATGATCCTATAAATAAACACATGTATACTACCATGAACTGTGATTTTGTTGAGGGTGAGTACTACTACAGCCAATCTAGCGGTCAGGGGGAGAGTCAACCACATAGGCCAATTAGCGACCCACTAAATTGGCTATACATCCCAAAGGACACAATCCATCAGCCGGAACCTATACCAGGGGAAACCGAGCAAGGGGGAGATGAGTCAAGGGAAAATGGACCCATCCTTGGCACAGAAATTGATCCAGTCGAGGAAACAAGCCATGCCAACGAGCTATCAAAATCCACTAGTCAGGCCGCAGAGTTTGGAGACATCACCCAACCATCAACTCCGTCTTCGAATCCTGAGGTAAACGATTTTGCTGAACTCAACACAGTTCCTTTAGAAATCACTAACACTGACAGTGGAGGCCAAGAAGGGGACAGTGAGAAGCGGTATGAACTACCACAAAGAAGTACAAGGGGAATCCCTCCCAAAAGATACTCTCCAGATTGGAAAGGAAGGAAAACAAAATATTCAATAGCAAACATTGCTCGAAGACACCTCACAGAGATGGCCCGAGCATTTGAGGTTGCCCTGTATGAAGAAGAAGAAATTCCTCAATCTTTCCAAGAAGCCGTTAAGCACAAACATTGGAGAGAAGCCATGAAGAAGGAAATTGATGCCCTGATCAAAAATGGAGTGGGAAAAATGTAATCTACCAGAAGGGAAGAAACCAGTCGGATGTAGGTGGGTGTTCACCATCAAAAGGCGTGCAGATGGATCAATCGAGAGATATAAGGCGCGATTGGTGGCCAAAGGATATACTCAAGTGTATGGAATTGATTACGACGAAACTTTCTCCCCAGTTGCTAAACTTGACACGATCCGGGCATTATTGTCAGTTGCAGCATGTAAGGATTGGTCGCTACATCAATTTGATGTGACTAATGCATTCCTCCATGGAGAATTAGGTGAAGACAAGGAGGTCTATATGGCAGTTCCACCTGGATTTGAGGCTGAATTTGGTTACGGGCAAGTGTGCAGATTGAAGAAAACTCTATATGGCTTGAAGCAGTCCCCAAGAATCTGGTTTGGAAGATTTTGCCAAGCAATGGTCAAGCATGGGTTCAAACAGAGTCTTTCTGATCATACACTTTTCACAAAAAGGAGAGGAGATAAGATAACTTGTCTTATCATCTATGTCGATGATATGATCATCACAGGGGATGACACAGAAGAAATCAACAACCTCAAGACCAATCTGTTTAAAGAATTTGACATGAAAGATCTCGGCCCCCTAAAATACTTCTTAGGAATAGAAGTGCTCAGATCGAATCATGGAATATTCTTAAGACAGAGAAAATATGTCCTCGACCTGTTGGCAGAAACTGGCCTCTTAGACTGCAAGCCTGCTGACACACCAATGATACCGAATCATGGGCTAAAAATTGTTGAGGGAGCTGAACCTGAAGATCGAGAGAAATATCAAAGGTTAGTTGGGAAATTACTCTATCTGTCACACACCAGGCCAGATATTGCATATGCAGTAGGAATTGTCAGCCAGTTCATGCACCAACCGCAAGAAGAACACATGAACGCGGCCTTACGAATAGTAAGGTACCTCAAAGGCACAACAAATTATGGGGTGTTCTTAAGAAAAGGAAAGGACCTTGAAGTAGATGGCTATACAGATGCTGATTGGGCGAGTAATCCAGTCGATAGAAAGTCAACCGGTGGATACTTTACCTTCATAGGAGGCAACCTAGTTACTTGGAGAAGTAAGAAGCAAAAGGTTGTAGCCTTATCAAGTGCTGAAGCAGAGTTCTGAGGTATCAAGAGTGGACTCATGGAGATCATATGGCTAAGGAGATTACTTACTGAGATCGGTTTTCCCCCAAATCGAAAGAGTAAGTTATTCTGCGACAATAAAGCAGCAATCAGCATATCAGAAAACCCAGTACAACATGACAGAACCAAACACGTTGAAGTCGATCGCCACTTCATCAAAGAAAAATTGGAAGGTGGAGTCATAGAATTCCCGTTTGTTCGATCTGAGGAACAATTGGCCGATATCTTAACCAAAGCAGTGAATCCCAGAATTTTTAGAGAAGTTTTGGCCAAGTTGAACATCGGAGATACCATTGCTCAACTTGAGGGGGAGTGTCAAAAAGAAGAGAAGACGGCTAGTACCAAGTACCCATAACTTGGTAATTGTTATTACAATAAATGAGTGAACTTTCCTAGATACTTTTAATTAGTGGTAGTCTCTAGAGTGATGGAGGTATTTCCTAGAGTTGTAATTCCCCTATAAAAGGGAGCATGAGTAACCTATTCAAATACAACAGAAAAATACAATCTAAGCTATTCTTCTACCTTTGCCACCATGTTCTACCTTCAATACAATGCCTCTCTCGATTACCATCTTTAAGATCTACATCCCCGAAGTCTTTCCCGCCCTAAAGAAGGTGGTGTTTCTCGACGACGACGTCGTGGTGCAGAAAGATCTCTCGCCTCTGTTCTCGCTCAACCTGAACGGAAACGTCAATGGTGCGGTCGAGACGTGCATGGAGACATTCCATAGATACCACAAGTACTTAAACTACTCCCACCCTCTCATCCGCGAGCACTTCGACCCCGACGCCTACGGCTGGGCGTTCGGGATGAACGTGTTCGACTTGGACGAATGGAGGAGAAGGAACGTCACCGGCATCTACCACTACTGGCAGGAGAAGAACGTCGATAGGACTCTCTGGAAACTCGGCACCCTCCCTCCCGGTCTGCTGACCTTCTACGGATTGACCCAGCCTTTGAGCCCTTCATGGCACGTGCTGGGCTTGGGCTACACGAACATCGATCCACACTTGATCGAGAAGGGAGCGGTCCTTCACTTCAACGGGAACTCGAAGCCTTGGTTGAAGATTGGGATGGAGAAATACAAGCCCCTTTGGGATAGATTCCTCGATTACAGTCATCCGGTGATGCAGCAGTGCAACGTCCGTTAGGTTCGGTTTCGAGAATCGGAACCTCCCTACACTGGGATGGATAGAAGCCCCCTTGCTGGGGTAAGTTAATTGAGAAACAGCATTTAGTTTCTTGTTAAATTAATCTGTCTCTGCTTTGCCCAAGAATTGTTGCTATAGATATTTCTCATATTAATCTCAATCTCTTTGCTGGGATAGTTTTAAACTGTGTCCAGATTTTACGAGGGAAAGCGTATCTGATACTTGAAGGGAAGATCAACCAACCCGAGTGAGCTTTTTATCCTAAAACCAACTGGTGATAAGAGGAGTGACTCAATAGGTATTTAAGTTGATTTCTTTCTACTTCGCATTTTCAATGTCGAGCAACTCACATGTG